>NC_046303.1:3348361-4002611 GCF_004115265.2 Rhinolophus ferrumequinum | reverse complement strand
ATTTTGAAAAAGGAGTAACAAATGGATTTGTTACAAAGGTGGTATATTGATACAATAAGTATTGTGGTGCTGTAAAGAGTGTAGAACAATATGCGCTCACAAGAAACGGTATCTTCCACCTAAGACCACATATACTTCTATAAGAGCATGACTTCTAATCAAGGGTTAACAAAAGAAAACCCAACCAACCAACCAACCAAACAAACAAACAGAAAAACAAAGAAAAATTGTCTACAATATTTTATTAAAAACAAAAGCAATTTCCAGTACATGGTTTTTTGCTATGATACTGATTTGCAAATAACTTATATATTATAATGAAACTTGCCACTATATCTGGCATGCCTGCTTTTTACCAGTTGATGCGCAAAGTGTAAAAATATCTGATCTTGTCAACCATCTACTTACACTTCAGCCAGGACTTCTCCTTTTCGCATAATGAAGACAATGCTTGTCTTTATCTGCACTTCTCGGTGTGACCGGGCTCCTACTCAGCTTTCCAGACTCATCTCAAAATGTAACTCCTCTTTGTCTCTGACTCCACCAACTCTAACGTTCTGTTCTTTTTCCATACCACGCCCCCACCATCCCACAGCGCTCACAACACTAGATCTCAGGCATTTTTCCATCTCCTAAAAGTAAGTAAGTAAGTGACAAATAAACGGCTTACTCCTCAGACGACATCTCATTCCTACCTTATACACTTTCATAGATCACTGACCTTCTCATGGTAGCTCTTACTGCAGTTGTCACTATGTACTCTAATTCTTCAATACACACTCATCGACTCCATTGGATTATAAACATCCCAGGGGAAAAAATATCTCATATCTGTTACTGTTTATCTTTTAATCATCCCGTAGCACAAGATCTGGCATATGCATACAAGGGACACAATGTGGTTAATGAATAAGAGCTGTCTCTATCCGATGATTTATTTACCAATCGTAAGAGAGTGCTTTTTCCTTGGAGGACCAGTTTGTGGAGATTCTGTTTTCCTCTGTGAGGTAGTGCACATTTTGACTGTTTTCACAATGAACATTCAGTTGCTCTTACTGTTAGAAAAATAACAATATGACAAAGATTTGTTTTTGTAGGATTTGCCTGCCAGACTGCAGGCTCCGTGAACAGAAGCACTATTTTTGACTCGTAGCAATAGAGTGTCTGTCAGATACGACGTGCAACTAGAAAGAATGAACGTGACACATGATGCCATCCGGTACATCTGAAATATATTTCAGCCACATGATTGGAAACATTCTGCTCATGTTCTTTCAGCAAATATAAAATAAACTGTAGCAGCTTCATTGTCAATATCTATAATTACACCAGTCCTTGTGGTAAAATTTAAATTATAGGACCATAATATAAGCACAGTTCATCTCTTGATTTTAATATTTCTCCATTTAATCCATTAGTTCACTGTTATTCTTGTTATGTGTGTATATGATATTTTTTCTGTTTCTCGTAGAGAGTAACTTAAATGCATTTTTATTTTTCTGAATATGTCTTATAAAGTTATATCTCTGAAGGGTATTAAGATGTTGGGAATTATGGCTTAGGCAGTTTAAAATTATTGGCATGCTACTGATTTGCACATCAGTAAGAATTCATCAGAATCTTGGTGGCTCTATGTAGTTCTCCTTAAATTGGCTCTTTGCAACAGATAAACATTGGAAATTGAGAGAGGAGTACTTATGTCTTGTAGATATACCCCTGGGAAGGTTGCAGTCTCACAGTGATGATTGAACAAAGGAAAAAAAGATGTCAGAATGCAGAGTTTACAATGGCTAAAGCACTGTAACTAATTTTTAAAGCATTTATGTTTGCAAGAAGGTCATCATTGCAGTCATTTTAAAACATCTACCCCTGAATAGTTTTAAATTACTAAACTCTCATTTACCACTAAGGAAAAGTAAAAAGGTAGTTAAGCCCTGGTTCAAATTATGCTTCAGTTGGTTGAATATTCCTGACTCAGGCAGATTCCTGACTTACACTGATATAACATTAAACTGGTGTGTGTGTGCAAATAGTTCGATGTACAGATCATGTAATGAATTGTTGTACAAGGTCTCTAGGGTCTAAAGAGCATTACTAAATGTCATGGGAGAAGGCAGGGCTGTCAGTCAGGGGAAAATGCATAGCTTTTAGTGTGGAAGGAGGAAAACAGATCTTAGGAAGAGTAAAGAGGAACATTTCTGAGTGACCTGGACACAAGGAAATCGGAGTGGTCAGGGTGCTGTGATGGTCTCCACATAGATCACCAGGAAAATCTGAGGAGACACGTAGCACAAGGGCTCATGGACAAAATTCAAGGGCTCTAAACGTAGGTTTACCAAATCAGAATAAAACAAAGCAAGAGACAGAGAGACACAGAAGAGGAAGGTTACAAATCAAGACAGGATGCCAGCAGGTTAGAGAGACCACACTACCTGACTCTGGTAACCCTCTAGGGGAAAGCTGAAAAATCGGTTAAATCCTGGTTAAATTATTCAATTTGCTTCTAAAGGCAAATAACTATGATTTTTAAAGATTCCTGATGCAAACTGATGAAATTGTGTGTGTGTTTGTGTGTGTGTGTGTGTGTGTGTGTAAAATCATTGATGGCATATATCCTGCTTTGTTGTCTGCTGCATCAGCCCTCCCCATGAACAGTTGTGAGGGTTCAAGAACTAACATACACTATCCAATACATTCTGTTCGATAGAAGAGACATGAGCAAAAACATCTGGCTACAGCTGTAACTTGCCTAAAACCTGCTGAGCAGCTATCACATTTACATCCAAGTCATGGGTAGAGAACATTGGGGACCATTCTGAACATCACCAATGGGTGGCCGATTTATGGATGCTATAATTGTCATGAATAGTTGATGCCTCAGGAATAATTGGTCCCTTCATCCAACTTCCTACCTATTTTTAGCAGACATATGCTCTCTTTAATTTATCTTTGTCTAGCAAGTCTCATAAGCTAGTTGCTCACTTTCTCTCATCAGATCATATACCTAATGGTTTTTATCCATTCCACTTGATTTACTTGTTCTCTAGCTAAAGTGAATATTGTTAAATGACATAGTAAAAACACATCACAGGTGACATTATAAATTAAAGAGGAAGAATGGAAGTTGAGAGTGATCTAGGACAGGTGGGATATCTGGATACCCATATCCATAGGTTCATGGCTGCTTCTGAATAAAGAGCCTTCAGTGCAACCCCACAGCTGTGGCCAGAATTCAGTGGACTGTGGAGCAATGCTTGAGCCAACACAAGCACCTGCGGGCTGGTCAGTGCCATGTGAAATCACATATGACACTGACATGAAAACACTGGTCAGATGGAGAGTTCAATTGGTGGATCTAATAAGTTGAAATTGAGTTTAAATGTGACACTTATGGAGACCCAGATAATTGCGATGGCACAGGTTAGAGACCAACACACACCATAAAAATGCCAGAAGGTGGATATAACCATCCATATACCAAGAACTAAAAGCAATTCAGTTTCAGTGAGGGCAGTAAGGAGTTAAGAGAATTAGAAATGATAGAGAAAGAAAGGCATTTAGAGTAAAGAGAGCAGAGTCATGAAGATAATGGAGACTCAGAAGAAAGAAATCGACAACAAAAGCCAGGCACACGTCTTCAGCTGGGTGGGTATTATATTCTGAAGAGTGCTCAGTTTTCTCTCAGTGTTCTCTTGTATTGTCATTACTAATTTATTGTATTTGTTTATTATTTTGACATAAATTTCCAGTTCAGGCAAGGGGAAGTATGGAGAAAATACTCTTTTTCATACAAGAATTGGTTGAAAAGCAGTGTAAGCAAAGATATATCCTTTATCCCAGTCTAAAGTGTGGTAAGACTCTATTTTAGGTAGTCCAGTTAGCCAAGGTGCTTCTCCCCTTGAAAAGCAGGGTTTGGAGAGCCAGGTTTTAGGGATCCAGAGATTTGTGAATTGAGAATTTCAAATGGGTGTTCACCAACAGGGCATGTAAGAGACTTGCATTTAAACGACGGAGCGTCTGGTTCATACGGCAGGTACCTGATCCTTGCAGATTCAGCAGTGAGAGCAAGCTGGTTGTGCCTGGGGACGAGTGTATGAGCATAGAATTGTCAATCAGAGAGAGCATCCGTCTGACCGATGACGATGGGGTGGGGGGTGGGACCCAATGTCAGGCACAGTGTTGCTTGGGCACGTGCCAGGACCAGAAAGAGTATCTCAGGGGAAATGCACCCTCATAATTGAACCACAAAGGATTAATCTTTAAAAAGTGTCTACAAGCAGCGATAGTTTTGGGGTTATCAAAACACACTTCTACCTCTGGCATTTTCTGATCATTATCTGCCTTCCGAGTGAGTAAATTTTGAGGAAACTTTGGGTAATTTTTATGACCCAAATCAAGACTAAAGTGTTGAGCTTCTTGCTGGTACCTCATATATGAAGGCTAAAACAGTTAAGTGAAGAAATGAAAGAAATGAAAGAAATTTGTACTCCAGATTCATGAAACAAATCTCAATGCTCTCTCCCTCCTCATAAATCCTAATCATCTGGGATGATCTGAGCTTGTCTAAAAGTAAGGCCCTGAAGGTGCCAACACAGAACATAAAGTTATAGAAACTATGGATGGAACATGTCAAAGGATGACAAAGGGATGGACTCAGGGACTGAGGTGGAAGGGTGGCTCCCTCTGAAAGAAGGAACGGGATGGGATGGACCTGGTTGTTTTGAGAGGAGGATGAAGGGAAGACCCATTAATGCTTCCATGTCCCCTTTGAAGCAGTTGGGTCCTAGGGTCCCTGGAAACTCTTAGGAACAGGAATCCGTAAGAGAGCCCTTAAGAATTCTCCAAAAGGGAACACTGGGGTGCCTTCCAACCTCCTCTCCCACTGTTTGGGGTTGGGGCATCATTCCCCTCGCTCTGTGTTTCCATGTGAAGGGACATTCGGCAGAGTGACAGCCCTTTACTTTCTCCACCCCCACATTCATTCTGGGAGATAGAATTTGGTTCTTTCTTTCAGTTTCTTCTGCTTTTGGAGGAGAAGAAAATTGACAGGTTGTCAATTTCGAACCTTTTTGCCAACCCATGGTGTTGTGAAGGCCTGGGGCATTGGAGTGGGAACCTCTCGGAGAAGAATCTGCCAGTGAATTTATTTCCTCCCAGTGCCCAGTTTACCCTTCATAAATGCCCGGCCATAGTTGACAGGATTCTTTGAAACAGCTGTCCTTTATGGTGAGCATGACGATGAGCTTTCTCAGGAGAAGGTGCTGATAAGACACAGTAGGGAAAAGAGCTGCCCTGTGGTTGCGGGCTGTGAAGGGTAAGTCAGAGGTGGGCGTGAGACCGGCCAGTGGCACTGGGCCCCCGGCGCGTGTCCAGAAGGCGCGGTCGCTCGGCAACTGTGCAGCCTCTGCCTAGCCTGGCGGTAACCTTCCTGCAGCCTGTCCACACGGAAACCAGACCCCTCAAGGCCTCCTGCTGCGTGTTTGCGTCCTGTTCACACTAAGCCGCAGCTTCCTTTGCAGCCCCACACCCTCTCCATGCCCACGGCACTGCAGACACTTGAGTGAGGGAAACCTGTGATCTGCAGGGCTGCTTCTCCGTTACTCAGTGACTTGCAGACTAGCCCCTCCAGTTCAATCTGCAAACTCCCCTGCTGTCCAGTGGCCTGAACACACCTTCCCCAATAAGCCTCAGGGAGTGGTCTCTCTGCTAAGTTTCTCCAAAGGTGCGCACTCTCTCTCAGCCCTAGGATGCTGAATAGTTTCTGTGTATCCTGTAACCACTTTTTTTATTATCAGCATTTAATCATTCTTTCTATTGAACTTGCGTTTTGCCCAGTGCACGGTTTCCAGCTGATTGGACGAAGACTGATACAAAGACTCGGAGTAGAATTTCTGAAGGAAAACAGCAGTTGTTGCCTGAGGATGTCACCCTCTGTCACTGGGTTAAGGTGGTATCTGCTACTTTTCTTCACTATAAAGTCACATTTCATATCATTCTACACACAGCTAGAAGCAAGTCAGTAAGTCTTGGGATCAAGGTGTTGGTGGCCAGTTACTAATGTTTTTATGGAGATACTTTAAGGCTATGCAAATACTCTGTTTCTCTTTCAAATTTCGCCCGCTAATTTTGGCATTCATCCAAGGATCTGGGCTGCAGCAATTAATGCTATGGTGATTTTCCATTCCCCTTATTCTTCTATGTTACTTGGAAGTTTTCTATATGTGCCCCAGCCTCCATTTATTTGTTTATTTAATCATATATGTATATTATGATAAACTCAAGGATGCTTGTTTTTTCTTCAGTATACAATACAGCACTAGCATATCTTTTGATGCTCAGATTGTTCCAGCTTCAGTCATTGCAAGCTCCTTCAGACCAGCTCCCTTTGACAAGCCCCATATTCTACTGATTTATTTTTTAAGCACTTCGTTATTTTCTGGCATTACAAGATAGTCTACCTCATCTTGTGTTTTTCTGGCCCTAGCAGGGGATCATTTCATGCTCCAGAATCAATCTTTCACGAAGGGAGCTCTGGCTTCTTTTGTTGGATCATGATATTTTGAAAATAAATATGGGCACTGGTTTTGCTTGTTGCTACTGGAGTGTCACTGTTCGTAGGTCCTCTCAGTGGACAGAGCTAGCAAAGTCCATCTGTACTGAACCATGTCACACACAAGACTCTATCTTGTCTGTCTTTCTATCTATCATCTATCTATCTATCTATCTTCTTATCATATATTTATCTATATCTGTGTCTTCTCTCCATGTCCCTATTCAAATTAATATGAGTTTTACTGATATCTCCTACTCTAATCTAGCATCGCAGGGTTTATTTTAATCTTCTGTTTTGCTTATTTACAACTTCTTTCTCTGACAGAGAGAAACTGGTCTCCCATTACCTACAATTTATTTACTTATTTTTCAATCCGAGTATGCATATAAAGTCATGTCAGTTATGACCGAGTGAACAAATTTGCCAATTAGAGTAAGGTGTTTATGTATTTTTTTTTTCATCTTTAGCCTGAAATTATTCAGCTGAAACACTGTTTTCCAAGTTTCTTAGGTCAGCTCCTTTCCTCCCCACTATCTTTGTGGTTATGCTGTACCTTTGTACTAGAGTTAGGCTCATTTGTCACAGTCTGCGTTCCACCCCGGGGCGCCGCATCCTTCAGGTTGATGCTTTACCTTTGCCTTCCTACAGGAATACTCATTCCTTGTGCTATGTAGTTCTATGGGTTTTGACAAATCCATGCAATCGTGTATGGACCAACCTAGTACCGTATGGAAAGACTGCAACTGAAAAATCCTTAACTAATGCATTTTGGAGAAACTATGCACCCAAACTTGTGAAAAACAGCCTAGGTGACAGCGGTGGAAGCAAGCCTTCTTCCAACCAAGTATCAAGGATTTGTTTGGCGGAGAATGAAACGATTAAGAAATCAAGGAAGATTTAATACCTGTGGACTTTCAACTCATACAGACAGGTCATTTGGTATTGAATTTAATTCTCTTGTAATTTTATATCTTTGGACTTCAGCCTAACCTAAAAACACTTAATCTTCAATCTTTATGTTTTCTTTAAAAATGAACAAAAGAAATCATTTGTATTTAAATTTGGGCTGCCTTTATGCTGTTAGCCTTTTTATTGGGATGCCTGTATAGTACCATGCAATCTCATTGCTGAATTGCTGATGTCAGACAGTATGGCTGAACATGATTGGGGGTGGGGAACAGAACACATGGAGACTTCAGGCTGGGCTATGACGTGGCTTTGGGTTTAATTTAGGCATTACACTGCCCTTCAGCATTGCAAAATGACCCCGATCGAACAATATTTGGGTTTCATGTTTGGAGAAGGTGTAACATTTTTTATCTCTTTTCTCCCTCGTGATGATTAATTTTAAATGTCGGACTTGACTGGGTATGGGGTACCCAGATTAATATATTGCAATATATTATAATAATAGTTCAGATATAATATATATTATATTTACATATAATAGTAGCTGAGATATTTCTGAATATATTATATATTGTATTATAAGTTATTATATGTGAATATATAGTCACATTTTATATATATATATATATATATATATATATATATCTCCTACTAGTTGTGTTTCTCTGGACAACCCTGACTAATACGTCCTCTTTGTTCTTTCATCTTTTTTCCTTCTTCTCCTCAAGAGGCAAGAAGGTTTTGTTGAGGAAGAAGACCTGGGCAGGCGTAAATTGTCTCTCTTTCTCTTGCTCAGTCTGTACTTGGCCTCACTGAGCCCGGGCCCTGCCATGGAGCGCCCTCCACACTGAGTCCTGTCTACAGGGAGGTGGGCAAGTGGGCCAATTCTAGATTCCTCTTTGGACACCATTTGTGGCTACAGACTTAAGCCACATTCCAGCACCTCTAATAGTTACACAGCTCCCTTCTTCACCTCCCTCTTGGACCCATTTGCCTTTGTCATTTGGTTGATAACTCTGGCAGGAAACAAGCGTGCCTACCACGTAGCATGGGTAAGGATGTGGGTAAGAGTGAAGGGACGTGGTATTTATGAAAATCCTCTTCTTTATCAGGCTCCCTGCTGCATATTTCAGATATGCTCTGTTTATTTGCTCTTCTTAAACAACTTGTTTACTCTCGGATGCTGTTAGTTTCAACTCCCCCTCTTCCCAGGGCAGGTTCTGAAAAAGGATTTCAGTGTAGCAGTTGATTTGGGAGGGGATCACAGGAAGCACCCTGAGGAACTGGGGAAGGAAGACAGGGATGAGTGGAAAGCTGGTCATCATGCAGCTTTGTGGGGTTATTAGGCGAGTTAATTTTTAAATCTGGAGCATCAAACCTTCAAAGAGGGATACCTATATTTCCTTATTTTTCTTGCTAGTTCTACTCTTTCTAATTTTCTGTTCTTTGCTGAGATAATTCCCATGGTACATAGGGAAGAACTTTATTGTTTATCTTCTAGGATTCATATTTTTTCTTTTCATAGTTGTCCTTTTATTTATTACAGAGATAATAACTTTTATTTCACTGATTTAATTTTTACAGAAATTTATCTGCTTTTCTTTGCCTCCTCTTCTATTTTAAGTTGGACATGATATTTTTGATCCCATGGAGGATGTTTTAGTATCATAATAGTCTCATTTTATGAGTTCACAAGAGCCTTTTTTCAGTTTATTCCTTGCTTGTTTATTTCTAGACATTATAGAGAAATTTTCCCTAATTTTATTCTTGATATGCTTATCTTTATCCTTAACAGCTCTGCTTCTCTCTCTCTCTCTCTCTCTCTCTCTCTCTCTCTCTCTCTCTCTCTCCTTTTTTTTTTTTTTTTTTTTTTTTAGGGCATGACAATCTATGCTACCATACTCTCAGCTCTCTGAGGGAAGGAACATGTTTCTCTTAGTCACTCTTGTAACCCCAGCTTCTATAACAATACATGACAAAGAATATCCCCTTAATAAATGTTAGTTTATAAAGAGCACAGGAAAAGTGCCACTGAGATCATTTTCCAGTGTGATTTATAGCACATACTAGTGGGAATGGACTAATTGTTCATATCAAATGTGTTGGGCATACGTTGATCCATATAAGACAATAGCTCAGGTTTAGAATACATACGTGGGCTGTCTCAAACAGCAAGCAAAATGTCCTAATCATTGAGAAAAATCAACAAGTTAGACTGTGATTTCTGAACAACAAAATCATCATCTCTGCTACTCACCATTTTTCCCTGCTAACATTGGTGCTCTCTTACACATATAACTATACTTTTAAGTGTCAATGTATGAAAGGCACGACAAGCCAATCCTAGAAATTACCAAATCCTAATGTTTGAAATGGATTTTCAGGCATGCATTAGATACTAATGAAGTCATGTAGAAAACTGAAATTTTACTGCTTAGAACTGTTAATTAAAACAAAACAAAATAAAATATTAAGGCTAAAAGAGACAATACAACTTTTGTTCAAAATAACATAGCTATCAGTAAATGATATGGCAAAAACTAAGGGTCTATTTCCATGTTTTTCTGAGATTTATAAGTCAAATTTATGAAAATGTTATTACTTCCAGCATATCTTTAATCTTAATATATTTTTCTCCCTGAATGGTCTGATAAGACCTAAAAAAGTAATATAAGTTCTTGAAAGAGCAAATATTTGAGGGAATTATTAATATTAAGTAAAACACATTTCCCAAATGTGTCATCAAGATGTAATCTAGAGAATAACATTAGATTTAATATTCTCTCTTCCAGTCTCTGCAGACATTATTGATCATATCCATATCTCGACGTGGGATTTTATATTAGTGAACTTGAATGGATGACGGGCTACGTTTTTCATGTTGTATCTGATATTGTAGTGATTTTATTAGAGCTTGATGAAATATATTCCATACTTAATTCAGTTGATTAATGTATTTTACTCATGAAATTACATTGAGTTCAATTTCTTTAGAAAAATTCTCTATTCCATTGTCTACAATGGCCTGCTAATCCCAACTAATCAATCTGATATAGAGATGCCCAATAGCAAAATTGTAGAAATTTAGAGACAGAGTGATTTAGGTGAGTTGTACAGAATAATATCACCTAGCTACAGGTCTTGTGATCTCATAAAGTGCTGTAAGTGAATTTACTGTGTTCCAGTGAATTTATGACTTATAATGTTGAAATTCCATGACATAACATGATATAATCTTCAATGGCAATTTATTAGTTTTGTCAATTAAAAATTGAAAAGATTAGCAGGTAACCATCTTTATAGTGACCTGGCCAATACAGTCTCTCCTGCTGATATGGCTTACACTGGTAAGTGGCAGTGTAAGTGTAATGACTCTTCAAGTGTCATTTTCTTCAATTTGGCATAATAATACAGAGTGTTTACTTTGGAGGCAACAGACAAACGTCCTCTTGACTTTAACATTTACAGTTGTATAAGCCGAATGATGTACTTAATCCCTTTAACTTCAGTTTCTCATCAGAAATGGAAATGACAACAGTCACCGTCTCTATGTGACCCCAGGAGGGTTATATGAACTTACTCATGTGAACAATACAGCAAGTTCAGGATACATTTGCCTATGATGAGAAACAAAGAGATATTTGACTGATAGGGTAAACAAAGGAAATCAGAACTTGTCTAAAAATGTTTTTAACTTCAATAAAAAATATCAGAAACAAAATGATACAGTAGGAACAATAATACATTCTTAGAAGAGTATACATAAACTTTTGGTGTATTATTCTAGGCATCTTTATTTTTAAAGTTGAAAAGGTTATTTATGCTTTCAAGAAATTCACTATCAGGAGACACAGCAAAAAATTACAATATTATAAAACATAATGATAAGTTCTATAATAGGATAAAATTCAACCTGCGATGTTTATATGTATGTGAAATGCAGAGGATGGTGTTCTCTTAAAAAATACATGAGTGAAAATATGCTTCTAAAATATTATACTTTTCTGGATTCTGGATGACTGAGTACTAGGGTGCTAGGCATATAGGAAAAAATGCAAGGTAAAGGCAACAAGTTGTGAAAATTATTGAGTTTTGGTACATTAAGTAATCTGATAGGAAATATCTTATGTGTTTGGAACAAGGTTTCCTGACGTGATAGAAGCAAGGTGAAACTGGAAGGGCAGCAGGGGAAAATCCTGCCAAGTTCTGTCAGCCAATAGTGAAGCTTGAAGACACATTCTTGCTCTGCGGGCTAATTAAAGGAGTGTGATGTTAAGAGAAGTGAACTTTCAAAAGATAATCCTCTTAAGACCCTTGGAAATCTCTGCTTCTCTGATCAAGATATTGACGGTAACCTTTTAACAAAGTTTGCTCCAAATGGAAAAGTATGTACTTGTTCAGTTGTCATTAATCTTGGTATAGTATATCTACCAATGCTGGGTCTTTCTAGTCCCCAAAAGGGGCAGTAACAGACAAGAAGTGAAGCACGGGCTCTGCTGAGTCAGTTATGTTGGTCTCTGCCCTGAGAAATGATGTCTTTTTGAAACTTTCGTCTATGAGAACAAATAAACTTGACACAGTGCTCCAGTGAAGGAAGAAAATGCTGCTCGTGGTGTTATCTTATTCCTCTATCATAGCTAAAGCTGAGGAATAACCCTTGGAACTTAAACATGAACAAAAGCCTCTCTTAGCTCCCTTCTTAATATGAATCTTCTATGTTGAGAACTTTGAGTTCAAATAGAAAGAAAGCTTATCCTTCAAAGATGAGAGGACATTGGGTGTGATATCTCCTAATTGTTTTTATCTTGAGCAAAACAGACAGGGTTTTCTTGGAATAAAATAAATATTGATAACACTTGTCTTTTGTAATTCTGACTCCTTTGCTTAAAGTAATATAAATTAAATAATAAGGAAAAAGGAGTCTCCCTGATATTTATTAGCTTCCCCAAAAATAGCAGTATCAGTATGATAAACTAAAGGATCCATTACCTTCTTCTTTGTGGGCCACATGGATTTCTCTGGAAAGTAAAATGGCAGCCAAATTCAATTAGGGATATTTGGGGAGAGAAGTGACACCTCAAAACTGAGTGTAACACTACCAGTATTTTACAACATGATGTAGTCGAATTCAAGATGAGGAGAATTGAAAAAAAAGATTATTCAATGGAAAATGCAGGACATTCAAAACTTTGGTAACCCTTCTTTTACCCCCGTTTCTGTTATCTGTGTCTACGTAGTAAACTACCCTAGAACTTAGCAATTTAATTAAATTTGTGGATTAAGGATTCCATGCGAAGTTTAGCTGGGCAGTCCCACCCTGTATGGTGTTGACTGGAGTCACTTGACGTGCGTACTCAGGCTTGACTGTGGATCGGGGATAGCTGCGACGGTGAGGGACCTGGGCTCAGCTGGGCTCTTCTCTTTCTCCACATGGCCTCTCTAGCAGAGTACTTGGGATTCTTCCATGTCAGCTCAGGTAGCCAAAAAAAAGAAAAACAAGAAAAGAAAAAAACAAGACACAAACAGCCAGTCCACTTAAAGTCCAGGTTTTAAATCAATAATAGTATTCACTATAAACCCCTAGCCCAAGTAATCCAGCCCTGACTGAAGAAGAGAGGAATCAGACTCCAATTCACAATGGGAATAGTATCAAAGAATGTGTGGCCATCTTGAATTTGCCTTAGCCCTAAAAGTCAGAAGCAGAGATGGATTTTCCTCAGTCTGGCAGCTGAGTTTGCATGTGAGATACAGAACAGTTCCCAGGTAGTTAGCAAGGCTTGGAAGGGCAAAGGAGTCCATGAATACTGAAGACAAGCTTTCTACAGACCTGAATCAAAATCAGGCTTATCATATCCCCGATTCTCACTGAGCAGAGTGGAGACAAATGTCTCTGGAGCCACTTCTACTTTTCCCTTCAAGGTATTGAGGGCTGCAGAGTGAGAGAGTAAGAACTTGAGGAGAATTTGAATGGTAAATGCCCTCGCATTTAAGATTACCTATACCATGAGGGATCTGTAAAATTCAATGAATACAGAGTGTTATCCTTTACAAACAACTTTAATATGCCAACCAATAAAAGCTTTCATAAATGTGAATCCACCCTAAGATGTAAGGAAGTCATTTCATCCATAGATCTGCAACAGGGCATTGTGATCAAGATGATGGAGTAGGGACAAGAAATGAAGACAAAGGTAATGAAACAGTAGGTAATAAAACCAGGAAGTAAAATGTTTATTGAAAATCTCAGTAGATTTTCTGAACAGGAGACCTGCGGACACAGCTGAACAACAAATTGCGAGGCTCAAAAATGAAACTGAAAAACTGCCTCAGAATGCAGCACAAAAGTCGAAAGCTGAAAAACATGGAAGAAAGAGTCATAAGAGTCAGAAGAGAGTTCCAGAAGGGAAGAATAGACTGAATAACAAAGAAGCAGTAGAATAGGAAATAATATTTAATAATTTATTAGAAAAGTTTGAACGGAGATTAACAGTTGCTGTATAGAATAAATGAAAAGGAACTCATGTGTACACAAACTGCAGATAAATTTCAGAATGTCAGTTACGAAGAACTATTCTTAAGCTCAAACAGTGATGGAATAAATATGTTGACTAAAGAGTGGGGGTGACACTGACATGAAGCAGCTGCAGTGACCAAGCTCACGGGCACTGGAGCCGCCTGGCTTACCCCCTGTGCCCCACTGGGCGAGTTCCGTAACTTCCTGGGCCCCAGATTTCTTATCTGCAAAGGGAAGATAGCGATTACTTGTTTTGTTAGCCAGTTATGGTAATCAAGTTAGGTACTATTTATAAAATTGTTAGGGCGAGGAAATGCACCAGGAAATGCACAGTGCTAGTTTGTTGTGATTATTTTCTGATATTGTTAGTGACACTGCCTATAATAGAACTAGGAAGCGATATTAGAGAAGTACTTAAGAAAAATCAGTGTTTAAGCCAGAACAGGCAATCATTTAAACCTGAAGATGATAAGATCTTTCAGACATTTCAGGACTCAAGAAGTTTGTTGCCTACAAAATCTTTTTGAAGAAATTACTAACGAAACACTTCATCAGAGAAAAATAATAATACTAAGTTTTAAAAAAATATTCTGTAGTAAAAGAACTGGGTTTGGTTTAAAATAAATATTTTCTAGTGCTTTAAAAATGGCCAAAATTTTCTGGTTAGAGTAAAAACCTAAATAGCCCTATCTACCTAAAGAACATCTATTATCAAAAGAGTACCAGGCCAGTTTTATAAGAAACATCTACCGTCTCCACCATAAAGAATAGATCAATTTCCATTGAAATTGTCCCAAGTCACACAAAATAATCTCCTGGTGTCATATATAGAATCTAGAGTAACTCAGCTATCAAATTCAGGATAGGACAACTCATGAAAATTAAAAACAAAACAACAACAACAAAAAAAACAAAACAAAAAAGTGCAGGATAACATCCCCCAAAGATATAGGAAGTCTGACAATGCAGTTTGTGAACTCATTCTAGAAAAAGTACTACATACCTCATTGCAGAATATCACTAATGTCACCGTCCAAGTACTCCCCTTGGGAAGCTATGCACGGACACCAGTGCCTAGTCCACCCTCCAAAGCAATTTTGGAACTCTTTTTTTGGAATGGACATCAGACCTGTTGTCATATTACCTTTGATATCCTGAATGCCATCAAAATGTCTTCCTTTCACTATTTCCTTTATCTTCAGGTAAAGAAAGAAGTCATTGGGGGCCAGACCAGGTGAGTAGGGAGGGTGTTTCAATACAGTTATTTGTTTACTGGCCAAAAACCCCCTCACAGACAGTGCCGTGTGAGCTGGTGCTTTGTCGTGATACAAGAGCCATGAATTGTTGGCGAAAATTTCAGGTCATCTAACTTTTTCACGCAGCCTTTTCAACACTTCCAAATAGTAAACTTGGTTACCTGTTTGTCCAGTTGGTACTAATTCACCCCTCTGATATCAAAAACGTTTAGCAACATCATTGCAACCAGTTCGTGAATGTAATTGTCAGACCTCGTACGTACCAAAAATTAAAATATTGAATATTAGAATATTTTTCTCTATATTAACCATAACAAACTCACGAATTTTATATCAGTAAATAATTATGCTTTGTCATTATAAAATAGATCAATGCAATTTATTATATTAACAAATGAAATAAGAAGAAAAAAATCATTGGCCATGAAGTGCATAAAAATATTTGATAAGTTTAAATGCACATTCATTTTAAAAAACTCTTGGCTTTGAAGGAGTCATAGTGAATTTTCTTGATCTGTTAAGAGCATTCACCAGGAAATACAGAAAATATCAGAATTAATTATAAAATAACATGTAATTTCATTACTGTCAGAAAAGAAACAAAAATCAAGAAGTGACATTATTAAAAGTAACTTTAATGGTGGTTGGTGGTGTTTGATAATATAATTGGTGAAGATAAAAAGGCTAAGATATAAAAAAGATAATATTGTGTCACTCCCGAACCTAAAAGGCAATTATAATTCCTCTCCTGTTGGAATTTAGATGTGGCCGGGTTGCTTGCTTGCTGACCACTCAAATGTTACTAGAAATGCTTTGTCTCACTTCTGTGACTGAAAAAATTAAAAAGCCAGTGTGCATGCAGTCTGTCATGCTTCTTTGTCCTGCCATACCAAATGTGAACTCAAGTATTGAGATTATGATTAACTCAAGATTGAAGAAGCCTCGATTTAGGAACCATAGGTGGGAGACACCTGCATTAGATAGTCATCCAGACTTAGGGAGAAACTTGGATTAATGAAAAATAAACTTTCTTTGTTAACTGCTTGGGCCATTTTCGCTACAGAAATGTCTCACTTAACCTGACTAATATAAAAATGGAAAAAAAAATTGAAAGGAAAAAAAACAAGTTGAACTATTTGGAAGAATTATGATTACTTACCTAAGAAAAACAACAACAAAAAAAGCTTTCGCTTTTTAATTTATAGGAACTTAGCAAAGTGGATAGAGTAATGATCAAAATCTAATACTCTACATGCAAAATATGCTAGGATAAAATATCCCATTCACAATAGAAAAAATAACAATAAAACAAAATGATGATGGATACACACATACATAGAGGGCGGGAACGAGTGTTGCAAAGATTAAGCACCCCTTTAGGTAGATACGTATTAATGTGTGTGTGTGTGTGCACAAATACGCATTAATATGTAGAGATCACACATAACGATAATAGTACCATTACTAGCATTATCGGCGATAAATAGGCTCTTTTGAAGTGGCTATGATTAGAGAAAGCATCGGATAAGAGACTGCATACAATCAATGTTTCCTCAATCCTATAAATCAGTACGGGAGGCAAAGGCTGGCATTTACTGCTGAATGAATTCCTGGGCAAATTTAATTTTTCCAGGCTCAGTAGCCATGTCTGTCAAGTGGGAACGATTATTTTACCTACTTGTATCCCTTATGTGAGTATTATGTCTGGTTGAACATATCGCCTTACATAACACAACTACGATAACATAAGCTTTTTATTATTGTCCTATTGGGAAAATGTCATGTTTGTTTCCTCGACACACTGAGAATACAGGAAGAGGGTTGATAAGATATAATTCTAGAGGGAATCGACTGGAAAACTAAAATTTCTAAAAAAAAATCAGCAAAAAAAGTAACTGCAGAGATAATCTGGATGTCATATTTCCTCTCTCCCCCCAAGTATTATGGGTAGAAAAAAACGAACCCCAAATGTCATGAAGTCCTGGTGTTCACTGTCAGTTCCTGCCGAACTAGTTGTGTTAAGAGAGAAAGAGCCACGAAGGAGAAGAAGAAAAGACTCTAAGAGGAGATTGTGTTCTAATTCAGGGCAGTATTTATGACCACTGGGCAGTGAGTCTATCATCTGGCTCAGCTCTTTGTCAAAGGATAATTGCAAGCATTCAAATTGGAAAGCATGAATGTTCCAGAATTTTAGTTATTTGATCTTTCTCCCCCCTCTTCTGTATGTAGCATTTTAAAGCAAAATTTAATAATGGTGAAAGTATGCTGACACTATTATGCTTTTAAAATCATGAACAGTCTTCTAAATTACTTTAGTGTCAGTGAGGAACCCGGCTTAAGAACTAGTTTACGTTATATTCATAATGAGGATTGAAGGGTTAGTAGAAATGTTACACTCTTTAGTAAAATCAGTACAGGAGAGTTGTTTGGCGATATATTATCTATGCTGATTCCCTGGCTGTGTTAGAGCACGTTAATATTCCAGTGTGTTTAATAAATACGAAAAACGAGCTTGACGTACCTTATCCTGGATTTCAGAATTTATATGAATCTTCTACTTTTTAAAAATTATTTGTGTATTGTACTTGGATTCAAATGGAAATATTCCAACCCCTTGTGGATTGATATTGAAAACTCTTCACCAATAACATTTTGTTTTAGCAGAAAAAGTGCGAGTAATTTTATTTTATTTTTTGAACATTTTTTATTAGTTTCAGGTGCACAAAACAATGTAATAGTTAGACATTTATCATTTATATCCCACACACAGTGACAACCCCCCTCCCCCCATCCACTACCCCTCTGACATCGCACACAGCCATTACATTTCCACTGTCTCTATTCCTAATGCTGTACTTCAGTTCTTGTAACCATATATGTGTGTGTGTGTGTGTGTGTGTGTGTGTGTGTGTGTGTGTGTATATAGTAGTTGACATTTTAAAATGATCTGTGTAAAGTTGACAAACTTTAATATTCTAGGTAACAAGTTATCAGATTTTAGAATTGATTAAAACATATTTAGATAAATAATTTGATGCCAGGATAGATATCAATAGAGAGGAATCATAAACATGTAGCAAAATCATTTTGGATGTTGGAGAACAGACTGTTTGACAAGAGGTAACTTTTCAGTATAGAGGCCTGTATTTTGAAACCTGAGTTTTTGTGGGGAACCAAAATAAGCATAGTTCAGTACCACAGACAGGCTGAGAGCTGGGAGGACCTCTGGTATTTCAGAGGCAGGGCTATGGCATAGAGGATGGAAAAGAAAGTTTCAAATGGTCTCCTGGATCTATCAAAATTCTACCCCCACCACCACCCTCACCTCCCACTTCCCACAGTTAGGTACTGTCACTTTCTAGCATAAAACTGAAGTTTACATTCTGGAGAGACTTTACATTTCACTTTTAATTCTTTAACCACGTGGAAGTAAAATTTAATAGGAAGCAAGAGATAGGAACCTCATTTTATTTTTCCAGATTTTCTCAATACTGTTTACTAATACATCAGTCCCCCATTGAATTATAATATCATCTTCAACATATATTATTTTTATGTACACTCAGACTTGTCTTTGAGCTACCTATTTTGGAATTTTTCTGAAATACCTGCTTTGTTTCATATGTCTTTATTCCACTGATAATATGCACTTTTAAATACTATAGCTTTAAATGCATTTAAAATCTGATATGTCTCCTTTTCACTAATCTCCTCTAGGTTACTTAGCTATTTGTGGATCTACTATATAAATGTGCTATAAATACTATAATACACTGTACATACACGGGTGTAAAGCTTATTGAGACACTCAGAATACCCAACATATATTTAGTTGAGATTATATTTACATATTAATTTTCTTAGAATTTACATTTCAAAATGATTAATGGAATAGTTTCTCTATTCTTGTCAACTGCCATTTCCATTATTGTCATTGTAAAGTCTTCTCTGTGGTTTTTATGCATCTTCTTCGTTAATAACTTTTTGGATACTTTATAATTCTATTGCTTCACTAAATTGTATCTTATGTTTTCTGAATTAAAATTTCCAGTATGCAAATAAAGCAAAGGAAACATTTTTGACCTCACTAATTAGTTGAAAGAGGTCGTCTGTTGGTTTTTCCAATTAGATAGACCATCATATTATCTTGAACTAATGGTAGTTCAATCTCTTTTCCTCCAGGCTATATAGCCCTTATTTGTTTTTCCTTGCAGCCCTGGCTGAGAACTGCAGCACTCTGCTAAACAGTAGAGGAGATGGGGGCACCCTTGTGTTGTTGCTAATTTTGAAGGGCATGGCTTTGTTTTCTCTCTCTCTCTCTCTCTCTCTCTCTCTCTCTCTCTCTCTCTCTCTCTATCTGTCATCTATCATCTATCTATCTATCCATTCATCTATCTATCATCTATCTACCTATCATTGTCTATCTAGCTAATATCATAAAATCTATGCAAGTTTAAAGGAGTTTGTTTTTCCATTCCTAGGTTGTTGATGCAGTTTTTAATAAGTTTCTAATAAATTCCTGGGATAACTTCAACTTACTATAATGCATTACATTTCATTTGCTGTTGTATTTAGTTAGCTAATATTTTATTTATGATTTTTATGTCTATAGTCATAGTTGGAATGATAATTATATTCTACTGCCTTTACCCCTTTTTAGGTTACACAAGATTAAAAAAATGAAATTGGCAGCTATAGTTTTTTTTCTATTTTCTCTCTTGAATAAGATAGGAATTAATTTTTTTAATTAGTAAGATTTTCTTATTAAGTGATCAGGGTCTGGGGATTTTAGGGGCATGGAAGGGTCTCAATACCATTTCAATTTCTTTAATTGGTTATTCAAGTTCGAGAGGTAGTTTTGTGCCAATATGGACATTATATACATTTCTAAAACTTACCCATTTTATGGAGGTTTTCACACTTGTTAGCATTCATTCAGTTGTTGGGAATCTGGCCTTGTTGTTGATGCACTTCTTCAGCTCGTTGTCAGCATTATTTTCCCTCCCTCCCTCCAGAATCAGTCTCACTAGTACCAAAAGCAACCTACCCATACAAATAACAACATGAATGAATCTCAAAATTTATATCGAATAGTAGAAACCAGACACAAAAAGGTATGTTTTTAATGATCCCATTCATATAGAATTCTAGAAAATGCCAACAAATCTAGACTGACACAAAGCATATTGGTGGTTGTCTGGGACCAGTTTACCAGGAATTATAAACAGCAAAGGGTCAAGAAATATCTTTTAAGCTAATGGAAATATTCTCTATCTTCCTTCTGACAGTAGGTTAATGTGTGCAAATATTTGTGAAAACTTGAGTGGTATGCTCTAAATGGATGTGATTTGTAGTATATAAATCATAGCCTATTAAAATTGATTTTTAAAAAATAATTCCAGTATGTTCTAATCCCTATGCTGGTATTGAGAAGGCCAATATTAATATGATTCTCTTGACTTTGTCGCTGATCTATGGTGATTTTTATTTTCTATTTTTCTTCATAATTATTATATTTTATCACATGGTATCTGTGATTCCTGAATCCTGAAACAATCACAGGATTGTTTTTTTTTTTTTCTACCTTTCACATTTTAGCACTGCATACAGCTTTCCAATTTGAATGTTTCCTTAATTCAAGGAAGTTTACCTCCACGATTTACCAAAATATTTCCCACTCCTTTATTTTCTCTTTTTCACCCCTTTTATTGTGAGGGTCTTATCTGGAATTTGGGAACTCTGTTTTCATCATTTGTATTTTCTATTTCTTTATCCTTTTCTGCTGCTTTTTAGGAGAATTCTGCAATATGATTCTCCAATCATATTCTTAATTGTAGTCCTCCTACTATTTTTTATATCCTATGTTTCTTCCTCCCTTTAATATATTTCAGTCTATTTGGAAAATGTATAATTTCTTATCTCCTTAAATATGTTCAATATTCTTTTATACAATTCAGTGTCTGTTCTAATAACCTTGCCTCCGATGATTTGTGGTATTTCTTTCATGGTAGTTTTATTGTCCAGATACTGGCCTATGGATGTATATTGCCCGGTGGGCATAGAGGGGCCGAGAACAGCCAGTTGAATGGTTATCCATGAGAAAAAAAGGAAGCTACAGTTACTTTGCTCAAAAGCGCCTTCCCTCCATGGTTTGAGCTCTGATGTGACAACCTGGGAAATTTTCGGAGACTCTGGAGACAAGAGCAGCAATGAGTACATTCTTCTGCTGCGTGTAACTGGAGAGTCCGTAGGGGGCAGAGGTGGAGGGGGGGTGTCGGGGGGGGGCATCCCAGTTTGTCCTCATTACTCTAGCGCCCCCTCCATTTCTCCTTCACTTGGACCTCCACTCTAACAGATCCAGAAGAACACTGGATTCTTTGACCTCAGGGAGGGAAGAGCCACACCAGCCCCTGGACCTTGTCATTCCAGCAGCAGGGAGTGACAGGGAGTGAACTGCCTTCCAGCGAGTTCCAGGTGGTTCTTCCTCATTAGGACTGGTGGGTGTCTTATCTCTGATCCCGTGTTGCTCTTTATTTCCTCAAA
The DNA here is from genome assembly GCF_004115265.2 of Rhinolophus ferrumequinum. NCBI lineage: Eukaryota > Metazoa > Chordata > Mammalia > Chiroptera > Rhinolophidae > Rhinolophus > Rhinolophus ferrumequinum. The sequence goes on along the minus strand of NC_046303.1, from coordinate 3,980,836 downwards.
TCCTTCCACAACTACATAAAGTCTAATTTTTATACCAGTGTTTATCCCATAATATTCCATAATATTCTCAACTTTCTCCTCTATCAATGTTTTATGCCTTACTCTTCACACAGAGTATAGTTTACAGATATTTAAGTAATATAAAGATTACATGCCATATGGGTCAAGGCAGTCTTTTGACTGAAACAATTTTACAGCCAGTGATTCCTACGACTTAACTTTGCATGTTAAGAGAATTCAGTGGAGAGGTCTGTTTCTTATAATAGCAGGGTGTAATGTTACAGAGAACAGTGTTTCTACTTGCCATAAATCAGCAAATAGGTTCTTGTACTTGATTTTTATTTTTCCTTTATTTTCCCAACTAGATGAATACCCAGCTGTCTTACTGACTCAGAGGAATGCATGATGTCCCATAGCATCTGAATGGACATGTATCGAGGGCTAACTGACCTGGTTCATGGCTTCTGCTCAGTTGAGGTTAATTGGTGTCTCCTTAGTAGGGTCTCCTTCCTCAGAGACCGTAATGGTCAAGAGAACCAATGTCGTACTGTGCTAACAAACAGCTCAGAAATCTCAGTGGCTTTTAACAAACTGTTGTTTTTCACTCACACTAGGTATCTATTAGCAGATCAGCTGCAGCTTTGTTCCTCATCGTTTTGACATCGGTCAGGGCTGATGAAACAGCCTGTCTATAGCAGCAAGAAAATAGCACTTACCAAATTTCTGCCAGGAAGAAAACATGTTGCTTCCACTTCTTTTTCCATTGGCGGAAGCAAGCCAGAAGGTTAGGATTGATGTCAGTGGCAGGGGGAAATCTATTTATCCCCAGTGAGAGGAAAAGGGTATTTTTAGTGTCATAATACACCAGAGTCTATCTTTCTAGACATCAGTTGTGCTTTCCTCCTCCCCTGCCCTGCAAAGCATACATACTCCCTTACCAAGAACATCAAGTAATAAAATCCTAATGACATCCTTCATCACATGGCAGTCTTTGCATCTGGTCTGGAGCTGTGTCTTTTTGATAAGAAGACCTATAAACTAAAAGCAAGTTAAATGCCTCGCCCACTCTCTGTATTTAATGAAGCAGTGAAACAATTTAACTGCAATGAAAATTCTCATTTGGAAAAGGGAGCAATCAGAAGCAACCAGCCATCACTGGTCTGTATTAATCCCCCACACCCGCTGGGTGGAGATTTTGAGAAGCTCCTACTCAGTGCGGGGGTTGTTGTTTAGGCCCCGATTGCACACCGTGGGAATATACTTCCTTTCCAGTATATTCCCCTTCCCCATGGCCCTTGGCTCTACTTTTGAGATGCCCTTCCTTTGTCCCCATCTTACTTTGTCACATCTGAGAAGGGCATTGAGAATATGCCTTCCCTGGAGACTAGACAGCCTTCTCAGTCTGTTCTTTGTCCTTCGAGGTTTGGAGAACTAGTACTTTTTTTATGTTCTAAATAGTCCAACTCTCCTTGGCCCATACTCATGACTATTGGAAATACAACCCTCTCAAAAACTTAGCAGACTTCTCAATTTTTTGCTGGAAGCAAACATTTTTGAACAATAATGTAGTCTGCATAGAGATGGTGCCTCTATTGTCTTTTTTAAATAGAGTACCTGAGGAACTCAATATTTGTTTCTACCTGCCTCTTAGATCTCATTTTGTATGTGACTTGGATTTGCTACTAGCAATAACGTTAGAAAAATACTTAGAGATCCAAGCTTGCAGCTCATGTTTCTGGTAGACACCGTTCCTGGCCAAGGGGTCACTTGGCCTATATATAAACCTAAACATTGGAGGGGGTCTCAGAGTTACCAAGTGTGTTCACTAACTTTTGGCTCACCACCAGTGAGAATATAGGTCTGTCTTCTAGTAATTTCCAGGTACCATGCTTTATTCTATCCACATATCAGCATACAGTAAGTATAAGCCGTCTTAAAAGCTATCACCAACCTGTCAGCAGGACTTCTTACTAGGAGCCAATGATTTTGCTGAAAAAAAATCTCTAGTACCTAAAACTATATTTTCATGTAACATAATTTTATTGTTTGCCCTCCTTTCACTGTTTTTTATCTAATTTGACATTTTTTTTAATGTGTGCCTCACAAACTAAATGGAAATTTCTAGACATCCGAGTGTCACTGTAGAATTGAACAGTGATATTATTGTCCTCATTTTAAGTAACTATTATTCAGTATTTTGAAGATTACGTATTTACCTGTTTTTTCTAGCTGCATTCGTGAATTGATTTTTAAAGGTGTCATCTAAATCTCCTATTATTTAATGAATCATTTAACCTAATTGCTACATAGCTTTGCTACTCATCGTGCTTTTTATGTTTTTATCCAAATGATCAATACAGTTTTGAAAAGGACGTAGCCAAGGACAGAACCAGTGGCATCCTACTGGAAACCACCTTTACACATTGACAACTGTTAATCATCTCTTTGGGTTCAGTGTTTCCAATCAGCTACTTTCTAATCCATCATTTTGATCTTGCACTTTTCTAAATCTTGTCCACAAATGCCTCATCTGACATGATTTGTTCTTTGTGGGTCTATATTCACCTCCTTCTCTGAGGAACCATCTTTCAACTTTAATGATGTGTTCCTCAGAAAGGAAGGCAATAAGCAGAACCTTTGTCCAACTTTTCAAAGTGTAATAATTGTTTGTCACACTTCAAACTTGTAGTAATTCTAAGTTTCACTAAGTTTCCTCAAATGTTTTCAAGAACATGTTCATGAATTTATTTGCGAATTATCTGAGCAACTTGGATACGAATCCATCTGTTTTAGCAGACATTTGAAATAGCAAAATATGTTAGTGCTAGAATTCTCCTCACCTATCCCAGGACTCGAAGTCCTTTTCACTAGTGCTCATCTACTTGCCTCTATCTGAGAGTCATTATAGAAACTCTATCCTTTTTATCTCACTGTTGGTCCTCAATGGAACAAACGCCAGGCCACGTGTTTGCTAGTCATTGCCGAGGTTGTATCTAAAACAGCCATTATTTCACCTTGTCATTCTGATAGTCAGTTTCTTTGCTGGATTTAGGTTAAACTAGAAAAGCAAGCACTGCAACGTTTAGATGTCACAATGTTTCCATTAGATTTAAGAAAGGAAGACAGGCCTTGTCATGGAAAGAACACTGAGTGCGTTCAGGGATTAAGGGTATGAGGACCAAACCCCAAACTTTCAAGTTCTATTTTTGGTAGGTCATAAGATTCTTTGACCTAGAGATCTGTAAAATTATGATTTTTTTCTAAGAGTGATACACCATGAAAATACCATGTAAACTACCTTAGAGTATGGGGAACACAAAGCATTTTGCTATTGTTATGAGTCAGCAATATAAAGTTGATACAAGAAGCAAGGATAGGAAAGGGGAAATGAAAGCAGGTACTGAGAAGTGAGAGAAATAACATTATATATACTGAGACTGTGTTTCATTGATTTAGCCCATACATTAATTAATAGTTGGGGAATAGTCTATTCATTCATCTTTAGGAATTAAAATATGTTGATAAAAAAAAGTCAGAACGAGACAACAGAGGCATAAATTGAGTGTAAAAGGGAGAATTTTTTGTAATGCATTAACATAACCAGACAATATGTCACCAATTGGTGTTTTGAGAAAATTTCAGTGTTTTTTTTTTTCTTTTAACTTCTTAGGTCATATTTTAAATATAGTTGTAGTTTTTCAAATTTAAAGAGTTTAATTTGTTTCACATTAAAGATATTTTGATGTGGAATTGGGAATATGTTTCTTTTAATCACTGGTTTTTGAAAAATTGACGTTGAATTGACTTCACAATGAAAATTATAAAAAAACTGGCTGAGGGCATATATTTATTAATTTCCTTTATGTTAATACTTCATTACTTACAGGTATCTCTGTTTATAATTTAAAAGTTTAAAGTGTGAAGTCACAGAAACTTTGTCCATGAAGTTTTCTTACTGCTATTTTTTGGAGCCCAAAATATATGTATTTATCTTCCAGAGAGAGGCTAACATATAAAATTTATTTTTTCTTTCCTGTTTACATATTTTTCATAGATCTTTGTAGCTTATGTGCTTTAAAGAATGGGGAAAGTCACTGTTATTAGTATTTCAACACATTTGAGACATCAGAAGATACAGAATAATAATTAACAACAATCAATACCATAGTATCTCTAACTTACTGTTCAAATTAAGTTAATGGCCAGTTTTAATATTTAAAGAACTAGCCATTAACATTTCTTAAGTGGAAATATATTTTAATTTTAAAGACATTTAAACTGTTTAGTAAAAGAGATCTTTAACTGTGCATTCATTACGAGTTAATCACTTTTGTAAAATATTACAGCATAGTCGAGCTTTAACTCTGAAACCTGCATAATTCCATTTAAAGCAACATTATTGTACTTTGCTACGATGACACTTAGTCACCTTGTCCTGATTATTTGATTTAGTCCCATTAAAGTCTGTGTCATGGATTTAATATATATCAAAGCATCATCAATGTAGTTAATAAAACTCGTTACTTAGGAGTATTAGCTATTTATGTCAGTTTCAAACATGTCCTCCAGAACACCCACTCAAAGGGATCGGGCAGTGTGCGTACCCAATATTTGTCTGTTTGAGCTCAGAAAGAACGAAAGACCTGAGGACGGTTGCATGTGTGACTGTGTGTGTGTACGCGCACACACCCATGCCTGTGTGTCCGTCAGCTTGGGCCAAGTTTTTCCATCAATGTGCTTATTTCTTTCTGTTCTGGATACTATGGGGGGAAACTTACCAAAACCTTCACTTTTCCTCCTTCACCACAAGCTGAAAATACAGGGACACTTAGTTTGAATTTTCTTTGTTCCCTGTGTCACTCCTCCCCGAAGATGGACAAGGTTTGGTGGGAAAGAGGATTGGTGGCAATGGAGAAGGGATGCTCTGAAAGCTGTCTTCAGAACAATTGCTGTCCTCTCCCATGTAAGTGACTTCCCCATTCAGTGGTCACTTGTCCTTGGCATAGTAATATGAAGGCCACTTGGCCACAAATTCAAGCCCCATTCTCCATTTAACTGTAATTTTAATTAAGCTGATACTTTGTTTCTATTTTTATGATTCTTATACCTTACTTTTCAATTAATTCCAAGCTATTAGTACAAAGAGGACTAATTACTTGGCCCTTCTCCCACAAGTTAACAAATAGGTTTTTTCCCTTCTTTGTATCCTTCCTTTAAAATTTCTGATTGAGAAGTGGGTATGTAACCATAGAGAGTCCTACTAGGAACTTTTTTACCAGAGCACGTGGGTAGGTAACAGAGTGCACGGCACTGCCAAGCCACCCATTCCAAGCGGTGGCTTTCTGGTGGGGCAGAGCCTACGGAGATTCAGAGGAAGAGCAGACCGCAGTGAACACAGACCTAAGCCACGTGTACCTCTGTTGTTACATTGTAGCTGCTTTTGTTTTCACTCACCCGAGCGCATAGATTTCCATGGATCTTTGGACTTGCTTGAAACGGATTTCTATTTTTTACAGTAAAGAGAGACTGTCAAATAGAAGTAACTGAGTAAGGAACACAAATGCCCGAACGTGAAATTGGCTGGGAATCCCTGACAGGGAGGATGTCTCTATTTCCAGCTAAATAATTGCAAATTCATGTTATGCAGTGGCAAGACATCTACATAAATTGTTACCTACTTTGTTCAGTACTGTGCAACTATTGACTGCTGAGGGCTGTTATGCAATCCTCTTATTATTTTTTTTTTTGACTGCTCTGTTGAGGAACAATTTATGTAACATAGAATTTCCCCCTTTAAAGTATACAAGTCACTGTATAAAAATTATATTTCAGCATACTCACAATTGTGCAGTCATATGCATAATCTACTTTTAGAACTTTTCATCATCTCTCCCTCCGTCCCCAAATCTTTATACCTATCAGCAGTCGAGTCCCATTCTCCCCAACCCATCCCATGGCCCAGACCTAGGCAACCACTAATTTACTTTCCAGCTCATAGACTTGTCTATTCTGGCCATTTCATATAAATGGAATCATGTGTCACATTATCTCTGCTACGGTGTACTCTATATCTTTTTTTTTGCCAAATACTTTTCCAAAGTGTGGATTCTGCTACATTCTGTTCATCCATCCATCAGTTGATGGGTAGAAGGTTATTTCACTTTTTATCTATTACAAACAACCCTGTTACGAACATTCATGTAGAACTCTTCACGTGGGCATGCTTTTCGTTTCTCTTGTATACATAACTAGGAGTGGAACTGCAGTCATGTTGTAACTCTATGTTCAACATTTGAGGAACTGCCAAATTGCTTTTCAAAGAAGTGGCAACATTTCACATCTTCACCAGCAACTTATTAGAGTTCCAGTTTCTCCACATCTGTACCTGAAGTGGTATTTCATGGTTTTGTCTCATACTTCCCTATCGATACCGAGCATCTTTTCATGTCTTACTGGCCATTTGTATGTCTTCTTTAGAGAAACGTCTATTCAAATCCTTTGACCAATGTCTATTTTTTTAATGTTTTAATTGTTTAGTTGTAGAAGTTTTTCTGTATTCAGAAAGCGCACCCCTTACAGACATGATTTTCAGATATGAGGATAAATATAAACGAAAATTTTCTTTCATCATTTAAAAAATAATTGACTCTAAAGAAATAATTGTGAAAATATTTTGAGATTTATAATATATGTAGAAATACAAATGTCTTAGTTATGTGACATATGTAGGAAATAAAACAGAACAAAGGAAGTAATGGACGAAATAAAAGTATAATGCTGTTTGTTTTTCACACTGTAGGTAAAGTGGTATATTTAAAAAAAAATACTGTCCTAAATTAAGATGTATAATGTAAACCCTACAAAAACCTCTTAAAATATCTATAATGAATAACACGATAGTAGACACACAGAAGTTATAAAACACACCAATTTCATCTAAAAGAAGGCAACAAAAGTGCACAAATGGGTGAAAGAACAGATGGGACAAATAGGAAACAACTAACAAGAGGATAGCTTTAACTCCAACCATACTGATGTTACATTATTCATAATTGGTATAAACATTTCAATTTTTTTAAAAAGAGAGATGATCACATTGGATATTAAAAAACAAGAAACATATTTTCAACATAAATGTGAGAAAGTATACATTTTATTTTTGTTTTTTGAAATCATTCTGATGTGTGTGAAGGTAAAATGATGTGATTTCTCTGATTTGCTTTAAAACGCTTCGGCAAAAAATAAAAAAAAGAGAAAGAAAAAGAAATATGTGCATAGAAAAGATAAGAAACTATGGTAATGTATTGAGTTCCAGGGTCTGATTGATGAGTATGTGGGTGAGGAACTGAATCTTCTCTATTTTTGTGTATGTTCAAGTTTTTAACAAAACACTTACAATCCATGATTCTATGGTTTGCTTTTTTTCGTCTTTGGCAGTATCCCCAATTACAAATTATTTCTCTGAAGCTAAAGTGAATGGCAGCAAAGGCAGGGAAAACTGGAGAGCACAGTTGGGGTGCAGTGGATTTTGGCCGAGGAGCAGAACCGGGGGTCCAGCGATCCTGATCAACCCTCAGTGACAATGCTAAGGGTTACCTTCCCCTGAGGGCCTGGCTCACAAGAGTCAGAGGGGAACACAGGGCACATGCCGTTTGTTTGATGATCGAAGACAAAGAAAACCTCCCACTCTCTGGCCCTGTGGTCTCAGGTCAGAAGCCTCCTCAGATCAGGGGGCGGCAGCTCAGCGTAAAGCTTGGTCTCAGGAAGGCCAAGCAGGGCCAACGATCAAATAATTTCTGTTAGCATCTTATGTTTTGATTTTCCTAAGTTAGCTAAAAGGAAAAAAAAATGTTTTTCACTAAGTCTGAGTTGAATTTTCTGTTGCTTGCAAACAGCATCTCCCAAATGATACATTTCAGGGGACCAGTTCTAGGGGAAGCCAGGTTGATGGATGATGCAGACACTTATGATCTTTGTTCTGAAGTCCTGGATATTTCTGTAAGATCAAGTGCCGTGTATGGATTGCTCTTTCTGCAATGTATAAGTGGCAGTTCTTGTTTTATTATTTTGTTTTGTTTTGAATTGGAGCACTCCCATTTTCTTTTTATGCTACATACTGATGTGCTTGGGGCAGCTATTAAATTTATTGTTAGCTCTGATCCTGGATGCCAAGGAGTGATGTGTGGAACTAAAGGATGCCTAACACCCAGCAGGAACACACACACACACACACACACACACACACACACACACACGATAAAATTTCTTTATATGAGCAGGATATATGTTTGGAATTTTATGTGTGGAAGAAGGATGCTGGTGAGGTTTTGGTGGCACTCTCAATTGTTTTGCTGGGAAATCCAAGAGTTGGAGAAAGAATACTTTTGGGGGGAGGATTTCTAATCTGATAGAATATGAATCTTTGGTTCCTGGTGGCCATGTTGCCATGTCTGCTCTAGAGAAAGAACATATGTGTGAGACAGAGAGAGAATGGATCCCTACAACATGGGGGAGGCCCTGTAGCCACCATTTCTGTATTCAAACTGTATCTAGCTGTTTTGGTTCATTTTGTGGTTTACTGACATTTAAGCTGAGACTGTCATTTGTCACAAATTAACATTTGAACTACATAGGCATTTTCTGGAGAGATTTGGGGAAGAGACTCTGGAATAAGAGACATCAGAAAGACTTGAATGTAGAAGTCAAATACCCCATTCTTTAAATGCTAATGTTGCAAAGTCTGGAGGCTGAAAATGGGGTCCCTTCCCTCTCTGTTTCTGTCTCAGTTCCTAGAATGCCAACAGCCAGTATTATGATCCCAGGTGGAAAACAAGGGAGTTCTTTTCTGAGGATATTGGCCAGGTCAAAGTAAATACCCATAGATACTCGTATATAGTCTTCCCATAATGACTAATGTCTCCCATTATACCTTTATTTGTTAACTCTATGAAAACAGAGGCTCTAGTCAGCTCGACAAATACCCCATTAATAAAATACTAATGAAAATATAAGGATCCACAGATGTTTAAAGATATATGGTGATTCCAAAGAGAAACACTCCAAAAGAGAAAGAAAGAAATAGAACTCAGAAGAAATAGAATTCAAAAGAATTCTTAAAAATTCATTAAAAAAACAGTTACTAGAATTAGCATATACTTACGAAAGATTCTTCTAGAAAGTTGAACTAAAAAGTAAAGAGGTAAACAATATGTGAAAGACCAGAGTGTTAGAGTACAAATTTGGAAGTTCATACCCTTGAACCAAAATAAAAGGGGAAAAAAGGCAGTAAAAGGAAAATTTCCCAAACCTGAAGGAAATGAATTATCGGATAGGAAGAACACCGATGCATGCAAAAAAATACACACTAAAGACAGACACACGTCAGGCATTTTCAGAAAAATTTCCATCAGACTCACAGAGATAAAAGAGATCACTCAGGATGAACTAGGGATCAGATTGACACCTATCAAATGGTATGACAGCAGCACTGGAAGCTGGATGACGAGGAATCACTCTTTTAAAATTCTAATGAAACATGATTTCCAAACTATCAATCAAGAGTGAGGCTAGAATTTTCAAACATGTTAGAGCTCCATAAATTTATTTCCTGGGCAACGTTTCTCGTTAAGCTTTTGGAAGACGGGAGTAGACTGACGTGAAGACGGGCTTGGATCTGGGAAAAAAATAGACCTGCCGTAGAAGCAAGCAGAGGAGAGAGGGAATGATGGAGAGAAGGTCCCAGACAGCACCTGTGCAGCAAACTAGAAATCAGGCTGCACTGCAGCGGGAGAAGAGGGATCTAGAAGGAATGTTCCAAGGGAAGTACCAGGAGAACAGAGGGATGTGCCTGGCCACTCTCAGAGGTGGTTTCAGTGCTTCCTGGATATTTGGAAGGGAAGGAGCTGTAGCTATGGAGACTACAAGGTAAATTTTAAAACATGGCACTATTAGCATCCATGAAAAAAATCATAGGATGAAGGAGAGAATATAACAATAGCACACAAAATAATAACGTAACCATTGAAAAGCTAAAATTGTGACGAGAGAGGAGAATTACGTACGTAGTAGAGATATAATAGAACCAAGTCTTAATTTTTCATAAAAACATATTAATTGATACTATTTGCCATCTACTCATCAGTAATATCAGTCGATGCCTTTTTTTGGATAAAGGTATTATTAGCTAAGGAAAGTTGGAAGTAGTTGCCACTTGCAGTTCCAGTCATAACAGAATAGCTAGAATCAGACTTTTCCTTCTGCCATACTTACTTATAGAAACTGGAAAAAATACATGAAGCAATTATATTGGGCATTAAAGAGCAACTGAGGCAAGGCCGTGATCATCTTAGGGGACCCCCAGTTACCTCAACTTTTTCTCTGAGGGTCAGGACATAGAGTGTGAAAGGGAGTAGAAGACACAAGAGTCCATGTTCAGGGGTGCAGAAGCAGCTGGAATTTGGGGAGAGGATCCCAGAGAGGAAAAAGCCACAAAGAAGGGGTCCCCCAAAATCGATAATGTTGCACAGTGAACACCCAATTGTGCTTCATAGTTCCCTTGGCTTTGACTCTGTGCTAGAGCAAAGTCTGTTCTCTGCATTGAAAGGACTGTTTATCCTTTTAAATATATTCAGAAAGTCAGCACATTATATTAATTGTATTAAAGGGTGTGAATGACCCCGAGTAAATCTTTAGAAATCTACTTTATCATGAACTGTGAAGTTCTATCTAATTGAAGATCTCCAGTGTTAGTGGCAGTTTTGTAATTGCGTGTGTATTATAGAAACAAAATGGGTAATGATTTCCCACCATGTCCTCGGTGGACACCGGAGCTAGGCTAGGAGAGGCCTAGCAGAGGACAGCAGCTGGGGTGTTGTGGGGGTCCTGGCCACAGCACAGGAAGCCACAGACATGGAGGGCATGCAGAAGGAGGAACTAGGGTGTGGGCCACTGACTCGAGTGGGGCCATGGGGGCAAAGGGGGCAGTAAATGTTGTCACAATTCCAATTTGGGCAACTGGAATCGGGTGAAATGACTGATAGAGCCAGAAAGTCCAGGAGAAGGAGCTAAGAAGGAATTGATTTGAGAAATATTTAAAATTCTTTAGAAAGACTGTGGAACCCTGAAGTTAATGGGTAGAGAGTTTGAAAATCTATATATATTTTCCCTGGTGGCATGAATGTGAAAGTCAATTGTGACTCTATTACAATTGAAATGGATGAATGAATATCATCAAATGAATGAAATCTTTAAAGAGAATATACGGATTAAAGGAAGAGTGGAAAGAAGTGTCTCGATTAACCCCAAGGCTTGATGGGTGAGTGTAGGAAGGGGGGAGAACCAGACAAGGAATCTGAGAGAAAGCAGTTGTAATACAGAAAAGTAAGCGGGTGGTGTCACAGAAGCTAAAAGCAATATAAAACATAACAATTTTTATCTCTCTAGTCCTGGGCACCTGTGGGGTGCCCAGTAAATATTTGTGGAAGGAATGGATTAATGAACGAATGAATAGATGAGGTCCACACTAGCCGATGACACAAACAGGCGTGTTGAACAGCAGTTGTGAAATGATTTACTGGCTGTGGTTTTAGCGGAGTATTTTGGGCACAAGGCAAACTGCAGAAAAATGACAGCTAAGAAAGTGGAGAGCAGTGGATATCCTGAGAAGCAGGCCTGAGTAGTCTAACTCAACAAAACAAAAAAGGGTACAGTGGGACCACTGAAACTATCCTAGTTAAATCTGATTGTCTCCTTATACATTATGAGAAGTTTACACACTAAAAGTATACTTATAAGTATAATTTTCAAAAATAGTAAACCGTACATGTTTTCTAACAAAAAGGGGAAAAATGTAACCATATACTGTATATACAGAAGAGCAGTTTCCTATAAGATGTTACTGGGATGGACCAGTGTCTATTATTTTTCTTCTGAAGGAAGCAGGGAGGAGTCAAAACTATGCACACTTTGGTGATAGTAGACAGTACAAAAAAAGTGGGTTCATGATGAATAAAAGAAAATTCACAAACGATCTGTATGGACATCAGAAAGTATAGTTGAATCATGACTGTTAAACATGTAACTGGCACTTGAATTGTTTAAGGATTAATAAAAACTAATACACGGAATTAATCAAGCAGATTCTAAAGCATCACTGTTATGCAGTTGATGTGCTAATTATGAAATTTAAAATGTTTTGGCAGATATTCAAACTATAACCATAGAATACAAGCACATTTTTTTTTTTTTTTTAAGACAAGGAATCTTTCCGACTCAAAATACCACTGTTGATAACTGTGAAAGCCCATGGATCAAAACCAAAAAAAGGTCACTTCAGCACAAAGTTTCTGGTTCATCTTCAGCATCCAAGTTCAATGGTGAAAGCTGAAATAGTGACCAAATTCTCTGTTCTCTCTGGTAATAATAGGATGTGATTCTTCTCCATGAAATCAGTCATTCAGAGGAAACACCAGCATGATAATGTGATCAAATGAACAAATTAATCAAACTTCTTAAAGAGGAAGAATGTTTTGAACAAGATTTTAACCCTATTCTGCTAGGAAATATATAGTTAAATGAATGTAATGCCTGCCATTGTTGAGTAAGAGTGATATATAACTGACTGTGACAGCAGGAGCTTCTGCTGTGAGATCGGACCTGATAATTCCCGAAGAACTCATTAGAGAAATGTGACTGTGAAGCTTAATTTCTGTTCAGTTGTTACCTAAGAGTATTCCTTTTGCATATATCAGGTCCACTGCCGAACAGTGCCCTTCAAATTCCTTTATGCCTCTTATCACCGACTGAGACTGTATATTGTGTATTAATTTGATTAATGCCTAGTATTAACGGGTCTTTCCATTTCTGCACAACTTTTGAGCAGAGTCTTTTCCTTCTTTGTTCCCACCTGTCTTCATAGGTGTGTGTAGAGAGCAAATGGCCCTGGGAGACAGAGACAAGGACAGGGGCAGAAGGCAGGCAGGCCGAGAGTCCTCCCTGAGTTCCAGTTCCTCTCCGGTAACACAGGCCATGCGTTTGCAGACCTCATCCAGCCCTCTTACCATTGGCTTGAGGTAATGGGGCCTCAGGAAACCAGTGCCAATGCTGTGACTGTTGTGAGTAGTAGCCTTTCATCTCCGACCACAAGTCTCAAGTCTTCTGTCAGCGTCCATGAAACTGTGGGTGGCCGCTTTAGCTTATAACTAGACGCAACGCTCAGACACATCATGGCTCTTGACATTCAATACCCTCACTAAAATATAAGCGCCTTTGACAGCAGAAACCAGTTTTGTTTTGTTTAACTTGTATGTCTGGCATATTGCCCAGTACCTTTCACTGGATAAATAATTATGGAAAAGATGAATGAAAGAATAATCGAATGAGCTGTCCATTTAGTTTTAGCTGCTGAACACTGGGAACCTTTGTGATGTAAATTCAGCTATATTCCTTTGAGTCGTATTCCTTTGTGTCCCTTTCTCTATCGCCATCTTTCCTCCATCTTTCTCCCCAGGTGTATCTCTGTTTTTATCTTCATCGTCATATCTTCCTTAAGGCTCAGCTTCAGAGTTCCCTCTGGCCCCAGCTCTGGTTCTGTCACCTAGACGTTCTTATATTTAAAAGCCAAGAGTGCCTGACTGGCCCAAGGGAATGACTGAGTTGGTGGGAACTTCTAAGAAACCCAAGTACAGAGCATGTCCTTAAGCTGTGCTTCAATTCCAGCATCTACATTCCATCTGTCACGGGCGATACTTCACTAGGGCATTTGAGAAACACTTGGAACTAATAACTGATAACTATTAATTAATAAATTAATAGGATAATGGACGATTGCTTGTCCAGAATCGAGATATAAATTTCCTTTGTAGTAATCTGGTCCTAATCCATCACTGTGGAAAAGAAGAAATGAACCTCAGAATTTGGGGTGTGCCTACATTTACAAACCCAGAGGTCAAGAACTATGCCTTAATGCTGACTTCATCCTCTAGGGTTTTTGCGATATACTCAGATGTGGTATAAAAAAAAAATCACACAATAAGCATGGCCTATCCGCTGATTACGATAGAATGTTTCTAAACTCACTTTTTTTATCTATAGGTGTATCTGTCTATTCATCTATCTATTGTTAAGGAATTAAAATGCACAATTATTTTTCAGATGAACATGCAACTCCAAAGAAATTGTCTGCTAGTTGTATTGCAGTTCAGGCTAAACTCCTGGACTCTCAGCAGGTCTCTATCACTCTCCTCTACCTTAAAGTCTACTCCAGGGACAAAAAAGAAAAAAAAAAGGAACCTTCATAAAGACGGACTTATTCCTATCATTTCTCATTCTTTGTTGAAGGTTTTCAGTATTCCTTTTATCTTCCTATCTTCTCCCCTCATGCCAATTGTGCCTCCCATAGGATGTGAGCTCTGGAGTCAGGATGTCCAGTACATTTCCGCAGCAAACTGTGGTCTACTGGTCAGAGCTTTGCTGTAGAATCAGAATGACCAAGGCTTGGGTCTTTGTTATGTCACCCCTTGGTGTGTGACCTCATGTGAAATACTCCTTTAAGCCTGAGTTTTCTTGACTTTAAATAACACAGTAATGGCAATTAATTATGAAGATTAAACAAGATAATACGTAAGAACTGATCGCCTAGTAAGTGGCACAAAGAAAGAAGTAAAGTAGCAAACAAACTGCCATGGGAGTTCAGGCCAAACCGGTGTGGGTTTCAGCGAGAGGCCTCGCTGTCACGTGAGCTTCTGTGCACCTGGCCTTTAGTTCCAGGGAGTTCCACTTTGAAAGGTGACATAGATTTCACAGAAGAAGAAGGGACCTCAAATTAGTACGAGAAGAGTCGTGCCAGGGATCAGATGCCTGAGATAAATACAGCGCTGGAGAAAAGATACAAAATAAGGAGCCGAGACTTAGCCCAGTAGAGTCACACCATGAAGCTGAGTGTGAGGTAGTTCTTAAAACCTCAGGCTCTGAACAAGGCAGAGATGCTGAGGGCGGCCCCTCCCGGGTGTGGGCCGTGTTGGGGGCGGGTGGGTCGGCAGGTGGAAGACCAAACTGCCAGACACATAACACACTGACTTTTCTCTACTGCTGCAAACAAACGGTGAGAAAGTATTTGTAACTGACTCCTAGCCAAGCCCAGTAGCACTGGGGCACTTTAGTCTCTAAAATCCAAAGCAGTTCCCAGTGTACTTTGTTGTTTTTAAAGCTGTGTTCTTTAGAGTCCCAGAATCCAACACAAGCACATGAAGGACAAAGGTGAGAGCAAGACGTAACCCTCAGTAATTTAGAATAGCATTGACCTTGCACATCTGTGGAAGCACATGCAAACACAGAGCAAAGTCTTCCCACTGTTGGCTCTTGTTGGCAGTCCATCTACCTCGCAGGGCTGTCTCTGTTATCATATCTCTGATTGTTTTTTTGTGTAAAAGAAAATGTTGTCGTCACTCTACCAACCAATGTGGTGGCTCTAGGACAGTCATTGTACAATTTCTCTTCTCCAGACTCCTGGGAGCCAAATCATGCTTTGTCACAGCTCAACACCTATCGTGAGCATACTTTTGTAATATAACCATTGAGAACCAAAATATACAATTATTTTTCAGAAATTACTGATTCAAAATGAGCTTTAAAATATGAAATATTATTCTATGTTCTCTTTTGGGATTTTTTTTTCTAAGCTTATTCTAAAATTTCCAATATATCATAAAAAAAAAAATCTAATCCGGTATTCTGACTCTGACAATAATAGGGTGTTTTTTTTTTTTTTTTTTTTTTTTTTTTGGTGGTTGTTTTGAAAACATTGAGATGTGCTGTTTCTTTAATCCTGCTCTTTAACACTATGGTTTTAACACATGCTTAATGTACATACTGTACATAAAACTCTTAAATTTATTGCAAAGTAATAATTATTCAAAAAATACGTACATAGAGATATGGACACCCATATGTTTTTGAGGTTTTCTGGGGGAGCCGGAGTTGAAAAGACTCACAAGGAAGCGAAATGCATGTGTTCCTCCAAACTCGAAGCCAAGTGATGTGCAGAACTGCCCTGGCCCTGTGCCCACGTGAGCACTGCCACCTCCCTGCGTGAGAGCCAGTGAGCAAAGCTGCCACACCAACGCATTGGTTTCCCTCAGTGAAATTCAGAGCTGTGATTAGTGAAAGCCCGGTTTTCCATTATAATCTGACATTTTCCAGTGTGCTCAGTACAGCAGTATAAACAGCTGTGGCAGTTTATTATTTACTAATACTTCCTCCCAGACTAGATTTCTGATGCCCTCACCTTAGGATTACCCAATAAAATGCAGAATGCCCATTTAAATTTGAATTTCACATAAATAACAAACCTTTAAAATATACTTTTTAGTATATTTCAAAAATTTTGTGGGTCCTACTTATCCTCAAAAAAAAAAATGTTATTGTTGGACTCATGTGCTCTCTCAATTTGGCAACCCTGCCACAATTACACGTGTGGGGAGGAAAATCTTTTCCTCTATGATTTAAGTGAGTGGTGTGACAATAGAGAGATTAACAGAGAAACGTTTATTAGGCAGTGGGAGCCTTCTGACAAGACACTCCTTGAACAGCCAGGGAGGGAGAAGGGTTTATGTACTAATTAATAGAGGAAAGAGCCGGGTAGGGCTTGTATGTGATGCAAACGGGCTTTGAGGGGACGGAACGGAAGGCATGGCAGTGTGTGATCTTGTGTGTTTATGTACTTCCTCATCCCTGTATGAATGGTCAGTTTTCCCCTGGAGGGAAGCTGCCCCAGAGGCGGGTGACAGCAGCTCCACTCTCCAGAGGCTCTGCCTTTACTTAGAAAATAGAAAGTCCCAGGAAGCTTCTTTCTGCCTCTGTTGTGCCTCAAATATTTGCCATTTGAAGTAATCTTTATACCGTTGTGAATCCCTGCACACACGTACTTTGACACACCATCGTGGCGAGTGCATATTGATACAGTATTTTTGGAAGGTAATTTGGCATCCTCTATACCATTAACTATTGATTTAACAAACTTCACGGTATTTATCCTACAAATTACACACAGGCCTTTACAAAGGTACAGTGTGTTTTGGAATGAATAGTATGAGTTTTATTTTAGAATAATAAAAAGACCAAGCAAATGGAAACCTAATTGTCCATCAAAGGGAGATTTGTGGAAATCATTTTGATGAATCTGCATAATGAAATACTAAGGAGCCCTTACAAAGGGTAAGCTAGATTTATTTACAGTGCTTTGAATCTATGTTTAGAAACCACGGACTTTCTCATGTGCATTTCTAACGAAACGGATTGAGCTGACCAAAAGTACAGTCACACTCCAGTTAATGACAGGGCTGCATCTGAGAAATGTGTCGTTAGGCCACTCGTCACTGTGTGAACCTCCTAGAGTGCACTAACCCCGAGACGGCGTAGCCTCCTGCATGCCTAAGCCTACTGCTCCTGCGCCGACGCCCGTGCATCATGCTACTGTAGAAATAACATAAGGGTAAGTCAAGCACAAGAGAAAACGATGCCATCAAGAAACGCGGTAAACACGACATGTAAGAGGCTGCTGCTGGCGGAACACGGCGTGCTTTTTTGCAGTAAACTTTTGTTTATAAGTAGAAAGAGTAGACTCAAAAATAATGTTAAAAAGGGCAGGACAGTAAGTACATAAACCAGTAACAGTCATTTATCATCCGCAAGTATTATGTGCGGCACATAATGGTATGTGCTGTACTTTTGTACGACTGGCAGGCAGCAGGTGTGTTTACACCAGCATCACCACACACACGTGGGGAATGCCTTGTGCTATGCCATGATAGGTACAACGTCCCTAGGCAATAAAACTTTTCCAGCTCCATTGGAATCTGATGGGACCACCATGGTAAATGTGGTCCATGGTTGACAGAAATGTTGTTATGCGGCATGTGACTGTAATGTAGAACACCGATGGCCATTTTGGGGAATTTTTGACATCTCCAAACTTACAGTTTTTAAAACTGAGTTGGATAATCATAGCCCTGAAATTGGCAAAACTGAGTGGAGTGCCTATTTTGAGTGGTATGTTGAGGCTTCCAAATGTTACTAGGAGTCTGAAGTTGCCTCTGTGTGAAATAAAGTTTTAAGATTAAGTAAGGCAAACAAATGTTTAAACAATGGCTTCCGAAGTCACATGTTGCCCGCCTTTGGCACTGTCCTGCTCTCCCTTCTTGGCTCCTTTGTCTCAGGCTGTGCCTCTGGAGCCATCTGCTTCTTCCTCTGAACTGTTAGTACCTGTGCCTTTAAAGTTACATTTTCTGAGAATCAAAAGGATGAACCCCTCATTTCTTATATTGCCTGGACTAAGGCTGAACTACTAGACTTGGTAAAAGAATTTTCCAAAGTACCTGAGAATCCTCAGTTTTGAGGAGGAATTTAGCAGTCATACAAATTTACCAGCCTGGATTTTCTAATCTATATCATTTAGTTCACATGCCTTGTTTGGAAGAGCCAAGCCAAACATTGGAGGGGCCAAGCTTGCTGGATAGAAATAGCCTGAAAGGGATTTAGAAATACAAACCCCTATTTTTGGCAAAGTGCTGGAACACTCGCTGGAGGGCTCTGCTGAGCAATTACAGTAACTTTCCCAAAGCCTGTTGATTGGAATAAACTCTAGGCTTGTACACAAAAGTCTGATGAACCTGTTTATGATTATTATAATCAGATTGTTTTCAAAGAAAATTTTTATCTTCCTTCAGATATTGATTCCACTCGGTAGCCTTTAATTCCTTATGTTTATTAACGGGCTGAACTGAGACCTTTCCCTTTTAGTCAAAAGAACCAAATGGAATGGGAAACTATGTCTCCCAAGATTTAGTTAATGAGACAAATCAGCTTGCTCACACCCTAGAGGGGTCACTTGGAGGTAAGACTGCTAACATTTTTAATTTTCAACTCCGACAAATAAAGGTCCCTATGTGAAACCAAAAGCCTAGTTTCCGCTATTATTGTGAAAAGCCGAGACATTGGAAAAGAGAGCATCACGTGATGAAGTGCTCTAGGCACCCTCAGACTGCCAACCAGCCTTCCCACGTTTTCCTAATTCCAAACAATGGGGCTCTGCTGAACTACATTGGTTCTTCCCAATTGGCCCTCTTTGTCAGCTGGGAGAAACTTTTCTCCGGATTATAAATGACTCTCTCTCTGTCCTTTGTGACACTGGAGCTTGTGGACACTCTCGGTGCCCAACCCCATGGCTGTACCCCACTGGAGTACTGAAACACTTCCACTAGTGGGGAGCTCAGTGAACTCAACTGGTTCCTATTTCTGAACCTACTCTTTCTTTGTTTAGATCCTTAGAGGAACCAGCTGCAGTCAAACTTCTGTCATGACCCAAAGGTTTATCTCTTCAACTGATCAGGTAGAAAAACTGGTCAGAGAAGCTCAATGATTGGCCTCACAAAAGGAAAAACAAGATTGGAAATCCAGCAATTGTTGGTTTGATAAAAAGAGGAATTTCTGTTGTGGGCCAAATAACAACCTTGTCCAAATGGAGACTCTCAAATTTCTATTTCCAAGTACTATATGTGTGTGTTAAAACACTGATCTACAAACAAAATGAAAGCATTCATGAACAAATATTGGTGGGGAAATATTAATAAGGCTGTGAAAAGCACCTACTTCGCCTGTCTAGAGTACAACACAGAGGCCACAAGAAGGTAGAGATTAGAAGTTTGTTGCCACAAATCTCAGAAAATCTAAAGCCACAAGAAGCTGGAAGAGGTAAGAACGATTCTTAGAGCCTTATGAGAGAGTATGGCCCACCAACACCTTGTTTTTGAATTTCTGGTCTATCTAGCTATGAGAAAATAAATTTCTATTATTTTAAACCACTAAATATGTGGTAATTTATTACAGTAGCCAGAGGAAACTAATATAGCCATCATTTCTATTTGACCAGAATCTTACTTTTAAAATATAAAAGGTCCAGATTCATGGCTCAAAGAGATATAATATATAATAAATATAACTCTAAAAGGAAAATCAGCCATGAAAACCAAGTCGCCTGACATAGTCATTAATGGACAAGGGAGTCAGAAAAGTAGGAATTAGTGAGAAATTATGGAAAAGTTCTTTGGTCTCTTTGCAGAGATTGGGAGCTATCTGGTAGGCTTTTGACCAGATGATTTGACCAAACTTTTGACCCAAATGATTTTTTTTTTTCCTGATGGATGATTTTAACTATTTATTTCTAACCAAACAGTGGACCATATACGATCAAAATATGTAAAAGAATTTACAACGTACCTTCAACTTCTGTTCCTGGAATAGCAAACAAACAATCTTGACTGGTAGTTAGTGTGCAAAGCATGTGTCAGCTATTTTAAACTCAATTTTTAGGTAAAGTAAGTGAAATTCAGAGTGGTTAAAGGAAGCCACTTCAGGCAAATAGCAATGAAAAAATATATAGACCAGGCCGGCCTAAGTGTTTCAACCACGTGGCCAGTAATCTATCACCCAGCTGCCACATCCCTTTAAGTATCAAAATGATGAAATATGGAGGGGACGTGCCATGGAAATAAAATGGGCAGTAACACTGGGGAAAGGATGAGAATTGCTCTTGCGATTTTGGGAATGGCTCCAGATTTTGTTAGACATGCTGGTTGTCCAGATGAGATTGAAGGGCATTCATTTGTAAGAACACTAGCTACACAGTAGATGTTAAATTGGTCCTAGTTCAGAATTTGAAGATAACATATGGTAGCTCTGAAGTTAAATTTTTACTAATGCACACAGACGTTATATTTAAGACTTACATCAAGGCTGCTAGAGCAAAAATTTTATATATTTAAATAGTTTCTTGTTAAAAAGAGAAAACACCTAAGCTTAGACAATAATTTAGATAAAAACATAATTAGGTTATGGATATTCTTATGCATTTTCTTCTTATAAAGGTTAGAATTAATTTCTCAAATTTCATCATAAATAAGGCTGCTGTTTTGATTGGCCTGGCATTGCATTTATAGATCAATATTTCTTCCTTTACTTCTTAAGAATATTTGCTTAAAATCAAAGTAGATATTGAATTTTATTAAGTAGCTTTTTTACAACCATCAATATATTCATTTTAATATTTTCTCCATTAGTCTAATGGCTCCATAAACTGATGGAGAACACTGGCCTTGGTGATGATATATTGCTGGAACAGAACAGCTAATTAAAAAACATAGTTGTGCTTATGGTCACGTATGGATTGAATCTCTACTCCTGTTTATTCTACAATTGTTTTAATTTAGTATCAGAGATATTCTGGATTTATTAAATGACATCCTCTATATTCAATAGAGAATTTTATTGTTTCTTAGAAACTTAGTAATATGTATGTTAGAAAAAAATAAGTAAAGCCATTTAGGACTAGAGCTTCTAACAACAAACGTAATTGTCAGGCAATTGTAATTTCTTTCATTGTCATATTGCTCAATTTGAATTTTAAATATTGTTTTCAGGCAATTTTGATCACTTAGAAATTTTGTAGGATGATTTGCTTTCATTAATAGCTTCAAAACAATGACAACGTACATGGATTATATACAGTACTCATTAAAAGACAAAACGATTCCTTTCCTTGCAGCATCATTCTTCTTTTCCTGAAATAAATATTTTTGTTTTACGTGTTTATTTTTAATGGGATATTTCTTGAGAAAGTTATTTATATTTTAAACTATGCTGTCTTAAATTCTGTTTTCTTTAAGTATTCATTTTGATTATCTTATTAAAATTTTTCATTTATTTCTGTTTTTTCTTTTTCTTTTTAAAATAATGAATTTGTTTAGTTCAGAGGTATTTTCTTCCAATGTGATTAAACCTGTGTTTTGTGTTATAAGTACTAACAAGTAATATTCCTATTGCTATTCTATAATAGTTTAAATATTCTGTAGCTGAAATTTAAAGCTTCTCAGACCAAGTTATTTAGAGGAACATTTCATTAATTTCCAATTTCTTGAAATACTTTTGTCTAAACTTTTTAAAGTGCATCATTATTCCAGTGACCAATATAGACTTTGAATGACTGATCTGCATTCAAGTTCTCATGGTGGCTAATGAACTGTATCCATATTTCTTATTTTACACTGTGCTTGACACATATTTAGCAGTTTTTAATTTAGTATTATTACTTTCATTATTCCCAAAGAATGGTATCTCATTTTATGATCTCTCAAGCTTATTGACGTTTGATTTGTGGCCCAGGATAGAAACACATTTATAAATATTCCAGGGCCACTTGTAGAAAAGGCATACCGTGTTATAGTACAATTGAGTTAAAAATAATCATACTAACATCATTCCTATAGCTAAAGTTTTACTTTCCTTTTTAAAAAAATCTCATGAAAGCTTGCGAGTTATAAGAGATCCTTCCACTATAGTTATTTTTCTTTAAGTTGTCCAAGTATATGATCTTCACATGAATTACATTTCTTTCATTCTAATGATTTTTGCGATTCATATTTATTTAACTCTCTATTGCATGGCTCAAAACTCCCATAGTAACAGTGTATGATATGAAAAAGATACCTAATATTTAGTGTGAAATAGTATCCATTAAAAGTAATTTATACCTTGTTTCTTGTAATGTTCTCCTGCTACAAACATATTTACAATTGATGAAAAGCATTGCTATAATAAATTTAATAATTTTTTAAAAGAAGAAATTCTTAAATGAGGAAGTTCTAAAAAATATTTTAAAACTAAGTGCCTTAAAGAAACGTGACTGACACATCTTTATTTCATTATTGATGCTGTAGGAAGAAGGTAAAATAGCATCTGATTTTACTATAAAATACATGCTGTAAAATAGGAAACTCACTCTAATTGAATTAATTGAAAATTTATGGGTTGGAATAAATATGCACTAACATAATGCTTATAGTGCTAAATGCTTCAAATAATATTTCCTCAATTAGACATCTGGGTTGTTTTTAAGTGTGCTGAAAAGAGCTTTGGTCAAATAACAGAAAAACCCAAATTTGCTATTACGTTATTACAAAAACTACATTCCGTTTGACAATTCCCACTGTGGGACAAAATATTTCTGTCTAATGAGCATTACTGATTGGAAGGAAGTATTTATATTGTATGCTATCATTAACATGAGAAACATTATGATTTGAAGAAAACAATCTAAGGGATTGTTTATCATTAGAAAGAAGATTTAATATCTGTTTCATTAGGAAGTGATTCCATCTGACTTAAAGCAAAGATAAAATGAAATATACTTCCTTGAACTCAGTGAGCGAGTGGAGTGGGCGACGGCCTACAGAATTATATGGTAAGAAGTGATCAGTGTACAAATCGGACGACTTTCTTTAAGTATCCTTCTAAAGTTGTTTCTAATTACTTGCTGAGGCAAATTTGAAAACTAACTGCAGAAAAACATTGCAATTATAGCTAGATGAGTTGATAATTTGCAAATTGATTTTTATTTGTAAGGACTGTAGCAACGCCCCTGTCCAGGGTGTGGTCTCCCTTCAGGAATCACACGTTATCATTACTTGTCCTAATATTTACTCTCATTTTTAAGCTTAAACACTCAAACCATTTTAATGATCAGCAGCCAGAAAGTGAAACTTTCCCCATCCAAGGCAGTTTTGTAATGTAAAGTGGGTTTATTTATTCTCAACTATGTGTCTTTGTATTTTATTTATGAAATTCCTGAGGAAGAAAAAAATTACCTCTGGTTATTGAGAGGCCTGAAAAAGGTGGATTCAACTGAGATTTCCTGATGGGATTTGAGTGTTCAGCCTTGACGAAGAAGGCAGGCAAAACTCCTTTCAAAGAACAATGCCCATTTGGGGACATAAGTCTCATGGGGTCTTCGAGAAGTATCACAGCTGTGCTTGGGACTCTGATTCACTTCATTGCATAAAGAACCAATGCAGAACCTCTCTCAAATTCTGAGTTTCTTAGCAACCCAGTACTTATCTCCCATGCCCGTATGGAAAGGTAAGAGTGATCATCCAAGTGAATGACTGGTAGGGCTGATCATTCTCTTCCAAGGACCCCACAACCTCGGCACTGCCAAAGGCCAGTTTCACAATCAAATAGGCAGAAAGGGAAGAGTATTGTCACTTTCTATCCAGTACTGTCACTTTCACCCACCTCCATGAGAGCAGGCAGCGCTGCTGTGTAAAAACAGACAAACAAACTGGAAGAGTTCAACCAACAAGGCTTAGAATCTCATCTTTCACTGTTCTTGATTCCAGACTCCTTGGAAATAATAAAAAGGTTGCTTAAAGTTAAAGCATAAAGTATAAAGATTGAGTAATATGTAAATATTCCTCCAAAACCGTTAAAATACTTTCACAAACATTTACAGCAAACAAAAAATGTTTACGTTTGTACGGTTTGGCTTAGCTGTGTTGAGAGAGAATTACCAGATATGCGTTTTAATTTTATCAAATATATTTGTGCACGAGCTAGAGGAATGGGGTGAAAGTAGGAAAGAATGGCATTTATTGAATTCATTTGTTTCGGGCTATCCTATGGGAATAAAACTTGGGTTTTTTAAATAATGAGAGCAGTGTTTTGTGATCACAAAAGTGTTGTGGCAAGTGCTTTGTAGTAAAGAAAAATTTTTCTTGTCCTCAATACACATCATTGAAACTGTGAGGTGTATTGAGGACAATTGTTTCATTTGGCTAGTCATTCAGTTAAGCAGAGAACGAGCTGGTCGTCTTACTGATGTGGTGTATGGGTTTAAACCATGAGTGCCTTTCCCTTTCGGGGCTGCCTTCCATTCCCTAGGAAACAATCAGTAACTAGCAATCAATGGAGATTGAAATGTAGCGAGCAATAAAGAAAGGTCTGTCCCAGGAATGCATATGCGGCGCTAAACTGAATGAACCCATGGGACTCAAGTTTAAGTCTAAAAGGCAGTGTAAGCGTAAATTCAGAAATATTCAATACTAAATCTGAAAAACGATGCATTAAATAATACTGTCATTTGTAAGTTTATGGCTTGTCCTTCACTTTTATTGAGGAGACGAGAAAAGAAATGATTTTGTCTTAAGAATATGTGAATGTGGGATTTCTGCACTTTGATACAGCACACTTAATCAAGCACACAAAAATCGTATCAGGGATTTTGTTGTTCGGTTGATTTATTTTGTTTTCAGGCCAAAGTGAATTCAAAGCAGTAGCATCGAAGAGAACACCGGGCTGTTTCTATTGTAAAACAGAGCCCACCGTGGGGTTATATACAGGAAAGTATAACATCAAATATTTGAAATAAAATATTCATGGATTTGAGGTTTGCTTTACTATGTCCATAAAAACCATGCATCCTTCCTGAAAAATGTATATAAACACACACAGTTCACATAAGTACGTACGAATATGTTGTTTCATGTAATTTTTAGAAGGGCATACAAAAGAAATAATTGCAGAAGCAACAATGAAAAAAAAAAAACACTTTTTGGAAAACCCAACAAGAAATATGTGGAAAGCATAATACATGGTAGAAACCAATAAGATAGAAGAACCATAACTTGTGTCTGAATGTTTATGTCTTGCCTGAATACTGTAACAGTTAAAATTAAAAACAGTTTCTGGGGATCCAGTAGTGTGGGGCAAGTTGAAATATCTGGTCTCAGGTAAAAGATAAGCTGTTGCATCCGATCCCCGAGAACCAATGAAGAAGAACCATCCCCAGTGGCGTGTGCGACTCCAGCTGGATTACTGAGTGGCCTAAAAGCTGGTTCATGTCGCGTGAAGTCCAGAACACCTGCAGGCTCCCACAGGCCCCGGCTGCTGTGCAAGCTGCTCTCCCATTGGGCCATGTGGCTCACGTGATCCAGTGGTCCTTGGAGTGTCGTGGGGGACATACTCTCTGTTTGGAGCCGTGGCCGGCCCCTCCAAGTGAATCACAGTCTAGGCCCTCAGGAGTTGAAAGCAAATACCTGCCTTATTTTCAGAAAACGACTTTCCTTTTGATGAAAAGCTTTCGGCCTACGACTGAGCCTTACGTGAGACTACGTGCTTAACCACGGGCCACCAAATTATCAAGCTACCTGAGCGGCCCGTCCTGAGCTAGGGCTTGTCCGACTCACCAAGTCATACATTGGGTGCACACAGCATCCATTGTATAAGGAGGAACACTTCGTTCTGGCTGGACTAGATCATTCTATGGAGACAGATTGGCCTCCCCTGCGCACAGCTTCTGCCCAGGCTACCATCCTCGGACTTACAGAAGGCTTTATCTGCAGCCGTGGCATTCCACTCAGCATCGCTGCTGATCAAGGAAGTCACTTCCCAGCAGGTGAAGCGGGTCCATGCTGATGGGACTCGGTAGGCTTCCCACGGCCCTCATCCCCGTGGAACAGCTGCCTTGACAGGATGGCGGGACGGCCTTCTCTTGTTTTTTATTGTAATACATAGTCTTTCTTTTTAAGTTACGTTTATTGGGGTGACACTGGTTAGTAAAATGACATCGATTTCAAGTGTCCATTTCTATAATACATCATCTATATGTTGCATTGCCATTTGAGGGTACAGTGACAGTGCCATCTAGGCGGCAAAGCCCTGCAAGGCCACGCGTACTCTACAAGGCCAGTTAGGCTCTGAATCAGTGTCAGACAAATGGGGCGTCGTCTAGATCTCCAGGGTTCCTAGGTCCTGAATAAGGGCTGAAATGAGAGTGGCACCACTCCCCTAGGGATCCATATCAACTTCTTTTTTTTACTTCCTGTCCCCATGACCTGATCCTCTGCAGGTCTAGAGATCGTACTTCCAAAGAGAGGAACACTTTCACCAGGAAACACGATGATGATTCCAGTGAACCGGAAATACAAATCAACATGACTTTCAGAATTATTGTTATTATTTGCAAAATAATATGTATTAATAATAACGCATATCTCTCTCCTTAACTGTACCTCCTGCAGGATATTTAGTCTTAGTTACAAGACTAATCTGATTTGACTTATCACTGATCTGACTTAACACTGCCAGTGAGTTCTGTGGGTCCTGCTAGGGAACGAGCAAACTTAAGAGGGATTTAAGGAACCCTCTGTGATGGTTAATGTTGTGTCAACTTGGCTAGGCTCTACTACCAGTATTTGATCAAATGCTAATTTAGGTATCACTGTGGAGGTATTTTGTAGATGTGGTTGACATCTGTAATCAATTGACTTAGGGAGATTACCCTCCATTGTGTGGGTGGGCCTTATTCAATAACATTGGAAAGACATATCAGTAAAGAACTTCAAAATAATATTAAAAAGTTATGATTCCAGGGCCGTCTAATATTTTCCTCAAGTGTCCGCTAGTGTAAACACTAACCCCAAGTACCACACATTATCTCTCCTGCCCCTTCAGAGCCCTGGACGGTTCAGAGTCATTCTGGCTTCCACTGTTCAGACCGCTGCATCCCTCCGTGGTTTCGCCTACCAGCCTCCCTCCCAGCCATATTTTTGCATGCGGACAATGCCCTCATCTGACACACTACCTTGATCTGGTCTAGCCACCCTCACAGGGCTTTCCTTTCTGTGTCTCTGATGACAGAGCCCCTAAAAGGGTAAGTACGAGCCTACCATCAGTGGAAGTGATGCCTGAATCAGAGCAGAAGTAGACTGACCCCGAGAGCCGTGCTCCACCAGGAGCCAGGGCACCTCTTTGCGGCATGGGGTGTGGATCCAGTCCCCCTGGCATGTGGCCTCCCCTGCAGATTTCTTCCTATCTTTATAGTGAATCTCCTTCGGCTTTCCGTTGCTGCAGAGACCTTGCATCTTCTAGCATAGCTCCTCCATCTAGGAGACAACTGGCCTTGCAGTAGCTGAGCTTGTGTGTGAAGGTACAGCCACTCATCATTGAGCTTTTCTTTATGAGTGCACGGTCTTCTGTTGATGCATCTTTCCTGGGGGATGGTTAGTGTCAAGGAAACCTTTTTGCCAGAAGCCACAGAGTGTGGGTAACTGGGTTTTTCCCTTTTCTTTTTCCTTTATGACTCTTTCTGAAGTCTTTTTTTCCCCCCATTTATATATCAAAAAAGTAGCATTGCCATTCCTTGCATATCTTTTAGAGAGACAGAAGATCTCGGGGAAGTACACTTCATCTGTGGTCTGTCAGTTTTGAGGGGCCCTTTGAATATGCTTCATGGGACTTGAGTGCCAGGTGATATTACCTTCAAAGCACAGGTCTTAAATCCGTCTGCATTATTTACTTCAATCAATTAATTCTCACTCTACAAGCAAGTCACAAGTATTTAAAAGGCTTTTTTTGAGGGGGTAAGATTAATTAGAAAAAGAGGTTTTTATAAGCAGTTATCAAAACAACTGCCATGACTACACAGAGTGTGCCCCTCTCTTTGCAGTGACCCCACCAAGAATGACACTTGGCACCTGCCCTGCACAGGAGACCCTGGCCACTGGATTCACACTGCCCCGTTCCCTTGCATATTTAGAATTCATGGGATTTTTGTTTCTTAGAACTCAATTCTGATCATTGTACAGCAGCCTGTAAAACGTATGTGGTGGATGGTTTTGTCACTTGCAGAAATCAAAGAGTGTCTCTAGGGAGATATTCCACTCACGTCTCCCCTTTGGTCTCCCATTTCAAGATTCTTTTCACAGTTCAGGCTGTAATGATTTTTGCCACCAAATGTTTGTTTTCACACCATTTTAAAAGCAGTTTTAGATCTTTGGGCAACTGGTCAAATGCTTGTTCTGGGTATTTTCTTCATAAGTGGGTTCTTTTTTTCAGGAATCAGTAGCCCAGAGTCACACGCTACACTGAGAGAACTGCTTTACTCTTAATAGTTTTATAAAATGATAACATACACGTATAAATTGAAATTTGCAGTAGCTCTGAGTTACCAAAATGTGTTTGACTTTTATTATCATTCTGATATTTTTAGTCATCTCTATAGAAATTGAGCAGATGGCTTCATGTTATAATAGAAGAACAATTATCATTAAATGGGTAATGATCTACAACATGTGAGAAAGATGAAAAAAATTAAAGTTCTTTTATAGGCTTCAGGGAGATGTTTCTTTCACATATAGGTAATAATTCCGTGCATTGTTCTACACTTATTTTGAAAAAAAAAAATGGCAAAAACACCAATTGGAAATCCGTCATAGCTTTACTCACACGGGTGTTTGTTTCTAGGCACACGTGTCCCCTCACCAATCTCCACACCCTCTGTGACACTGCCCTGCCAGCTTACATCACAGGGAAGTGTGGGAATGGCTGCAAATTCCTGTACAAGGGATAAAAGCAGCGGAGAAGAGGGATGAACTCTCTTAGAAGTTGCTGGCTGGGGACAAATCAGAGAGTGAAGTTAAGCATAGTCAGCAACTGCAAATAGACAGGTGTTGTTCTCGAAGCATAAATAACCATGCTGTTAGCAGAAGAGAGGATTTGGGAGAGAGAAAGATGATGCCAGAGAAGCAATTCCCTTCCCCAGATCAACACGCATAGTATCTCTTGGCTGGTCTCTACACTCTGCCGGGTTATTGCTCCAGGATCCGTCGAGATATTAGAGTTGTCTCAGTCACTGCTGCAAGCCAGGAAAAGCATTTGCGCGATGCCTAAGGATGAGCAGCTGGGAAGAAGGAAAGATAGTTTATGGAGCCTAGAAGAAATATTGAATTGACTCAAGTGGGATTTTTAAGGTCATGCCTTTCAGCACTGTCCCAAGAATTACGTAGACTCCAGGGACCACTCATTTTATCGCCACGTTGATCTAAATGTATAACCTCTTCCTCATTTCTCACCTGGGACCATAACTCCCAAGTTCCATCGTGCCTGCTAAAATCGCCATTCTGCTGTAAACAAGCATCCCTCATTTCCAGCACACACTGGTCATAGCTCCTCACCCTAACCGAAATAGTATTTTGAATCAGATACGTTACTTAAAGGGAGTCTGTCTTCTCTCACCCTCTACAGACCACCTGGTTGGGAAGTGGCACTGATCTTTACTAAGGGGTCCTTACACAGGCGGGAGCTGGACAAACTCACTTAGCAATACCACCTCTTGTACTACCCGTCATTTTCCCTTGCTCCTACACTGCTTTTCTCTTGGTGATTTTCCCAAGAGAATTGTAGCCACAATTTTCTTTTCCACTTCTATTCTTGAATAACCTTGTTGACTTAAATAGCCAACATTTTCAGATTTCAGAATTCCTTAAATTTTACTTTAAAAACTCATTCTTACAGCCACTCTGGCTCTTGTTATTCTAAGACTGTTCTACCTTTTGGTCTTAAAATTCCTAAGCACTCCAGTCCTGTAATTCTTCCACTTTCCATCTTCTGACTGTAATCACATTTCAATGCACTGCAGGGATTCAGTCCATCCACTCTGTTGAACCCGCGATTTTCTCACTTCCTTCCTCTAGAAATTGATACTACATGAGCAGATATCCTCAACGTTTGATGATTTTGTGACATATGTCTTAAAACCTAAAAACTTCCAATAGCTAAATGTTTGTGAAGAAACTGGAATTGACAAATTCATGACTCCCAACCTAAATTCAGCATACTTACCTATCTATTTAAAATTTCTCTGTATTGATATACATTCTTCTAATCAATAGTACCAAACATTTTTTGACTCAAATTTTCCTCCCCACTTTCATTTTTTCCCTACAATGACAGAGATTAAGAGGAGTCCATTTGTTAAGAACTATCTTACCTGTACTCACTCCTAATCATCACCTTAAAAAAAAAATGATGGAAGCAAATCAATATTGTTTTCCTGTCATATCAGAAGGATAATAGCTTATCCTGCTGTTCTAATGTGACAGCTGCATCCCCAGATGTGCGCTGAGCTGGAAAATGGAAAGAACCATGTAACAGTCTAAGCAGCAGAGTGGCTTATCGGGATTCTGCTATGGTTTATCAAATTTATGTTTTACAAAGGTCAGCGGGCAGCATTGGTGACTCTAAGGAGGGACCTCTTGGAGAATTTTGCCCTAATTCACATAATGGCTAAATCCAACTAGAGAGGGGATGCTGGGAATGAAAAAGGCAGGATCGTACAAAAATCGTTTTATGAGGTGGGGTTGGAGTCATTACAGTTAGGTGAGTCACACTGAGATTAACGGGAGGCAGCATAGTGCCATCTTCTTGTGATTTCGGGGTTGAGCTACGGGGGGTAGCGGTCGCTGCAACAGGAATGACAGGCTCAGTAACGTTTCCTGGGGAAGATTCTGAGTTCTCTTGGTTGTATTAAATTAAAGGTGCCTAAGGTGTTCCCATGTACGTGCCCAGGAGTCAGTTATCGGTGTTCAGCAGACAATGCTGGCCTGTGTATGAAGTATGAAGGTTTATTAGAGTGACTAGTGGCTTCGTCTCGTGAGTGAGGGCACGTTCACTCAAAAATGACGGAGTGAGAGGAACGGATGGCTTCAAACAGAGCCCTGGAGATAACTAACATGTAATGGTCGGAACACAGAAAAGGATCCTGCATAGGAGACAGGAAAGCAGTAGAATTAAAACCCAGGTAAAGGAGTTTGCAAAACTGTGACATGAATGAGTTCAAGAAACTGGTTTATCTGGACAGTGCCTAATTATGGGGAAAACAAGTTTTGTTCAGGACCATGCTTACTTTTAGGAAGCTGTGGAACATCCAGTGAGATAGGATAAATAGAAATATCTAATTCGGTTCTAGAAGTATCCGGTTTAAATGGAAAATTTCAAAAACTTTTTATTGTGAAATAATTTTGGATTTATGGAAGAGCTGCAAACACTTCACCGAGGTTTCCCTAAGGTTAACAACTTACAAAACCAAAATATATTTATAAAACTAAAAAATGAACATCAGTACAATAATACTATGGCAGTGCTACAGCCTTCATTCACAGTTCAGTTTTTCCACTTAGGTCCTTTTCAGTAATGTCCCTTTTATGTTCCAGGAGACAATTAGAATACAGCCAGGCATTCACTTGTCATTTTTCCTTAGTCTCCTCTGGTCTTTTAGAGTTTCTGCTCTTTTGTTTTATTACTGTGATACTTTTGAAAATACTGATCAGATGTTTTGTAGAATGCCCCTCAATTTTGATTTGTCTGACACTGTCCCATCATTAGACTGAGGTTATGGCTTTTGGGGAAGAAGACCACAGAAGTTAAATGTTCTCACTGCATCATATCAGGAGATAAACAATAGCAACATGCCTTTTCACTTTTCATTGCTAACCTTGGTGACTTGAGTAAGGTGGTGTCTTCCAGCTTTCCTCACTATACACTTACTGCTTTTCACTTTTCATGCTCTAGTCTGTGGAAAACAATCCACTAAGGAAGAAAACGTTACTCAGCAAGCTCACTATGGAATAATGGAATATGAGGACAGGATGAGGAGTCTTTAGAAATGTGAAAACCCAGGCAGATCTCAATCGAGAGAGAGAGAGAGAGAGAGAGAGAGAGAGAGAGAGAGAGAGAGAGAGAGAGAGAGAGAAATCTGGAACTAAGTATTCAACCCTGATTATGGAGATTAGGATCCTGAAAGACAAGAAAATCTCTAACACAGTTTCCTTCATACATAAAGAGTTGCTCTAGATGAGAAAGGAGAACTTCAGTTCTTCCTTGAAATACATTAAGATGAAATCCAAAGGCAGTGATAAATTAAATGCCAGCCAAGCCTTCAGAAAACTTTAACCAATTTCCTACAGGAAGAGCCACAAAGAAAAAGAATGAGGCCATGTTGCCTAGTAGATATGTTAACTCTGGTAGCACATTACTCTTGTATTCTTTTTTCCATTATATTCTTCTTAATTTGCTTCATTCACTTAATAGAGAAATTAATGATAGAAATGGAAATACCATTTGATCCAGCAATCCCACTTCTGGTATATAAACAAAGGAAACGAACGCTATCTCTAAGAGACAAAGCTGCTTCATTTTAATGTTCACTGCAACATTGTTCACAACGCACCTATATATAAACATTTCTCGGACACAGAAATGAAGGAAATTCTGCCATTTAGACCAATGTGATGAAATTGGAGGGCCTTATGCTCACTGAAGTAAGCCAGACAGAGAAAGACAAATACTGCACGGTATCAGTTATATTTGAAATTTAAAAAAGAAAGTCAGACTCGGAACCAGAGAGTAGAACGGTCTGGTGTGGGAAATGAGGATGTGTTGGTCAAAGGATAGAAATGTTCAGTTAGAAGATGAATAAGTTGAGAAGATCTAACATACAGCATTGTGACTAAGGTAAATAATGCTGCATTGTCTACTTAAAATATCCTGAGGATAAATCTTAAGTGTTCTCGCTTAGAAAAAAGTCACCTCTGTGAGGTGATGGAGGTGTTAATGAAAGTGACACTTTCCATGGTTCCAGTTACTTGCTGTCAACTGTCACCCAAAAATATGAAAAGGAAAATTCCAGAAATAAGCAATTCATAAGTTTGAAGTTTTGTGTCATTCTGGGTAGTGGGATGAAATCTTGCACCCTCCTGCTCCATCCTGCTTGGGCCATGAATTGTCCCTCTGTCCAGTGTTTCCATATGTTCTATCCACCCATTAGTCACTTAGAAGCAGTTTCAGTTATCAGATTGGTTATGAGACACAGAGAGAGAGAGAGAAAGAGAGAGAGAGACCACTATATTATGATTGTTTTATTGTTGTTGTTCCTCTCTTACTGAGCCTAATTTATGAATTGAGCTTTATCATAAGTATGTATGTTTAAGAAGAAGCATAGCATGTATGGGGTTTAGTGTTATCGATGGTTTCAGGCACCCACGGGGGATCCTGGAACATATCCCCATGGATAAGGGGGGGGCTACTGTATATGTATATCAAGTCATTGCATTACATCTCAAATATACACAACTTTATTTTTGAGTTATTCCTCAATAAAGCTGGAAAAATAAAATAAATGGATATGTGTATGAGTGATGGAGTTTTTAGGGCAGGGATATGAAGCACATGATCTGAGGCTATTAGTTAACCTTCTTACTATGATTTACTCCCTCTAATTTTCAGTGAAATTGCCAATTCAGTTTAGAGACAATTGTGATTTGATGGACCATGTAACTGGCAGGAGTAACACACGATTTAAATGACTCGTATTTTGTTTCTGATCAGTACAGAATTGATGTCTTCTGCAGGATGCATAGGGTTCTTTTTTTATAATGTCTGAAAAACTCTTTATTAACATGAATTAATGGCATCATTTTCCCATAATTAGACTGAAGAAAAAAATCTGAATCTTTCACTGACCACTAGTCTATGTTTCTCAAGTCCCCAATACAAACTGTCATCTAGTCCAACCCTCTTGACAGTCTAGCCTGTTGCAAATCTCAGGATAAAAGTAACATTAGCACTTTGTCAAAAACAATAATTCGAATATTGGTGTTCTTTAATATTATTATTGAATACAACTTTGTTCGAAATAATGTATTACATTTATAAATTTCGAAAACCAAGTTTATATACTCTCCTATCACTACTCCGGGGGTTTGTTATTTTTTGTTTTGTATTATGATTTTAGTTTTCCTTTTCCTACTCTTACATAATTTCAGCTATTAATGTTTATTTTGTTTACTTGCATTGATACTTGCAAATCATCATGAATCAACTTTTTGATGTGAGGTGAGTTATAAAAATAAATGAATAGTGAGATATATAGTTAGATAGATATTGATATCGAATTCATTTAAATCAGAACACATTCTAATAAGATGGTGCTAATTAACTTTTCTTCTGAGGAAATCACAAGTAAAAGTTCTCGTCAAGGACAAGTTAATTTAATCCCCGATGGCTGTGGTTAATGACCCAATGTTGTGACTTGAACATTACAGACGTAGATATTCAAAGTTAGCTTCCCAGAAGCCGTTTTTCTTTCTGTCATTCTGCCTACATTGTAAATAGTAAACACTACGCAACAATTCTGGATGCTCAATTAACAGATTGAAGATAATTTAGAATGTTCTATGCAAATAAAATTTCGAAAAACAATAAAAAATAAAAATGCAGTGACAAAATTATTCATATCACTAAAACTTTTTGTTATGTTTTTGGGTTCTGTTAAACGCACTCCTCATTAGTCTGGTCTGAGCTCTGATGTTAGAGAGACATGGTTCAGATTCCGGGTCTCTGTTTTCAGTTATTGACATTTCTCTAGATTGCCACTTGTAGGTGGTCTGGATGTTATAAGAAACATCTGAGATTCGATACATGATGTGTTTATACAGTACCTAAGACACACGAGCCCTTAATTTCTCATTCCCCATCAATTCTGCTTAGTATCACACTGGCCAGCTTTGTTTATACCTGAGGAGACAGGACGTTTCCGTTTACCTTCAGGTATTCCTGGTTTTCCTAGGTCATAGTTCAGATAGCTCCAGGAAGATTTACCTGTTGTTAAATCTCTGGCTGTTCTTTTTATAATGCAGAGTGAGAACTTGCCCTACCGTGGCTGATAAATGTTGTCCAGGTTCCATTGCTAAGAATGTGTTGTCCAAAATGCCTGTTTAGTTTTTAAAGATGGGACTCCACCCTTTGCTTTGTTTTAAGTAGGTATGGAATGTTATGATAGGACCTAGTAGTAGTGGTGGTCAGACAAATGGAAATGGTGGAGAGACGAAAATATACATGCGAAATCAACTCAGTATTTTAATAAAGTAAAAAAGAAAAATCTCTTAGCTTACAGTTCACATCATGCTTGATGTGAAATACTTTTTGGTATTACCATTTAGGCAGGACAAAGGAAAGAAGAGAGAAATATTGGGAAAGAAACAAAGTTATCACTATTTGCTCTTGTAACAAGTTGACAATGACTAAAAGAAATTAGAAAACAGAGTGATCAGATGCATGAATGTGGGTTCTTTCATGCATTTCTTATGTTCTCTCATTCCTCTAACAATGGAAATTATAAATCCGTATATCCTTTCAGGAAGGCATTATAATGCATTAAAATAAATGTGTTTTTGCATGGCCAATTTATGTCCTAGGAATTTATCGAAATAAAATGAAATGGTTGTGGAAATATAATTTTCTAATAGTTGCTCTTAATCATGACTACACATTGGAGTTGCCTAAGAAGCTTTAAAAATTGTAGATGCCTGGGCCACACTGAGAGATTCTGAATGAATTGGGCTGGCTCCTTCCTCAAAGACTTGTAAAAATTCTCACGTGATTGTAATTCATAGTGGAGGGCAATTAAAAATATGTTCAATAATGTCGTGTTTATGTTAATGGGTGATTTTGAGGTAAACTAAATCCCAGGAGAATGGCTAAAGGTGCTCAAATATTAATATGATGACAAGTTTGAATCTTTAAAACATAACATGCTTAATAATTAATGTAAATTATTTTAATCCATACATTTTGTAAAAGTATGCCATATTTATAGTAGTCAATATTTCTACTTAGTAATGTGGTTTGTCATTCATCTACTTATCTCCATGCATACACTCAATAAATTTGTAGTTTTCTTCTTAAATATTCCATTTATTTTATTATTTTAACATTAATTTTATGTTGATTATTCGTTTAATTTTTTATTATTATATAGTCCATTTATTTTTATTATTTTTTTATTATTTTGTTATTGAGAAGGGACACTCTCTCCCCATGACATTTCTCAGTTGATGATTGCTAAGATAAGGAAACATTATTACATTTGACAAATAATTTGTACATTATTAAACTGTCAGTAATTCTTTCAATAGATCCTTTGAGTGGATAAGTTCTTTATTTCTGTTTCTGTTCCTTATCTCTTGACCAGAAAACGTTGAATAACTAGTTTGGATGGTTAAATGTATTTTGTTGGCATGATTTTCAAATAAATGTATTTTAAGAAAATATTTATTTCAGATTTTGAAAGTCATTTTACCATGAACTTTTAAAAACAAATATTATCAAATTTTTGCCAACTTCTAGTTAGATGGTAACCTATGTGTTGATCATCTGATACTATAGTTATTATGTTAAAGGACCCTAAAATTATTAGCCTTCCATCACCATGATGAAAACGGAGTTGGTATGGGGGATAATTATTTTAACATCTTTTAAAATTTATCTTGCTGGTTGGATTTAAAACATTTTTAGTACCTACGTTCATAAGTGCAATCGTCTACACAATTAATTTCTCATGCTGGCTATGTTTTTATTTATTTTATTTGGTATTATAGTTTTCTAATTGATGTATTTTTAATATTCCCCTCGGGAAATTTGAAAAACGTTTCCTTTTTAATCATGTTTCCCCAAGATTCTATAATGACCCCATACATAGCATCCGTATCCTTGTTTCTGAAGAAAGTGGTCCCATGTGACCCATGGCAGCCCCTCATGGTAGTCCTGGGGCTGGAAGCTGTAAGTGCATTATGGATCCAGTCCCTTCTGAATGTTTGGTCATTTATTCAATCTTATACGTCCTGGTTTTCTGACTCTGTCTGCCAGCCCTCTTCAACTGTCTGGTCCACATCTGGCGGTAAGATGAACGCTTGCATAGGTCCTCTGCTCTGGAGGCCCCTATCATCCCTGCAGGGTTTCTTTAAATTTCCTCTCCCAGCATCTGAGAAAGGCATGGAGACTTGGCCCATCTACAAATCATGACGCCGAGGTAGAAACTGTCACTTACGCAGTCATGAGGGGTTTTCACAATGAAAATAGCCCAAACCCCAATTAATTATAGGACAGAACTGAAAATACATCTTGTTTTAATGATGACGTTGAAGCAGGTATGCACATTACTATTATCAGACCATAACAACATTTCTTTCATAACAGAAGTACAGCTGATTCATTTGGTGGAATGTGCAGACATTGTTTCTTATCTGAACTTTGGGAAGTGCAAAGGTTAGTTAAAATTTCTGTTTTTTCCTTTGTTTTCTTCCTTTTGTTAGTTTGTTTCAATATCTTTATTGCACCGTCCCTGCTGTTTACAGGGTGTCCGTGGGTCCATTTAAAATCTCTCCCATTAACTCTTCCTCGTTCTTTTCCTTTTCCAGCGCTATTGCCAGTTTTTGTCTTTTATATTTATTGTCCTGGATATATTTTAATGTGAACTTGAGACAATATTTATCTAGCAAGACATTTAAACTGGAAGTAACTTGAGCCTTGGCGTTAGATTCTGACTCCTTCCTGAGATGGTTCTGTGTCTACAATGAGGGCTTGTGATACGGTCAAAAAGGCTTCCTCAGGGGTTAAAGCCGTGTTCCAACAACCAGTGTAGATGGCCTGATACTTACCTGATGCACCCTTGGAATCTGAATCTATTTGGCTGCTATTACATACTTTGTATAATTTAGGAGGGGTTTTTATTTACTGGGTATGCTGAAATAAATAATTGCTCCTCTCAGATTCTGTGAATTCTGAATATCTAAGTGAAAGTTGCAGAATATGAAGAAACTCTAGGTAGTTTATACTCCATTCAATATCTATTTTAGCCTTTCCGAAACAGTAAAATTGCTATTGGATATTATAGTAAGTGATCCCTTACAGTGATTGAGGTGAAATGGAAATAGCAACATTTATCGAGTGAATTTTAGGGCTTCAGGGGTATTTTCATCATAATCAAAAAATGCAATCATATATGGTAGAAAGATTAGGTCAAGCTTATTTATTTAAGCTGAGTTTGGAGTACAAAAGGAATGCATCAAATGTTTTGATCCCTTTCAGTTTATTTTTTTATCCTTGTCAAGTCCTCTTAGGCTTTTTGGTATTTGTCACGAAGAGTCACTCACCAGTCTTAGTAGTCTTGTTTTTGCTTTATAAGTTGATATGTTTCTCCAACTCTATGCTTTCTTCCATTCTTTCAAATATTCTTTCCAAAGTTCATTTGTGGTTTATGCTAAGATAATGGACGTTATTTGCAACAAATAGTGTTAAGTAAGTGGAATGAATGCGTCATTATCAGCAAACTTGTGATAACTAAGCATGATTTAAATAAGTAAAGGCAGAAGAGAACATAAAGGCAATTTACAGTTAGTTGAAAGGTGTATACCACAGCTTTAATAAATAATAAATTGGAGTAATAAGAATTCCAACACAGAATGATTATAAGTATGCAGAGTGGAATATCAATTTTAATAAATAGTATATTAGTTTCCTATTGCTGCTATAACAGATTACACAAACTTAATGACTTAACACAACACTAATTTATTCCCTTTCAGTTCCGGAAGTCAGAAGTCTGACAATCAAGTTGCTGCTGAGCTCTGTTCCTTCTGAAGCGTCTCGGCGACTCGTGCCTTTTCCAGCTTCCGGGGGCTGCCCACGTTCCTTGGTAAGTGGTTCCTTCCTTGCATCACTCCAACCTCTACTTCTATCATCAACTCTTTTACTCCAGCAGTGACCGTCTGCCCAATCTATGAGGACCCTGCAATTATATTGGACTCATTCATATAATCCAAGAAAATCTCCTATTCAAAATCCTTACATGAATGAATCGCTTCTGCAAATTCCCCTATGACGTGCAAGGTAATATATTCACAGGTTCCATGGGTTAGGACGTGGCCACCTAACCCATGGGGGCATTATTCTGCTTATACATTTTCTCATCGGTTATCAAATGATGTCCTAAGAAAAAGAGTTGGTTTATATGGGTCGTATCATAGGTGATAATTGGGTGAAAGTCAGGGGGAAAAAAAATCTGACACATTTACATACCTTTATTTCAAAATCTCTACCATTATTTTTATTTCATATACTTGTTTTACTCCCTCTTGATGTGTTTTCAGACTTCTAATTTGTAATATACCTGGTATGTATATCCTAAGAAAAATAATTGTTTTATTTTGGCCAGCTCATAAATGGACATAGGGTGAAAATGAGTACAAATTACCTAATATCAGCCATTCCATTCTTGTTTTCATCTTTAATTTGTAACTAACCAGGTTTGCATGTATTAATGCCACTTTTACTTTAAAAGCGGACAGAATCTAAATGATAATAATAAACATGAAGGCAAACAAATGTGAAAATAGAGACTTTATCTTTTTGGTGATACTGACTTGTTTATTGATTTGCTAGTATTTTAGCTTATTTTTTTTTAATTTTGTTATTTTGGAAAAATTATAATAGGCCAAGTGATCTATTCTATTCTATTTACTTCTTATTGATTCATCCTTCAGGATCTGGTCCAATCCCTTGTACTTCCCTCGTAGGCAAATATGTGTTATGAAAACGAATGTGCGTTCTCTGAGGCAGGGTTTTTACAATCTTCTCCCCCACCCATCATTGCTCTATCTCTGACACTTAGAATAACGCCTGGAACTTGGTTGATGACAAATGATATTTGTTGCATAAAAAATACTAAATATGATGATAACTCTGCCAGAAGGCTTCTTTTCCTCATTTATAATTTATTATTCATTTGCCATAAAACTTTTAAAACATGCTGTTAATGAAATTATAGCTATTTCCCTGAGAGGAGGTGTTTTTACTAGACAAAGCAAAGACACATTGTAAGGATTTTAATAAAAATGCTATGTTGTGTTTAAATGGGTTAAACGGCATATTGGTTATTGATCACATTGCTGATCAAAGACTCAATATATCAATTGTACATTCACAATAATAAGCAACACTTTTCTAAAAATTACTGTTGAGACTTTTAAGCTATAACCAGTGTTATATCAGCTTATTGAATGCCATTTTAACTCTTAAGTGGAAAAACACAAATACAAACCCAGAAATTACATTTGTGTTTGTAGTGCATTCTGGTTTTTAATAAAGATGCTATCAAATTTAGCAAGATCCATCCAGCTATGATTAATTATCATCTATTCAGCAAAAACCTTACTACTGCTAAGATAATTGACAAATAAAATAAAACTGTATCAATGCATGTTGTTACCATGCATAGAATCTTCAAATAACTAAAGATAAATGATAGTTTCAGAAATGTTAAATGAATATATAATTTCACTCTCATAAGGTATGATTCAGCTATTTTGAAATTTTTATTTCATAAGGACTTCTTATTTTGTCCTGTCTCTCAAAATTTTGATATATTGTAATCGTTGTCAAAGCATAACCTTGAAGAGAGAAATGTAGAATACATATAAATGTACTTGGTAGTAACTGAATAAGAAAAAAATGAGTGTGGCATACTTTCCTTAACTTGGTAGATGAAAAATGTCTCATATCGTATTATTAACTGAATAATGTAAAACGATGCATCTTTTAGTAAATTCAGTAGCTATTAATATATGAGTTCAGAACCCACAATGTTCAACTCTGCAACAGAAAATTTAAACTGTATCTCATTAAGGGTACAGAGTAAACTGGATCTGACAATTTCTTAAAATAATTTATTGCAGAAGATAATAGTTTCTTGATTTATGTATTTACATTACTGTCATATCTCCTAGAAAATGTTTGTAAATCAGGATGGAACACATATACAATAAGTATTTTGAGACGTGGAAAATTATGGACTTCATCTAGTCATGAAAAATTTTGGTCAATTTATTACTTTATGATGTTTTTCCACATGACATACTCTGAATTCATTTGCAGTTGCAGTTCACCAATTATCCAATACACTTGAAAATTAGCTAAAATTTTTAAGGGGAGTTTTGATAGGAAAATAATTTTATAGAATACTTGGCATTAATCATGGAGATTTTTTGTGTCTCTTCAGTGTGTGGGAGATAATTATACATAAAATGAACAATTACTAGGAAGGAATTCATGGTGTTTTTCACCTGAAAAGTGGTATTCTAATTCTTTTCTATTTATAAAGCGGTAATAACATGTTGAGAGATGGCCAGTGCTATTCTCCAACACTTACATTTCCCAAACAATAAAAATCTGGTTTTTAACTCTTGTTAGTAAAGTAAAATCTGCTACATATTACAATACCTTGTACAGAGAAATGTTTGAGGAGAAGTATAGTAAACGAGAACCTAGAGTCCGTAATGACAGGTCCAGAAAGTTGGAGTGTCCTTGCGTAAGTCATTTTAATACCACTACACAGGCATAGAGAAGGGTGCTAGTGGTGGTGGAAGGAGGGGTGTAAACTGAGTGTTTTGGGGGTAAATACTTTCAAAAGGATAATGGATTACGGTGGTCAAGTGTGAAGATAGGTATCCATAAAGAAGTAGGTTAGTCTAAAACATGTAGCTTTTAAGGCGATAACAATGACAGGTGGAAAGGTAGGAAGTGTTTGCTGTAGGAACAGTAAGATCTGCTTAAAAGTTGAGCATTGGTGGCTGAGTGGAACAGAGACAAATCCAAGGTTTGAGGCCCGAATATTTAGTAAATGGTGCCATTGCAGGAGGGATATGTTTTGGGTACGTTGATTTGTTTATGCCAAGTAGGGCCAACCAGCAACTCATTGTATGAAAGAGAGATTTCTTAAAGGAGAAATAAATGTTAGAGGTCTGAGTTTGGGAACTTAGCAAATATGTTTGAATTCACCTAGAGGGAACATAGTCAGAAAAGCAAAAGCATCCAAAGGCTGCAAAAATTCACTTCATTGGTAGAGGTTGTATTCCCAGTGTAGTTGCCCCAGTTTCTATACAATCAAGAGAACCAATGCACCTATTTTCCTTCATGGTCACATATGAGAAAGTATTATGAAGTTTCTTCTTTAGGTGTCTAGGAATACAGCAACCACTTTCCAGTGGTTTCTAGATATCAATTGTAAGATGGCGCTCAGGAGAGAAATTGGGTCACGAGAGGAGGGCAGGACCCACCCCACGTTTAAGTACAAAAAGTAGAGACATTAGGTCATAAAGTTGAGGGTGTTAAAAGTTGAAATTGGTCATATCTGGTTGATTGTTTAGGTTCTAATAACAAGGTCTGTTTCTGTCTCATATATTGTATATTCCGTGTTTCCCTGAAAATAAGACCTAGTTGGACAATCAACTCAAAAGCGTCTTTTGGAGCAAAAATTAATATAAGACCCGGTATTATATTTATGTTATATTATGTTATATTATATTATACCTGGTCTTATATTATAGTAAAATAAGATCGGGTCTTATATTAATTTTCGCTCCAAAAGGTGCATTAGAGCTGATAGTCTGGTTAGGTTTTATTTTCAGGGAAACAGGGTATCTCCAATATATACCATATTGGTGGCTTACTGTCTCAGAAATATAATTCCTAACTCAAGATATCTAGTGAATGTGTTAATTTGATTGTCCAGTAGGTGAACATCACTACTCTCCCATTATCACTATAAATTAGCTTATTTAGGGTTTGAAATCTAATGATAAGGATCAAGGACATTACAACACATTATTAGTGGTCAAATCCACCAGGAAAATGGGATGATATAAATTAGCATAGAATTATTTGACTTGGTCAACTCTTAAGTGTTGTTCTTGGCCTTGGGTTGTCCATCTCCAACAAACATATCCATGGTTCCATGGCCATGTTCCAAACTGAACCTGACTCTCTGAGTGGCTTTTTCAAAGTTTCTATAAGTTTCAGAATAAATATTACTTCAAAGTCCCTTCTATATTCCCAATTCAACTTTGTAAGCACCTCAACCAGTGTGATTAGGGAGTTCCTGAAGAAGGGGGAGTCTTTCTGACTGGGAAAGCCAGCTGGTGACTTCTATGATTTCCATTTTTTCCTTTGATGGTTTCTTGTTCAGATGAGATTTCTTCTCTTAGGATTA
This sequence comes from Rhinolophus ferrumequinum, assembly GCF_004115265.2. Lineage (NCBI taxonomy): Eukaryota > Metazoa > Chordata > Mammalia > Chiroptera > Rhinolophidae > Rhinolophus > Rhinolophus ferrumequinum. The sequence continues at coordinate 3,937,293 of NC_046303.1, read as the reverse complement.
TCATCCACACAGAGATGCTGAAGACTGTAACCTTTACAACTTTATTTTAAAGTTACAGGCTAAACCCTGATAATTATAAATTTACAGAGAATAAACATTCCTGCTTTTTATACGCACGAGCTTCTTTACAAAGTATTGTAAGTGGGCTAAGGTCAATTAAATAAAGATAAGCTGTTTATTAGATAAATTATTATTCAAATTTATCCTTTTTTGAGATTTGCTGGCACTGGGTTGGTGGAAGGTACAAAGTCGGAATGTTTAGTGCCCTCTCTAAGATTCTGTATGTGACCTCTCTGTGACTATTAAATTGATTACTCAACAGAAGCGCAATTACTGTTTTGAGAAAATTGCTAATAGATGAGTCTCTTAGCAATCATTCTGCAGACCTGCTAAAGGTCTTTAACTGGGGACAGAGCGGTAGCCAACACAATATAAATCTGTGACCTCCACATGCCTAAGTCAAATTTGAGCAATGAACCATGCTAAAAAGAACTGAAATAAGAATGAATTATGCAATTCTATGCTTGCTAATGGAATTAAATATGGCTGCTCTACAGCAGGAAAGTTTTCTAGAATATCATCGCAAAATGCTCGAGGACCAGGAAAATGAGCCAATGAAAGAAACTACTAGACAAACAGAGAGATCACTTGAAGAACAATGTTTTTAGGGATCCAGGCAGAAATTATCTGCTGCAGGTATTTGTTTAAAGAAATGTGTCACCTCACATGCAGGGATGGAGTACTTAGTATCCTACTCTCTAGGCTTACAGATCAGAAGCAAGTATTTAGTTATTTAGTCAATTGGCTAAACATGCTTTACTTGTGTGCCCATGTGGAGAAGTATACGCATGTCCCAGTACCAGGATAGACTCCACTCAAAGTTTACGCTTATCCTTAAGAAAATGCAAACATATCACACTGGATGTATTAATACTTTGATTTGTAGTATTCACCTTTAAGAAGTCTCACTGTTTTAAATTTTAATCTCCCAAAAATAAAATCTCAATTAGATATCAACATATTTTGTACGTAATTAGATAAAACGTACCTTTTTAAAAAACATTAAAGTATATATAGATGAGGATAATTTGAAAACATGTTTGAAGAAGAGAATGAAATACGAGAAACTAGCCTTATAAGTTCTTAAAATATACTAACTGTAATAATAAAAATTATGGTATTTTCAAACAAAATCAAATAAATAAGAATAAATTCATGGGTGAATACTTGTTTAAGATGTGATTAAGTATATTTTAAATAAATCTGGGCAGATGGATTATTTTATGACATGTTGAGAAAAAATCATTGGGAAACCATTTTAAACACATATAACCTAAACAGGACTGATTTCCTTAAAGTTAAAAAATTTTACAATGAAAAATACTTTATAGAATAATGGGCAAAGGATTCAAACAAGTAGTATACAAATTAAAAAGGAAATATAATTAGATACTAAGCCTGTGAAAAAATGATACACAATATACAACAAATATGGAATGAAAGTATCAATAACATTGGATGTTTTATATGTCATTTTGGGAAAAATTAAAACTTATGACAATATTGACTTGTAAGAGAATGCACCGTTTACTTGTTTAAGTAGTTCTAAAATTTGCCGTAATTATATTATGTTTGTTCTCTTTCCTTTATTTTCCTTTATTGGTGAATTCTGTATTTTATGCCTCACCTGCTACCTGAGACATGGGCTACCAGACATGAGGAAACGTGCCAAGGACAGTAAAGCATTCAGCGTTGACCGATCCACGACCTGTGGTGTTACCATAAAAGGCAACTTGAGTGGAGGCAATTTATTTTCACAGGTTGCTCAAAATTTCCTAAAGGGTTTGAGTGGCCTCACTTGATATGAACCTCTATTATTTAAATTCTCACTGTTGCTGTTAGAGATGAGCATAGGAGAGAATTTAGGCTTTTCAAGGATGTGTAGAATGCCCATTTCAGAAAAGGAGATAATTTGTAAATGTGGAACGTAAAATGGTTCACTGATAGTCTAGATCCTTTGACTAGAAAGTTAAATATTCTCTTCCTCAATCACCATACAGGTAAATCCTAGCAATGAGAGAAAATAATTTAAAATAAATTTGAAATTACTTTGTTTTCTTGATTGTTCAAGGTGACTAACATTAGAGACATGGCTTACAAAGGACAATTTACTTGTTTGCATCTCTTTTTTGGAACGGCTGCATAAATGCTTTTTCTGGTCCCTTTTCCTTAATTATTATTTCAATTAGAGGATGTGGGGAGAAGAGTCTCCATGGGTCTCTTGTGTTCCTTCACATCTTGTAGGCAGGGGCACTGGTCGTCAGTCCAGTTTCTCCCGTCAAGGATGTATCCAGAGTGAACAGTCTTGGAATAGACAGGAGCAGAAGGCAAGCTTGTTAGCTCTCCAGTCTGGTAAATATAAATACAGTGCCTTCTCCAGGATGAAGGCTGGAAAGGCTTCTCTCCTCTTCACTATGAAAGATGCAGTTCCTACCCTTGGGTTCCCTCTGCTGTGTGACTCACAGTGGGACTTGGGGTTTGAGGAAACAGGGCAAGTGCTCATATGGCTACATCTGCATTTGTCTGTCTTTTCTCTCTGATCTGGGCGATTTGGGTCTTTTGCCTGCATCCAGGCAACTAAGGCAAATTAATTTCTTCTCTTGCTACAAGAGTAAAATCTCCAACCATTTACAGTCCTTGACTGTTCAGGGATGAGAATCAGAGGGTGACAGAGACATGTCTTAATGCAAGAGGAAGGATGAGGACCTCCGAGGTTGATTAAAGAGACTGGAGGGAAGTCCCTGGAAATCAGTGATGAACACGGTCATTAAATTACGTTGTCAGATGGGCAATGCATTTGTCCTCCGCTATATGCTTGCTAAAGAGGTGGAACTGGCGAGGTGAACACACCTTCAGGGCTGTCAGCCATCTGGGGGCGCATGCTGTGGGTGTGAATTGGTGACCCCGACTGATCCAGGGCCCCAGCTATTGTACACAGCACCATCGGTCCAGGTGCGCCTTGTGTGCCCTCAAAATCGTGCTATCTATGTGGAAAGCAGGCATTAGCTTTCCCGCCTGCAAACAAAACAGAACAAAACCATACAAAAACTGATGAAATGCTGACATGCACCTTAGGCTGGCAGTAAGTAACTTCCAGTTCTAAGGAAACACCCCCAATAGGTTACATAGCCCTCAGACCATTGCAGATACCTCTCTAAAATAATGTTAACATTGGTTATTCAGAGGATCTCCTAATAACCAGAGGATAACGAATTCATTAATTAAGCACAGAGGGACGAGTAATTCATTATTTAAGCAAACACTGTGGGCAATTTTCTCTACGAAGGGCATTGTCCAATTAGAAAAGATGGTACAAAGTTTGTGCCTATTTATACCTGAAGTGTATAAATGTATATATATATATCCCATTGGTTCTATTTCTCTGGAAAACCATAATAGTTACATAGGCTTCCTGACCCTAAAAAAGATTTGGTTTTCCTAAAATGGGAGTGAATCCCTTTCCTTTAAACACACTCACTGCATGCATGGGTGCTGCCCAAACTCCTTTGTGTCACCCTGTATGATTTGGGGCTGGAGGAACTGGCAGAAATGCTGATATTCTGCTGCCATTGCTCAGAGTACCAAACTGTCCCTTGTCTCTGACTCAGAAGCCTTGTCTTTTCTGCCAGCATCCATGAAGCTGTGAGAAGTTACATTATTAGCCGGCAAATAGGATAAATTCTAAGATCATTTACAGTTTTTGAGAGGGTATTGTCAATAATTCATAAAAATAGTTATTAAATTTTAACCAAATGTATACTTGATATTTATTATCAAAGGACCAATCTTTAGCATGAAGAAATTATTTAAATTAATTCAATTTAATATTAAGGACTACAAAGATATCTTGGGTAATATTTATTAAAGTCCATATGATAAAAATAGTCAGTTCTTCTATTGGGCCTAAAGTATGACATGTGGAAGAATTAATTATTTAAAATAAAAGGTCCTAAACAGTCTTTTCAATAAGTGGTGTTGGGAAAACTGCACAGATACACACAAATAAATGAAACTGGGCCCCTTTCTTACACCATATACACGAATACATTCAAAATGGATTAAAGATTTAAATGTAAGTCCTGAAACCATAAAACTCCTAAAAGAAAACTGGCAGTAAACACTCTGACATTGCTCTTAGTGACATCTTTTTGGATATGTCTCCTCAGGCAAGGACAACAAAAGCCAAAGTAAACAAATGGGACTACATCAAATTAAAACGTTTCAGCACAGTGGAAGAAACCATCAACAGCATGAAATACATTGCTGTGCAGAAAGTTTTATAAATAGTTGTCTTCAGTTATGGATTGTAGAATAACTCTGTATGGATTCCTCATAAAACAACTATTTAATAGTTTTCATTAAATATCAGAGTGGTGTCTTCAAATCTAGAAATCAAACTATTTGAATGGCACTTTTTATCTCTGAAATTTATTCAGACGCAGTGTCTCCACCTTGAATTATTTCATGGTAAATATTGAATTGACGCACCTGGAGTAAAAAAAGAAAAAAAAAAACACACACAACATATTATTGGTATCTACTAAAATGGCAGTAGTGAAGAAATAGAGCAAAATAAAGCCAGCTCTTGTTCTGATAAAATTTTCATGTGTCAGCTTTAAAAAATGAACTTATTAATTTTGTAGCTAGATCTCCACTGACTTTGTCATGAGATATATGATAGTCTGTATAATAAATTACAAAACAATGGAAAAAAATAAACAAAATAAAAGGCCCTTCTCTATTGAACTCCTTTTTTTCTTCCCTGCCCTCTTGACGTGAATCCGCCTAGTTGTTACTATGACTGGACAGCACAGACCGTCTGATCTCAGAAATATTAGTGAATTCAGGACGTGGACATGACCCCTGAGAGAGGGATACGAAGCAAAAAGCTGTTTATTGAAGGAACCTTGGGAATGCCTTGTTTAAGAACAAGGCAGAGGAAGCAGACATCAAGAATGTGAACATAAACATTTTATCCAAAGCACTGAACTAGGAGAGTGTAACATCAAGGAAACAGAGAAGGGTGTGAAAGAATGTGTTTAGCAGGGTCAAATGCTGCAGGAAGGACAATTAGCATGAGAGCTCTATGGAGGCCAATGGGTTTGGCAATTAGGAGGTCACTGATGACATTTAATCTTACAAGTCACCACATAAGTCAGCTAATGAAGACAAAGCTGTCTAGTGCCTCCAGTGTATCGTAATACCAACCCTACGGTGGATGATATTATCCACAGGGTAACACTTCATGATGAATAGTACTCTGATTAAATTGCTATAGAATACCAAGGGGAATGTTCATTGCAACCCTTTAAATACCAACAGCACGATTAATACTCTAGGACAGACACGCAAGACATAGATAGTGGTTTGCCACTTATATCACTGTCAAATTTTATGTCACCCTTGGGAGTTAACTGATGTGAAATGAAGTGCATTTATTCAGTAGAGTTAGTTCTGCTTTTTAAAAGGAATAAGAAACGATTGAAGTGGGCTTGTACATAAGGTTAAAATGAAACTGTTTTCTAATATGTTGTTGCTCTTCTATAATTGCTAAGGCAATTGTGTCTACAATTTGAAAAAATTTTAAAAGAACTATAATGACAATTGTCAGGTGGCAAACATACCTTTAAGAAAGGTCACGTTTTTGATCTCGTAAAGAAGTATATCCTATTATAGGTATTTTTGGTATTAATAAATTTAATTCTGTGCAGTTAAGTGTGTTGTTCTCTTACTGTATAGTGAAAGCATATTTTTGCTTTAAAAAATCCATGAATTTGTCGATTTACCAGAGTACCTTATATTTATTCTTATACTTTTAAAGAATAACCTTTAAGTTCTAGACCCACAGTATGTAATAGTAAATTGTCAATGCTTTTATCTTGTTGTTTAAAATTTGCTTTACGTATCAAAGAGGAGTGTGTGTGTGTGTGTTTGTTTAGATCAGGGGTTGTCAAATGTTTTATGTAAAGGGTTAGTTAGTAAATATTGTTGACTTTACCAGCTGTAAGAGCTCTGTCACAATTAATTCTCTGCCAGTAGAGTGAGAAAATGGTCTTAGACAATGAGTAAACAAGCAGTGTAGTTGTATTCTAGTTCTTTATTAAAAAAACCCCCACAAAACAGGCGGGGTGGTTTTGTCACGGGAGTGTGTAGTTTGCTGACCTCAGGTAAAAACATAGTGGCTGATTCTTGACAGTCATTGTTTTTTAGAGTAAGATTGAATCAAGTAGGTGTAAGGAATATTAAAGCTTTAAACCTATGTTAAAAGTAAAAGTTTTACAGTTTTCAAATTACAAAATAACTCAGAAATTAGCAAATTAAATAATCTATGTAGCATATTACAACAAAATGAATATATGACAACAGAAATGATTCACACAGATAATAAAAGTGAGACCAGTGTCTTCAGTTAGAAAAATACATATAAACTTGTACATTTGTCCTAGGAAAAACAAATATACTCTGGCTGATTTTTGCTTTCAAATCAAAATTATGTTCATATATGGAAAATAGACACATTTTATTTGTAAAAGTATAAAGATATATTAATTAAATACAGCCAGGTAAAAGATGAAATGACAAATTAAGTAAAGTAATATTAGATAGCAGAGTAAAGGAAAAATAGTAGATCAAAGGAATAAAGTTACTACAGAGAAAAATACCAATTAATAATTTCCTAACACGAATATTTGTGTGCCAAGTGTTGTAAGAGCTAATTATGTTTAAATGTGAAAAACAAAAGGAGAAATGCATAGATATAAAATGGATACGTAAGAGATAACATAGACTTAAAAATAATTAGAGAGGATGATAATTTTGTATTATATTTTACCTTTTGGAGAACACTCTTAAAAATTTACGTTGGATATTCGTCTATATAGAGCAATGACGTGTATTAACTCTGAATCATATGAAATCTGCATATGAATGTTTAGGGAAGTTTTATTCATAATTGCCAAAACTTGGAAGCAACCAAGATGTCCCTTAATAGGTGACAGATAAATAAATTGTGGTGTACCTGTATAATGGGATATTATTCAGCACTAGAAAAATAGAAGAGCTATCCAGCCATGGAAGAAACTTAAATGCATGTTACTAGGTGAAAGTAGCCAACCTGAAAAGGCTACGTGCTGTATTATTCTAACTATCTGCCATTTTGGAAAAGGTAAAAGTATGAAGACAGTAAAAATGTCAGTAGTTGACAGGTGTTGGGAAGGGAGGGATTAAAAGGTAGAGTACAAAAAATTGGGGGGCAGTGAAACTATTCTGTATGATACCGTGCTGGTAGATACACATCATTATACATTTGCCAAAACCCATAGACTGTCCAACACCAAAGGTGAACCCTCGTGTAAACTGTGGGAGTTAGGTGAAATTGACTTGTCAAGGTAGGTTCGTGGTCACATGTACCATTCTGGTGTTGGGTGTTGATAATGGGGCAGGCTGTGTGTGTGGAGGCCGGGCTGCACGGGAACTCTCTGTACCTTCTCTGCACTTTTCGCTGTGTAGTTAAAGCTACTCTAACAAAATAAAGCCTATTTAAAAACATATACGCAAACAAACAATACCCTAACCTTGTCAATATGGAGGCTCTTTTATGCACATGTGTATACTTTTCTCCAAACTACTATAATTTTGCTTCTGTAAGAAAAACCACGGAGACCTATAGATGATCTTTCGGTGTTGCTATACTGCACATCATTTAATTCCAGGGCCCATTTGTCACTTGTTGTACTCTAGTCACTTAGTATGACCCTTGGCCTATGTATCATTAAATCGTGAGGTGTGTTTACCTGAAACCTTCCTTATGATACAAGGAGCCCTCCTAGGCTCATGTGTGCCAGGGTGAAAAATATCCTCCCAAAGATCCCCACCTCTTAATCTTCAGAATCTGTGAGTGTTACCATGTGTAGCAAGAAAAGAGAGGAGTGTTTGCAGATGTAATTAATTTATTGATCTCGAGATGGGAGATTATCCTAGATTATCTGAGGGAGCGCTAAATGCAATCGTTTGTGTTCTTGTAAGAGGAAGGCAGAGGGAGATTTTATGTACAGACACACACAGAGGAGACAGTGATGTGAACGTGGAACAGAAAGAAGTTTGACGAATATTGGTTCTGAAGGCTGGAGCGATATAGTCACATGTGAAGGGATGTGGCCACCATCAAAACTGGAATGGCAAGCCCCTCCGGAGAGAGTGAGGTTCTGAAGGGAGCTTGATTGTAAACCAGTGAACCAGTAATACACTGTGGACTGCTGCCCTCCAGGACTCTGAGAGAAGGCATTTGTTTTAAACCTTCAAGTTTACGGTAATTTGTTGTAGCAACCACAGGAAACTAATACAGCTAACAAAACTGGGAGCAAATGCTATAATATCATTGACCCTCAAAGAAAAGCACTGAGCTAAGCCCTCCCCGCTACCCCCATATTCCTTTTCTGAAGTATCCTGTGTAGCGATTGTATTCCTTTAGGAAAAAATCTCAAAGTTCACAGATCTTCTGTGAGGCAGCCCATCTCAGTGCTCTACCCGGCTGACCTAAGCCCAGCTTCGGTCTTCGTGTCCTGAGGTTCGTGGTGGGTGTTTGTGTGCTCACATGTGTGTGTGACTGTGTGTGTGCACATGTGTGTGTACATGTGTGTTCTGTTTCTCTGATTTACACTGTTGGATCAACATACGGCTGTGGTTGGTGTAGAAAATGAAACGCGTGTGCAGAACAAACATGCTCTTGCCAAGGAAATCATTTCCGGGTACACATGCTCTGGAATGAGCATTTCCTCTCATTTATTATATTTGAAAAGAGTAATAGTGACCTCCTGTTCACCCCTTGGACATCTTTTTTCAGTCAACTACATCAAATCCTACTCATATCACCTAGTCTTTCAATTATTTATATTGCATGCTTTACTTCTCTCTCCAATTTATTTTTTGCCTGTTTAAAGTGGGAAATTAACCTGTGAATTTTGCCGGCGTTAGTGTTTGCCTGCACCACACAGTTGAGGCCCATCATTTGCCTAAATCATTGGAGAATTCTTTATTTGGCTTTGTCTGAGCATTAATGACTCTGTTTGAAAACAATCATCCTAGTATATCCATAGCCAGCTAAATGCGGTCCTTTGAAGTGCGTGCAGCAGGTGGAACACTTACTCTAACACGTGCTCTGCTCAGAACAATTCGCATTTCCGTTACAACCATTGTCTGTGGAGGCTGCTTTCAGGTTGCACAATAATACAAACAGCCCATTATTTGTCACAACTCATGTCAGTTTGAACAAGAACAATACCCAAATGTATCAACCATCAATTTTTGTCCATTTACCAAAGTTTAATCTATATTTTAGGGATTTTTATTGACCGCATTTGAGGGTATTTTAAATGAGGATTTATGTGAAAATGATGTAATCTTTCTTCTGGTATTGGTTAAAGAGGAACTAGTTTTTCTTACAGTCGAGTTCTTAGACCGAAGCAAGGGAACTCTGGGCTGGGCACCTCAGGGGTGTCCCAGGATTTGGAGCGGCTTCTTGGGATTTTCCAAATCCCTCTCAGTACTTGGTTCCAGTTGGTCTCTGGTGTGGTCTGGACAGAGAGCTCTGAGCAGCGAAGGCTGGGCATGTCCCAGGCCCTGTTCCTCCCCTGAGGGGCTTTCTCTGACTCCTCACTCCTGCCTGCTTCTCTGGCTCTTGAGGACATGGGATGCTCAGGAGGTGAGTTCAGCTGTGAGAAAGTGGATGGCGGAAGGATGCTGCACACATGGGCTGGGGCGTAGGGGATGCTCTGGTCCTTGACAGATTGAGGCTCTTCTCTTCCAGGGTGTATAAATTCTCTACATGAGGAGTGGAGGAGAAATAACCATGTAAGTTTTGGAAACATAGTGACCAGAAGACGAGGGAGATCCTGACTTATATTTTCTGATTTTCTATGAAGTATAGGCAAGACAGTCTTCCGAAGAAAGGGGTGCAGGGCATTTGTGTTAAATTATACAGTAGTCATTGAAGATAGTGGGATTTACTAGAAAAATCGGTAAGTTCACATGGCGACATTGAGCACAGAGCTGAAATTGTAATTATAAGTTTATAGTGTTAAGACCATTTTATTATTTATTTAAATTTTAGTCGTTTAATCCTTTATTAATCCTTATTTAATTTTTTAAGTCATTTAATCCTTTGTTAACCATTTATTAATCCTTAATTAATAGACATACAAGCAGGAACGAGGCCAATGAGTGATAATGTGTATCGGTTTTTATAGTTTTTATACTTCATAGTGAAGTATGTGTGTGAATCCTTCTTTGCAGTGAATGCTTTCCTATATTTATTTATTTATTTTTGACCGGGCTCTTTATTTAAAGTAATAGATGCACTTCCTTTATAATTAAATTTTAAATCCTGAATTTTTTAATTTCCTGAATATCTTCCCCTGTTTGAATTCATTGTTTATTCACATGCATATTTATTTAACACAATATGCCTATTTATCCTTTCACAATTATAAGCATCTTAATCTTGTGGACTTAGATATTAGACTAATTAATTTGGTTTTGCATTGCTACTACTTTAGTGAGTGATTAGCCAAAATTACAGTGGATTAAGCAAGCGGAAAGTTAGGCCAAGTGACACATTCCCTGTGTGTCATGTTATGTTTCTGAGTAAAGTGTGCACATAGATTTCTCTTGTCTTGGGAAGTGGTGTAGTCTCAGCAGGGCTCTGTGGCAGCTGAACAAATAAAACTCTTCTTGTCTAAGAAAACAGCAATATCTACTAGTCCTCTTCTGGGGCTAATTGGGTGGTACTCTGCTGTGGTGTGAAGCCAACCTCCAAGTATGTTGGTTCTTGGGCTTCTCGGGGGGAGCTCCAGTGCAGGCCCAGGATACTCAGAAGCCGGTGACCAGCTGGAGGCTACCTGGTAGGAGATACAAAGTGATCCGCAGTTGTGTGCTGCCTGGAGGCACGTGGAAGAGGCCACGCTGTGAACCAATGATGTCTGCCACGAGTACAAGGCCTGGGGTAGGTAGCTCTGCAAAAAGCCAGGACACCCTGAGGCCTGCTGCCACCTGCTGGCTCCCTTAAGGTTCAGTACCTGATAGAGCCTCCTGCAGTATTTGAGTTGGATGAGGGAGGATCTCAGGGCATCACTAGACTGGGAAGAGTTGTGGTCAACAGGTTAATATTGACTCTGGTTTGGTGCCTGTGCTGAGCTTGGAGCAACTCAGCAAAAGTGTTAGAGCACACTGAGGCCAGTCACTGCCTGCCTGGGGCCTACAGGACTCCGATAGTTTTCCAAGAAAAAGTGCAATGCAGGTAAGACTGGCTGGTCATGGAGAAAATGCCTCTGGCATTGGGATAGTTGGTTAGGGTGGGTTCCCAGTGAGTCAGCAGAGTGGAGTTGTGGAGCTCACCAGACCAATCAGATTCAGATTTGGCCTGTGGGGGCAGGCTTAACACAGGAAAGATGGTGCCTGCCGCCTGGCTGCATGGGAGAAGGATTCCTCACAGGGAAAATGGTGACTGTCCTCCAGCTCTCCCATTGCAGCAACACATCTCAGTCTGACCCCCAGATGCCTCTGACATCCCCCGCAAGTCACCATCCCTCCACTGAAGCCTAAGGTGAGAGCCTGAGAGCTAGGGAGTCTGTGTGCAGCCCTTTAACAGGACATTTAGGTTTCCTACAGCCTTCCATCCACCCAAATGGTCAGAATCCCCACTGTTTTTCACAGCCAGATGTTATAGGGGCTCCTCTTCCTGGCACCAGTACTCTGGGCTGGGAGTCTGGTGTGGGGGCTGGGGTGCTTCACTCCTCTGGAGGGAACCTCTGCAGCAGAGATATCCCTTCTGGTTCTCAGCCACCACAGCTCCCATGGGGGCCCGTTCAGCATCTCCACTCCTTCCACCAGTCTCCACGTTCTTTTGTATATTTTTAGTTATAAGACTTCTGTTCAGCTATACTTCAGATGGTTCTCCAGGATGATTGTTCTATAATTTAGCTGTAATTTTAATGTGTTCATGGAAGGATGCAGGCATAATGTTTATCTACCCCACCATCTTGGATCTTTCCTGGTATAGATTTCTTCGTTTCTTAAAATTGGCATTCATTGAGCATCTTGGATATGTGGCTTATAGTTTTCATTCAGTTTGGAAAGTTTTAGGCTGTTATTTCTTCAAATACTTTTCTACCTCTCCTCCTCAGGGATTCTAGCCATCGAATATTAGAACATGTGAACTTGTCCCAGAGCTCACTGATGTACATGATTTCATTTTTTTCTGCATTTCATTTTGGATAGTTTCTATTTCTGTACTTTTGAGTTCATCAGTGTTTTCTTCTTCCATGTCTAATGTGCCATTAATCCCATCCAGTGGATTTTTCATTTCAGACATTTTAATTTTTATCTCTAGAAGTTTAATTTGGTTCTTTTAAAAAATATCCCCATATCTCTACAAAGCTTTTGAACATAAAAAAATACAGTTATAATACTTTTAATGTTCTCTTTTCTAATTCTGTCATCAATGTCAGTTCTGGCTAATTTTGATTGATTGATTATTCTCCTTATAATGGCCAATGTTTTCCTGTCTCTATAAGTCTACCAATTAAGGCCCAGAAATTACAAATTTTGTCAGTCTGGTTGACAGGACCAGAGAGTATCCCTGACTCTGTTAGGAGTGTCAGGCAGTGTTATTAACTGTTTCTGATGATTCTTTCTTTGGCCTCAGATAGTTTACTTAACACATATACTTTTGCTGTATCACTTAGAATTTTTTAGTTGTTACTCTACTGATTACAATAGGCATGCTTCAACCATCACAGTCTGCTTGGACTTAGCTAGCACACCATTTTATTAGAATGAAAAAAATCTTAAAGCTGTAGAGTTCTGTTTATTCAGCACATCTTTTGAGCCTTTTTGACAGTTGTATTTAGGTGTGGTTTTTCTTTCCACTTATCATCCTTGGGGTTTATTCAGCTATGTGTGCCTGTAGTTTGAGGTTTCCCAACAAATTTTGGAATTCTTCTGCAATTATCAGTGCAATAATTTTTCTGACTAATTTTGTATTTCTTTTCCTATTGAGTCTTCAATTACTATTTCATGTATGTTAGGTCATGTGATCACTTTATATTCTTGCACAGATCATTATATCTCTGTTGTCTTCACTCTTCTTTCAAATTGGTTAATTTCTATGAACATTTCTTCAGGTTCACTAACCTTTTCTTCTTCCATCTCCAATATGATGTTGTTTGTCTAGTAAGTTTATCATTTCAGATATTTTACTTTTAAGTTCTAAATGTACCATTTTTTTATAGTTTATATTTTTCTGTTGACTTCCCTGTGTTCATTATTCATATCCATACATTAAAACAAAAAACAAAAACCAAAAAGACGAAAAAACTTATACTATCAGTAGCATTTTAAGCATTCTTTTTTGCTTATTTCAACATCTAGGTCATGTAGTGTTTGATTTATATTGGCTGCTTTTTCTTTTGATATTGGTCATATTTTCCATATTCTTCACTTATCCGTTGATTTGTACTATATACTGAACACTGTGGGTTAAATATTGTAGAGACTATGAATTTCACTTTTTTCTATTGAAGAGTGTTGGTTGTTGTTCTAGCAGGCAATTAATTTGGTTCGACTATAAATCCAAAGTCTATCTCTTCTGTGAAGCCAAGTCACTTCAGTTTTTTTTATTCCAATATATGTTCTGTTTAGGAGTCAGCCAAATATTTTGGTGGGGTTCATATGCGTATTTTGGACTTTCCTTTGTGACACCATCCTTTTTGGAATTTCTGTTATTTTCCTGCCATTCTGGCTTCCCCAATCTTTGTTCTATGAACTTTCAAGCCAGTAAGACTAAGATTTCTAATATACTGCCTTGCTAATCCAACTAGGGGAATTGGGAAGTGCCGCCTGGTGAAAAACCCTACAAACATAATTCTCACTCAGTGTCATTCATTTAAGTTTGTACTCCCTTTTGGTTTTTATATGTGTCTGTTTTCCAGTGCTTTCATGTAGTTATTTTCAAGAATGTACAACTGTTATCTCTTAGAGAGAGGGCTAATCCAACATAACGTCTGCTGTCATTACTCAAAGTAGAACTCTATTCTGCCCAAATTTACAAACCCAGGTTCAATTCTTAACTAGTCTGTTCTGTATTCTTTCTGTTACCTGTGCTTACGTTAACCATCTCTGCAGACTGTCAAGTCCCATAGGCACTATGGACTTTGTAGTTCAGTCATAACTGGGACCACATCTCATATTTCTGTGAGATTGTTTATTAATTGACTTATTTTTCCTGAGCTCAGACACCCAACTAAACAGTAAATTCTCTGTAATTTCCAAGTCAGGTTCACAAATGGAATAACCACTCAACTTCAAGAAGTATAAATAGGAGTGACAGTGATTCTTTCATTGCACCTGGATCTAACCTCTTCTTGCCTCTACAAACTGATTTACACTTTTCAACAGCCATTTCAACTTTGCAGACCATCCCATACTCACCCTTCTAGCCAACTGGCATGATTAATGGATGAAGGAACAACCCCAAATAAAATAATAAATACATACAAATGCTATACTATTCATTGATTTTCTAATTAGTACTTTCAATACATGATGTTATGTGATGAAAAATAAATTTCAGACATTTCTCATGGGGACCAAATTTCCTAGAGGTAGAATGTGTATAAAGCAATCCATAGTTATGGTCATAATAAAATTTATTGCTGCACTCTACTTTTATATAGATACAGCATATTGGCCAAATTATAATCCCGGAAATTTAACAGAGCTGTTACCACTAAAACCATGCACAGTAAAGTTGTCAAACAGTGATGTATTTGAAGTTATTATGTAGTTCTGTGAATGTACCTCAACCTCACATGAACTTGAAACCCAATGTTGTAGCAGGAGATTCTATACCAGTCCCATTCTTTGGAGCTTATTGTGTAATAAAGAATTTGAGGAATAGAAAAAGTCCCTTTTGAATACTGACAGCATCTGAAAAGTGATTTAACATCAAAGTTGTTTTCTGTTCTCTAAGGGAGACTCAGCTGTTACCCAAACAAAGTTTCCAAATGTTATATTTATTTATTTACTTATTTTATGATCTGAGGAACTAGTTGAGTATGGAAATAATATGAATGACTTCCTCAATAATATACACAACATTTAGTTCGAGAGAGGGTGTATGTCTTTCTTTCCTGATCACATAAGCCATCCTCATAGTTTTCTGAACACACGTAGTTAGTACAAAGTCTGAGCCTTGAGTTCCTCCTACATTTAGTAAAATTGGAGAGCGATCGGACTGTGAAAATTTGTAAACCAGCCGCTCATTTATGTTTATGAATTTTATTTCAGCCTTTATGAGAATAATCTGCCCCTGTTTATGAAATGAGGCTTAAAGCATTTAATCCACCCAAAGCTGAAGCTGGGCTCCCACCCCCTCCTACTCACAGAAATACAAAGAAACAGTTGGTTATCTTTAATGGCCTTATTTTCTCCAGTCTAGCATAACCAATAACCTTGGTGATTGTTTTTATTCTGGGAAAAATAGTTAACAGTACACAGACACAATAGGGAACAAGAATTAGTCAGGCAAACCCATCTTCTCAGAGGCTCTTAAAGGAATGAGCTTTCAAATATCTCTCTGGATATTTCAAAGGTCAAAGTTATATGTATGCCAGCTCTTCTGCTATCATTTTTCTTACTAAAATATTTGTCCAGTTCCTATCCAGTTTTGACCATAGTACAAATGATTAAATATTTTGTACATATACTATTCAAATAATGCTTTGTAATACAGATAAAAATACTGTTACAACACTTAAATGTGGAATTAGTACAAGGAGCTGAGGTTGTACGTGACAATTTAATTATTCTGTAGGAAAATTCTAAGTACGTGTTTATGTGGGAAAGATCTTTGTTCTTTGGTCATCTGTGACTTTGCAACTTTAAACAAATAAGCAAACAAATCATATTCTTTTCCATTCTGATTATCTTTGAATTTTCTACTTTTTATGAACATGCAGTATAACACATATTAATATTAGCCTTAATGTTCATGTCTGGTATCACATTTAGCCTTTCCTTGTCTTCTATATTTTTTGCATATATCTAGTGTATCTGATGTGTAATATATATCTATTTTTTTCTTAGGATGTCATATGTTATTTTTAAATTTATTTGTTGAAAATATTTTAAAATCAACCCCTCCTCTATGGCTTAGTCTTTCCTTTCTCCTCCCTCCCTCCGTCTCTCCCTTCTTCTTTCCTTCCTTCTTTCCTTCCTTCCTTCCTTCCTTTCTTCATACTTCACACTGTATTTCCTTTTAGATGATATATAAATTTAATGATAGAGTAGAAATCACCTGAACCATCATCATAGGCAATCAAATTTCTGAAACTTGTAGGTAGACTTCTCTTGCACACTTTTATAATGTTACCTCATATGTAATATAATTTTATATCATATATATGCATGTATGTATGGGTGTCTGTGTGTAACATATTATCTGTTTTGAAAATTTCTGAAAGGTATGACAGTACATTGCATCCATATCTTGCAATTTGACAAAAATAACACCTTTTTTTTGAGATCTATGCATGACAAGTCTTGTAGTCCTGTTCCATCATTTTAGAAGGTCTCTAGCAGCAGTGTTCAAACTGTGCTTTGTAGATATTATACAAAAAAAGTGGTGTTTCTGGATCCTTAGCATCAGTATGTGTCCTTTCTAAAAGTAATCCTGCTGGAGTAAGTCTTTGGTTAGGGTCCAGGTGTCCCTCTGTCAATCACCTTCTTTCTATTTCACAAAAGAATTCTACATGACTGTAGAATTAATACTCTTTTGAATCGTTAGTTTTATTTTATTTTATTTTATGTTTGCTTTCAACACATTGAGAAGGAATTAATCAAGGTGTCAGCTATGTCCACACTAAAAAAATGACTGATGATAAACCACTCTGTTGTTTTTGACATATGACTCAGAAGGAATTCAAAGAATCAAATGACAAGACTCCTCACCTGCTTGTCTATTAATTTGCATGAACATAGCAAGGTGCCTGTAGAGTAACGGTGCTGAACTCTGACTCCTTCAAGCAGCAAGTAGTACTCACTCAGAGGCACAGGAACGCAACTGATACTCAGGCATGGTTTTGCTCATTTTAACATGCACATAAAGTTAAACAATGTTTCCATTTTTTATGCTTAAGACTTATTAAAATGCATAATACATTTCTAGAGTTTATTCACTTTTGAATACTAGTCATTGTAATAAATCAATCCACACTATTAACTTGGAAACATACAATTATAGAGACTTTAAAAAAAATCTACTTTCGTATATAACTTTTTAGTAGAGACATGATGGAGTGATTATTAAAATAATTTCAAGTATAAAATACATTATATGTTGATAAAATTCTGTGGGGAAAATGTAATGGAATTGCATTAGAGGAGAAAAGATACAATGTAAAATTTCTGACTTGTAAGGAAATGCTTGAGCATTATAAAGAGTAACAAATCACTGTAGTATTTAGATTCTTCTGGAAAGATTTCAAAGAACAATGTAATAGTTTTATTTTTAAATGTTTAATCAGGTTGGAAATTTCATCTTTTGTGACTTTCTAAAAGCATTGCCTGAAGTCATATCATTTCCTACAGGAAGAACATCCAAGGTAGTACATAGATTTTCAAAATCCTTTTAATATAAACAAACATACAAACAGGCAAAAAGCCCCAAGGAAACTGTTCTATAGTATTCCCTTTTATATTTTCAATATATTCTGTCAAGGATTTAACTTTTTTTTTTATCACGGTTTATCATTTTTCTGTTCATTACAAATTATCCTCTATCATGTTTCAAGTTCTCATATTGATGTTGGGTGTTCCTGGGCTCAATAGTTGTAATTTGTCTGTTTTTACATTTCTGTATCAAAACTAGGCCACTTATTTTTACAGTCTTGATATCTTACAATTCAAATTTTTTCTTTATTTTTCTTTAATGTTTTTGATTATACTTCATGCTTAACAATATCCAAATTGGTTTGTAAAGTTATGTGAAAAAAAAGCTCTCAAAGTCTGGTTGAATTTTAAGTACTTTTTAAAATGAATTTAACTCTGCTATGTATACATTTTTTCCCTCCGTGGACAGACTTTACCTCCCTTTAGTTAGTTTTCTTTTATAGCTTTAAATAACATTTCACATTTTTCTCCACAATATTCTTTAACTTCATTTATTGGTTTCATTCCTCAAAATCTTAGAGTGTGTTTGCTACTCAAAATGGTAACATTGCCCCATTTGTGTTCTTGGTTACAACGTTAATTTTTGTTTCCGAAAGTACATTTAGTAATTTTACCTAACTCTAGTTACTTAAAATTGTTTTTATTTCTAGAGATTTTCTTGGGTTTTCTCTATATAAAATCATATTATATGGAAAGAAAACAATTATTTTTCCCTATGCTTAGGCATATCTTTATTTCATTACATTGGTCTCCAATTTATTGCTCAACAGTGGAGTTGGCAAATTCCAGGTGGGACTATTTTGTGAATCAGTTTTAATGGAACACAACCAGATGTATTCATTTACATGTTGTCTATGGCTAGACTGCAGTAATTGGGACGGATATCCTTTTAAATACCTAAAATTTGAAAATTTTGAGGAGGTGTGACAAACAGAAGCAGGGTAGCAGGGTAGCTTAACCCTCTTTATCAGCCCACTTTCTCAGACTTTACTGCCCCACCCCTGTCCCACCATGTGAGGTGCAGTTTCATCCAGAAACATGGCCCAGTCTTGGCTTTGAACACGTGTCTCTGACTGGAACATGAATGCCTGAACTACATGCCTTTGTGGGAAATTTGCTCGGTGTTTACGAATTGATTGCTATTTTATTTTGTTGCTATGGTTTTTCATCTGTGCTTCCCTCAATTTTTAATCAAAATTTCTCAATTTTCATAGAAAGCTTTCTATGAAAATTGAGAAAAGATAAGCCAAGGACTTAAATACCATCTTAAATAGGCTGTTTCTACTGATACTTCTGTTCAAAACCAGCACATAGCAACATGTAGAAGATTCCTTTAAATTTATAGATTATTTTTAATATTTAGTTTTAACACAATAAAACCTTGAAAATATTTTCTATATTACCCTATTAATTTGGAAAGACACAACAAGCGTTTAAAAAAGAAACCTCTAAGATAATTAACAGTCGTTATTTTTACTTCCCCAATGAATGTAACATCTTTATCTATCTTTTGTGCAAACAATTCAAAGTTAATTACATGGTTGTCCATCCTTAAATGCTATCGTTATTATTATATTTTTATTAATGTATGGCAAACTGCTCAGCTGAGGTTGTAATGAGAAGTTGAATTATTATTGGAACCATAGACAATTAAACAGTTGGAAGTCATAAGCTAAATGACTGTGGGGAAAAATAATGTCTTGTTGCTTAACTAGCTCATGTTACAAAATAGTTTATTTAGCTTTATTCTATACAGAGATAAATACCACACAAATTTATTGAATTTTCTACAAGTCAGATTTCTAAAAAGAAAGGTTAAAACATTACTTATCAGTAGCATCGCTAGTGAGGCTTGAAACAAGTTCCAGAAAATGAACATACTGCATTAAATGGGAAATATACCGGCAGATAAGTGCTGGCCTCTCCAGTAGGGCTCCGTTGACAGCGCCCTGTCAGGAGAGGGGAGGTGGCCTCATAACTGCCAGTGGAAATCTCCAGAGGCTTATCTTGCCAGTGGCAGAACTAAAATGGAAATAAAATTTCCAGGCTCTCCGAGTGTCTGCTATTCATGTGAAGCCATCGATTGGGAAGAATTGGGATCCTCAGAATTGGAGTAGGGGCATATAGGCAGGTTCCAACAAAGCTGGCCACATTGATCCTCTATGGAATCTTCTTGCCAATATAGAAACAAATCAGTCTCTGAAGACGTTACCCCTGCTTGGCCTGGGAAGGCTGTCATGGCTTCCCCTGCCTCTGGGCCTGTAACTGCACTCAGGTCCCAGCAGCCCTGAAAGATGATGACAATGTGTGACCCATGAGAAATGATAATACACTCTCAAAGAACGGCATGATTTATTTTTCAGTTCACACAAGCTGAAGTCTGAGGACTAGGTGTGGAAATAGATAGTCTGGGTGTGGGGAAATGCTTAAAAGAGTATAAACTTGGATAAGATTAAATTTACTAGTATTGACTTACAAAGCAGAGATTCTGAATGTAATGCTGTAGCTTGAGGGGTTAGGAAGGGCTCTAGCGGTCTGTTTGCTTGGTTGACTGAAAAAGCCAAAGATGGCCAATACTGAATGACATTGAAAAGCTGGCACCATCTTGGTGTACCGTCGAGGAAGAGATAGGGGAAATTGTAATGTTAGAGTGGATTTATCATGTGGAAGCTACCCACAGCGATGGGGGACATTTTTCCTCATGGAAAACACTTTTCACCATACTGTGAGGAATAAATTTGGGAGGGGAGGAGCCTCAGCATCCTTGAAGAGCTCTTCATCCTTGAAGTTGCTCTTCTCTGTGGTTCAGAGATTAGAGCAGAACTCCTGCCATTAAATTGGAGTCTTTAAGTGCAACAGAGATGATTGGAGCCTGAGATAGCAGGGGCCCAGAGGCCACACTTAATCACCAAAGACAAGGTGGGTGTGGTTGCCACAATGGACAACAGGAAAAGCAGTGATCAGAATAGTACGATTTACAGAGAACCATGGTGGTGGCTTGCTAATCACAGTGCCCCTGGGAGTGGAATAGATGGAATAGCACTTTACGGAATTCTTACTTGATCTGCATAGGCTACAAAGTTCTAGGTCAAATGAACAAAGGTCAAACTTGAATTTTCGAAAGAGAACTTGGCCCCTCAATAAACCCCAGGCTTCAACCAGTTATCAGACTCAGAATCTCTTGAATGAAAGGGAGTCCTGGTCCACTATACTGTCAATGATTTATATTCTTAACCTTGGTCCCAGCCTTCTCCAATGGCTTGCGTTGAGCAAAAGTAAATAACCAGACCTTTTGGAGATTAGTAGACATCAGCTCTGAACTGATACTGATTCCAGGAAACGCAAAACCTCATTGAATCCTCCAGTCAGAGTAGGGACTTACAAATTCATCTCAAATGTGCCCACTGTGTCCCCCAAACCATCCTGGCATTATTTCACCAGTTACAGATTGTGTAACTGGAATAGACATACTTAGCAAATAGTAATACCCCCACATTGGTTCCTTTGTCTGTGGAGTTAGGGTTATCAAGATAAGAAAGGTCACACAGATGCCACTAGAACTGACTCTACCTAGGAAAACGGTAAACCAAACGCAGTGCTAGTTTCCTGGAGTGCCTATATTTTAGGTATCGCCACCCAGAAATCATTGCCAAATCCAAGGCCATGAAGTTTTTCTCTCATGTTTTCCTCTAAGAGTTTTACAGTTTCACCTCCTAAGTTTAGGTCTTTGATCCACTCTGAGTATGCACTGCCCTTGATTTCAATAGTTTGCAAAATTAATTTGAAATTTCTGAATGAAAGAAGCCCATAAACCAAAAAAAAAAAAAAAAAAATGATTATTTTACTTAAAATCTTGCTAAATACATCATGGTAGTTTGAAATGAAAATAATGCCAAAAAGCGTTAATAATTTTAATTCTAAAAGAATATTTATAAATTAGCAAAGAAAAAAGGAGGCCATTCACCAGATGATATAAATGTCCAATTAACCCACGGGCAAATTGAATTAAATAAAGAGTTGCCATTTTCAGTTTTCTTATTGACATTTTAACCTCTGATTTCTTAGATCTGTTTAATTCAAATGACAAAGAAAAGCCCATCTACTTTAACACTGGCCTGTATGACCACACTTTGATCTTTTCCTCACAGGAATTGTCTTAAGTCTAAAAACGAATTCTGGAACATTCAGTTTTTTAGCGTCATCTCTCCTCCTTTCTAAATTTTTTGTAAATATAGGTGTTTTCTTTTGTTCACCAAGTACAGTATACCAATTGTTCACCAACTACAGTGTCCCAATTATGACTTAATTTTCACTCCTATGAAGCTTTGAGCCAATGGCACAATGATCCAGTTGCTTTCTTGCTAACATTCAGAATTTCTACAACCTAAAGTTGGGTACATGTGCCCTCTGCCCTTTGAGCTTTTACACCTGGAATTCTGAGTCAGAGCAGGTATCAGAACAGTAGGATTTACAGATGACTGAGAGAGAAAACCACAGAGCCTAAGAGATAACTCTTTTCAGATTTATGGCATTACAACTAGAGTTTCAATCTTAACCAGGGATCATGGTTTGTAAGCTTATCTAGAAACTTCTTTCATACCCTGCAGCAGTTACTCCGAATCTTCACCTTCTCTTCAAATTCAAATCCATTCTCTCAACTCTTCATTCAGCAAATCATTGAAAGTATAAAATAATAAAGAAGCCTCATCCTACATTCCAGTCAAATTAATTATAAAGGCACAGAGATTAATATGTGTATAGGAATAGCAATAGACAGAAAAAATGAATTGAGTTTAATACAAAGTCCAAAATTATAGAACCAAGTACATACAAAATAAAGTACAAAATAAAGGTGGCATTTCATAGCCCTGGGGACATAGATGGCTTATTCAAAGTACGCTGTAAGGACACTTGACCAGATAAAAGTTTCCATGACACCCTCATATCTATACCCAAATAAACTCCTCTTGAATTTAAATCTGTAGAAATACTAAACTATTGTGGTTCTTCGGGAATTTCTGTCTTGCCATATCTCCCGGCTATTGAATATAATAATTCCTCAACCTCGAATTCCCTCGTATGATTTTATTGCAAACTCTACCTTACTACTATTCATCTTTAAAGTTATTTCCCGCTCCTCAGAATGCGATTTTTTCCCTCCTGGAACTTGTACGTTTTCCCATTATTTCATTGTTTATAGACGTGCTTTGTCCATATCTGAAATTCCCTCACTTGCCAGGAATGAGTTACGTCACGTTGATCTCTCTTTCCTTTCTAGTACATGATAAGGGCTAAGCAATGGACTAATTTTGATTTCGAAACCTTTCATTCTACAAACATTTACTGAGTGTCTGCTATACATGCACAGGCCGGTGTGAGTTAGGAGAGACAGAGTGATGACAAATGAGACCGAGGATCTGCCCTGGGTGGTTCCAGAGCCCAGTGGTTGAGGAAGTTTGACCTGCAGAAAACATTTATTATATAAAGAAGGCTCTGCATGCACTTACCCTGAAAAACAGAGCCATTAGGGATGATTTAAACCGAGTGTGATCACATTAAGGTTGGAAAAGGAGATGCATTAAACATTTCTCTCTCTTTCTGAAGTTCTAAAACGACGATTAAGTACTAAATGAAGAATATGTTTCTATAAATAGTTGCTATAAAAAATGGGTTAACTCAGGGTGCGTGGTTATTATTTGTGGTGGTATTTCAAAATAGGAATGAACCAACTTGTGTATAATTTTTCTCTGACCAACAATTGTGTGGAAATACTTTATGCCTTTGCACATTATTTTATGCATATTTAATAATTTTTGTTTTATTAGTTCAAAAGGATATTTATTTGGCTTAATCTTGATATTTAATGATATCAACTTGAAAGTGAATGATAACACATACTGTAAGGCTCTTTTGTATAAAATATTTATGGAATTCTAAAATAGCTCTTACACATTTATGAGTATTCAAATGTTTCTGTTCAGTTATTATACTAAAGATAACTAGAGAATGTCATTCGTATTCCAGGGGATTATATGCATACTATCTTTGATATAAAGTCACACTTCAACAAACTAGAGGAATTCAGACCTTTAGAAGTTGTGACATTTGCATATAAATTTAAACTCTGCCCCTCAGCTGTAAGAATAAATTAATAATCCAATTTAAATATTTGACAGATATGTCTTATAAGAAATATGGGATTGAAGGATATATTATAGTAGGAATATAGTAAGGAAGATATTCTTCCTAATGACATTTAATTTACTGCCCCAAAGACAAGCTATATAGATCCATTCAATTTGCATTTTAGATCTAAAATACACATCTTTAATTAAGTATTCTGTCCTAAGGCAGAAGTAATACTCTCATTCACAATTAAGGTTAATTCATAAATTTAGTGATAGAGAATGAGAATGATTCCATTTTAAAGAGAAAATTAGGTCAAATAAAAGAAAAAAAACACAGCTGTGTCTCTTTAGATAGGAAATTTAAAAAATGTATGTGCCTTAGTACAATTTTAATTTGGTATAGACCTTTCTGAATCAGTAAGTAAAAGCTAAGTGTTCAATTTTTACTCACTATCTAGGCTAAGAGAGACACTGAACTCTCCTGAGTTTAGAGTATTCTTAAAATGGGTCTGGTTGCATGTAAGGAAATAGTATGTTGTTTTATTGGTTATATTCAAATATATGCCAGAGAATATGTTGACAGCATACATACATTACAAGAAGTACTTAACTCCTGGATGTATATGGTGGCACATGAATTCCCATATCTATAAACTGGCTTGCACTGAATTTGGTTTACTCACTTAATGAACCGTTGGAGGAAACACCAATGTATGATTCTTCTGAAATATAATTGTAATCATTGCTCGGTTTTGCATAATCATATCTTAACACCTAAATGAGAAAAGAGAAAAAAAGAAGAGCTTAAGTGTTGGAATATTGTTTGAAATTCTCCAAAATTTTAATATTTCATATTTGTAATTCCTATGTATACTCTTGGCTGACTGGGATATATATGCTATATATATTTGTGTTAAACTCCATTTGTTTATAGCTTTGTAAAGCATAGCTTTCCATGTTGACTATTTTAGTTACAGGGAGGAGACTGGCCTGTATGATGATAAAGCTGATCATTTGTTTCTCAGTAACGCTTGTGCTTTGTTTTCTCTGGATGGAGGCAAACTGGCTGGGAGATTAAAAACAAACAAAAAAATAAATTAAAGGAGAGTTTATTGGCTTAGGTTTATCCTAGACATAAGGAAATCACTCTTCAAAATTATTCCCCAAATGCCTGCTATTCAACAGTTGGGTTAGTGTCTCTTTTATAAATACAAAATGAAAGCATAAGTTTTACTGTACTCTTGTTGTGAATTACTTTATGGCAGTCACTGACTGCATCGCAGGCAGGGCACGTAGTGAATACACCACTGGACGGTGTGGGTGGTCATTAGCACGGGGACAGATAGATGTCAGCAGAACCCCGTGCTGTGTTGTGTTGTGCCTGAGCCACATGGGCTCACACAGCGGCAGTTACACTTTCAGGAAGGTGATGAGCTGGTTTTGAACATTGTCATTATTGAAATGAAATTAAAGAAACATAATTTACCAAATTTTGTTAAAAAATTAATACATATTCAAACTTTTTTCTTTCTAGTCATGTTATATTTTACTATTGCGTATGCTGCTGAGGTTCTATATGTCTACTGAACCGGTAAGGTGGAAATAATATACAGCAGTGCGCCACTGCCTGTCATGGTGGTAGCGTGAAATTAGCTGTAGAAATTAGAAAACTCTCCAACTCAGGGCTTTGTATATAGTTTTGTTGACTATCTAGTCTTAAAAAAAAATGATGGAAAAATGTAATTATGTAGGTTAAGCTTAAAAGTGTGATATCTCTCTCCATTACTTCAGAGACAGCACACTATTATTTAATATTAGAAAACTAATATCCAGTTTACTAAAGCACTGACACCTATCAATGACGAACAAGTGAAGTCTCAGCATATGTATATCTTCATTGTCACCTTTCTCATTAGTGCACAAAAAAGCTTCAACCAACATTCATGTCAGAACTCTACTGTTGTGTCAATTTCAACCATAATTTTGGTACAGATATAAGAGCTTGGCAAAAATCCACGAAAGCATTCTGTGAGAACTAAATGGATAAATGGAATGATCAAAAGTATTTTACATATCCTTTATGTTAGCAATATTTATAACAAATATATATGTATATAAATTTACTATATACATATGGTATATATGTATATACTATATAATTTTAAACTTAAAAGCGTAAACATACTTACTGAAACTACATATTTCTTTCAACAGGCTTTTGTTAAACATTTGCCAGTACACCATACTATGAATGCAAAAAGTCCAGCAATTTATTTCAGTCTCTGCAGTCCAAACAAGTACAGCCAACATTATTTGTTAAAACTGCTATAGCTTCCAAGATCTTTCTCACATGGAGAATCAGAATAGCATTAAAATAATACCCTATATCATAAACTCCAGCAAAAATCACATCTCAATGGGTATGATGAGGTTTGCAAATGAGCTATCCAGGAGATATGTGGAATGCAATTTTGGTTAGTTATATGGCACTGATTCATCTTTTTTCAATCTCCTTGTTAAAATTAGCACCCACATCACAAAGAAAAAAAGTCCAAAGAGCAAGTGTTGAAATAACATTGCCATCATTCACTGATGTACCAGATCTCAGGAAGAATGACCACTAGTTACAGAAGAATGAGCCCCAGAAAGTGATATTTGGTAACCGACTCACTCCTCGCCGTGTGAAACAAGCACACTTCACTGGCTAGGGAACGACATGTGCCTTCTCCCCAGGCCCACCCTCCAACTTTATATCAAAGAATTGGACCTGGCAGCGAAGCAGAAGGCATTGCATTTATCTCCCACAGACTTTCTTACAAAGAAAGTCTGTCTCACTTTCCACATCCACTCAGAAGATTGTGTTCAGGGAACACAGTAGTTTTGAGAGGATGAGGAGCAGAATGTACTGTATTAAAGAGAGGTGTATAAGGTGAGCTCAGAGACACATGAAAAGCTGGAGCCTCCAAGGCACAGCAGTTGGCAAAAACAAGAATGCAGCTTATTAAATTCTATCATAAACAAATGTAACTCCTGGTAGCCAGTGGATAAAGTAGAGTGGAATGTGGAAAATGATATTCAGCCCAAGTCATATGAAAGGGATACTTATAACACAAATGGCTTTCACAGTTAAAAAATAAATATGAATTAAAGGTTTAGTAAAGAGGGTTTGAAAATCTAACACAAAATGAGTTTTGAAAAGTGAGAAAAAATAGTACATTTTTAAAAATTAAAAATGGAAAACTGGTGGTAATTGGTAATCATATCAAAGACTATTTTAAAATAAATAAGCAAAATGGGCAAATTTGAAAACATTGAATAAAGAAAAAAACAGAATGCATGGAAATAATCTCAATTAATTCAGACATGAAGTCTTATTTTATACATTGCTATGTTTTCAGATTTTTTGTTTTCTGCAGTCAGTTTCTGTAAAAACTAATAATTCCTAAATTTATCTGAAGATGTTGGAAAAATTGAACAAAACAAAAACAAAAACAAAACATAAGTTATAAAAACATGAGTTATAAAATTCTCTCAGCAAAGTACTGGCCAGATAGTCACCTGATCTAGAAAAACATTAAAGCTTTTCATGACCAGATAATTTTCATTGTAATACATTTTGGTTGACATTTTTTTTTTGATTTTTGTAGATACAAAAGATAAGAACTTTTTCTCAATTCATTTTATAAAACTAGTACAGTCCTGATGGCTATAGATGAGAAACAGAATCACAAAAAGAACAGGATGGCCCTTAATGATGACATATATACATCCTGTAATGAAGAATCCATATCTAAATTAATAATAATTGGTGATAAAATTATTAAAACACTGCAAGAGGAATCCTACAGTATTAATCTATTAATACATTTAAAACAGATAATTTGGAATACTTTGTAGTTTACTATGTATAGAAAGTGATTGCAAATTTAATATCTCATTATGAAAAGTCAATATGAAAAATAATAATAGAATTCTATTTCCTTAGTATGATATATTGTCAATAGCACCCATCATAAAAAGATGCAGAAACACTGCAGGCCTCACCATTAAAAGCCTTAAGAAGACAAGGTTATTTATTTTTATCACTGCTACAGAACATTGTTTTTTGGATTTTAGCCATTATAACAGGGCATGAAAAAAGTAATTAAATGTACTCATCAAAATTGAGTAAGCACCATTATCATTATTTGCTATTGGAAATATTTTGCAACTGAAAATTCAAGCACATCTACTGAAACACATTGGAACTCAAAAAACCCCCAAAAACAATTCAGTTGGAAAATGACTAAGTGAAGAGTAAAAATATACCCTTTGTAGTATAAGTGGAAAAGCAGATTAAAAAGTAAGAATCTCATTCATAGTAGTATAAAAATATTTCAAAAAGTTAGGACCAACATACAAGACCCATGTGCAAATATTATAAAATGCCATTGGGAGACAAATAAATATTGAATAGAATGAGAGACTGCCTTATTCTTTTATGGGAAGAATTAATATTAAGAATGGGTAAATTCTTTCCAAACTCTATCTTACAAGGAATACATTTTCAATTAAAAGTCTACTGGTGTTTTTTTTAATGTAATTAAATAATTTTATAACTCAACTTGTAATATAGACACTATAATAATATAAGTATCATGGACAGAATGAAAGGCTCTTATTCTAATAAATGCTGAAATACTGCCTAAGTTTACTCTAACCTAAACTTTCCTTTCTGTTCTTGCTTTTGGAGCAGTATCCTGCTTGAATGCAGAATAATCCAGCTCCTTTCAGTGTGTTTTAGGAGATTTCTAAAGAACACTCGTGTGTGTTATCATATCTGACCATTGGTCCAGACTGTGGCTTCAGAAGACACCCGATTCTCTCAGATATTCCCCACTGTCACTCTAGCTGTTTTACCTTGCAGGTAAAGATTCTTTTGTTACCCAAAGTAGATTTAATAAAAGGCTGGCATTAACAACGTTGTATGATAACTTGACGGAAGAATTGAGGATGTTTTAGGAGACTTACAATGTAGAAAAATAAACTTTAACATCATATTACTACCATTACCACCAGAACCATGCAGCACATGGAATCCATGTTCAGAGTCTGCTTTCCTTAGACAGCCTGCTCTGCTTTCTTTTTGCTGGAAACTATCTTTCACCCATATTCCAGTGTCCATCATCAACTCTTCTCTCCCTTAGCATTTTGAGGCATAAATGCCTACCTACCTGGTCATCAGATGTAACCTTGTACTCCAAAATAATCTCTCTACAGAGAGGATCATCTCTCTCCTTTCACTGGAAAATAATTATCGAGATCACTTACGTCTCTTACTTCTTCATACTGCTCCTCCAGGCTAGGTTCCAAACCTCTTCATATTCAAAAGGTTAGGAAAAATATGTTCCCAAATGAAAGTACAGAATGTCCATAATCACTAACCCTATTATCTCTTAAAAAATGCAGCAAATGCTACAGCATGATGCACTAAAAAACAGCGAAGGCGTAAAAAAATTGTAAACTTAAAATACAGATGAAAATGCATGTAATTAACATGACTAAGAGCTTCCTAAGCCTGACTCCAATGCAAAATTTATTAATTAAAATATTGACAAATTTGACAGTTTAAAATATTACTCCTCTAATAGAAAGGATCAAAATGGAAAGAAACAAAGAAAAGTGAAAAAAGAACAAAAGGAGGGAAGGAAGGAAAGAAGGAAGACAGGAGGGAAAGAGACAGGGAGGGAAGGAAATTAAAAAAAAAAACAGTTATAGTAAAAACGTAAAGAAAGAATAAGAATTGTGACAAAACTTTTTTTTAAATGAGAACTCAAAGAATACTTGCAAATTGTGTGAAAGACAAAGCACTAATATACTGTACACGTGCAGCATCTTTTTATTAAGAATTTAATAAAAATATCATAGATCACAATGACATGAAACAGCAATTTACAAAAGAGAAAGATATGAGGTCAATAAATACATAAAATAATTATGTGAGACACCAATACATTTTTATTCCTTTTATCAAACTGGCTATAATGAAAATGAGTGATAAATCCCACTATAGGTCTCTGTCTGGTAGAGAATGGACACTCAAATATTTTAGAAAAATATGTAAATTCAACATTTTTCTAAGCGAGCAATTTAATGAAAAATTTAGAAATATGTGTTAACTTTGATACGAATATCCTATGGGAAAAAAATTAAACTATGTTTCTGTTTTATTGAAAAGTATTTTTCACAATCTTTACTTAGAAGAGTCAAACACTGCATGCCCTATAAAACAATAATAGATCAGTAACTAAATATCTAGTGTGGTATTCTGCATTATGAATAATTGAAGTATTTTATTGATATGGATTTTAAAAAATACATTTCAAGTAGAAAAGTCAGTTACAAAAAATGTACAGATTATCCTATTTGTATATGTAACTATTTTCTTCTGTGTTAACGATTATTGATGTGTTAGCTGTCGTATTACCATTGATGCTCAGAGTACATATTTCCATTTAGGAAAACATAAATATCACAGTTTTCTGTAAGCAACTCTGAGGCAAGGATCTAGTATAAGTAGTTTGGGATGTGAAGAGGTTAGGAAATGGGCGAGAGAAGGGAAGGCAGCCTACGGAGATGTGTCCACAAGGCGTTTACACTGCTGGCAATTGAAGCTTAATCCATCTGGGTCAACTCTGGGATCCAGTATAGACCTAGTCCTCAGAGTTATCCAATTTAGGTGACAGGAACCAGGGTACTTACACAACAGCAGTCAGTCTTTCTGTCTGCGTCTAGCCGGCCATGACACAGGCCAAGTGTCTTTCCAAGGCTTTGCTCATACTGGCAGGTAGAAGTGGAAGCACATGTTGATGACATAAGGCCCAGGGAAATTGACTGACAGGCCCTAACGATTGTATTTATCCAAAGGGCAGCAATACACGGATGCAGTTTTATTTTAACAAGATCCCCAGGGCCAGCCCCACCCTCTGACAGTCCTCGAACAGCACAAGTGCAGGACAGTTTCCTTTAGTCTAATCAGGAAAATGAGATGTGAGAGGAACTTAATTTCATCTATATCATGCCATGAAAATTCAAGGCGTCTGTTTAATTTACTTTAATTTACTATTCATATACTCATATGTGTTTAATATAACAACCTCATAATGTGGATTTATTTATTTTCAATTAATTATTTTGTTGCTACCTTAAGTGTTGCACGAGATGGTCATTCAATTATTGTCACAGGTAGATAAAAAGATAGATACGTAGAGGGGGATTGATAGATGATACTAGATGATAGACAGGCAGGTACACACACATATGCACATATACAAAGCAGACAGACAGATAACCTTGACTAAATTAGCCCTCTGTGACACTTACATTTCTACACAAAAGAGACAAACCATGCAATTAACATCCTTTACAGACATAGTATGAGTTATATATCCTATTAACAGTCATTCATACTACATACATTTAAAGCAGAAGTAAATAAAAAGACCATTTATTCAGTATTACAACTACAATTAAACAAAATGCAAACTTTCTCTTAAAACAGTCTATCATCTGAAGTGAAAAGAATCCCTAATTCTGTTCCCTCTCTGAAAACGTCTGTGAATAAACTGCCAAGGAAACTAATGTCCCCACGATTGTATCCCATGATGCATGTCAGATCGTCATCGAGTGGCAAACTCTTGCACTGATGGCTCTAGTTTTTGTTAAGAGTCAGTAAGACTGAAGATATGTCTTCTATATATTATTGGAAGAACTGACAAAATAAGTAATCTGGGGCTATATAGTTTTATTTGTAGGAAGATTTTTAATAATGAAATTGATTTCTTTAATTGATATTTTTATTTCATGTTTGGAAGGTTGCATTGATTTTTGAACGCTGCCTGTGTCATCCACTTTGCCAAATAAATTATTATAAAGATGTTCATCATATGCTTTTTTTGCCTTTTTAATATAGTATGATTATACCTTTTGTATTCATAGTAACAGTAATTGTATTTTTCTACACTTTTTTCTTTAACAGTTTTGTCAGGAGTCTATCAGTTTTATCAATCTTTTCAAAGGGCCAACTTTTCACTTATTGATTTTTCTCTGTTTAATATATTTTTATGCAATTAATTCCTGTTCTTATATTTATTTCCTGTTATGTACTTAATTTTTAGGTTTGACCTGTTCTTTCCAGTTTCTTTAACTGGAAATTTAAATCATTGATTTGTTTAGCGTTGTAATCTCTTTTCAAATACATGCTTTTATAAATTCACTCGTCTCACTACTTTTGCTGGTTCCCATAAGTTTTTATATATTTGATTCTCATTATTATTCAGTTCAAAAAATATGATATACTTGTATCATTATTTCTTATCTGAACAATGGTTTATTTAGTAATCTCCTCTTTTGTGTCTAGAGAGTTGAGCGTTTTGCTGCTTTTGTGTTTTTTTTATTCTAATTACTTACATCAGTGAATTGATATCTCCCATCTTATTGTGTCATTTCTATGTCTTCCAATGGTATTCCTTGGTCCAGCCACGCCTAAGTTCTCAGACTCCAGTCTTGGAGTATGACTTGATAAATGCCCCTGAGAATAGCTGCAGATCCTCAGTTCACAGATGAAAGATTCTTCTCTTCTGTAGAATTTTATTCCTGCTAGTCATTGTTTCTTCTGAGGTTCGCCGATGCCTTTAAACCTATGATTTCATAATTCATCCAGCGTTTTTGCTTATATGAGTGAGATCATTGGCCTGCTATAGACTCCTCCATTCTGCTTATAGTCGAAAGCTTCATTAATGTTTTTATGCTATTCATGCAAATTTGAAAGTGGTATCTGTCTTCTAATTTTAGAAGACATACGAGTATTGCAATGGTATTAATTTATCTTTTTCTGTGATACATTCCTTAAACTAACCTATGTTTATTCCTTTCATGACCATAGGTTAAATATGTATATTTGTAAATATTAATAGCTTATAGTAAGGATATTAAATGGATTTATAGAATATGTTTACTTTCGTTCGCCCAGTAATCACTTTAAAGTTGCTAAGTTCCTATCTCTTAAATGAGTCATTTCTTCACAGGTATGAGATATTAATTGCATGTTTTATATACTTTTTCACTTGTTCTTGGTGCATATTATTGATTAATGAGTGCTCATTACTGTTCTCACCACTTTACCTCAAAGGGATTTGCATTAGTAACAGCAGTAGCATGACATGGGGACATGTGAGGGCTGTGACCTGTATCTCAACATGTGGAGCTGGAAACCCTATTGAGCATCCAATTGAACGGCTTGCCCCACTTGGGCCATGTAGCAACCTAACTACCTATACCCTTAGCTATGTCCAGTAAGACCCTTTCTTTCCTAATATTAACTTCTTTTTTCTGTTCTTTTTTTATAAACACGTTATCTCATCCCAAAGTCTCCATTTTGTCCTATCACCTTTTTCAAGGTCCTACTATGTGCCTTCAGAAACGCCTCTTATAAATTGTTCATCCTCTGTCAGTTCAAAGGTGACCTCTCCTCAATGAAAACATAATAACAACATATACATATTTACCACCACGAGGAGGTGTGGCTGTCATAACTGTGAAGAATGTGAGAAAGTGACATTTCCCCCTACATGTAAGATCACAAGTTAGCCTTGCACACTGCTTCACAGAGACACGAGACTCCAGAATCAGAGACAAACACTTTATCACTCAAGGTAAAAGCAGGAGCTGGAGTGTCAGGATGGTTCTCATGCTGTGTGCTCATTCCCCAAGTGTAAAATGAAGGCCCTTGGAGCCTGCACACGCAGGGGACAGTGTTCCCAGAGAGAAACGCTGACCTGGGGATTCGCTACTTTATAGTTGAGTGAAAACAAGCCTGCCTTTGGTTGCCTAATCCCTCAAGTTTGCTCCCTGGAAACACCATCCTGAGATGTGGCCTAGGTCAAAGTGACTAGGTCTTGTCTTCTTAGAGTGTTAATCAAGAAAATGCAGAGAAAAAACAATTTGCAGAAAGAATATGCAGAGATAGTCAGGGCTCATGGCGGATTATGTCTCCCCATGGTGCTCTTCCAGTCCAATGGTTGGAGGAAGTTGGAAGGCTGAAAGTGTGTCCCCTCTGAGTTACAGCATGCTTTTCTCCTAAACTTTGAGGGTGAAGGTTTTGCATATTGAAGGAGATCCCCACAATATAAAGACAAATTGAGTTGTTTTCCTATGATTACAAAGGTACAAGTAGTCCAGTAAAGACTAAATTCAGGCATTTCTTAATCTTTATTCTCCACTGTCTACAGAAAAAAAATAGATTAGATAATAGAATAAATATAGAGAAAAAGAGGCTGAGAAGCCACATTAAATGATTTATTTTAGTCCTGATTTTTAGTCCAACATTATTTCCTCTTTCCATATCCTCTCAACTTCCTGATGACTTTTCGCCTTGACTGACTCCTCTCCTGACAGAGAATATGGTATTCTGGCCCTAAAACATTTATTGCCATCCTAAAATCATTCTCATCTAACTCAGAAACCAACATTAACTATTGATGATGTGCTGTGTGTATCAGCTGTGGGTTTGCCAGAACTATGTCTGTCATCTTGCTTTCAGGCACATCAAAATGATCTTACCATAGACATGCTAATTATACTCCTTCCATTGTTGGGTCGTTCATAAACATCATTTTAATCTGACATCTCATCCATTTTCAACTCCTAAAAGCAAAGTTTCTCATATCTTCTGAAAGAAATCTTCAGTCAAGGAACTAGTTATTCAGTTCAATTACCATCAATGCCAGCACACGCTCCTATAACACTAATTATTAAGTATATTGTCATTTCCTAAGAAGCAAGATATAGTGCAACATCTTTAGAGATGTTTTATTATTTAAAACTTAACATAATTGATGCTGATAGACTTTTGGTGAGAGTTTGATAACAATCGTGAGAATGTGAACGCCCCTTTTCTAAGTGGCCATCAGCTCCACATCTTATGGAAACAGTCACACTTCCCCTTCGTTTTGGAAATTACCCTCCTTTTGGAAATCATCCTTGTAGTCTTGATGTCAGCCAATTAATTGTATCTTTGAGTCCCTGTTTTCTGCTTTTGAGTTTCCTGGAAGTTATAATTCTTGTAACTACTGCTTCATTCTGTTATCTGGCCCATCCTATTTAGAAACTTTAGTTAGTTCCATATGGATTTCTAACACATGCAACTGAAAGCATTCTGAGTGACACAGAATGTTGAGTCAGGTATGAGATGTTGAGTGTAAAGACCATAAAAGGTGAAACAAACTGATTTGAGGTCTGCTCCAGAGTGTCTCCTTAAATCCTGAATTTGAGGCCTTTTCGCAAATCTAGTATGGGATAGCCCGTCTCAGTTCCTTCATCGAATAACATTTTCATCACCTCAATATTTAGAGTTCTCCAGGACAATGGTACTATTATTCTACCCTGTCAAGAGACTCTTTAAGCCATACCGTTCATATTTCTATAAATAGAGAAAGAAATTCTCTTCATCCTTGGATGCAGCATGATTTGGCAGCTGGCCTCTTTCTCAGGGCCAGGGAAAGATGGCTCTGGCCATGCCCCTCCTGCTCAGATTCTCGCTGTTGTCAAAGTCCAGCATTCCTTCTAACAGAATCTTTCATATTTATGGTTTAAACATTCACTTAGCCAACAAACACAAAGGTGAAGTTCATAAGCTTCAGGTAAAATTTTGAAGAAAGGAAAAAAAAAACTGCAATTTTTGATTCTGAAGAAATAGAAGTTTTCTGTATTTTCAGAGAGAAACGTATCTATTGAATTGATTACAAGGAATCAGTTAGCAGAATGAAGGACACATTTTTGTGAAAAAGCATAAAATAAATGTCATTGTAATAAAATGTTCTCTATTAAAAGATTTTCACCAATTGAAAATTAGTAACATGATGCTTACAGAAATGGTTATGATGTACATCAGCTCTTGAAAAGGCCCTTCAGTTTCTGCTTCTCCCGGGGGTGCCAAAAATGTACACAAGGGGACGCTTTGGTCAATGTTGCTCAAGCAGTAGTTCACCATAATCAGAAGTGTCTTGAGCACCTCTTGTAATTGCAGAAGTCAAACGTGACTTGTATTCATCTTTTGTTATCAATATATGTTGAGTATTACAATTTTCATGTTTTTTTTCTTTCCTTAAATTGTGTGTACATTTTTTTTTTTTTTTGGCACCCTCTGTATAAAACTAGCAGAATGAGGTCAACTGGATGTCAATGGGAATCTGTGTTTCCACAGTCACTTTCATTGTAGCCACGAGGCAACTCTGTGCTCAAATCTATATTTATTAATAGCCTTAATAGGTAAAGCCCATTGGGATTTGTTTGACTCAAGATTTCTTGAGGAAATAGGTGCTTTAAAATATTTAACTGACTGTATTTCGGAATGATTTTTCTGTAGCCTACTTGACGTGTTGACATTCCCACAAGCATGGCACAACGAGGGCATACTTAACTGGTTAGAAATCTACGGAT
Organism: Rhinolophus ferrumequinum; assembly: GCF_004115265.2. Lineage (NCBI taxonomy): Eukaryota > Metazoa > Chordata > Mammalia > Chiroptera > Rhinolophidae > Rhinolophus > Rhinolophus ferrumequinum. The sequence goes on along the minus strand of NC_046303.1, from coordinate 3,900,904 downwards.
GTGCTTCAGCTCAGTGAGTGATATGCTGTTTTTGAGGAGGTAGCCCACCCATTGAATGGTGCTAAGAATCCTTTCCTGTCCTCTCTTCAAGGTTGATAATAAAGGAGTTTCTTCCTTTCTTTTCTGAATCCAACCCAAAGTATCAAAAATAGTGAAAATAAATAATTGACCTCAGTGAAATTAGGAAACAAAACTCCAAATCATAAACAGTGAACCAACCCCCACAAAATACTGATTGATTTGGCCCTGAGCTCAGGAGGAACCTTGAGTCGATGCAGATTATCTTAAACCTCAAGAAAAAGGCTGACTCTCCTAAGATGAGTGTCATGGTTTTAAAACATCTAACAATGTATTAATTGGAACAGTGAAATAAATAGACCTACCAAATGCAAAGCGGAAAATGCTTCGGAACTGAAATTGAAATAAGTCCAAAACCCATTTCTTATCAATTCTGACCACCAAGGGGCAGAGATGAAGTAATATGAAAGGATGGACTGTATCATTCCGAGCAATGGCTTTAAATATCCATGGGAAAGACGATGTGTATGGCTTGAAGTCAGAAGTAAGACACATGCATTAAAAAATAGAACCACGAAAGGGATCCAGGAAAAAGCCTAATCTGATACCTTACAGAAGAATCCTTGGTGATTTATATTTTTCAGTCCTATTTTTACATCTACTTGGAATTTTTTGGCACTTACTGCCCAGAAATAAAAAGAAAAAAAAAAATCTGTTTTTCTTTAGTAATAATTCCTTGTCTTGTTTTTCTTATTTTGACATAACATTTCCTGTAGCCTCCTTAAATAGGTTAAGATGACACATAAAAAAAAATCGCTTATTGAAAGCTTTTTCATGGAACATTAAGTATTTTGACCAACTTCATTTAAAGCCAAAAGGATTGTAGTATTTCCTACATATAAGAAATATTTACTGGGCTGATACCTTTGAATTTCATTTTTTTAAATTAAAAAAGTTTTATTATGTACCTTATTCTCAGACTTGCAGCTACCAGAACAGCGAGAAAATAAATTTCTACTGTTTAAGCCACCCAGTCTGTGGCTAACAAACAAATACAATATTTAAAAAGCTCTAACAGTTCATAAAATGTCACAATTTAAATAAAGTCAGCAAAACACATTTAAAATGCTATGAGAATCAAAATAGCATTTTTAGACACCTACACATTAATGTAATTTCAGAAAAAATAATCCTGATAAATAAACAGTAAACTATGAAATGTTTTATTACATTAGGAAGATTGTATTTTCTTTGGAATTACATACCGTGTTTCCCCAAAAATAAGACCTAGCCAGACAGTCAACTCTAAAGCGTCTTTTGGAGTAAAAATTATGTAAGACCCAGTCTTATATTATGTTAGATAAGACCCAGTCTTATTTTGCTATAATATAATATAATAATATATAATATAATATAATATAATATAATATAATAATATAAGTCTTATATTAATTTTTGCTCCAAAAGATGCATTAGAGCTGATTGTACGGTTAGGTCTTATTTTTGGGGAAACATGGTATTCCACTTTTTAATCTTCTTAGTAACTGTTAATTTCATTAAAAATTGCTTAGCATACTCCTTATATACTGGATGGTGGCTGAGAAGAATAGGGCAAGTTTATATCAACAAAAAGAATGTCTTGTACTGTAAGACGACACAATGCTCAGCTACTTAATGTTGGTGACATTAAAATGGAATCCCAGTCATAACTGCTTATCGCCACAATCAGACAGAAAACAACATCTTCAGAGATGCTTCCATGAAAAGCAATACGACTAGAAGGATGGTATTCCACGTGAGGGAAAGAACTTCGGCAAAGGCAGATTTCTGGCTTGTCACACCAAGCATTCGTTGGGATGAGAAACGTACATCTTCTTGGGGAAAGATGGGACCCGCATGCCGGATTTGGTAACTCTGTCTAAGACCAGAGAAATACCAGTCATAGGTGCGATAAGGACGGCAAGGGCTTGGGCACTGAGCCTGGAGCCCCGGGGGGAGGTTTAAGGCAGCAGGAAACCAGCTGGTAAAGCTTGGCCCCTGGTGTTACGTCCCGGGAAATGAGAAAGGAAGAAACCTGTGAGTTTCAGAAGGGAAGGGAGGGCAGTGATGATGCTAACGTATCATAATTTATGTTCTGCTTGCAATGACCACTGATACCGTGAAATGAAAGTTGGCATTTTATATTTTCTTATGAGTGTTATTATTTTCCCATCAAAGAGAAAAAGATTTGAAAGATCTGCATGAAAAGGGAGTGTAAATTGGCACCCTTGCGAGAAAACCTAAAAGAATGAGATTTCGAGTATGATTATCTGCAGAAGGCCAAGAAAATAATGGAAAGAAAGAAAGAAAAGAAAAAGAAAAAAGGGAAGAAAAGAGTTGTTCCAAATCCCGATCCCCTGAGGAGAGCAGCTCTTGATATGCGTGGATAAGTGGACACGAACATGAACCACAGTCCTTCCAAACCGGCAAGCAACGAGGGATCTGACATAAGGAAACCTCCAGAACAGGGGCGCCCATGCAAACCAGTGGAGGGCACACGGAAAACACTTGCAAAAGGATTGGTCTGGGAAATTCCGTTGCACTTATCATTTTTTAAAAGACCTCTCACTTTTCATCAGGCCAAACTGAAACCCTGCTGAGCTGGAAACTCACTGTGTGAGCTGAATGTGGGAAAGTGTGTCGTGCGTGCACAGTTTTGTATGTGTATACACATTTTTGGACGACTTAATAAGCATCTACACCATTCTCTGATTCAGATCTTTGTCACAAAAATTTAAATGACTAAAAATTCCAAGAGACATCAATACAAAAATATGTCCATCACTGGATTTGATACATATGAATTTATTCTAAAATTCCCTTCTCTTGCCTTATTAGGAGGGTGGGGCGGACAAGAACCTGGCAGTTCTCAGCCGTAGCTTGCCTGGGGTTCCAGCTCTGTGAGTCCCCAGAGGGACATCAGACAAGTTATTTAATACCTTGGAACTCGTTCCTACATGTCTATAGTGGGGCTAATATTACCTCTTTTATATAACTGGTATGATAAATGACAAAATGCAGTCAAAACACTTGATACTATCTCTACCTGGCATTACAGTAAGTGCTTAACAAGCATGGCTATTAATATAACTTTAAACTGATTTCAGTTGAAATATTGATTCGTTTGTCAAAATACTTGCTGTAACAACTTCTGTTTTATCCTGTTCTATAAAATTTAATACTGTTAGGAATTGAGGAGATTTTATTTTAGGGACAGTGATAATCTGGTTTTGCTCTCCAAAGTCCATTATATTTAGAAAGTAAATGGTTCTTGAAAAAGAACTCCAGGAGCACAGATCTCATGAAACAATTGTACTCAGTTTAAAGCATGCTTTATTCCTATGTCAACAAAGACAGTGTTCCAGTCCTGGACTTAATAACCAATGTTTCTTACCTAGTACATGTCAGAAGCTCAAGAATTCACCTTTAGAGCCATAGATATATTCATACAGATGGATAGATATATATGCGTTTTGATTTTGTAATATCACATTTTATCAATTGTAGAAATCAGCTAATCTGAAAGATGTTTTGTTTTGTAGGATCAGTAACTTTAAATGTTCAAGTAAAAAGTAGAGTAAAAGCTGTTCAAGTATAGTCACTGACCACATGTTACTTCTGGGTGACTGTGTGTCACACGCATCCCTCAGCCAGTACTTCCTCTGTCCCTTTGGACTCCCGTTCAGCCTTCCCCACACTGTACCTTCATCCCCATTGTATCCATGAATTATTTTACTTCTGTTCATTATTGTGACTTTCTGCTCCTTCCTGCTCTAAAACCATGCCCTCTCTGGTTAGTATAATAGATGGCTAAGATGGGTTGGAAACTACCACGGACAGAGGACAGAAGGATTCATAGCTGCGATCAAAGCTTGCTGTAGGGTGGTGGGCTCACGGCTGCTCCTGGAGCCCTTACCGTTCACCACATTGGCCCGTGGTTTCTTAGTGAACAGAACTGCACTCGCAGAACTTTTGACTTGGCACTTTCCCCAGGGTCAACAGGTAGAATATATACAACTGTACATGTTTTCTTGCAGACCAGTTAAAACCATAATAGACATGGGGGAGGGACACTGGCACCAAGATGGCGGTGTAAGTCTCAGTCCTTCACTGGGATGGGTGGATGCCGAGGCCAGGTGTGGAGAGCTGACACCGAGAGGGGAGTGGGGAAACATCCCAGTCACTGGTGTGAGAGAAATCATCTTCAGGGATCCGCAGCAGAAAACTCCAGGTCTTCTTCTCTCCAGGAGGTGGGGAAGCGGGGTTAATCCCTGGTGAGATGCAGGGATACAATGGAACAAGAATGAGAGTGAAACTGAAAAAGTCTACTGCAATTAATACAGGTAGTAGTGGTAATCCTAGTCACATACATAATAGGTAATACACATTGGATGCTTACTCTAAAACAGGTATTTTGCTACACCCATATCATTTTGTTTTATTTAATCTCCATAGTAACTATGTCAGGTAGTCCTTGATTTTTACTTCTCCTTAGCTTTCCTCAGAACTGGCATATAATTTGATGGAACCCACTCGCCCATCTTTTCTTCTAGCATTGTTTTAAAGCTCTTAAAGTGGTATTATGTAAAAATTTCTTCTGAATCTTCATAGAAGACTTATGGAGAGATCAGATCTTTATCCTAAAATCGCATTTTCTCACATTGTTAAAACATACTGAACACTGCCTGTCCCATGTCTAAATGCTGTGTCCTAGGTGACTTGAATTCCCTTGCTGTGGGTTCCCGAAGTGAGTTGGCCCCCGATTGGATGACAGCCATGTCCCCCTGGCCATGACCGTAGTCCCTTTGCTTAAACAATTCACTTCCCTGAGTCACAAAATTGGCTGTCTCCTTCACCAACCTTCTGAAGTCCTCTCTTTCTCTCACTGATTTTATTTTCATATAAAAAAGAAAAATATAATAGAAGAAAGGGGTAACCAAAATGAAAATGGCAAACTACCTGGGAACTGTGTCTAATGTTGCAAAATGGAGTTAAACTGTGTCTGGATTGTAAAAGAGAAATCAATTTAGAAAGTATTGACTTGGAAGAACTTAATTGCTCATAAAATTAATTTATGGATAACTTCATTTGATGTTTGGAAACAGGAATACAAATGAACCAACTTTGATGTGTATGAATTTCCATGGCTAGCCAAGAAAAGATAATTGACAAGAATAGAAAATGGAAACAGATGAGAAGGTAATGGTTGTTTACTCTCCCCTGGAAAGATCCTATATTAGGTTATAAGCAGTGGACGGTTATAAAATAGTTCAACAATATGAATTGTAGACAAATTTGAGATTAAAAAAATTTTAATTGAATTATACTATAAAACTCAGTGACTGATATGTCTTAAAATCTATATAGGTACATCTGAGTTTATAAACAAAATGAAAGGAAATAATAGCTTTTGAAGAATTGTAAATAATTTGAAATTTTTAAGCTCCCAAGAGCCATCAAAGCAGAGTCTTCCTGCTGAGATAGCAGAATTTTGTTGTGAATTATCATGTAAGCAGAGAAGCAAAGCCACAGAAAACAAAGAGTACATAAACAGAGGAGTATCTAAATTAATCTTTGGCAGAGGCAACTAAAAGATGTGTGTGGACATAACGACAAGTCTATAGGAGCAAAAGGAAATAGAGGAAACTTGGAGCATCTATAAGATATTATATATTATCACTTACGTGTATATAATTTGCATGATAAAAAGTAAATGAAACAATGATTTAATTACCTTGAAAGCTTCGAGTCAAGCATATGTGTCTATTAGTGGAAAATGAATGTAGTTACGGTCACTTCTTACAATGCACAAACATCAGTGACATGTTTGTTATGGAGACTACCCTCATATATGACTGATACCTATTTGACTGATTGGTTTAATTCTTGTAGGGCCTTCTCCTCATTAGCCCAGCTGAAGACACCTTTTCCATGCCGAATTCACCCCACAGTCTGATTGGGTGGTGTCTCCTTAGGAGCCCCTGGACATGGAAGGCCCATAGTCCTGGGGATTTTTGAGAATGACCACCCAATCGGAAGTGAAGGTCCATGCACTGGGCGTGGCTCCCTGCCGTGGGTAGTGGAAATGTGATGTGCAAATGTTTGGGGTGCAGACGGCATGACGTTCAGAGCTGTGTCATGACTGTCTGGTTGGAAGGCATGGCGGTCCCCTGAGGCGCTGGGTATTCCCACTGCGTCTGCGCCAGGCTGCGCCAGGTGGAATGCTTGCCTGGACCCCTTCTTGTGACAGATCCCTCTCAGGATTCGTTTGGATGATGCCAGTTCCCGGTTTCAACTCTTCCCTCCATCACAAAATGCACACATGCTTCTTTCTTACTTAACACAGGGTCTTGACGTCCCTTCGGAAGGCTTTTCCTACCCCTTCGGAAGGATTCTCAACCACTCTGTTATAGACAAGTTTGTTTCTGTTACTAAAGCATAAAGTTTGATCTTCAAGAAAAAAAGAGCCCCATGTTATCATACAGTACAAATACACACTTCAGAAACACACACGCAATTAGAGTCACGCTAAAGAGGAGATTGAAGAAATACAATAGAGATGTAACATAGACTGAGCTCGCACCCTGTGGAAGGCCTCCACTAGAAGTTTCTAGTTCGCTGCAGAATCCAGTCCTCCCAGCCACCCTGCCTTCCCAGCATCGTCCCTTCTGTCTTTCAAATGAGAACCAGGGGTTGTGAGGAGTTAGCTGACAGCCGAGTCAGGCTTTGAAGATGCTGCACCCCACGCACGGGGTGCCAATGCGGGTGTCCGCTACCTCCGGGAACGACAATTCACAAAGTACCGTGGACTTCAAGTATTTATATCCATCACAATCCGCTTATTCCTTAAAGTACAACTGACCTTTAAACAACACGGTTTGAATTGCCTGGGCCCCCTTCTACATGGCTTTGTTTCAGTGGGCAACTGTCCTGTTTCCCGTGGGCAGTTGGAAGCCCGCAAAGGCCGAGGGTGCAGTGACTCCCTGGCTGCATTGATTTACACCGTTTTAAAGAGGCAACTTGAGCCTCCACAGATTTGGGCATTTGCAGGGGTCCTGGAACCAATCCCCCCGCGGATACCACGTGGGGTATGATCAAGTGGCGTCTTTCCTTTATTGTGTTACTATCCTATATTCCATTAAGTGATTTTTAGGTGTGAAATCAATCCATTTGTTAATGGTTTATAGTACTTTTTCTAAGATGTGGGTTTTATTTGCTAATATTTTATTAAGGATTTTGCATATATTTTCATGAGGATTAGTCGTCTGTAGTTTTCTTATCAAATATTTGTCTAGCCTCATAGAATGAGTGGAAAAGTGTTCTCCTTTCTATTTTCTGCCATAATTTGTGAAGAACTGGTATTATCTCTTCCCTCAATATTTGACAGAATTTAGTGCTGAAGCAATCTGGACCTGGGTTCTTCTTGTGGGAAGAATTTTAATTGTTAATTAAATGTGTTTCCTTGATATAGTAAATTCATATTCTCTATTTCTTTGTAAATCAATTTTGATAATTTGTGTATTTATTGTAATTTATACATTTCATTCTATGTGTTTAATTTTTTGCATAAATAACATCCAAGATGTTAATTTATAATCATTTTAAATTTGTAGGGTTAGTAGTAATGTAAGCTTTCCTATTCCTGATTTTTGGAAATTTGTATTTTTCTTCTTCTTGGTCAAGGTAGCTAAAGATTTGCCAGTTTTGTATACCTTTCCAACAACCTGATGTTTGGTTTTATTGATTTTTCCCATTGTTTACATTTCATATCTCTCTGATTTCTCTTCTAATTTTTGTTATTTTCTTTCCACTACTTACTTTGGGTTTAATAGCTTTTCTTAGAGCGGAAGGCAAGGTTATTGATTTGAGACGGTACTTCCTGCTAACGGCTTTTAAAACTATACTTATGTCTAAGGACAGTTTTAGCTGAATACCATAAATTTTCATACTCAAGTTTATATTTTATTTCAAAATATTATTTAATTTCCTTAAGAATTTTTTTTTTTTTACCCATTGGTTATTTAAAAGTGTGTTGTTTGATTGCCCAATATTAGTGATTTTTCCAGCTATCTTTCCTCTGGCCCTCTAACCCTGGATCGTTTTACTTTTTCCTGAAGAAATTCATGTGTATTTCTTTTACTATGGATCAGGTGGCAATGAGTTCTCTGTTTTTTGTTGGTCTAAAAATGTCATTATTTCAACTTCATTCTTGAAAGATATCTTCACTTGGAACGTAACTCTAGATAGGCAATTTTCCCTGCAGATTGTAGATGTCCTTCTATTTTCTTTTTTTTTTTTATCTGTGGAAAGGTAAGTATTAGTTAGTTTTACATATGAAGATAATCTTTATTTCTCTCTTTCTGGCTGTTTAATTAGATGTATCCTTGTATCCTTCCTTTTTACTTTCCCACAATTTATATAGTATTATCTCAGTATATATATATATATATATATGTACTCAGTATATATATATATATATATATATATATATATATATATATATATATATAATTATAATTTATTGGGGTGACAATGGTTAGTAAAATTGCATAGGTTTCAAATGTACAATTCTGTAATACATCATCAACATATCACATTGTATTTTCACCACTCAGATTCAGTTCTTCCATCACCATATATTTGACCCCCTTTACCCTCATCTACTACCCCTCTCCCCCCTTACTCTCTGGTAACCACTAAACTGTTGTCTGTGTCTATGAGTTATTGTTTTTTTATTTGTTTGTCTTGTTCTGTTGTTGCTTTCAGTTTTATATTCCACATAACAGTGAAGTAATACAGTTCTCGACTTTTTCTGTCTGATTTATTTTACTTAGCATAATAATCTCAAGATCCATCCATGTTATTCCAAATGGCATTATTTCATCTTATGGCTGAGTAGTAGTCCATTGTGTAGATATACAACATCTTCTTAATCCAATCATCTATCAAAGGACCTTTGGTTGTTTCCATGTCTTGGCCATTGTAAATAAAGCTGCATTGAACATTGGAGCACATATATCTTTGCTGATAAATATTTTCAAAGTTTTTGGGTAGATACCCAGGGAAGGGATTGCTGGGTCATATGGTAATTCTATTCGTAATTTTTTGAGGAATATCCACACTGCCTTCCATAGTGGCTGCACCAATCTGCATTCCCACCAACAGTGTATAAGTGTTCCTTTTTCTCCACAGCCTCTCCAACACTTATTATTTGTCTTGTTGATGATAGCCATTCTAACCGGTGTGAGGTGATATCTCCTTGTGGTTTTTATTTACATTTCTCTGATGATTAGTGATGTTGAGCATCTTTTCCTATGTCTATTGGCCATGTCCTCCTTGGCAAAATGTCTATTGAGGTCCTCTGCCCATTTTTAAATTGGACTGTTTGTCTTTTTGTTGTTGAGTTGTGTGAATTCCTTATATATTTTGGATATTAGCCCATTATTGGAGGTGTTGTTTGCATATATCTTCTCCCATTTGGTTGATCACCTCTTTGTTTTGTCAATGGTTTCTTTTGCTGTGCAGAAGCTTTTTAGTTTGATATAGTCCTGTTCATTTATTTTTGCTTTTACTTCCCTTGCCTCTGAAGTCAAATTCATTAAATCCTCATTAAATCCCTTGCCTCTGAAGTCAAATTCATTAAATCCTCTTTGAACCATAAGTTTAGCACCTATGTTTTCTTCTATGCAGTTTATTGTTTCAGGTTATTGTTTATTGTTTAGGTTAATTTTGTTACACGGTGACAGATAGCAGTCTAGTTTCATCCTTTTACACGTGGCTTTTCAATTCCCCCAGCACCATTTATTGAAGAGGCTTTCTTTTCTCTATCATATGTTTCTGGCTCCTTTGTCAAAAATTATGTGTCCATATTTATGTGGGTTTATTTCTGGGTGTTCAGTTGTATTCCATTGCTCTGTGTGTTTGTTTCTCTGCCAATACTATACTGTTTGGATTATTGTTGCTCTGTAGTACAAGCTGATGCCAGGGAGTGTGATAAACTTCAGGATAAAAATGGTAACAAGAGACAAAGATGGACATTTCATAACGATAAAGGGGACAATTTAGCAAGAAGACATAATAGTCATCAATATGTATTTATATTTTTATCCAGCTATTTATAGTTTTCTTGAATATTGATTTTATAATATTCTTAAATTTTAGGTTATCAGCTCTTATATTTCCAAAATTTGCATATATTCTTTTCTTTTTTTTTCTCTTTCGAGGACTCCAGTGAAATGCACATTACAATTCTTACACTATTTCTTGCATCTCTTACCCTTTTCCTCACTTTTTTGTATCACTAAACTACATTTGTGCAATTTTTTGACATTTTCCAATTTACCAACTATTGTTTCAGCTCTGTCTACACTGCTATGACATATACCCATTTTTTGAGGAAACTCCACACTGTTCTTAATTTCAGTTGTTTTATTTTTAGTTTTATTATTTTTGTTCATAGTTTTATAGTTCTTTTTTACTATCTGTCACAATCCTCAATCTAATATTTAGTTCTTTAAACAAATATATTTTAGTTTATACCTAATAACTTGATATCTGGAGCTCTTGAAGGTTTTGTTTTTGTTATCCGTTGTGTCTGCTTTCTGTTTTGTTGTTGTCTTATCTACTTCTCTTTATTATTAAATAGACATTCATTTCCGAAAGTGTTTGTAAAAATAATTTGAAGTCTAAGATGATTTTTAGTCTCTCCAGAGAGAATTTTTTTTTGCTGTCATTATGTTCCTAAACAGTTAATAATCCAGAATCACCTCAATCAAATTTCAGCAGCTGAGGTTATTTAAACTGAGCTACAATCTCTGCAAGCACTTGCTTTCCCTATGTCGGTAGTAAGTCAGAAGGTTCTCACTTTGAGGTTCCAGTCGAAGTAAAGAGTCTTAAAACTCTTCATGGTCCTCAAACTTGGGCCCATTCTGGATTTCAGTCTTTCTTCTTCTAGACTCCACAGGTGTCAAAAGTTTTATTCATCATCTTACCCTTGCAGTTCTCCACTCTGGAATGAGTAAAATCCCATGACCAAAAAGCAACAGTAAGAGCTGGGCTCATTTCCCTTTTCTTACTCCTCCCTAGGCCACATCTAGTGAGGTCTTAATAACTTGTGAGCTCTCCAATGCAATCAAGGGGATTTTTTAAAATAATAATTAAAAAATTATCATAACTGGGAGAATTGACCTGAGTTATGTGTTCTTCCTTTGTGAGAAGCATAAGTCCAAAATGCTTACAAGGTATTCAATAAATACTTCAAAATGGAAGATAGAATAACTGTGTGGATCCTGAAAGAAAAAAAAAAAAAGCATGTGAGCATATTGATTTAATTATAACAATTAGAAAGAATGATATGTCTCACAGAACATGGAGGGGCTATCGTGTTTGCGTTCACTTTACTACATTTATCAGTTATTCCTAATCCTTGGTGATTCTAACACTCAATTTTTTTAACTGCTGAATACTGCAACTTTTGTGTTATGAACAGAAAGTAATATGAAAACACAGGAAATTCAAAGACTATCATTGGGAATGAGAAGACAGTATAGAAATACATACAAATAAATTCAAGGCAATAAAGATATGATAAATATTTCTGTTTCCTGTCAAAATTCACATTACAACTTCTCACGTCTTTTATCCTTCTCATCTATTTAAGTAGTTCATCCTTTTCTTACCCATCTATAACTCCTTATCATCTTACTTTTGCTCCACCCTCTATTTAAAATTTTGTTCCAGTTTCACCCTTAACCCCCTGAAACCACAATGCAAAAGAGAATTTTCAGTTTCTTTAGCATCTGTTACTATTTTCTATGCCCTAAATACTTTGAATTGCATTTTGCTACTTTCTTTCTCTTTTTACCTTTTGACCAATTTACTCCTACTATTTTGATTTTGGTGCTTTTAAAAAAATATTCCGTGTGTGCTTCTTCTGTTATGATTTTATTCATTTACACAAATCAAATTATTGCCTCTATAATAGTGGTTTGATACAAAGCTAATCTTGATTTCTTGCCAGAACCAGAAACACAAATTTCAAATTACCTGCAGAACAACAAATAAACAGGTAGATTTTCAATGAGCTTTTCAGCTTCAACATGCTCAAAATGGTACTCTTTATCTATTAACTGCCACTATCTTCTTCCACGCTTGTTTTCTTCCTGTACTCCCTGCTTTATCAATGTCACAAAATACTCTATTGAAAATAGTCCTGAGAACTCAGAGGCATTATTAATGCAAATATAGGGAAAAGATGAGAATTTAAATTAGAAAAGCTTTCTGAGAGAGGCTGGCAAAATAATAGAATGTGGATGGAGTAATATAGGATAGAAAACCTCAACAACAGCTTTCCATTTCCACATGTAAGGCGCTTGGAAGTCACCACTCTGTCCTAACAATAAGTGGAAAAATTGAAAATACTGAAAAAAACAACTCTTCTTGGATCTATAAGAGAAGTGAGGGCATAGGGCAAACCACCTCCAGATTGGAGAGACAGACAGGGGTTGTTTCTTTGCTATTGAGTTCTACGATTTCTTTTTATGTATTATAGATATTAACCCCCATACTGTTAGATAGATGGTTTGCAAATATTTCCCCCCACTTTATAGGTTGCCTTTTTATTTTGTAGATTGTTCCTTTTGCTCTGCTAAGCTTTTTAGTTTGATGTAGCCCTGTTGGTTTCTTTTTTGCATTTGTTGTCTTTCCTTTTGGTGTCAAATCCAAAAAAAAAAAAAAAAAAAAAAAAATTGCCAAAACCATTGTCAAAGAGTGTGCCCCCTATATTTTCTTCTAGGAATCTTATGGTTTCATGTCATGCATTTAAATATGTAATCCATTTTGAGTTGACATTTATGTATCATGTAAAACAGGGGTCCCATTTCATTCTTTTGCATGTGAATATTTAGTTTTTCCAATATAATTTATTGAAAAGACTACTCTTTCACCAAGTGTATAATTTTGGCAACTTCCTCAAAAATTAATTGACCATATATACATGGGTTTATTGCTGGCCTCTCTATTCTATTCCATTGGTCTATATGTCTGTCTGTATGTCAGTACTATATGGCTTTGGGTTGGTATAGCTTTGTAATATAGTTTGAAATCTGCTTGATCATCCTTATAAATATTGCATAAATCAATTTCTTTTAAGTTCACATTTCTAAAATTAAAAGCAGTATATTTCACTACTAAGTGACAACTTTGAAAATATCTTTAATCCTCTCTAGCCGTGATTTTCGTTTTTACATACCCTCCTTGTGTTATCTACTCTAGGGATTATAAACTGTTTATGCATGCATTCTTTCAGTGGTAAAATTAATACTAGTTCAAAATATAGCTTTATCACTTATGTAATATGGTAATTAACTAGTTCTGTAACCTTGGGCAAGCAATATAATTTCTCTATACTTTCATTTCCTCATCTCTAAAATAAAGGTGCTGGAATAAATGATCTTAATGTCCCTCCCAGTTCTACCATTCTGTGATAAGCTATAAAATAAACTAACTCATTGTCCATTTAGGGATGTCTCTAATAGCATGATATACATGACTTCCATTTATGGATGAGATGACCTTTAATGACCTTGAGGTAACTTCAGATTCACACATTACAGCTAATACTCATAGATGTATGTGCACTTAGCTTCATTTAACATTATGGCATCAGGAAATATAAGAATGGGCTCTGGGTCCAATTCTTGATATTTTATATCTCTACTTCTAAAAATCCACACCTAAAAATAATGCAATAAACACTTTTTTTGTGTGCTACTCACAGTTAACAGTTAGTTTTAAGGATGCTACAATGATGCTGTCTATAAAAAGAAATTTGAAAATGGAACTAAAAAGATCAGAGAAAAATGTCTGTTGTATTTCCTCGGGGTGAATGTGCTTGGAAGCTGTACTTTCTCTCTCAAATCTGAAAAGGAAGATAAACCAGCCTTCTGTCGTGCTGAGAAGACAGAGCTCAGGGATCCTTGGGATGTGAGAGACAGAGCACTGCTTAGATCAGAGGTTTTCATCTGGAGTGTCAGAATTCAGCTGTGAGTACACCAACTGGGAGAAGGGAACGGGCACTATGCATAACAAAAGACCAGTTTTTTCCTATGATCTAGCTGGATGGAATAAAAGAATACCTAGAGATAGGTAAACCTGTGCATCACTTCAGAAGAGAAAAAGGATAAGTCTCCATGGGGGTCATGACATTAGGCAGGCAGAGTGATTATAGACCAGCAGGTCAAGTAGCCGCGTTCTCAGAGGACTGTGAGAAAAATCCTCCAGGAGACTGCCTGAGCACATAATCGCCTGGCTGGGCCCAGGGTCCCATCTGGGACTTGGGTGCATGGGAAGTGCTCTTTGTGCCTCGATGGTAAGAGAAAGAAATGAGGACCTAAAATAGAATACACTGTGCCCTGAAGAGTGGTACATAAAGGGGAATGGAGGTCCTTTTAAGGGGATGCAATTAAAAAGCAGTAGATGTCAAAGAGGAAGTTACTCCCTAGCGGGAGTATGTTATCAACAATAACAGCTTTCTGTAGTGTTGAGTAGTAAATCTTTACAAGGTGATTGCTGTGTGCAGAGTGAATCTGAGAACCACTGTCAGAGGGATTGAATCGGAGCCACAGAATGTGACAGTTTGAAGAACAAAATATGACATAAAACACTTTACCATGTTTTAGAATCCCTATTGATAAAACAATGTAAAATAAATAAGCCCATGTCTGTATAAGACAGTGGTCCATAAATTTTGGAGAGCAGCAGTATCACCCGAGAACCTGTTAAATACATGATTGCTGAAGCCACACCCTTGGAGAGTATGACCCCGCAGGTGGGCCATGGGGCCAGGATCTTTCTGAGCTGTCCAGGCAGATTTAGGGCATTGCAGCGTATGTGTTCAGATTCCCATGTATTCACATATTCTTTTGATATGTATAGGTTCATGCTCATAGTGGCTATTTTCCTTTGAACATCAAAGGAGTGAGCATATGCAAAGGGATTAAAACGAGGCTGGATACGTTGCAATCACTCATAAGTGTTAGCTGTGTATGTTTATAAACATTCGTCCAGAGACATATATTATCATGTATGCATATATGTATGTAAATAGGTTTGTCTAAGTAAATGAAGTACACATAAATTAAGTGAAGCTGAACATCCTGGAGCTCTCCCAAGTAATATGTTGTTGTTCTTTAAAGCTGTGAATTCTTAATATCTTTCCCTGAGCCTGGGTGAAGATGACAGAGTGACCAGAGGTCACTGCATGGAGCTCAGGTGAAAAGCCCAACAAAGTGTAACCCAGTCTGCAGCCATCACACCAATGACATCTTTCCTGTTTCCTGAATTACATAACTCAGATGAGTATAGTGAAGTGGAAGTCAAGACAAGATCGATTTTCAGTATGAAAAATTGCTTCACTTTGGGACCTTTGACAAATTACCTACCCACTATTAGCATATTAGATCTGTCCTTTTAAGTGTTTTCATCAGTACTAAAGACTGTAAAAAGTTTTTTATGTGCAATTTGACTGCAACATGAATGAACCTGATTGGCCCATAATATACAGGGTCAGTTTTATCCCCCTTTAAAACACCCGAATTTTTATCCCAACCAGTACATGAAAAAAACTACTTCCATGTATGTTCCCTAAGGGGGAAAAATGGAGAAAGTTAGCCTAATTAAATTCTTGATAAGCTCTTTAAAGCTTAAAAGTCACAACACGTAATAGAAAATCTACTTTTTAATTTAATTTCCCCAAAGTTACTATAAAACCTCTGCAAATTACATTCTCTGTAAGTGTGATTTTTCCAATGCAGCAGCTACACCAGGAGACTAATGTCCTTTGGTGGAGCATGAAGTCCACTTGCCTATGAATTAAAAAGTGTGGCCTCGTGTGATCTCGTGACCAGCATTAGAGTGATACTTGCTGTATGAGGGACCTCAGATTTCAGCTGATAGCTCCAAAAATAATGTATCAAATAATTGCTCTATGTTTACTGACAGGATAAGAGACTGAGGACCTAAAATTGCTTATCACTCAAGGAAAATCTGCATGCAGCGAATAGCAATAGATTTAATAAATAGAAAGAGTCTTACTTTTCCAGTCCATTCCTCCCACTGGGCTAGTGAATACAGACACCCATGAGGACTTACTGATTTTTGAACAACTTTATAAAAAGATTGAGATATACCAACTCTGAAAATGAAGGCAAAAAAAAAAAAAAAAACTAGGCATGCATACAATTCCTTCAGTTCCTTATTTTTAGCATAATATCCTCTTTATAAATTGTATTTCCATTTAAATATACATGTTCAATTATGTTCAAGAATCTAACATTCCAAGTATTATTCACTGTAGGCACATTATGCTGCTTATTTTCCCTGAACACTTGGGGCTTTTTCCATCCTCCTATCTTCTGTGATCCTATTATTCCTGTTCAGTATCTTTCCCCAGCTTTTCTTTCTGGCAAATATTCATTTTTGCGGAGATTTTTTTCCAAAATAAATTATCCAATATCTTATAAATAAATAGTAACTTGCATAGCCTACATTTTAAAATGATTGTTTTCATGATTTTCTTTTCCGCTAAATGTAATTTCTAGAGTGCAAAAATCCTACCTTACATACGCTTATTAACTATCATCATTCTAAAATATATTCGATGATCGAAGATTAAATGGAGCATATTTATCTTGATTAAAATACACTCACATATTAAATATATGCAGAGGCATTATTAAATTAGAAAAATATAATTAAGTGACATAATAAAGGAGTTTAACTATTAAATTTTTAATATGGTATCTTTTGAAATAAAAAAGAAGAAAATTTGGTGAAGGACATTTATTATCAATCAGAGACTTAACCCAAGAGAAAGCTGAGTCACTGCACAGTATAATGCTAACACCTCATGTGACAGAACAATCTGGCAGGAGACTTGAGGCCAGCAGAACTGGTGGAACATTCCTGTGCTAGCTGGTTACTATGGAAATAAGAGCAAAATGAAACAGAGTGTTAAGCGGGAAAAATCAGCAGGAATTGCTTGTAGCTAAGATTTGGGCAAAGATGGTAGCTAAAAATCACCATAAGAAGTAATTCTGTCTTACAGTGGTGTATTGACAATAAAATCTGTAAGGTTTTTATTTAGCATTGTAGCACTCTTTAAGTAACTTCTATGTAGCTATCTATCTGACCAGTTAGAACTTGTATTGAGGGTTGATGAATTTATAGTTTTAAAAAGTGGGGTTTAGTTGAGTATCAACCTAATAGTTATCGTAATATGAAAAAGCATATACAGAGCACTGTAAATAAGTTATCTAAAATACAGTCATTAAATCCATACTAACTTACTTTTACCCATTTTTTTACTTGTGTAAGAATAGTGTGTATTACACTTAACTCATGCAAATTGAAACGCAAGAAAAGCTTTTAGAAAAATCACCTGCAAAATACCTGTTATGTGCCTTGAAAGCATTCTATTTCTATCAGGTAATTAGATTAGATGCCAGCATAGAATGTTAGATTATAATATTTGGAAAAAAAGTCCCATAGAGACAGTTTTAAAAGAGATAAAATGTGAGTGGTGAAGAATGAGTTACTCCATTACTAGACTGTCCAGAACATTATACAAAGCACATGTATGCTAGTTTTTCTGAAAGATTATTACTTTGCTGGAATGGAGTACAAATTTTATCTTTTCCTTATTTCATTTGAGTGAGAAGATCCAATCTAAGCATGCTGCTACTGCAATTCGCCAAACAGTTCTAAAAGTTATTAATATCTATTCTTCATTTAAGTTTTAATTCACTATGGAATAGTATCTTAACAAAATAAAATCATAGACAAATTTGCCATGATTCTAATCTGATTTGACTTAAGTTATATGTACAGCTGCATTTGAATTACTGTGTAGCATAGCTTCAATATTTCCTTCTACTCATACTAGGTAAATGTTGGCTTTGAGTTCGATGTTGTGTATAGTTGAGAGTCCCTCAATCTCTAGCCTCCCTTAAACCTAACCCCTATATCTGCCCGACAATAAAAAGGCTGAATGTGTTTTTAAAAGGTATAACAAAAAGAAGCAACATAACATCAGAAGTTAAAATTATAATTTAACCTGCAAATACCTATGAAGGAGACAGCAGAAGAAAAATGAATAACTGAAGTCCATTTTCCTATTTACTACATATGTGCCAATGTTTGAGAGTGTCAGAGAACCAAGTCTAAGCTAAGTCTCACTATGTGAGAGTATGTCACAAAACGAGATTGAAGTATGTGATTAAACACAACTGCTTTCTATGTTGGACTTAAGAAGAGAATTCTAACAACAATCCAAATATGTAGAGCACAAAGCAATCATCAATGGTGATGACAAACACCAAGTATGTAGGTGTACTTCTTATGGGTTGGATAAAAGGAAACAAAATAATACAAGATTTTAAAAAATGAACAAGGTTATTTCTAAAACACAAAGAAATTCAAACTTCATCCTGGAAAGTCAGAAGAAAAACATAGTTGTGAATGTTTCCTAAAAATATGAGAATAAAATTTACAAAGTGTTCTAGTATACTCAACAGGAAACAAGATGAGACTTCTGTGAAAGAAGAACTAAGAGACAAGTTTAAAACAGGATGATGCAAATAGACAAATCAATGATTATATCACTCACTAAAATTTCAAATAGAAAGGAACTAGAAAATGCAATGCAAACCTGTTTTTTTTTTTTTTTTTTTTTTTTAATTGGTATTGGAACTGCAGAACCAGCTCAAAATGGCCTTGTCCTGTTTAACGAGATGCTGAGCTGCTTTTGAGACACAACAGACTAAAACCACAGTCATGCAGCGGAAGCCTGTGTATAGGAGAGAACTTTGACCTCCAGCGGCACCTGGAACCAATACCTTGCCCCACTCGCACACACAAGCAGGGAACCAAAGGACAGGGACATAGCCTGAACTTGAACACCTGAACCCTTTCAGAAGGAAGGGTCCGCTGTCCAGGAAGATCCGGTGCTGAATCTGCTTACCATACATGGCCAAGCTCCAAGGTCCTCCAATTAAAACGTGCCCGCCAGCGCTTCCCCACATCTGTTCGCCCTAAAGCCTAAAAATCATGCCCTGAACCCTGGATCGGGGAGCTGGGGCTTTTGAGTATTAGCTTCCCATTCTCCTGGGAGGTGCCATTGATTATGAAATAGCCAATCTCTTTCCACTGCATTTCTCGGTATTAGTTTTTGGCTCTGATAGAGCCAGGCGGACGAACTCTTTCTGTTCTGTAACAGAAACAGATTAAAAATTCAGATTGGACAGAATGGAAAACAATCAACAAAGTCAAGAATAATCTCTAGAGTTTTCTCTCAGAAAAAAAAAGAATGGAAAAGGGAAAAAAGTATGAAAAAAAAAGCTGAAGGTGACAAAGTTGAACTTCACCTGAGCTCTGTGTTCCTCGAAAACATGGATGATTAAGTCCCCCTATCCTTCTGTGTTTGCCAGAATGGCTCACTGCAAAGAATTACCTTTCCTCATTTGATTTACCTAAAGCTCCCTGGTTATCTATGACATTCCTATTCTGGGTCTCATAAATAATTAGCTGAATTGTCTCCATCAATCTCCACAAAATGTCTGCTCACTTGACCTGGTCAAACTTCTGTCAGGGTTCACCCCTTCCCCAGGTCCCTGAGCTTAAGCAGTGACAACAAAAATATTGGAACAACTTCTCCCGAAAGACCCCTTCCGAGAATTAACTGACTTCAGGGAAGAAATTCTCTGATCAATTTACCTATCACACCAACTGCTCCTTTTACCCCCACACTCAGTTCTTTCTAGCTTTGTTTCTTCCTAGAAGCTCCAGCCACACTCAGATGTTTCTGCACTCCTCTCAGTAAAGGCCGAGGGTACTTGGTTTGACTCCAAAAGCAAAGCTTACTGTGATAATTCTGGGAATAAAACACCACATATGTTCATTTGCTACACATTTTTTAATTTGTACATTTTTTCACTTTTTTATGTAAATTCAGAACTAAAATCCATTTCTGTAAATCCAAGTTGCATGCCATTTTAACCATGAAGCAGGATCATCAATTTTCAGATTGAAAAAATGGAAATTTTTATGAAGGCATTAATTATGGATTATGGGAATGAGATGTGCTAGAGTTTAGTCTCTTTCATCTGTTTCTGGAGAAGCATCAGAGCACAGTTTGTTAAACTCATGGAGCATGTAGCTCGCCCTGTCCTGCAGGTGGATTTTCCCGATGTGGTTACTTCTGCGGGTGCCTGTCCATTATTCTCACAGCCATCCATCTCCCCACAACTACAGGTGCAGAGAGGAAGATGTTTTTATTCAAGGGTGTATCATTACACAGTATCTTTCCCTGTATATTAACTGTCTTTTATATATGTTGAGTTAAATACCTGTGGGAATGTTATTTCAAAAAAGAAACAACAACTCAAATTTAGAAAATCTAAACAATTGACCAGCATATCACATAGTATGTTCCTAAACAGTACATATCTGTAGGAGGCAATCATGCATAGAAAGCCGATGGATACGTCTAAATGAGTAGATACTTCTAAAGACCTAGCTGTCTTAATGTGAAACAATTTATAGACACAACTTTTCAATTTGAGCTGAATGATAATTTTTTTTCTTCCTTGCTAGAAACATAGTGAACACGGCAGTCGTGCTCTCCACAGCGGTCATCCCTGCTAACTAATTAACCTTGGCCTTCAGTAAGACCCCTGCTCTGCTGGCCATATTTATTACTATTAAAGCGAGACATTTTCTCACGGATACAACTTCATGGCTAGTAGGACCACCCCAAATGGGAGGACATTAAGACTAACTTCCAGAGGCTTTATTTTTCTTCAAGTGAATCCATTACTGAGAGAATTTAATCTGCCTCTAGAATTACAAGGCAGAGTACTTATGTGATGGAATTATACTAGACTACTAATTATCTGTTGTACGTTTCAAATTTAAACAATTTCACTTCCCTTAATTACTTTTTCCTCATTTTAGTGTCAATAACTAAATTCACTTGTTAAAATGACATTACAAACATATCTTTGAGAAAAAAGTGAATTCTACAGAGAGTTGGATTTAAATAAACAATGGTTATAATAATTTAGTGCTAATATTGTCTGATTTCTTGTGCTTATTATGAATAGAACAATTCCTATCTTATAGAGCAATACATTAATTTCCAATGTGAATATGAAGGTACTGAAAGCAGGACAGCCATGTTTCTAAAAGGTTATGATTTATTGGTGTTATGTTGAAAGTATGTTTTAGAAAATTATATTAAAGTGTTTTCTAGCATCATTTATTGTATTAACATGCAAATGTGCTATAATTTACGCAAAATTAAGAAAGAAGAGTGGCTTTAGCACTTAATGGATTGCAGTGTTTTAGACAGAAAATTACTTCTAATCTTGTCTTTGTGTGTATATATCCGATTGTTCCTACCTTGTGAAATTTGTATTCAAATTCCAGTGTTCAAGGGGCTTCCTCCACGTTATTTTGCAGCCATTCTATGTGAGGAAGAAGAAGAGAATGATTTAAAACTCTGTACATTTGAAGTCATCAGTTATATGTCTAGGGATCCTTTCTATCAGTTACTGAAATCTGGGAGACTTTGGGTGACATATTCACTGCATTTGTTAACAGAAAACAGATTTTAGTTTTGCCTTAACAGGATTGTTTTCTTCTCACTATATATTTAGGACAAAAACTCTATCATTTCACAATTGCCATTTGTAAAGTATTTACTGTGTCTCATTGCCTTTATATACATAGATGTATTATATTATGTAAACTAATTCATAAAGTAAGTATTATTAAATGTGTTTTACCCATGAGTGATTGAACATGAGTAGAACTAAAATGACATCAGGTCACACAGGTGACAAATGGCTGTGAAAAGCACCCTTATTTATCTAGCTGCTGTGTGCTCCTTCCTTTCCATCACATTCAGCTCATGTCCCAAGGTCAGTCCTAACAAGTGTAGCCACACACCATCCATGTGTCCTCTCTGGCCAACAGAGTTAAACAGATAGAGGATGGCTCTCATAGGAGCGTCACAGGTAATCTAGAATCTGAAGGAAGTCGTGTTTGTGATTGCGTGTGTGTGTGCGCACATGCATGTGCGTACCTGAACCGTCGTTGAAAGAGTAGTAGAAATATACATGTCTAATACTTTACCTGAAACATGCGGTGTGATATCTGTTTAAAAATCATAATGTTCCAACTATTAGAAACATAATGAACATCTCTTGTGGGGATGGGTGGAAGGAGGGCTCCAATCAGACATTAAGTTTTCTGCACAGAAGAGTTTGCATCCTCATGCTAAGCAAAACAAACATCGTAAATACCTCTGTTTCATTTTAAATGAGACTTAACTCACCAACAAGCTATTTACAAACCTTCATATTGCCTTTTTCAGAAAATTTCAGAATTGTGGATGAGAGAGCTAGTTGTTTCTAAAAATAGGCTTTGGAAGGCAGGTTCACATTGTCCATACACCCAGGTTTACCCAGGCCTAAGTGGTTTTGATTAGATAACTGTAATGAAACAAAACAAATACAATACTTTTGCAGACTCAGCTAGTGTTTTATAAATTAACATTTCCTCAAAATTAGTTTAAAAATATACATGAATAATTTCTCATGGACATTGTGATAATACCATTCTGTTGATATTGAACATAATGACAGCAATTCCTTAATGACAGCCTCTCATTATCCATTATCCATGTAGACCTGGATTAAGATTATTCACAGACATCCAACATGGGTTTCATGATTTATGGAAGGTAATTAGACCAGTGTGGTTGAATCTGAACTTCCTGTCATTAAACTGAACATTTCCTTTTGGTTTTCTTCGTCCTAGTGGCTTATTCTTTGAAGCAGTCTTTTCTCCCACTTGAGTTGTGTCCTCATGAGATTTTCCATGGTCTTTTAAGTCACTGGTACATAGGAAGAAAGTAGGATAATTTATTTAGTGAAAGTTTAGTATAGGTTTCTTTTAGTCTACTGTATACTCTCATCAAATCTGTTAACGTTCCTATAATAATGTCTATGGTACCACAGGGCATGATCCAGAATTGTTTGAAATGAAATGCATATTGCGAGCTTGTAAACAGTAAATATTATTTAGTACCACAAGAATGATGGGGCATAATGTAATTAGCCCACAGTGAAATAAAATAGAAGAAAGCTTCTCAGACTTAATGTGTGGGTTGTTCTTTGTGGGCTTTTCAATTAATTCACTTCTCATTTTAATCAACCAGCATAACTATTGTTTTCTCATGATACTGACATTACAAACAGTGAATTTTCACTTTGCTCAAGTCTGTATACGTCCAAAATATTTTTATACACACATGTACATACACAAAGGGCAAGACAGGTTAATTTTATCCCCTCATAGAACTTTTAAACAATAGTGCTATAATCCTTACATGGAGATAATTTTCATTAATATTCTCGTTAACATTGGTAATTGATAATGTTGGTAATTCTCATGACTATTGAGAGTTATAGTTTTTAAAATTCTATAAAATAGCAACAAAAAATGCACATCATAGGAAGCAAAATACTGGGAGACAGACACACAAAAAAAGAAAAGTAATCATGAACCTATGAACCAAGCCTTTGTCTATTAACTGCTAAATTCAGTCACTGAATTCAGTAATTATTAATTTCTAAAATTCAAAGCCCATCAAGACTCTTCATTTTACATTTATCCTGACCTAAGAGATCTGAAATAGTGGGTTTAAAAAATGAAGGGGAGGTGGCTGAAGAACTGCAGAAACTCAAGTTCATGTATTCCCACAGCCTCCTCTCTTGACTTTTGCCATCGTGTGAAAGTGAATTACTCTCAGATACACTCATAGTCACATGGCAATATTTTCCAAAGGCAGCAGACTGTCATTATCCCTTGTATTGGGGTTAAAAATGCAATGCTCTTAGTCACACATCTTGGGATACTTTGTTTTGATGGGATAAGAGTGAGCACATTGACCTGATGCTGTTTTCCATACAGACCACAGCAAATTTAGCATTCCGCGCTTTCTGACTCTGTAGAGATTTCACACAACACTGGCTCTCACTTGCAGCAGTACCCAACTCATTTAATGAACCCCGATACCGGTAGTGATTGATGGCTGATTATTTATTAATTTACCATGCGTATTCTGTAATTCTACATCATTTTAATACCAGACCCTGTATAGAAAGAATGCCTCAAAATCTCATCTTTTTGGCTGTTTAGTTTGAAAGGCCTATTCCCTTCTACATTTCTCCTTCATGATCATTTAGTAACAAACATACACGTAGCTTGGTATGTTAACAGAAGAGATACCTAATGAAATCTAAGGAGCCATAAAGAAAAATTCCCATGAACTGGATAAACATAAGAATTACAAACGCAATCAATAGGAATAAGATGCTACAGAAATTGATATTGCCACGCGTATCATTTCAGCCACATTTCAATACCCATAACAATTACTTAGAATCAGCGACAGCACACAGCTAATCAACTACATGAGACCATCTTCACAGCTATTACCGCAGGATAAAATGCGACCGTCCTCCCTACTTGGCTCCAGACACACTGTGATGGTAATGAAAACCTCTCCTGGTGAGGGATACAGCCCCACACCTTGGAGAAAATTCAAACAGAAGTCCACTGGAAAGTCAGTTAGGTAGTTACCAAGGGAACACTCTTGTGAGGTAAAAAAAATGGTTTCACATCAAGCTATGTAAGTTCATTTTGTATCAGAATCAACTTGCTATTCTTATTCACTTATTCCTCCAAAATGGTTAGAAAACAAAATAAAATTATAAATAATATAAACAGACACACACATAAAAGACTAAATCATTCATTCATTCATTCATTCATTTTGAACAATATATGTTATTTTCCAGCCTTTACTAATTTACTACTGCTCTCAGACTCTCTCTCTCTCTCTTTAAGGAGAAACAGAAGAACGAGAGGGAAAATGCAGTGTAGTAATTAACTAAGTAAAACTACTGTAAAGTGTTACGAGAACATTCATTGAATGGGGAGAACTGACCCAGTCAGGAAGCTCAAAGGTTGATTGTTTTCTTTGAAGCAAGATCTGAGTGGACATCATATTAAGAGAAGGGGGTGGGAGTAACATGGGAAAAGTTGAGATGGAGAGAAGCACAGGATTGCCATTTCTAAGCAACATGATTTGTGGCCTGGATATGAATGGTCAAAGGAGTGGGAAGCCGCTGGGGGAGGAGACAGAGCATGCCTTACCTGTCCTGCCTCACCTGTCCACGCTGGTTAAGGGTTCGGGGCTTTATCCTAAGAACAGTCAGAGCTCGGGATGGCTTCTGAGCAAAGAAATGGCCGTTCCTTCAGAGAAACTCTATTTCGAAGAATACATGACCTCTGCAAAGGCAAATATTTCCTCTGAATATGTCCACATAATCTATCAGTATTCCTTAAGTGATTACTCTGTGTCTCCACTTTCCTTGCCCACCGGGTTGTCTTCTTAAACTCCTCTCTGGAAATCGACCTCACAGTCTCCAGAGCAGTCAGTCAGAGCAATGTTTTGCTCTTTCTTTCTTGGTGTCTACTCTCCCAGCATCACGGCCCTCAGCTGCTGCATCTCAGTTCTCCTAAATGTGATTCTCCTGCATCTTCTTTCCACAGCCTGTAGGAAGAGCCTTCAGTGTCCAGTGTCTCCCGCTGCAGACCTAGCTTTCACCATGGGCTGTGCTGGTGTTCACTTGAAAATGCAGATTTGATTTCAGTTTGATTTTCTAAGTTTAACAATACCCCCAAATCCAATCACTGTCATAGCATGTGTCTCAAGAGTTCTCTATGGTTTACCTTAATGTATTTACCTTAATACATATACCTTAATGTATTTCTTCAGTCTTGTTTCCACAAAACCCACTTTCCTATGGTTTGGTGGCACATCCTTTAACTTTCTTGTGCTTTTCCCATCTTTCCTAGTGTTCTCAGCCTGTGGAGATCCTAATTATGCCACATGTGTTTTTACTCATGTCTTTGGTTTTACATGTAAGAAGAAAAGCTACCATCTACTGAGGGCTTGTGACATGCCAGGCACCGTTCTAAGCATGTTCATTCCCAACAGTGTAGTTTCTCTCTTAATCTTATTTCACAAATAAGGAAATTGAGACTCAGAGCATCACACAGCCGGTTGGTTCTAACACCTAAGCATTCTGCCTCTAGGTCCTGCCTGCTAAACCACAATGCCATTTAGACTTAAACACCTCAATCCTAGGCACATGCCCCATCATACCATTTCTGGTATCATTTCCGTCATTTTCTCTCCCACTAAATTATAATCTCTTGTTGTTAGGGTCCATGTGTTTTTTTGATTTTTTTTTTTTTGTCCTTTTGCCTTCTGTACAAGAACACAATAGGACAACAGGTTGTTATTAGAAACACATTGAACTCTACGCAATAGTAGTACAGAACGTGTGAGAAGCCTGCCCGTCAGATCCTGGCTGGCCAGTTGCTAGAAGTAGGACTCTGGGAAACTTAAACTCTCTCCTCCTCAATTCCCTCTGCTGCAAATTATGGGTAACATCAGGTAGTACAACCTCTCCATAAGGTATTATGAGGTTGAATTGTGTGTGTGTGTGTGTGTGTGTGTGTGTGTGTGTGTGTATCTTAGAGGAGCCCCAATCACACTCAATGTAAATACTTATGTAAGTATAATTTACATATTTCCAATACTACTTGTTATTGCTTTTAGTTTCCATATTTGCTTCTAGTTGGATATTACCTTGACTACATCAACTCTTATTTCTCCATTTTTTTCAATGATGAACAATACATTACATAAGAAGGAAACAAGACATTGTGGGTAATAGATATTTGCCATATTTAGGGTCTGGAAATTTCCAGAACCAGAGACTTTTGTTGCTGTTTCCTTATTGTAATCCTCCAAGTTGGCTTGCCAACTCTCGGGGCAGCTGTGTTGAACTGCTGAGCCTGGGTCCACCGCAGGGAGGTTTCTCACACTCTTCCTCCTCTTCCTTACCTGTGTCCTGGCAGAACCATCTACTTGTTCCCAGCCCTGTGATAGTCACAGCATGGGTTCTCCACACCATTGAGGATTTTCCCTTTCTCTTACATTTAATTCCTTCCTCCCCTTCACCTGGGTCCCAAATATTGCTGTCCCATGTGATTGAAGCTTCCTTATCAGAACAATACTGCCTTTATCTAAGGCAGCTATAAACGCTACACATTCTCAGGAATATAATCCTTACTGATCTCCTTTTGCAAAGAAGGTAGGTGAATTTGTCCAGCATCTAAATCCTCTCTTGTTTTCTTCTTTATCCATTCATCTATTGAAGGACACTTTGGTTGTTTCCATGTCTTGGCCACTGTAAATAATGCTGCAATAAATATCGGACTACATATAACTTTACAGATAAATGTTCTGAGATTTTTTTGGGTAAATACCCAGGAGAGGGATTGCTGGGTCGTATGGTAATTCTATTCTTAATTTTTTAGGGACCCACCATACTGTTTTCCATAGTGGCTGTACAAATTTACTTTCCCACCGACAGTGTATGAGGGTTCCTTTTTTTCCACAGTTGCTCCAACACTTATTATTACTTGTCTTGTTGGTGATAGCCATACTGACAGGTGTGAGGTGGTGTCTCATTGTGATTTTTATTTGCATTTCCCTAACAGCTAGTGAAGTTGAGCATCTTTTCATATATCTGTTTGTATGTCTTCTTGGGAGAAGTGTCTGTTCAGGTCCTCTGCCCATTTTTAAATTAGATTGTTTTGTGTCTTCGTTGTTGAGCTGTACGAGTTCTGTATATATTTTGGATATTAGCCTCTTATCAGAGGCATTACATGCAAATATCTTCTATTCGGTTGGTTGCCTCTTTCTTTTATTGATGGTTTCTTTTGCTGTGAAGAAGACTTTTACTTCAACTTCACCAGAAGGACTCTGGGGAAGATGGCAGGGGGGCAGTGAAAATACAAATCTGAAATACTTGAATTAAAAACTTATATAAAGATGCTTCTTATACTCAGCTGAGGAACTCAATAGATAACCTTATGAAATAGGTGAAGGTCACAAGTTCCCCATGCATTTTTTTTTCATTGCAATATTATTGTATATGTTAGTCCCTTTGCCCAAAATAAAAATTTCCCCATTGATTTCTGAGCATTCAAGCTGCCTGAGCTATTGACTTTGACCTTCCCCTAATTGGAACAAATGCTGTTCTTTCTGATGGAGATCCATTTCTCCCACATTCTTTCCCATTAATGGCTGTAAATAACCATTAAGAGGATAACTCCTCAAATCTCTGTCTTCATTTGTACACTTTATTTGAAGCCCTTCTCAGGTACTTAAGACAACATCTCAGACTAAGCTCTGTCCTGAAATATATGGACATTTTAAGAAAATACAATTCATTGCTACATAATTTAAGATAACAAAACACTGGGTGGGAAAACACCATGTTATTAGACAATTCTGTAAGGGCAGAAAATTCTAACAGTTAGTACTGAATGCTCCCAAGAGCAGAAAAGGAGCAACCGCAGTGCCTTTCCCTGCCTCTCTGTGGACACTCCCTGCGGAGAGTCACAGGAAGGAAATGAATGTCGCCAGCTTGGGTGGGCGTCACCCCATCCATCCCATTCCAAGACGCAAGATCCCCGCATCCCGACAGCTGCGTTATCACCAGACCCACAGTGTTGAGAAAACCGCAGTTGAATGTAGAGTATGTGTAGTGCAACTAGCCATCCTCTCTTGAGGGTGGGAAATGCCTTCTAACTAGGTTTGAATTCATTGTTTATAGTTCAACCTAAATGAACCTTGTTCAGACAGAATTCTATGCAGCCACGACTCTGCTTTTCCCTTCCTGGGAATACCAAACCTCGTCAATACTGTCCTTAATTATAACCCCCATTTTGTCTTAGTCTGCGTGGGCAGCTCCTTCTATCTCTTTTCCTTAATTGAAATCCAGCAGCGGTACCGAGGGCAGGTCCTCAGACGGTGCCCACTTATGATTGGCTGCATTCTCCATTGCTCTCTGCGGACCCAAATTTTCTCACCCTTGTGCCAAAACCCTTCCTTCTTCAAACTTCAGGCAAACCAGTCATGCTAGCTGTCCTTGCTTCCTCATTCTCATTTTCTCTAAGTAATTGAAGTAGGCATTTCTTGGACATTTCTGAACTACCCATGCTCCCTTTATCTAGATTGTACACCATTTGTAGGCACCTGCAGTCACGTCCTCCCTCTGTGACATAACATGTACGTCAGCACAGACAGATCTACTGGGAGGATTTGCTCTCCTCTGTATCCATAGCTGAACGGCTTGAACCAGTGTAGTATCCTGACCTGAGAGGAGACAACGGATTCATGCATCATGGGAAATTTATTTGTTTTCCTAAAAAATTGAATGAAGGGCCACACAGACTTGAAGAATGACATAACAATGATTATATGATTATAAGAGTAATGCTGTATTGTCACAGGTGCTGAGCTCCTCAGATTTATTCTGGCACTCCCCTCCCTGAAAGCCAGGTTTTAACCTTTCTCTGCATTCAATGCCTTACCTCAGTATCCTTCCAACAACATTGGTATGTCTCCATTAAGTTTACCATCCCTATACTTATCTCACTTTCAAAAATAGTTTCAAAAATTGTTTCCCTGATAGTACTACAAGGATTCTGTTAGCTACTGCTGTGTAACAAGCCACCGGAAACTTTGTGTTGTTGAAACAGCAATCTTTTATTTATTTGTAATTATTCAAGTTAGTAGTTTAGTCTGGTCTCAAATGGGAATTTTCATGCATCTGCACCCAATCAAAGTGGATTTCCCGACCTTGGCGGTGCTGGCTCAGGTAGTAAATGGCCTTAAACTGTGATTGGATGGCCATCAGCTGTGGCTAGCTGGCCGTCAGCTGTAACCAGTGAGCCATTGGCCACTAATATAACTGCTGTGGCTGAGCTAGTAGAAAAATGGGGGCTAGCAAGAAGATGGTGGCTGAGCTAGCAAGAGCGGATTGCAGTTAGCAAGTCATCGGTCGGTTGGCAGAAATGCGGACAGCAGGTCGCACGTGTGTGAATCCAGCCTCCAGTGAGACTATAGTGGTATGACTCCCCTACCTATGGCTCCGTGGGTGTTCCTTTTTGGCCTAGCCATATCCTGCGTTCTTGTGTGGGGAGCGGGAGCTGAGACCCCGCACGACGCCTTGTATATATCTAGTGTTGAAAAATGGGGAAATCCAAAAGGTTCCAGCTTTATAGTTCCCTCTCTCAATTGTTAGTTGTGAACTATGGGCAAGTCATTATCTTTTCGTGGCCTCTGTTTTATTAATTTGCAAAATAAACAGGTTGAATAAATAGCAAGAAGTACATATTCAACTAGGGAATTTGATCTGGAGATATAAAAGAAAACATAAGTTTAATGTTCTGCAGAAATAAAACAAAACAGGCCATTTGATGTTTAATGGATAAATATTTAAACACACTCTTCTTAGTGATATTTTACTCATGTATTTTTAAAACTTCATTTCTTTCTTTTACTATAAGCGCACTTAAAGAAAGGCAAAATTATTTTATAACAGATATCTGTTACTTATTTTATACTTTGTTACAATAACATATTTTTATAGTTACAGGATAACCACTTCCCTGTAAACAATGATAAAAATCACCATTTAGGTTTGCAGTCATTTGAAGAAATGGAGAATGCCCAGATACAACAATGCTTCCAAATATGATGCTGTAATGACTCAGCTATAAGTACTCTGTAGCTTTCAGGATGGCCAGCTCAAAGTTTATTTTCACATTTTCTTTATAATGAGTTACTCAGCTATGTATGGAGAATTGAGTTCTTGTCCAAAGCCAAGTGGAAATACCTTAAGTGAGAGTTACCTGGTTCTCTCACATGGAAGCTGTACGGTGGCTCTGTAGTGTTGATATAGAAAGTCGGATTCCAAATCTTTTTTTATTTTTATTAACTTTATTGGGTTGGCATTGGTTAGTAAAATTATGTAAGTTTCAAGTGTACATTTCCATAATACATCATCTGCCTATTGCATTGTGTGCTCATCACACAGAGTCAGTTCTCCTTCCATCACCATATATTTGACCCCTTTTACCCTCTTCTACCACTCCCTCCCCCCTTACCCTCTGGTAACTACTAAACTGTTATCTGTGTCTATGAGTTTTTGTTTCTTTGTGTCTTGTTCCTTTGTTGCCTTCAGTTTTATGTCCCACAGATGAGTGAAGTGAAATCTCTGACGCTCCATCAGAGACTGCCCACGACCTGGCCCCAGTTTTTGTCCATGCTTCAGATCAAACCCTCATGTGGCTGGCTCGCTGGGAAAGTTTTGCAGATGGTTTATTCCATCCATCCTATTGATTTAAGTTAGTCAGCCACAAGTGGCATTTTCAGCAATGTCTAGTTTTCAGGGCTTTGAACTTTATTGTCAGAATAAGAACTATATTTTAGACCCTCGTATTTAACAAGTGACCTCCTGAAAATAACATGAAAGGAAAATATTTAAAATAATGAAATTAAGTCAAATGAATTCTAACTTCTCTTTATATAGTCACATTAATTTGTCCCCAAAGGTCACTTCTAATTTACTGAAGACATAGCACTGACTTCTCTAGCCAGTGTCTCTCCCTGGCTCCACCTGGCAGAGCAGTCTCTTCTAACAATTACCATTAGTTTGATGTGGACATTTCTCTTGGGGGAAAAAAGATACTATCACTGCGGTTACCATTAAACAGCCGGTTACTAAAATTTTTGTAGATTGATAGCATGGAAGCTTTTATTTTCATTAATGATTTATTAAAAACATAGGTTCGCAATCAATGTACATATATTCATTATCACAACTAAAACACACTTCTATGAGCTAGAGAGACATCACTTCTTCATTTTGCAGGAAGAAAATGGAGGTTTTGCTGCATCACATAAATGTCCACCAGTAATACTGCTGGTAAATAATGGAGGTAAAAAAGGGGCTAGATCTATTGAAATCATCCCTAACATACTTGATAGTTGGGAACATAGGAGTCACGATGCCATTTTACCCCTGAGTTTACTTTGATGTGAAATCGGAGATTTTAGATTTAGTGATATTGCGTATTTCTTCCAATACTGACCCATTCATCCATGGATGTGAAGACACATAGATGGAAAGACAGTGTGGAACTCTCTACTGAGCATTCGGATGGACTCAGTGTGTTCATCTCTTTTTATATCCAGGATCATTGACTCAAATGAGTAACAGCTGAGTTACTCACAGTTCTCCAAATGTGCCTGAAGTTTAAGTAACCCAGCGTGGCTTCTAGTTTGAGATGGCAGTAGGGCAACATTTTTTGATTCACTCATGTTTAACTTCCCACTGAATATTCCATGAAAGCCAGAAAAAAGGCTGCTGTATTTTTTCTAACGTAAATCGGTGGGCTTCATGGCCAATGTGTTATAACAATACAATGGGTGATCACACCTGTACTTCAAAGGCTGAGCTATCATAAAAAATGTGTAAAAAGAAACAACGAGAAAGGCACACCCAGGGTCAGCATCACCTGAAATGTCCTGTTGAACAATGACGATTCCTAGATTGAAATCAGAAAGCAGCTGGATAATAACCCCCTGCACCCCGCTCTGCTCCTGTACAAGAGCACTTTGCAGGGCTATTTCTTTCCACCTCTTCCGACTAGATTTGGGGCATGTTTTATTTGTCCTCTGCTTTCACTCAGATAATAGATCCCTCCCTCCATTGTCATCTCGTCACAAAACAGTCTCAGCTCACTAATGAATTTGCCCAGTCCCGTGTCATCATCTAAACCTTAGTTTAGATAAACTTTCGTTCTGTCCCCTGTGTGGACCATTCACCAAGGGTCTGGCTTCCCTCCCGATCTCTTTCACGCCCCCTCCTGTCTTTCTAAGCAGGGCTGCTTCAGACCTGCCCAAAGTAGGACGGGGAGAGGGAAAGGACAGAAAGGGGTAAGAGAAACAGGCGAATCAGTTTTTGGGGTATTACCATGGTGATTTCTAGCTCTTTTTTCTCTTGCCTGGTATTAAAGGTGATTTTGTCGTGGTGTCCGTGGATGGTGCTTTAGAGAAGCTTCCACCTCCCACATTACAATTGAATCAAACAAATGCACTTACGTGCCTGGTGGCAATTATAACTTCTTTCTTAGCTACCAGGCTTCTCATGGTGGGGCCCCCACCCCCATCATCTGCTGAGGTGCTGGGGCTTCTGATCTTAAAATAAAACAAAAACTCTCGCCCACCCTCCACACACAGTCACAGACTCACTACAGCTTGGGGGATGGGCACGACTGCATGCTGGTGGTTGTCTCCTTAGACAGGCTCCTAGCATTTGGTTATTTGCTTGGTGTCTCCAAACTCTTCCATAACCTGGGGATCAGTTACATGCTACAGCATTAGTTCTCAGGCATCTTATTTTCCTGAAAGGAAGATTACTGTCTGACACCTCTCTTTGGAATATGTCAACTGAAACTCAGGTAAAACTTGGACTAAAATACTCGGAGTTAATGATTCTATTTTTAAAATAGTGCTATAGATGTTTTATATGGGGAAAACTGAGTAGGGATGGCAAGCTCAACCTTGGTAAGTTTCAGGCCCAGAAGCAGAAAGTGACGGCTGAGACTACAGATCTTGAAATGAGCAAATGTCTGTGGTGGTTCACACAGGGTGAGGCGAGAACCATGCCCACGGGGGGAGGGTGGAGGGGTGGGGGGTGAATGCAATGGCATGCTCCCCTCTCCCACCAAGTCACAGTTCGGTGAGGCTCTGGGACCTAAGGAGAAGGGGAGCACAGCTTCACCCATGGCCAGCGGGGAAATAAAGGGGTGTAAGGAGTTCTGTGCTGGGTCCTGGTACCACTGGCCCAGGGGGGTCTCCACGGGGTGGGGGGGAGCATTTACACCATAGAATTCAGTAAATGCTCCAAATGGCTGTTTTCTAAGCAGGAACTGAGTGTTAAACATTTACCAGTGCACTGACGGACATAAATATGCATGCAGTTCCATACAAAAATTAACACCAAACCTGGAGGTGGTGCTTTCATATCAGAAAAAGTAGATTTAAGGCAGAATCTTAATAGAGAAATATGGCTAACATATTATGATTCATGGAATGACACAGAGAGAATAAAAGTCATGAACATATGTATGAACATAAAATATATAGATAAAATACAAGGAAAAATTAATAACTCCACAATTAAAAGGGAAAATGTTAATAAATTTCTCTTGGAAATTGATTAATCAGCAGGCAATATATTAGTAAGAAAATAGACACTTTGAATAAGAGAAATATAGGGTAGATTTAATACAAATTATGTACATTCACACATAGAATTTAAACGATAGGCATTTTAATGCCCCATTTTGGAAGATAAATTACATACGTATTAATTTTGAATATTATTAAATCAATTATTGATAGATACATACATGCATCCTAATAGATTTCCAATATAAGAAAAATGAAAACAATGTGATTATTTTTAGCTTGTCCTTCTTTTTTCTGAGGCTGTGATCAGGCTATTCCGTCGTGTGTCTGATGTTTATGAACACTCATATTCTGTGGTGAGTGCATCCGACTTCAAGTCTTATTTTAAACACAAAGACTTTCATACAAAACTGATGAAAATCCTTTAAAGCAAGAAAGAGTTTATTCAAGTGTCCTATAAATGGATGCTCAGGGTGATAGGAAATGAAATGAAAATTCTTGAAGCCTTATTTATACCACTATTTAATTGATGAGATAATTAGAAAGACAGCAAAAATTCTGTCAGACAAATGGTAAAAACTGATAATCACAGGCAAAGCAAGAAATCGTCTGATAAGACATCTGTGTCAAAAAACACACAACAAAACAACCCACAAATATCATGTACAATATAATTAGAGATACAGCAAAATTTAAAATTTGCTATTTCAGTTGCAAATATTAAAAACACACACACACATTTATCTGTTATATGTTGATAATACAACAGTTGTTGTGAACCCAGAAAATTGTTCAGTATTTACCAGCCTGGTGATGCAAAACAGTCTGGAAGTCATCGTTTTATGCAAATATTTATGGATTTGTAGAAAGGGAGATCTAATTTCTGGAGATGCAATAATGTACATTGGAAGCAGTACACTGCATAAAAAGAATAGGGGCAGTGAAAAGATTTGCCCAAGAAGGCGCTTTCATCCTCCTTTCACAGGAGCTGTGATACCAGCAGGGTGTTCCCGCCAATGGCGTATGAAGTAGGAAATATACTTGCTAAAGCTGGGCCATTGCCAAGCATATTACGAGCATGTTATTGAATATTTTTATTTCTTCTTAGCTTTATAAATATGTGGGTGAAGATTAAAGTGATTACTGTTTTATTTTGAAGTTTATTGAATTTTACTGAGGGAAAGTTTCTTATTTTATGGATACTGGAGAAAATCGTGAACTTTTTCATTAATCCTTCCATCATGGAAGACCAAGGCCAAGCATAGTCTGAAAGATTATTCTAAGAAAACAGCATTTTGAAATAAAAATATATAAACGATCATTTACATTATTTTATGTAAGAGTGTTTTGTCTCAGTATTGGGACCTCTGAGGAAATTCATTAATTTTTTTTTTTTTTCTAATCTGCACATCTGAGTTTGGCTTCTCTCAATGTAGACTAACATCAAAAAATCCAGAAAACAAGTTTCTTTTATGCATAGAACCACTGTGACATGTTTTAAAAAGTCATATTGAGCCAACTATCCTTTCATTATTGAACGAAAATAAACATTTCAAGACTTCTCATTTTAAAAACTTTTTTAATGAGCATATTTTTCAATGTTTAAGTGTGCTTTTACAATTTATTGTTTATTTTTTTATTTCACAATTTAATTTGTAATTTAATAATGTTGTTTTGTTGTCTTTTATTTATGGCAAGTATTACTGGTTTTCCATTAATGCTTATGATATAA
This sequence comes from Rhinolophus ferrumequinum, assembly GCF_004115265.2. NCBI lineage: Eukaryota > Metazoa > Chordata > Mammalia > Chiroptera > Rhinolophidae > Rhinolophus > Rhinolophus ferrumequinum. The sequence goes on along the minus strand of NC_046303.1, from coordinate 3,864,863 downwards.
AACTTTCATTTTAAGTATATCTTGTAACTATATAAAACAAAATGATATTAGCTAGATTATAATATATGCTGTCAACAGTTATTGTAAGATTGTATAATTGGTAAATAAATAAATGAAGCTTGGGAAGCATTTTACCACATAGTAACTCTTTAAAATTCTAGTGTTCCTATTATATAAGAAACCATGCAAGAAAGAACTTTTCTAAAACAAGGAAAATTATTAATTTTCTAACCTATATTGGGTGCTGTAGTTGGTATTTTGCACACACTATTTCATTTCATTCTTATGAAAATCTGAATTTATTTTTGTACCTCTAGTTTTTAAAATTAAATTTATTGGCGTGACAATGGTTAGTAAAATTACATAGGTTTCAAGTATACAATTCTGTAATATGTCATCCACATATCACATTGTATTTTCACCACCCCGAGTCAGTTCTCTTTCCATCACCATATATTGGATCCCCCTTACCCCCATCTACCATCCCCTTTCCCCTTACCCTCTGGTAACCACTATACTATTTTCTGTGTCTATGAGTTTTTGTTTCTGTATTGTTTGTCTTGTTCCTTTGTTGCTTTCAGTTTTATATCCCAGATATCAGTGAAGTCTTATGGTTTTTGACTTTTTCTGTCTGATTTATTTCGCTTAGCATAATAATCTCCAGATCCATCCATGTTGTCGCAAATGGCACTATTTCATCTTTTCTTATGGCAAAGTAGTATTCCATTGTGTATATATACTACATCTTCTTTAGCCAATCATCTCTTGAAGGACACTTTGGTTGTTTCCATGTCTTGGCCACTGTAAATAAAGCTGCAGTGAACATTGGAGCACATATATCTTTGCCAATAAATATTTTCAGATTTTTGGGTAGATACCCAGGAGAGGGATTGCTGGGTCATATGGTAATTCTATTCATAATTTTTTGAGGAACTTCCACACTGCCTTCCATAATGGCTGCACCAATCTGCATTCCCACCAACAGTGTATGAGGGTTCCTTTTTCTCCACAGCCTCTCCAACACTTGTTACTATTTGTCTTGTTGATAATAGCCATTCTAACTGGGGTGAGGTGATATTTCATTGTGGTTTTGATTTGCATTTCCCTAATAGCTTGTGAAGTTGAGCATCTTTTCAGATATCTGGTGGCCGTTTGTATGTCTTCTTTGGAGAAATGTCTATTCAGGTCCTATGCCCATTTTTTAATTGGATTGTTTTTGTTGTTGAGTTGTGTGAGTTCCTTATATATTTTGGATATTAGCCCCTTATCTAATATCTTTATTGGCATTATTTGCAAATATCTTCTCCCATTCAGCTGGTTTCCTTTTTATTTTGTTGATGGTTTTTTTTGCCGTGCAGAAGATTTTTAGTTTGATACAGTCCCATTCATTTAGTTTAGCTTTTACTTTCCTTGCCTTTGAGGTCAAATTCATAAAATTCTCTTTGAACCCAAGGTCCGTAAGTTTAGTACCTATGCTTTCTTCTATGCAGTTTATTGTTTCATGTCTTATGTTTAGGTCTTTGATCCATTTTGAATTAATTTTGCTACACGGTGACAAATAACAGTCTAGTTTCATTGTTTTTCACGTGGCTTTCCAGTTCTCCCAGCACCATTTATTGAAGAGGCTTTCTTTAGTCCATTGTATGTTTTTGGCTCCTTTGTTGAAAATTATCTGTTCTTATTTTTGTACTTCTAGTTTTAAGGTGAGATAATCAAGCCCCAAGTGGCTTGTATCGTATTCAAAGCTACATTAATAGTAAATCATATGAAATACGTTTGAATTCCAGGCTTTCATGCTGTAGAGTATGCTGCTTCACGTGTACATATTGAATGGGATAGCAGACATAAACAATATGATACCTTTCTCCAAAGCACCCTCATGAGAGATGGACATAGTAAGAAATAACAAGTTTCAGAAACACCATGTGATCACTGCATGGCAGCACGCAAAAGAAAATTCTGCTCTGGGCATCAGCGAGGCAGGAAGAGGGAGTGACTAGTGCTCCTGAACTGAAGGATGGACTGGAATCTTCAGACAGAAGAGAATGAAAATGAATAGAGAGAGAGATAGACAGGCTGTGGCATGAAGACTGAACAAACAATTCCAAAAACCAATTTGGATGCTTCAAAATAAAAGTGTCACATTTTCTGCAGCAAATACTGTGGCTGTGACACTTGCTGCCATGTGCTTCTCCCCACCACTTGCCTGCAGGGTCCTGTGACTGGTTCTACCCAATTGGCTGAGCGGAGAAGTGAGTGCGTGGTGTCCAGGACACACTGAAAGGAGGCACCGAGCTGCGCTGTGTTGTCTGTGTCCTGCTGAGGCCACATGTAAGACGTGTGTGGCCATGGCCATGGTCACAGTCCACACCCCCTGCTCTCCTGTTCTCCTTCCCAATCACATTTGTCATGGAGGATCGCACCACCTGCACTGGGAACTGTATCTTTGATAAACAAACTTTGGGATTAGGTCACCGAGATTTAAGGATTAATTTGTTACTATAACAAAGCATAAATAGTCTGACTAATACAAATCCAACAAAAACATTATAATTAACATGATAAACTGGAAAAATAATTGCAAAATAAGACAGAAAAGGCCTGAAATCAATAACATGAAAAGTTCAGACAAATTGATTAGAAAATGATTAAAGCCCCCGAATAGATAAGTTTCAAAATAGGATGCATATGAAATATACAGAACTCCAAATTACAGGAATAGGTGTTCTTTCTTCATTAGTGATTACAGAGATGAAATTTTAAACAATTACACGCATTAACTACTTTGTCTTCAAAATTGGCTAATATTTGAAGTGAGAATGACGAGGATTGGAAGACTGCATGCAAAACGTGACGGGGCATTATATGGGTGGCGGTAGCCTGAGTTTCCTTGACTTTCTCCATTGGGCTTTTGGATTCTTCCCATACTTTTCAATCAGCATGCCATGATTTTATTACCAGTTAAACATTGTCATTTAGCAATTGAAATCATAGAAAAGAGTACAAATATTTAGAATAATATTTGATTAGTACCTATATGGTGAAAGCTTTAATAGTTGCAGACATATTTCAAGCATTCCAAAGGATATTAACTATCAAATTAAATATATTTAAAAAGTACCTGATTTCTTAAAATATCATTCATAAATTGAAAAGTACACATTTGTTTGTGTGAAAATAAAACAGGATTCAAAATTTCAAACAGCAAGATAAAATTATTTTAACAATCTAGAAACATCTCCATGTGTAGAAAGGTAAAAGAAACCCCCAACCCTGTACCTTGCTGCAGTAAAGAGACCACCTCTCAGGCCCAGGATTGGGGGCAGAGGGTGGGTTGCTGCATCTGCCCAGGTTTAGCTTCTGGCAACTCTTCCCTGCTATGCCCAGAGGTGTTGGAAGTATTCTGCAGACAGTGACCTGGTGGCACTTCCTTTGTAGCAAAAGTGTGTCCTACTGAGCTGAAGGGTAATAAATTGTCATTTCTGCCATAAACACATGACCAGAAGACAGAAGTCTTGTCTTGAGTGAACTTCACACATTGAAAATGTCAGGAAGGGGTTTCCAGTAACTGTGGAAGCTGTAAAAACAGATTAAATTCTAGCACAAAAGAGGTCAGTGCAAATCTTATAAAAAAGACCAACTTGGATGCAGCGCTGCCTCTCTGATTTAAACCTCTGAGCTTTCTCAGGAGGGAACTTTAAAGAAGAGTGAAGCATCCACAAATGACGTCATTGAAAATTGTCAAGAGAATACTCTATCTTCTGGATATCATGTTTCAAATCTCTTCCATTGAAAGGTAAATTTTCCAGGTGGCATTTACTTGAACACACCAACATCTCTCCTGTTTCAGGTAGTTTATAAAATACATCTGTATTGCGTTTCCCATCCATGGGGAATTTACTGTTACTGGTTATGGAAAATGTGTTAATCTTCAAACTGAGAAGTAAACAAGACATTTGTTGATCAACCATACCAATTAAACTTCCAAAATGCAGTCACTGACATCAGGGGTTAGCCAGGGGTGAAAGCCAACACACCAATTATTTTTGTACCATCAGCTAAAAATAGCTATTGCTTTTTAAGTTGTTGGAAACAAAACAAAACAAAACATAATTATATTTTGTGACATGTGAAAATTATGTGGAATTCAAATGTAAGTGTGAGGATGGGGAATATGTAAAATGGAGTCATTTTAACCAACTGCTAAAATTATTAACATTATGAAATTTAAGGCATGAAGAAAAACTATTCTTGTTCTATCTACCCTAGGAACCGAAACTTTGAACTTTCTGGTCCTTAATATACACCTGGACACACACCAGACCTCCAGATAACCCTCTGATTACCCCCCTGAAGGACTCAAGCATCCAGACCCCTGACATCTGACTGATAACCATCCTGGACCAATCCTAAGGCTAACAATATAGGGCTCATTATTCTCAAGAGCACACTTTTTATTATAAGGACTCATAACTCTTCTTTCTTCTTGGGAATACTTCTGGATTTTTGCCTAACTCTGTTCCCAGTTTGCAAACTTTCAAACCTTTGACTAAATCTTTGTCATTTATTTCTAGCCAAAGTCTCCAGAATCCTTTTGGAGTTCATTGACAAGTGTTTGCAAATACAGTCTTGTTGGGACACAGTTATACCTATCCGTTTATGAATGGTCTATGGCTTTCACCCTGCAATGTCAAAGTTGAGCAGCTGTGAGATTATGTGGCCTCAAAAGCTAAAATTACTTACTATCTGGTCCTTTATTAACAAAAAAAAAAAGTTTGCTGAATTCTGATTTCCGGCATTTACCTGCAAATACCTTAATTTCATAATTGTTTATTTTTATAAAATACAAAATACTTTCCAATTAAAATGTTTCATTTAATTCAAATATCTTATCTTAAGAAGTTATTATTTTCTGGTTCCTAAAACTTAATACATTTAAATTCAATATTACATATAAAATCAAGATTGGTTGTTAAATTGTAATATGCTTTTTCACATTTTCTGTACATTGGTAAAAATATTCAAAATTTGAATGACTTATCAATTGTGTCTATAAACATTAATATCCTTTGTGCCTCATTTAATGTTTTATAATTTCTCCTCTTACATTATTTGCATGTTATGTCTTTTAAATGTTGAGTTACTCTGTTTACAGTCTCTCCCTAGTTGACTGTACATAGAGTTAAAAGTTTTGTGCTTTAATGCAATCCAATAATTTTATTTAATAAGAACGAAGCATGTTAATCTATTTAAATGTATGCTCATAATGAAATAATATCCATATTCTGTCATTGTGTTTCATGATTTTTGTATGCCTTTTAGCTATTTTCTAATTGTTGCTACTTCAATGCACTTCCTTTATTTTTGTATTTCTATATATATGCATATATTCATAGAACCTTCCTCAGAATAGTCAAAAATTTGAAACTAGCTGAATATCAATTAATAGCTGAACTGATTAGTATCTTTCAGTATTCATGCAATGTTGTCCCACATGAAACGAACAAACAAACAAAAAAAACTGGAAAATGAACCAACTCATCTAGGACACAAATTTAATTTAAAAAATCCTATTTTCATTGCAACCTATTCCATGGTTATTGGTTGATATACATTATATCTTCGAGGAAATTAAAAATGTTATCATCATTATTTTCAGGAAGACATTTGGATGAATGTTATCTAAAAATCTTAGTAGATAAATAAAGAATTTAGAAATTGGAAACCATTTATTTTCCACTCATGAGAAAATTTATAGAAGTTAGACATCAAGAGAACATTGTTATGACACAAAATATATTTCTCAAGTGGATTAATTTTGTTTAAAATACCCATTCATGTATTAAAGAAATATTTATTTGTGAGCAAGATTTCTGCTCTTATGGAATTTATAATCTAGAGGAGGAAGGTAGATCATAAGTAAATTTTAAGGTACATAATGTATTGGACGAGCTCTGTGAAGACAACTAAAGCAGGAGAGGACTATAGGGATAAAACATGAAGGGATCATGATAGAAAATATATAAATATACTAGGATTATATACATATTAAATGATGTCAAGTATAGGTGATATATACATGGTATATGTCATATATATATTTCAATTTTATAGTGACATTTATCAAGGAAGACAGATTATTTTTCTAAACTGTTTAAAATTTTAGAAATTATATATCTATTTCTATTTCTGTCTTTATATCTATATCTGTGTCATCTATATCTATATCATCTATATCTATATATAATTTTGGTAAGAACATTTAGCATGAGATTTATCTTCTTAACAGATTTCTAAGTGTATAATAAAGTATTGCTAACTTTAAGCATTGTGGATGTATAGCAGATCTAGAAAACCTATTCATTTTCCATAACTGAAGCTTTGCACCAGTTCAAAGCAATTCCCATTTGCTTCTACCCCCAGCCCCTGACAACCACCGTTCTACTCTGTCCTACTATAATTTTGACCTCTTTAGATTCCTCATATAAATGGAATCATGTAGTGTCTGTCCTTCTCTGACAGGCTTATTTCAGTCAGCATAATGTCCTACGGGTTCATCCATGTCGTCACCTATGACAGAATTTCATTTATTTTGAAGACCTTATTTATTATTTTTTTAGAGTCGCTTTAGGTTCACCACTGAATGTAAAACTGAGAGGAAGGTACAGAGATTTCCCACATACCCACTGAATCCACACGTGCGTAGCTTCTCCAATTATCAACATTCCCCACCACAGTGATGCATCTGGTACAACCGATAAACCTAACCACCCCCAATTCCTAATTTACGTTGGGGTTCACTCTTTGTGTTATACATTCTATGAGTTTGGGTAAATGCATACTGACATGTATCCATCATTATGGTATCATACAGAATATTTTCACTGCCTAAAAATCCTCTATGCTCTGCCTGTTTATATCCCTCTCACTGCCCCCTGGAAACCACTGATCTTTTTAAGGTTTTCATAGCTCTGCCTTCTCCAGAATGTCACATGTTTAGGATCATATAGTCTGTATTCTTTTCAAATTGGCCTCTTTCACTTAGTGACATGTATTTAAGTTTCCTCCAAATCTCTTCATGGCTCAATAGCTCATTTCTTCTTAGTGATGAATAATATTCCATTGTCTAGATTTACCACACTTTATCCATCCACCTACTAGAAAATATCTTGGTTGCATTCAAGTTTTGGTAATTCTGAATGAAGCTGCTATAAACATTCATATACAAGATTTCGTGTGCTCACAAGTATTCAACTCTTTTGGTAAATACCAAGGAGCATGACTGCTGGATTGTGTGGGAAAAGTATGATTAGTTTTATAAGAAAATACCAAGCTATCTTCTAGAGTGGCTGCACCATTTTGCATCCCCACCAGCAGTGAATGACAGTTTCTGTCGTTCCATGTCCTCATCAGCATTTGGTGTTGTCGGTGTTCCAGATTTTAGCCATTTTATTAAGTGTTTTTGTTTTAATTTGCATTTCCCTAATGTCATATAATGTGGAGCATCTTTCATAGGTTTATTTGCCATCTCTCTATCTTTGGTGAGATTTCTGTTAAGGTATTTGGCCTATGTTTTTAATTGAATTGATTGTTTCTTATTGTTGACTTTAGGGTTCTTTGTATATTTTGAATGGTAGTCCTTTATCAGATGTGTCTTTTGAAATATTTTCTCACAGTTTTGGCTTATCTTCTTGTTCTCTTGAGTTTCAGTTCTTTTTTTTAAGTGAATAATATTTCATTATATATATACATATATGTATATATATACATACATATATATACATGTATATACATATGTGTGTGTGTCTGTATGTGTGTGTGTGTGTGTATATATATATATATATATATATATATATATATATATACCACACTTTCTTTATCTACTCATCCATTGATGGATATTTAAGTTATTTCCTGCTTCCATGTTTTGGCTATTGTATGTAATGCTGCAATAAACATGTGAGTGCGGATATCTCTTCAAGATCCTGATTTCAATTCTTTTGGGTAAATACAGGTGGGATTTTTGGTATATATATATATATATATATATATATATATATATATATATATATCACCATACTGTCTTCCACAATAGCTGTACTGATTTACATTTGCACCAACAGTATACAAGGGTTAACTTTTCTTCACATCCTCACCAAAACTTACTTTTTTTTTTTTTTAATAATAACTGTCCTAACAGGTGTAAGGAAATATGTCATTGTGGTTTTGATTTTAACTTTCCTGTTTTTCAGTAACTTTCCATATAACTGTTGGACATTTATATTTCTTTTTGAAGAAATGTATATGAAGTCCATTGTATAATTTTTAATTACGTTATTTTGTTTTTGATTTTTTTTTTTTTTTTGCTATTGAATGCTAGGAGTTATACATTTTATAAATTAATTCCTTATCAGTTATATGGTTTGCAAATATTTTCTCCTATTCTGTAGGTTGCCTTTTTACTTTGTTAACTGTTTCATTTGTTGTAATTAAGCTTTCTAATTCGATGTAGTCCCATTTGTCAATTTTTGTTTTTGCTGTCTGTGCTTTAGGCGTCATATCCAAAAAATCATTACCAAGACCAATGTTATAAAGTGTTTCTCCTGTTTTGTTCTAGAAGTTTTACAGTTTCAAGTCTTAGATGACATTCCAGTTTCATACTTAAGTATTTAATACATTTTGAGTTTCCTTTTTTTATGGTGTAAGATTTCAACCAACTTATAGGATAGTTTCAGAAAATGGCCACTTTGTCTTCTCTCATTCTTTTCTAGCTGCAAACATTCAGTGAATGGGAGGAAAGAACCGCATCCCCTAAAAAATTAGAAAGAGTAAATCATTAAATTAATAAAGTTACTAGTCCCCTCCAAAACTAAATTGAGATAAACCTCCCAGCATACAACTCTGAAAATTTCAAACACATAAAAATGCCCAAATGGCTATCTTTTTCTCATGCTGAGAAGAATTAGGTGACCTTTGTTTTTAAGAGTGGTATTTAATGTCACCAAACAATGCTTTTTAAAGAGTACTTCTCTCTATATTGCAATTTTTTAGGAGCATGTGTTTAAAATAATTTAAAGTATATTTGAATTATGTAAGACTTCGTTTATTACCAGCCAACAAACTATAATAAAATATAATTTGAAAATAGATTATAAACTATGCAAAATTTAAAAAGAATAAATTTGGAACTGTTTTCCTATTTCCTAGCAAAAGTAAATTTGTATTTTAATCTTGCATAATAAATTCTGAGCAATTCATCTTACATATTCAATCATTTTATAATACTTTTGGGATATAACAGAAAGAAATTTGGAAAACAGCAATCATTTGTTATCACAGACCACATTGAGAATGCATCAGGTTTTAATTCTTACTTAAAATTCCACAGTATGGAGTATCACCAGTTTTTATTTTTATTTTTTTAGACTCTGTTGAGAGGCTTTCGTCTTTTTTTTCAATATTTTTTAAACATAAGCATGCTTCATGTATAATCCTTGTATATACAACAATACACACATCTTTCTCATTTCAATAAGTGAAAAATAGTTATTTGAAATTTTATGTTTGTATCTGAGATTAAAAATCTTTCCCTCAATTTATTAGAATTTTATAAAAACTTGAACACGTTTTATACTATCAAAACTGTTACTATATAAATTAGCAGAGATTAGTGCATAGGGTTGGTCCTCTACGTCCACAGACTCCCAAGCATGGACGGAAACAGTGTATGTATTTATTTTAAAAAATCTGCATATAAATGTACCTGAACAATTCAAATCTGTGTTGTTCAAGGGTCAACTGAATATATGAAATAAAGGAAACATTTAGGCAGAAAGATGACATATGTGTTCTAAAAAAATCTTAAACCAAAAATTGATTTTTGAGCTTATGCCCTGTGTCATAAAAGGTGATAGCCAATGATGATACAGTGGGTAAATAAAATAGAGTCGTGTCCTCATTGAGCTTACAATTTAATGGGTGAAATAGATTATGAAAAACTAAGCAATAAAATATAAACGAAAGACCATAGCAACAGTAGATCTTTCGTTGCCAACTCTTAAGCATTTCCAGCTACTCCATATGTCATCCTATTTTACAGTCCAACAGAGGGGTCTTTCCGGGCTCTAATTTGTCTACTTGACTAACCAGTATAGCTGGCTTGGTCATGCAGCAAATAGTTAATTGAACTGGGAGTGTGCCTTGAGTTTAACTCTACAGTAGAGGAGCCCATAATTACTCAGATAAACAACATCAGTGATAAAGTTGTTGAAGCAAAATGTTTATTATATGAAGTACCTAGGTAACTGATTGAATTTTTCAGTAGCATTGGAATAATGTGAGTGCAGCTGCCGGAAATGAGTCTACGGAGATTGCCATGTTCATATTGTCAACAAAAATTCCCAGAGAGGTTCAGAAAAAGAGAAACTTCTTTTAGGTGAACAGTTTGCCAACAGGGAAAACACAACCTCCATTGGAAACTGAAAGTGCACTCTCCTGAGACAAAAGGGAGGCTATTTTTTTTATATAGAAAATTCCCACCCAGGTTCCAAATATGTCCAATTTTATGCAAATAATGCATCCAAATTTGTACAGTTCTGATTGGTCCAAATTATACAGTTCTGGTTGGTCAATATCCTACATTCTTATTGGTCATTATGGAACAGTTCTGATTAGTCAGCACAGATGCAAATGAGGAGATAATTGTACAGTTCTGATTAGATGAGGCCAGTTTCAGTCCATTGGTGGAAAGACAAAACCAGGAACTCCATTATAATGGTTGACTCAGATGGGAGGAGCACAATGCAGGAGGTTGACAGCCCAGTCTGTGGCTTTTTCCTGAAATGTAGAATGTGTGAGAGGTTTCTGTCAGCAATGGCCACCAGACCCTGGTTATGAATTTGGGCCCATTTAACCATACGGAGTACCTCTTGGCAGGTATATTTCTTCTTGGGGTTCACAATATAATCAACTGGATCATGAAAATAGCAATCAGAAATGTTCATCCCTCTTCTATGTGGGCAAGATTCTCAAATAATTTTATTTGAAAGAATAATTTATGATTAATTTTAAGAAGAATGAAGAGATAAGCAATTCTATAACTAATACTTTACTATTCATAATATTGAAATTTTCAGTTCATTAAATATTATTCCACATATTATTTTAATTGGTCTTCAGAACAAATTGTTAAAATCAGAAGGCCATGTTTTATTTATATATTTGTGATTAGAAAATTGTAGTTTAAATGGCACAGTATTTTGAATAAGTTACTATTGTTTTAAAGAGATTTGTAATATAATAGAATTAGTAACATAAAATTATAGTAGCAAAGCATAGCATATTCCATTTTAAGGGTTAAAAGTCTGTCTTTGCTCTTTTCACTAAGCTACATGGACAGTTCTTAACATGCTCTTCCATCATCGCTCGATTTATCCAACTGATAAAGGTACCAAATATTATTTCTTAGCATTTTCAGATCAATAAAAATAAAATTTAAAAGACTTATGTGTGTTAAATGTGCAATATTTTCTATGCATAAAATCTTTCATTTGAAATGAGGTATTAGTTGCATTTGAGAACAACCCTGAAGAAAATCCATAGTCATATAAATTTTTATATGCAATAAATCAGACATTTATATATATACAAAATCTATGAGATTAAGAAGACAATTTTCCAATGACCAAAATAAAACAATTTGTTTAATGTTTTGTCCTTATTGACTTTTATTTCCATGGAATCCATAGAGCTCTTTGAATACAATCAATTATGGCAACAAATAGACCAGACTAATAATTCCAATGCCATAGAAATTAGAAATAAATATATTATGTTCCAAATGAAAGTTCAATATTCTCTTCATTGTGTTGCACAAAACTTTGTAATATAGGAAACTAATCTAAAGCAATGCATTGATATTGCATTTATTTTCTATGTCTTGAATACCTGTAGTATTGTCTCATCTAGAGCAGAGCGTGAAATTTCCAATTTTCACTTCCAAGGTTATTTATGTTTAGATATGTTATTCCCTTTGAATCAATTTTCAGATCACAGTATAGACTAAGATAAGGTTTCTAATTTCAGAGGTTTCTATCTTGCTTCTCAACTTAGTTGAAAATTACATCTAACTGAAACCATTATTAGTGAAAGTATAACTTAGGAATCGAAACCGCATGGTTCCTTCCTGTAAGAAACACCTTAGGCATTTGCTAAAAATAATAATTTAAATCTACAGTTTGAAGCAGATATTGTATTTTGCAACTTTTGTGGCATCTATTTTGAACGATATTTCCTTCTGAATTTCATTAAATGGAACACTGTCTGAATCAACTATTACTTTGCTTTTAAGTACTGTCATTCATGTTGTGTGCATCTGCTTGTGCACTCAGAAGCTGCCATTTACATTTTTAATTTATTGTAGAATATTTATAATAACCATTTATATGTAAGCTTAAGTGCAAAATTAGTTTCATTTTCCTTGACCTGAGTCATTAATCAGTAGTAATTCTTACACTGAACTCGATGTCCTAGATTTTCCCTGATTAAAGTGAATATGTTTACATGGAAGATATTACTAGGTAGAGGTATTTGCATGTATGTGGTATGTCAGGCATTGTTTTAGACATTTTGTGTGCGTTGTTTTTCTTTAATCCATCTAACTACCCTATGAAATAAATACTGTTATCTATTCCACTTGAGAAACAAATGATACTTAGCTCTATAAAATAACTTGACCAAATTTACACAATTACTTAGGGCTGAAGCGATGATTCTAACCCAGGTCAGCCTAACTCCTGAACCATCACCTGTCTCCACCATCTTAATGATCAACTTTCGGAGGTCAGTATCTCCTAGAGGATTTGGTATTGTATTGATCTGTCATGGCCACAAAAAATGTTTGCTTCTGGCCTTATTCCATTATGTCACATATGAAGTTTCCCTTTGTTCTGAATTCTCCGCTGTCTTATTTGGTGATTTCTAGCAAGTTCATCCCAAAAAACAAGAAATGGAAGTTACAAGTCCAACAGGGATACATGTGAATTTTTATATGCGTTTTAATTAATTTGACCTTAATAAATACAGTTTGATTGTGGTAGAAGCCTGCGTCAGAATCCCTGCTTCCCCACTGAACCATGTGACCCTATAGGTAGTGCACAGCCAGCCTCAATAGCCAGGGGTTCAGAATAAATTGTGCAATGAACTGGGCATGGATGTTTACAAACTGAAAGAATAAATAAATAAAAACAAGCTATATGGAGGAAAGAGCAAAGATTCAAAGGTGGGTTAGCAGAGACCAGAAAAAGTGGATCTCCTTTCTTCCATCCTCTCACAGACAGACGTTCACTGTGGCTGATCTTTCATGGGTCAGCTGCACCCCGTTGGGATCTCACTTTCTATAGGCCAAGTGTGAAAAAGTAGCCTTGTTGCAGAGGAATTACTAGACTGCTTATTCCTAAGTAACGCAGTTTGGGGGCATTATCTAAGGAAGGAGTTTTCTGCGAACATTGTCTGCTTGGCCCCTATAGGCCTTGGAGATGTTGGGATGTTAGAGCGCCCCCTGCTGAGATAAGGAATACACATCCCATGGGAAATACCAGCTCCAACCCTGGAGAAAGGATTCCAGCTAACAGGTTTCCAGGGCAATCAGAGGTCAACCTGAAACATTCTCTGACAATTCTGCTCTTTGCATCACAATGCCTCATTCACTGCATTTGTAAATGGTGCCAGTAATATTAGCTACTTTATAGGATTATTGAGAAGATTGTGTTAATATATAAAGCAGATGCCTGAAATACAGTAAGGGGATGTGTCACTTAATGTTATTACCAATTTATTCTATGAAACATGCTCATCATCTCAGGCACATGACCCAACAGTGGCGGACGAGTATAAAGTGAATGCAACCCTCAGCATATTAGCGATTACTAACACATTAAATGGAACATACCTTTTATATTATTATTATTACTTTTAATTATTTATCTGTTGACTATTCAGTGGGATATTTGTTATAAACAATGACCGAGAATAGGTTTTAGGGAAATGAATGGGGGCTTTGGGGTCTGGCAGACCTGTTCTGCATTCAGTTTGTGCCACTTACTGTTTGAATGGCTTTGGGCAAGTTACTTAACCACTGTGAGCCTCAGTTTCTTCATTTGCAAATTAGTTTAACTTACATCCCGAGGTCACTAGGATGATAAAGTTAGACAGTATATTCAAATGCTGTCTGACATATTATGGGTGCTTAATTAATGCTAAGTCCTTCCCACACCCAGCACATGATTAATAGTCTTCTCAAATGTAAAGTTTATTAAAAACCAAAATTAGAATTTATTTGATTTTAAAATTGCTTAAGAAACCAGACACATTGGCTATGTAGTTGATTCAGCTGTCTGGTGAAGTTTCTTAGAATTAGAGTAATATTATTGCTCGTGAATTTTTTATGAGACTACAGTTACATAACAGATGCCATGGCCTAAAACTATAATGTTAATAGTGAGTTATGTTTCATTTCAGAGGCATTCAGCAGATTTAAGCACTTTGGAGTAGGATGCTTTGTATTTGTGTAGCATTCCAAAATGTTCAATCACATCATCTAATAATTTCTGAACATTGTCAATTTTGAGGTCAGTGTCACACTCACAAATTATAAAGGGGGATATGGAGGCACACTTCCTTACAGCATCCTTTAGAGGACAGACGAGTCCCTTTGTAAGGAAAAAAAGTCACTGTCCATTTAAAGACTTATCAACATGTGAAAACATATTAACTTCCTCAGCCTCTCCAGAGGAATGAAAGCTACAAAGAATAATGAAATCATCAAACTTGAGATACCACTTTTCTGATGCAGTAGTCTCCTCTCCACGCACTGACCAAGGTCACTGCAGTGGCTAAGGCTTCAGTAGAACGCTCCACCATGACAGAAATGGTCTCCCAGCCTCCAGCCTGGCTCTGAACAAATTGTCTCCATATTGTATTCAGGAGCTCTTTCTCAAACTCACCATCCTTCATTCACCTTATCTTTTCTAAGACTAAAAGCATGTTCCTTCATGATTGGGGTG
Source organism: Rhinolophus ferrumequinum (assembly GCF_004115265.2). NCBI lineage: Eukaryota > Metazoa > Chordata > Mammalia > Chiroptera > Rhinolophidae > Rhinolophus > Rhinolophus ferrumequinum. Next base: position 3,849,801 of record NC_046303.1, on the reverse strand, counting down.
CCATAACATTTCGTCTCCAAACCAGAACATTTTTGAGAGTGGAATATAGCACTATTAGAAATGATGCCAGACTGCCAGGGGTCCCTGGGCTGTTCTGAGTGGATATGGACATGTGGTGGTCCCTTCAGGAACGGATCATACTCGCTTGCCCCTTGAAATTTATCTCTTATAATTCTTGACCCCTTTTCTATCTGTTCTGGCTGCACTAAATTGATAAAGTGCCCTGCATGAGCTTTTCTGTGCCATTTTCTCAAACTTTAGATAAGGCTAATGTAATCTGTCCTCTTAGATCAAATCATTACTTCTCTGATTCATCTCCAACATTTTACTTAAATCTGCATCTGGCCACCCTGGACTCCTCGCTCTTGGAAAGACCAGGCTCACTCCAGTGCAGGGCTCTTGCATTTTCTGTGCCCTTTGCCTGAAATGCATGTCTCCTAGAGCACGTTGCTGCCTTATTTCCTGTGGGTCTTTACACAGCATCATCTTCTCAGTGGGACCTTCCCAGCTGATCCCATCAAAAATGGTGACCTTCCCCTTCACTGAATTTTCTATGTCCCTACAATGCTTTATTTCCCATTTAGCATTTATTTTCAAATAAATTCTACACATGTAACTTACCACTAGATTGTTGTGTCCACTTTTGTATTTCCAGCATCTATAAGAGTGTTTGGCACTTAGTGTTGAGTTGATATTTGTGAATTTGAACGTCTGTGCCCTGGCACCTCCCTTTATCTTTACAACCCACCCCTTTACTTTGTCCCCAACCCACCCCAACCTCCATGTCTGGTATGCACCGTTCTTAGGATCAATGATGGGCACCCTTTGTTCTCAACTTGCGTCATACTTATTATAATTGTTCTTATCTGTCTACCTCAGCAGTAGACTGGAAACTCCTTCAGGTCATGGGATAGCATTTACCTCTGCTTCTTAATGCAGTACAATGCCCCTGACATTGAATGAGTTCCGATTACAAACTTCCAGTGTTAGGAACTCACTGTATTTACAGTCAATTAATTTCATCTTTAGATGATTCTAATGTTCACAAGTTTATCTAAAATTTCTTGGTTAACAACTGGCTACCTTTTCATATGCCTAATCCTTCCTAGGCTAATCACAATTTGATCTAAAGTTCAAATCATTATGCATTTGGTGTCACACCTCACAAAGTTTTGTCTAACCTAAAGTCATACAGATTTTCTCACATTTTCATGTAGAACTTTGGTATTATTGGAGCTCGTATTTAGATCTGTAACACATTTGGAGTTTTGGTGTGTGTGTGTCTATGGTGGGAAATAAGGATGGAAATTCTTCTTCTCCCCTTCCTCCTACTCTTTCTTCTTTTTTTCTTCTTCTCTTTCCATGTATATATCCATTTCTCCTGACACCATTTGTTGAAAAGACAGTTCCTTCCCTTGTTGAATTGTATCGGCATTTTTGTCAAATAGCGACTGACCAAGAGAGTGAACATGAATGTCTGAAGTCTCAAGTCTGTTTCATTGACCTAACCTAGCCACCCACCAATACCACAGTGTCTTCATTACTGAAACTCTTTCGTCATTGCGATTTTTCATTTCCATATAAGTTTTTTGGATCAGCTTTGAATTTCTACCAAAAAGTTGTAGATCAATTTCGGTAGAAAATGGTGCCTTAAGAGTATTGAGTCTTTCAGCCATGAATATAGAATACCTCTTGCTTTAGTTACATCTTTAATTTCTCTCAGCAATGTTTTGTCATTTTCTTAGTGTACAAGTGTTACATTTCTTTTATTAAATTTATTCTTATCTGTTATTCTCTATGAGGCTATTGCGAATGGGATTAATTTTTGTATGTTGAACTTGTAGGTTGTGATCTTGCAAACTTGTTTATTACTTTTGACCTTTTTTTGGTGTTTTTATTTATTTTTCTTTTTAGCATATGTTATGAGAAATTTATATTGAATATAACATTGGACACCCTAATTGCCAGTTGTTTTACATATATATATATATATGTAAAACATATATATATACATATATATACACATATATATATACATATGTATATATGTATATATATATGCTTGTATATATATATATATATATATATATATATATATATATGGTGCAAAAAAAATGTATACAAATGAACACTTGGTCAACATTGGTCAAGCAGTAGTTTGCCATCATCAGAAGTGTCTGGACGCTGATGGTAACCACTTTGAGCACCTCTTGTCATTGCAGAAGTCAAATGTGACTTGTATTCATCTTTTGTTATTGGTATATATTGAGTGTTACTATTTGAATACAGTTTTCCTTTCTTAAGATGTGTATACATTTTTTTGGCACCCTGTATATATTACAAACTATTTAAGGTTGATTTCCCATCTCACAAGTCCTAGCTATAAGGCAAACATGTACATTTTTAGGTTTGTTTCACTTACTTCAGCAAGAAACCATAATCAGAGTTCTTCCTGCTGCTTACAAGAGCAATATGAAGTCCAGTTATATAGCATTGTTTGTTCATGTATTATATTATAGTTTTCATGTTACTTTCACACATGTGATCTGATTTGATTCTTACACAAACTCCATAGAGGAAGACCGGCATGTAAAATTATTCTCCAATCAAGAAAAGAGCAGGGTAAGGCTCCAAAGTTATGTACCCTAGTACTTGGTGAATTCTGCCTGAAAATCAGCAACCCCTGACCTCTCTGTACAGTTTATTTCAATATACATATTATGAATGTCCTCATTTGGTGACAGCACATGAAAGTATATTTGAGAAACTGTCTCTTTAGATGATGCTTTCTTTCCTATGATTAAAAGTCTCATCATCTGGCATAATTATTCACAAAATGAAGTAGGAATCAATAGCGAAATCATGAATTTACTAGTGTCACCCTACACTAAAAAACATACAGTTATATTATTGTCCATTAAAAATGTACCAACTTCATAAAGTACTATTGACTCTCCATAAAAATTCTCCTTGAGTTTATAAAGGTCTATGCATTTTTTTTATAAGAGTCAAGTTTAGAAAATAGGCAATGCTTCTAATTTATATTCAATGTAATCATCTGTTATCTATTTAAGCCAGATAACGAAAATGAGATAAAGGAAATAGGCATCAATTTACACTAGCTATTAACTTTCCCAGGGGTATGCTATTAGAACCAAAAAACGGTGTGTTGAGATTGTCCTTCAGTTTAATTTCATTTGGTAATATCACTAATGACCCCATTAAGGACATTAAAAGTTTCCTTTTCTGATCAATCTTTAGAATATTGAACTCCATAAAGTATCTACTGATTAATCAGCTAAATAAATGAAGGTCACCTTTAAGATGGCATCCAAAAGCTAATTGTGGGTATAAGACCCATTATGCAGCTCTCATCCAGAGGTAGTTATTTCTTTTAAGCATCAGATGAATTGTTTCACTTGCTTGTTCAACAATGTATTCTGAGGGCAGGTTTACTCAGGAAGACTTGCAATAAATTGGAAGGAAAGGTTGAGGTCATGACCTTTTCCAAAAGGAAATATCTCTTACATATGTTATATCCAATATTTGTTTGACTGTTCACAGTCTAAAAGTAAATGTGTAAGCAAGATGTTTCCTCATATTTCTTTCCTTTTGTTTTGTTTTTTGTTATACTCGTATTCAGATTAGAGTAGGGAGAGCGGAAAGAAAAGATAAACTTTGTGTTAGTTTAGTTACTTACTTGTCATGTGCTAACACTGGCAACTATTGAGGCAAGTTACACAAGTTTGATCACAGCTTTGAAATTCAAAGTTAATACATTTTTTTTCTCTCTCAAAATATAGTTTCTCCATCTCTCTCATATTTATGAGCACTTCACTGCATTTCTCTTTATTTTACAAAGTCAAACTAAGTATAATGTGGTTTATGGATTAGAAAATATGTACTGGTGTGCTGTTACTGATATCTATATCTCAACCTCTGCCACATTTAATTTATATATATAGACATATAAAATACATAAAATATACAGACATTTGACCCTTGAACAACATAGGTTTAAACTGCCCGAGTTCACATATATGCACATTTTTTCAATAAATACCTGTACTGTTTTTTTGACAAAATTTCTCAATACTTTAGAGCTAGAGGGGATCCAAAGCACAAAATAAATGAGTACAGACCTCTCGTTTTGTAAGGGAGCCGACTGCAGTAGGAAATACTGTTGACTTATGATAGAATTGGTAGCTTAGGAGGGTCTTGAAGAGACATCTCCTGGTTTCCACATGTTGCAGTTGGGTTTCCTGGAAGGCAGATCGTGAGAGTGAGATTTGTGTGCAAGATATGCCCTGAAGAGTGCTTTGGGGATGAACGTTTCTTAGGGAGGGAAGGAGCAGGCTTGGGCAGACAAGAGGTTGAACTACTTAGCCCCCCCACACAACCTCAGCCAACCTTCCCCTGGGGAGCTCTAAAGCTGGACAGGCACTCCAGTTCTGTCCCAGTTGGGGTAAGGGAACTGGCCTTTATCCCCTTACATTAGCCAGTCACTTGACGTGGGCTGTCCCCAGGAAGGAGGCATGGCCTTGGGAGAAAGTGGCTCTCTTCAGCTGACTGGAAGTTTCCAAGAGAGACTCAGCTGACAGCTGCTTATGAGCCCCCACCCCCCACAACCCAGCGGCTGTGTAATGAGTGCCTCATCCTCTAGAGGGTGCCTGGGAGGTAACTCCACATATACTGCAATGAAATTGTGCATCTAACTGGAAGATAGGGTGAGACCACGAAAGAAACAGACTTGACAAACACATTAAAAATGATCCCCGACTACAAGTTTTTCTCATTAGAAGAACACTATGCTGAGTGATAATATTTGCAATATTTTTAAACAATTAATTATACAACTTTGAAAAGATTATTTTTTTAAAGTCCTTTATTATCTTGATTTAAAATTAGATTTTGCAAAGTTTCTAACAAATGGAAGTCGAGTAGAATTAACAAATTTTTAAATATAATTGGAATATGCTATCCCTAGGGCTGCCATAACACATAAACACAAACTGGGTGACTTTAAAATAAAAACAAGTTATTCTCTTACAGTTCAGAAGGCCAGAGACCTGTAATCAAGGTGTCAGTGGGGTCAGTTCTGTCTGCAGGTTCTGGGGGCGTGTGTGTTCTGTGTCTCTCGCCTCACTTCTGGCAGTTGCCAGCAGTTCTCAGCGCTCCTCGGCTCATGTCCGCCTCATCCCATCCCAGGCTCTGTCTTTACAGGGACTTCCTGTGTGTTTGTGAGTGTCCTGTTCTCTTACAAAGACACCGGTCATCAGAGTTAGAGGGCACCCTCATCCAGGATGACCTTATGTTAAATAATCACTGCTGCAAAAACCTGTTCCTAAACAAGCTCACAGTTTGAGATGCCACATGGGCATTTATCTTTTGGGGACACTGTTCAGCTCACTACATGTGCATTAAGTCTTCTACTTGTCATTATAATTAGTGAAAAGAATCATCATAAAACATCAAATTTCCCCATTAATATGAAGTTGTATTTGAATTTCATTTTGACCATATACTCACTGTTGCAATATGACATATACTATGTTTTCCAGAAAATAAGACCTAACCGGAAAATAAACCCTAGCACGATTTTTCAGGATGACACCCCCTGACAATAAGCCCTAATGTGTCCTTTGGAGTAAAAATTAATATAAGATCCGATCTTATTTTGGGGGAAAAAAGTACTATCATATGTATCTATATAATAAATACTAAAACGATTATATTGAAAACAAACACAAGGTTATGCTCTCAGTACCATCCAAAGGCATCAATATACTGATTTCATTCCATGTACTGTAAACGGGATACACAGAAAACACATAAGTATCCTGGACACCATCTGACATTTGGTGTGAAACAAACATGAGAGGTAAAACAAAACTCCATTTAAAATTTAATAAAAAATAATCTTGTTAACCTTAGAAGTAAGAGAGCCTTAGAAGTAAACCTTAGAAGGAAAATGATTTAAGTGAGTTATGCTTCCTTCAAATACTACATGCATCAGTTTGATCTTGTGTCTTTGTTTTCTCACTAAACCTTTTTTTTTCTGTAGAAGCAGAGACATTCTAGTACATTCCATTGACCTTCAGTAGAAGATTTTCTAGAACTCTTTCTGTTCACTCTTTTCATTAACTCTTAATTACAGTCAAATTAGATGCAAAGGCCGATGCACTTAATACCGTGTTTGCCCAAAAATAAGACCTAACCGGACCATCAGCTCTAATGCGTCCTTTGGAGCAAAAACTAATATAAGACCCCGTATTATATTATATTATATTAGACTGGGTCTTATATCATAGTAAAATAAGACTGGGTCTTATATTAATTTTTGCTCCAAACAACACATTAGAACTGATGGTCTGCCTAGGTAGGTCTTATTTTCGGGCAAACATGGTATACCCTGACTTACCGCCACAGGTTTTTACTTTTGTAGATTCTTTTAACTGCCCCTAGGAATCATTCCAAGAAGTGCTTCTATTTTCCCACATGGAAGATAGTTAGTCCAGGAAAGGAATGAGGTCGACATATCCTTTTGTCTTTCCCATCAAATTACTCATGTGGCACTTAGACTTTTACAGAATGAACAATAAGAGCTACTTAATTAATTCACCTGAACAGGTAAAAACCTGACGGAACAGGTGTCACCTGTCTGTGGAACAGCCTGCTTACCAGCGCAAGTCCATTTATGAAATCAACATGCTCAGTCCATGGTCTCTTATAAAAAACAATGCTCTTTGCAACATTCCTGCTCTTGAATTTCCATCAGGCTGTGGCAATCGTCAGTTCTTGTTTTCATAACTGGAATTCAGCCTGAGGAATGCCAGTCTCCAGTTTCAGGGAGATATGTGTTCTTTGTCCCTCAGCTGCTGAAGTGACATATTGGCTCACATTAGATAAGAAACTTGAACTTCCCTGTAACTCATATCTTTATTTGTAACATGAAAAGATCCGTCTTTGCCATTTGCTTTCCAAGGTTTGACAGATAAATGAAATTTTAATATTGGTACTTTAGTATTTTTCACATAGGATTAGATAAAGTCCCTGCTAGCAATTTTTTGTCACCTTTCCTTACACCTAAGAATGAATTTTAAGTACTTCAAAAATGGCTATAAAATTATTAGGACTCCTTAAATAATGCAATATATATGTACTGCTGTACCTTGATATTCCAATTCATGAATAAAATCGTTAAATATCCCCAGTAATAGTCACATCGCAGAAAATATTAAATTTTAATTTGATGTACCGCTGCTCCTCCCCTGAGATGTGAGTATGTGGTATGGATTTATAAATGAATTTTAATGTTTGTCAAGGAAACCAGCATTTAGGGCCCGATCTTCCTGAAGCTCCAGGGAGCATGCAGTGAGCGCATAAAGCCCGAGGCCCACAGGCGTTAGCATCACCATTGCCTTACCTGACTGCTCCCTGGGGAAAGGGGGCTGCGTGTCTGCAGTTAGTCAGCCTGTGCTCAGCTTCCCAGGAACTGGCAGCTTGTGAGTCATCTGTGGATGAACTCGAAGCAGCCGACAAAGCTGATACAAGTCATGGTGTGATTGGAACAAGGTTCACTGCCCTTCAGCCCAACTATTCTTTCTCGTGGTTTTCTCTTCTCGAGGAAGGGCCTTCTCTCCACAGCTTTTACAGTAGGCGTAAAATCCTTAAGGTCCCACCTGAAGCTCAAAATCAGGCAATTGTTTCCCCCCGACACATGGTTGTTAGATTAGGGCTCCCCAGAGAAGCAGAACCCATAGGAGATCGATAGGTCTAATGATTTAATTTGTAAAGTGAGAATACCAGGGGGTCAGGAAGGCCTGGGTTCAAATAAATAAATTTAGGGAAATTAAATGAAATCTCTATCTATATTTAGATTTAAAATTCCCAAATATTTCAAATTTGAGTGAGTGATTGAATGCTCTGTGCCGAAAGAGCTGGTAGGTACATTTCCATCTTTTTCTTTAAAATCTATCAACTTATCATTGACAAAGTAACTTTTTTAAAGGATTTTTTTACTTTGCTATATTTTCTTTTAAAAAACTTTTTAGGGCTGCCTCGGTGGTTCAGGTGGTTGGAGTGCGTGCTCCTAACGCCGAGGTTGCCAGTTCAATTCCCACACGGGCCAGTGAGCTGCGCCCTCTACAGCTAAGATTGTGAACAACAGCTCTCCCTGGAGCGGGGTTGCCGTGAGCAGTTAGAGGGCGGCGTGGGCTGCCGCGGGCTGCTGTGTGCTGCCGTGAGTGGCCAGAGGTTGGCGTGAGCTGCCGTGCGCGGCCTTGAGCTGCTGTGAGCAGCCCACTGATGACCTGTGATGACTGCCTCAGCTGGTAGCGGGGAGTGCAAGGCTCATAACCCCAGCATGGGCCAGGGAGCTGTGTCCTACACAACTAGACTGAGAAACAATGGCTTGAACCGGAGTTAAGGGGTGGGGGCGAAGCGGAAGAAGGGGGAAGAAAAAAACTTTTTAAATTAAATTATATATGAATATGCAGAAGTCACAAATCGTGACATACCTCCACATACAAGTTGTGCCCGCAGATGAATTTGCCCAATCTGGTAACCCACAAGCAAATCAAAGACAAGAAGATACCAAACTTCTGGAAGCAGCCTTCGGGTCATCATCACTCACCCCCAACAGTACCATTTACCTGACATCGAACAGCCTAGATTAGTTTTGCCTCCAAACATTTATACTTGTTATGTATAAAAACAGACTTATTCAAGGTAAACGTAAACACTCCCAGTTGGACTATCAGAATATTCTTAACAGCACTAACAAGTAGAATAAATATTACTCTTCTAAGATGATTGGGTTATAACTTTCGTCTATGGAAAGCTTGCTAGTCTAATGCTAAGAAAAAAATGATAGCAATTTATTAAAAAATGAAGATCAAAAATCTTGTGGTAACCTTGTCATATGAAACACAGTATGAATATTTATTGTAAGAACTAGTGATATTGATTTTTTTTTGAAACTGTTAGGGTGTTATTTATTTTTACCATTCTAATACTTTTTAAATGAATAATAGCACGGTAGTCAAGGCTTTATTGTGGTACATTTTTTCCAATAATGGAAAATATATGATGTAATTATCCCTGGGGGATTTAAAGTTCAGACGAAGCTGGTGTGCCATTTTTTATGTTTATAAAGATGTTCCGAGCGTGCCCGCTGGGTTCTGCTCGGCTTTATGTAAATTGGAGAAAACTCAATCCTGGGGCAAATAGGTTTGTCTCAGAGTTTCTGGAAGTTTATCATACTCCCTGCTCCTATAATTGTGTGAACTCGGACATGTTCATTCATCTTTCTAAGATGGTTTCTTTCTCTATAAAAGGGCTAATAGCACCTACCTCCAAGGCTTTAAAAGCATTGAAAGAGATGGTATCACCGTGGCATGGTACAGAAGCTTAAAGATAATCTTATTAAGAGTCTATTCATTATTTGTGTATTATGGGGTATATATTTTTTACTTAGATCCAGAGTAATTAGAGCCAAAATAAGCACCAGTAGGCCTGGGATTGTCATGTAACAGTGGCAATTGTCTAGCTCATGTACATACATATGATGCTAGTGAGTAAAGAGCCAGATCTCTCGTGGTGGGGTTCAGACAAGTGATGGAGAAACTGGGTCCTGCTGGTCCTGGGATCCCCATCATCTCGAAGAACAGCTCCTCTGCTCTCCTGTCGTTTGTCTAGTGCGAGGGGAAGCACCGCCTCTCGCAGTGTGACCTAAGCCGGGACCGCTAAGCTGATCTGAAGCCATCAGCCCCATCCCTGTGAGGTCCAGCTTCTCGCTCCTCTGAACTTAAGATGATCATATTTACAGCAGCCTCGCTTTTCCTGTGGCTGAATGAGGCAAAATGGCCTACCTTTCTATTTCCACATTTTCCCATTAATAAACCTGCAAAACATTCAAAGTTCATTCAAATATACCGAGCAACCGTATGGATAGAGAGAGCCATTGTTTTCCCATGTTTCACTGGCTTCATAGTCACAACTGGAGAGCTGAAATCAACACATCAATATCAAACATAAAAACAGTCTTGTATAGCATCCCTCAAAAGATCTTGGTAAGTGGTCAAACAGACCTGAAGAGCTACTTGAAAAGAGATCCCCACTTGAGGGCTCTGGCTCCCGATTCAAAACCTGTTGTGTGCTCTTTTGGGTCTGACCACAGGTAATTACAACGGCTTTCTTTGGCTGACTCCCGGGAAGGAGCCCTCCCCACACAGCGCAGACACTGAAGGGAGCGGTGGTCAAGGACTCAGGCCCCTGGTGGTGGTTGTGGTCTTTGCGTGTACTTATTCCTAACCCGTCCTTCATTTCTACATCTCTTTATCCGAGGCTTTGGCCAAAGGTCTTCTTTAGGAGCCTCTGAGGAGACCTACTAATGGTGTGGGGAAGGGAGAAATACTGAAGACACCTTTCTCCACCCTGACTCAGTAACCAGTGTTTTTCTACACCTGGCCTTTGCCAGGGTCTATAAAACAGCAGGAACTTTTTTGGCGGGTTCCTCAGTAGTGAGAGAACCCCAGGTCCATGCAGAACTACCTGACCCTCAGCCACACGCCACTCCATGGGGGAGAATGGAAGAGGGGCTGCTGTCACTTCCTCAAGTTTTAGACTCTTGCTTATTCCATGTCAGTGAGTGATGAAAGCCTTAAGTCTTCCATTTTTGGCTTGTTGCTTCAATCAGCCTCTTGGACACCAGACATCTCAGCATCTCTCCCAGCTCAGCTGGGCTTTTCCTTTCTCTTTGACAACTTGGACATCCCAAGGATACTTTTTTTGTTAATATTATGGACTTACCCATGTGTAAACCAGTAAGAAAGTAGTGTTCTTGCTTTCCATCTGACCTATTTGCTTCATCAAACTCATGACTGTTTTTAAAGTCAACAGTATCCTAAATTAGTTTTTTCAGGTCAATATAATCTTTTGACTATCTAAATTTTCAGTCATAAGGGAAAATTGTGAGAAATCAGTCCCTGGGAGGAAAAAAAAAGGAAAATTCCAGGAAATTAAAATATAATAATAAATTGAAAAGTAATTTTTCTGACCTGAAAATGGCTTACTTAATTCAGGTTCATTAAATTAACTTTACTAATCATTGATAATACAGGTAATAATTATGTAATTAACTAAATTATAAATTTATCAATAAATTTAATTGATATAGGCAAAATAATACTATGTTAAGAAGATAATTTACTCATAAAATAAACATGCTGAAAACGAAAATGCAATGTTTTGATTGCACTTTCTATGGTCATTTGATGAAGGCAACGCAATGTGGAGTTAAAAGCAAGGCCCCAGGGGACAAGATGACCATGTGCTAGTCCCCGCCCTGCCACTTTCTGACTGGATAAGTTTGAGAACATTCTATGACCTCATTGACCTCCATATTCGAGCAGAAAGTCATCATGCTTCCATGATAGGGGTAGAAGGAGCAGTTGGTCAGTTATTATTAGTAAAGGACCTGAAATCATTCCTGGAAAAAACCGAACACCTGTCCGGAGCAACACCTTTTACTTCTTCTGGATAGCAATGTACTGCACTCTGCTTTTCTGTTGTTTACATGTTGGAGGCTCAAAAGTAAAATAGTTTAAACTGTGGATTATTCTAATGACTTCAGCTTTTCCTTATACGGATAGATGTGTTTGACGTCTTATTCTTGCTTGTAATATGTATTTTATGTATATGATCTTATAATTGATTTTCCACAATGGGACATTTTGAGTGAAAGGGGACACTACTTACAAAATTCCACCAAGGTAACTGGCACAGCTAGGGGTCTTTACATGGATTCACATTTGCCCTTCTGTTGATTTCAGCTGAAGTCCTCTCAGAGAACACTGTTCTCTGATGTCCTCTCCTTGTTGTTGGGGGACCACGTGTGTGAACAAGTTCGTAGACCTACATGCCCCTGACATCCCTCTCCTCCTTCTACAATAGGCTGCACACTGCCTGCAACCCTGCCCAGTTTGCTTTTTCTGCTGGAGAACAAGCCAGTGGAAGAGTTAGTGTTCCGGAAGCAGCCCACAACCAACGGGAGATGGCGAATTAGAGAGGGGCTGACCCAGACCCCCCACCTCTCAGCTCGAATAGCCCTAAACCACATTTCCCAGAGACCCCCGGCAGGACCAAATAGCAAATGTTCAGGGTAGAAGAACATCTCATCACTTTTTCTGTACTCTAATTATTGGAAGCAAATCACTCCTTCCTGAGGACCCCTCATCTCATCCCATGCCAGTATCTATACAGCTGCATTCTTAGCTGCTTGGAGGTGTCATCCATGTCTTCTTCCATGCTCTGCCCCAGGTGAGCCAAGATGTGCATCTCATCTCTGCTAGCAGGTACCTGTCTTTCTTGAGATTCCAGGGCATTTAATTGTCCTGAATCTCAACTCTCTGAGAGGTTCAGAAAGTTACCAATTTGTAGATTATCCAGTTTTTTTTTTCCATTTATAATAATTATATGGAAAAAATACCTTTACCAGCTGTCTCCACTTTTGGTAGAAGCTGGAACTTCTGGCAGTAATTATTTGACCTTATATTTCAGAATTTGTAAAAATCAAAAAATACAATAGACTTATATCTTCTTCTGTTTGTTGTCTTGACCTTAATATCCCTTAGTGCCCTGAGATAGTTTCCCCAGCCTCCTCCATAAGACTAAACATTATGCTAAGTCATGCCTCAAACAATGGATTGTCCTGATTCTGCATTTTCTAGGACAGTCCGTGGACTCAGCAGACTTTCTTAATTGGTAGCTTTAATTGAAATATAGTTCCATTATGGAAATAAGTACATTAATGTAAAAATATCAAACTAGTTAATATATTTCTTTTTATGATTCCTGGAAGGATTAGGAATATATCTGGAATACATTTTTTAAAATTTCAATTTATGCTTTATTTTATCAAGTACCTTTTAAAATTTGAGGTTGACCTAATTTCTTGAAGAATGGCTCAGCTGATAAGTACTCATAGCACATTATGTCCAAGGATGTGGAATTGTAATGCCAGCAGCAGCTAAATATTCCATATAGTATAATTTAAAACTGAGGGTGATGAATGAAACATTTGAACAAAATATGCAATGGGATTTGGTGAAACACAATTTGTAAATAAAAATCAATGTTGAGCAAATAATATTACATCAGTTTATTGAAGACAGTAAGAAAAATCTCTCTGTGAAATTGGCAATTTTTGTAACCAGCATAAACTCTTAATTTGTTGTCTTTAAAGAGAAACTTATATTATAAAGTTGTCCCTTGACAGGTATTTAGTCAAGTGAACAAAATATGAAGGCTTTTTAAAGTGGCTAAGATGAACCCCAACTCTGTACTGACAATGGATGCATCTATTGACGCTTTGATGCGTAGGAGGTAGATAGATGCAGGCACGTAGGCACCCCCGTTCTTCAGCCACTGAAATACCTGGTTTGAATCAGCTCTACATGGCCATCCACATCAAGTTCTGCTAAGGTTCAGTCTTCTAGGAGTTGCTGTTGTTTTATTTTTTCAGTCCCTGGGTGTGCTTCTGGCTGAGGATATACTATGTAGTTTGGGTCAGTAGCAAGACTGCGAACGAGGTTCCTTGATTCTTGCTTGTATGCTCAGCTGTCAGAACGAGTGAGGGGTGTTAGGCACGAGCAGTGAAATGCATACCGACTGTAGGTGTTTACTACAGAAACTCTGGAAGGCTGGCAGTTACAGTGGCTGTTGTTCGCACCTGAGACTCATTCATTTCATCAGTAGCTCATAGTACATTGGCTGTTTCAAACCAAAGTGACACTACAGCAACTCTCTAGGGCCTTTTAGACGTGTTCAAGGGTCATTTAGAAAAGCATCGAGGGCCATTTAGAAAATGTTCTACCCCCAGTAAAGATGTTATGATCACCTATCACTCTGTGCTGCAGGCTCCACTGCCGTTCCTGTGTAGGGCTGACATATCTCGTCTTCTCCCAAACTGGCTGTTATTCCCCAAGGGTCTCCTGTTCCAGTGGAGAGTACTCCCGTAGTGACTGGGCATCCACACTCCCCATACACTTTGTTTGGGACGGGTAGCTTAGGTCCTTTATTTGTTGCTAAAACCTTCAACAATAACTTACAAAAGAAATGGTCTTCCATATAAGCATTTCATTTTTCATTAAGAAATCTGCTAAATGCCCATGATTGAGAAAATTCATTTAAAATCATCCAAGAAATAGTTAGAAGTCTCCCACTGTGCTATGAAGTGATTCTTAAAATGCTTTTTATAAAATATACAAAGGGGAGACATACACCAGTACACCGAGCATCCTGTTAGATATCTTAGGGTAGTTTAGAAAGGAGGGGAATTATGGTTAAAATTCATATATAGTTAAAGGTAAATACAGGTATGGATGTGTTGGGTTCAGTCATACAATAAGCCTTTGGAAGTAATATTTATATTCCCCTCTCCCATTTATTCTAAATGAAATATTCTATAAACAGTAGAATGATACATTTTTTTTTAAAGTATTGAATTGTAATCATGCAAGCTTTAAAATGTACAAAAACCTGTAAATGTTAGGAAGCTCAAATTATTTGTCAATTATGGTTTGAACTGAATTTAAGAGCTCCTATCTCAACTAGATAGATCTGACGTGTGTAGATTATAGATGATATCAGATTTCACTATTGCAAACTTGAAATTCAATATATGGACTCAACAGGCTGGCAGTGTGTGTTCATGTATCTTTAATTGTACTCAAGAGACTCAGAGGCAATGACCTGAGCCTGCATTTTCCTCAGGGACAAATGGACGTATGGGCAGCAAGAATAACAGCCTTTTGGAAAACATCTTATTTCACTCTTGGCCATGATCTCCATTTCCTGCCTTCTTGAGTAATCTTATCACCACTCTCTACAACTTTTAGGGAGCAATAATTTGATTCAACAATGACGTTACTGTTACATAAATGCTTGTCTAATGTGAATGTGAATTTATGGATAAATGATATATATATATATATATATATATATATATATATATATATGTTCTTTTTTTCATCAATTGTCCTTAATTTCAGTATCCTGAACAATCCCTATTATCAATGATATTATTCTCTGAGATTTGTAACGGAAGTATCAGAATTAAGGAAGTCTGACGTGAGTGATTCCTTTGGGGACATAGTTGGAATCAATGTAAGTTTAGCTCTGGACTGCGTAACAGTTACCTAATAATTATTAGTCACCTAATAATATGTATCTACACATTTAAAGGAATGCTACTGTCTCTGTGAGAGCACATCCTGAATAAGTCTGCAGCCGCGGGGGTGGAAGCTAAGGAGAAGCCCTGCAGCCACATCCTCGCCTGTCCTGGACAGCACTCCAGCTATTAGCAGCTAAGCTTGCTGCATTCAGATCAGACTTGTAGGTAGGCTCACCCATCAGCGAGTTGACATATGAAAAATGGACATATAAAAATTACCAAATGAGGAAAGTAAACAGGTATATCTTCGATCAACAAAGATAAGGATCCATCCAAGCAACGTTTAGTAGCAATAAATTATACCCATAAATGTGAACCATTTTGATTTCAGATACATTTAGTAAAACAAATGTATCTCTGTTTTGCTGCAAAAAATAATAAACTTGCACTTCATATGTGAAAATGAAATAGCTGCATAATAGTTCTTTCAACAAAATGAATATTGAGGGAATTTTTTTTCTGCCTTTATGTTTATATTTAGTCTAGTAAGCTTTGTCCTGACATTGGAGGTAATAGGATTTGTTTTTATATTTTATATGATTTAGAATGGAAATAAGTACAAATAAATGGTTAAACATTTAGATGAAAACGTATGCTAATAAGCTATACTACCGGTGGACTGCTACTAATAACGTTCTAAGATATTAGAGTTCTCTCTCGTTGACAGTTTCTATCGTAAACACATGGGATCTGGTGACAAAGAGGGCTTGGTTTGAAACCTGGCTACCCTGATTCCTAGGGGCTTGTCTGACCTTAGACAACCTATTTAATTCAATAAGCCCAAAATGCATTGTTTTGGGCAGAATGGTTCTCCCCTCCCCCACACTGAAATTCTCATGTGGGGGTGCTGACTCCAATCCCTCAGACCATGACTGTACCCTCAGATGGAGTTCTGAAAGAGGTGATTAGGTTGAAATGAGGTCGCTAGGGGAGGCCCTGGTCTGGTGTGCCTGGTATACTTCCCAGGAGAGGAGATTTGAAGACAGACAGACAGGGCCACGTGAGCACGAAGGGAGCAGAAGAGGCAGTTACCACCAAACAGAGAGTCCTCAGAAGGAACCAGCCCCGCTGACACCTTGAGCTCGGACGTGGAGCCTCCGGAATTGTGAGAAATTTGTCTGTGCTTTGAGTCGCCCAGTCTGCAGTGCTTTGTTGTGACAGTCCTGGCAGGTGAGGACACATGAATTCTCTGAAAAATGAGAAGAGTAAGCATTTAGTTCAGGGGTGTTCCGATGATTAAGTAACAGATTGCTGCTCATTGATTTACCCCCTTGCGTTCCACACTTTTGGTGACATATCTGACCTCACTAGTCATCTGTTACAAGATGGTCTGCTCAGGCTTTTGCTCTATTTTTCACTGAATGTGACAAGATGTGGCTACAAATGGGACGCTCTGCCCATGGCTGGTGTACACTGACACGGCCCGTGGCTGGCATTATTTGCAGCAGTCTGTACCCAAAATCTCACTGTTTAGAAGCACGCTGGTATCTAGATTATTTCTGCTTCCATCATGAGCATTCAACTCCAGACATGATATAAAATTTGTCACTGTACATTATCCAAGCAATTCAGAAATAAGATAAAAAATGAAGTTATCTGTATAAAATAATAGGAATTTGTTTAATACAAAACAAGATAATGAACATTTGACTAATAATAACTCATAAAAGTAGAACTTAGAGAGATTTTATGTTAGGGATGAAGAAATAATATTTTGATATTAGAATTTTTAAGTTAAGAAGGCATGCAAAAAAATCTAAAACGAGCTTTAGGTGACTAGACATAGTGTATGTATATTGCTTCTAAACTAAAGGAAAAATGTATTTTGAGAAATAGAACAAAATTTTTAAAAGTCACCAATAAAGGAAATATGTCAAGACAAGAAAATAAAAGATAAAATAATCTTTAAAAATCACAAGGTAAGATGAGAGAAATAAATCCATATACATCATCAATGACAATCAGCATAAACTTACTTTGCCAATATCAAACTTAGATTGATATATTCTACTCCCATGCTGAAAATTCGGTTCCCAAGATAATTTTCTATTCCATGTCTAAAAACGTTAGTTTATCTATCTATTTATCATCTATCTATCTATCTATCTATCTATCTACTCATATCTATCTAACTATCTAACTATCTAACTATCTGACTATCTAACTATGACAGATGTTTATATATATGCTGTATAATGTTTATATATATATGTATGTATGCTGTGTGCAGTTGGACATTTAAGTTCGTGAACTTTCTACTGGGCACTTACACAGTGGAAACCTCATGAACTTAATTGTCTGGCGTTTCATGTATTTGTGTGTGTGTGTGTGTGTGTATAAATTTATTGAATTTAAAGTTATTTGGAATGGTTTCACTCTGTTAGGTTTTACCACCAAATTGATAACTTTTAGTTCATTTGTTTTTTATTTGAGTTTCATTTTAAAATATATTTTTTATATTGATATAAGCTGCTTCCATGGTTGCAAGATAAATCTATGAAACAAAGTATATTTCAAAACTACTAGCTGTTATCCCTTACTACATTCCTTTCATCTTTCTATAAGTATTCAAAAATTTTTGGTTTATTCTTTTATTGTTAAATATAAGTATCTACATATATGCATGTGTTCTTTACTTCTTAGATGAATAGTAATATAATCTACACATTTTTATTGATTTTTTTCTTGGAAAATAATCCAAAACTGTATATAAAAAAAGGCTTACACCCTTTTAGCTTTTTAGAACTGTGTTGTGTGGGTTTATTCAACAAACCTTCCGGTGATGGCCATTTTAGCTTTTTCCAACTTTATCTATTACAAATAATGCTGCACTAATTAGAAAAGAAGCATATGTATTTTTGTAATATTAATATAAAGTTAAGTACTTTTAAATTTCATTTTATCTCCTTTAAAACGTGTCATCTGTACTTGTTGTGGCAGTTAGTGATCACCTTATGCTTCATCACATATCCCGTTAACTCAGCCACATCTACCTTCAAGCTCCGTCAGCCCCTACAGATGGGCCATTCTGGTGCTTGTCTCCTCCGCATAGATCCTGGTTTCTGCCTCTTCTTCCTGAAGGACATCCTTTAATGTTCATGCAGTTCTGCTGATGGTGAAGTCCTTTAGCCTCTGTGCAGCTGGATTTTTCTAGCTTTCACTTAGTTTTTGAAAAATACTTGGTTGCATCGAATTCTAGAAAGGTTTTTTTTTTTCTTTTAATTGTTAAAGATTTTGTTGCACTATATTTCTTTGTTAAATTATTAAATTATTAAAAAAGAAGAATCTTTTTTAGTAATTCAAATGTCGTCTCTCTTTTTTTAAAAATTAAAGTTTATTGGGGTGATAATGGTTAGTAAAGTTACTAGCTTTTAGGTGTACAATTCTGTAATAATCATCTCTATATCACATTGTGTGTTCACCACCCAGAGTCAGTTCTCCTTCCATCCCCATATATTTGACTCCCTTTACCCTCCTCTACCATGCTCCGTGCCCCTTACCCTCTGGTAACCACTAAACTGTGGTGTGTCTATGAGGTTTTGTTTCTTTATTTGTTTGTCTTGTTCCTTTGTTGCTTTCAGTTTTATAACCCACATATCAGTAAAGTCATACCGTTCTCAACTTTTTCTGTCAGACTTATTTCGCTTAGCATAATAATCTCAAGATCCATCCATGTTGTTGCAAATGGCAGTATTTCATCTTATGTCAGAGTAGTATTCCCTTGTGTATATATACCACATCTTCTTTATCCAATCAGCTATTGAAGGACACTTTGGTTGTTTCCATGTCTTGGCCAACATAAATGAAGTTGCAATGAACATAGAGTATGTATATCTTTATAGATAAATGTTTTCAGATTTTTTGGGTATATACCCAGGAGACGGGTTGCTGGGTCATATGGTAATTCTATTCTTATTTTTTTTTGAGGAACTGCCACACTGCCTTCCACAGCAGCTGTACGAATTTATGCTCCCACCAACAGTGTATGAGGGTTCCTTTTTATTCACAGCCTCTCCAACACTTGTTATTATTCGTCTTGTTGATGATAGCCATTCTAACTATGGACAGATAATTTTCAACAAAGAGGCCAAAAACATGCAATGGAGAAAAGACAGCCTCTTCAATAAATGGTGCTGGGAGAATTGGAAAGCCACTGCAAAAGAATGAAACTACACTGCTATGTGTCACCATGTACCAAAATTAGCTCAAAATGGATCAATGACCTAAATATAAAACCTGACACAACAAACTGCATAGAAGAAAGCATAGGTACTAAACCTACGAACCTTGGGTTCAAAGAGGATTTTATGAATTTGACCTCAAAGGCAAGGGAAGTAAAAGCTAAAATAAATGAATGGCACTATATCAAACTACAAAGCTTCTGCACAGCAAAAGAAACCATTGACAAAACAAAGAGGCAACTAACCAAATGGGAGAAGATTTTTGCAAACAATGCCTCCGATAAGGGGCTAATATACAAAATATATAAGGAACTCATACAACTCAACAAAAAAAAGACAAACAACCCAATTAAAAAAAGGGCAGAGGACATGAACAGAAACTTCTCCCAAGAAGACATACAAATGGCCAACAGACATATGAAAAAATGCTCAATTTCACTAGCTATTAGGGAAATGCAAATCAAAACCACAATGAGATATCACCTCACACCTATTCCACTATCTTTCTAGTTTGCATGGTTTGCAATGAGAAATTGTATCTCTGTACATGATGTGTTTTCCTGTCACCCAACTCTGACTGCTTTTAAGATTTTATTTTAAGAATTTTGACCATGACGTCTCTGGGTGTAGTTGCTTTCGTTGGGGTTCATTGAACTTCTTAAATCTGTGAGTTCACAGTTTTGAACATTTTTAATACGGGCATTGTCTTTCAAATATTTTTCATCTCCAACTCTTCTTCCCATGGGACTCCAGGTAGACATATTTTCGGCTGCTGGAAGTTGTCCCTCGGCTCAGGAACACAACGTCATCATGTTCACACATCTTTTATTCTGCAGTTTATTTTTTCTTTTATCTCAGTCATTATATTATTTCACCTCTAAAATTTTCAATTTGGGTATTTTATTTTTATATATTCCATATCTCTACTAAAGAGGCTCAATCTTTATCTTCTTGAGCATATGGAATAAAGCTATAATAATAGTTTTAAAGTCATTTTTAATTCCATCATTTGGGTCATTCTGGATCTGCTTCTACTGGTCGGTTTTTTTCTCTGGGTCATAGTTTATGCCATTGTTGAATAAATTTATCTTTTGATCAGTTGCCAAATCTTGTGTATTTTACCCTGTGGACACCTTACAGGCAAGACAAGAAGCCTCTAGTTTAGGAGTAATTTTACACCAGTGCTGAGGCAATTCACTTCTGAGTATCTAACTGCTCCCGCATGACGTACAAGGCTTCCTTCCCAAGGTAGTGAAGGAAATCAATAATTCTGTGTGAGCTCTCAGATTTGTTTCCCCTGCCCTGTTGGGTGGTTCTCCAGCCAGTCCATGCATTGATCTGCACCATGCTTATGGCTCTCATGGGACCCTCTCGGGAACACCGAAGATTTGTCACTCTGCATCTCTCTCCTCACTGGTCTGTGTCCTGGAAACTCTCTCCCAAACGTTAGCTCAGAGTATCATAGAACCCTCTTTATTACCCCCATTTCAAGGACCAGTGGCCTGAGTTGTCTAATGTTCAATGTCTCAAAACCATTTTTACACCTTTTCTCTGTGGTTTTAGTAAGTTCAATCGGGAGATATTGTTCTTGAACATTGAATCTAGGTTAGTGTTATTTTTCTTTCCAGGCTTTTAGGATAGTCAATTTATTCTTGCTTCCAACATTTTTTTGGAGAATTTATCTACCAATAAATTTGTCATTCCATTTACGATTATATGTTCTTTTCAAGATTTTTCTCTTTGTCTGTGATTTTTCAGCAGTGTTTGTGTGTGATCCTAATGAGGATTTCTTTATCTTTATCCCACCACGGGTTGACCTACCTCTTTGAAATTTTGGGTTGATACATTTCACCAGTTTTGGGATATTCTTAAGAATTGCCTACATTTCTTCCATATTTTTCAATTTATCTCATTTTCAAAATTAATTGGCTTAAAATAGTTCATTGTCCTTTTATGATTTTCAGAATCTCCAAGCAGCCTGTGATTATGTCCCATTTTAATTTCATTATTGTTTCCCTAATTTTTTTTTTCTTCGTGTTTGGTTGGTTGTTTTGGTTATTTGCATTATAATTATTTCTATTTCATTATTGTTATTTCAAAAGACCAACAGGTTGTATTATCTTTTCTTTTTTATACTGTTTAATTTCACCTTATTTTGACATTTATTATCTAAGATTTTCTGTTATATTTTTGACTCATTGAGATGAATATGCAGGTAATCAAGTTTCTAACAAACTTTATTTTTAGAACAGTTTTAGATTTATAGACTGTTTGCCAAGAAAGTAAAGAGAGTCCCCCTGTACCTGGCACCCAATTTCTTCCATTATTAACATCTTACCTGAACGTGGTCCACTATTTAAATAAAGAAAACCCCGTATTGACACATCAGCAACCGCAGCCCGTGCTTTGTAGTCTAGCCCCCGCGGCGCTGAGCTCATCCTCTCCGTGCACTTGTCGTCCTCCCTGCCATGGCCGCTCATTCCAGTGGTTACCCCCTGGGATGTTATCATAGCCTCCACAGTCCCCCAGAATATCGTTTCAAAAATTGTGCTCTCCTCCTCCTGACGCCAATGAAAGTTCAGCCCCAAGTCGTTTTCAGAGCACCGATCCTGCATTTGTATCCCTCCCCCGCCCTCCCTTATTCTGTGCTTCCCTGTTTATCAAGTGTAAATTCAGTGGTCAATCCTTATACCACTGCTTGTGCCTGTAATCAAGACTGTTCCTTGATCCATCCGTTCAAACTCTGGTTAAACTCGTATCTTTGTCTCAGTCGCTGAGAATTGCTGACCCGAGTTATTGATTCTGTGCTTCCCTGTTTTGTTCCTTCTCAGACACTGCACATCTTTGACCTTTGACCTCCAGCTTTGCTTCCCCCTCCAGGTTCTCAGTTGATAATCTCACTGTTTATTTCACTGTAGAAATAAGTGTGCCTGCTTCCTCCTGCTCGTGTGCCCCTATCTTCTAGCTTCTCTCCTGTTATCATGGCTACTATCATTATGTTGTTATTATCAATATTATGTTTACGGGTGGAATATTATGGTTAAGACCCAACCCTCAGGTGGATTATTTGCATTCTTGCTAGACGCTTGTCCCTTTCCATCTATTCTCAGCGCAGCAGCCAGAGGGATCCTGTTCACAAGGAAATCAAATCATGTTGCTACATCCCATGTTTGTTAGATGGATATAGAAGAGATTCTCATTTATTCAGCACTAGTGATTTTTCCCTTGAACCCTGGCCTCCTCTACACAAGGAACCCCGTAAAACCATTTCAATTGCTCACTACCATGCATGTTATACCAGAACTTTTCTGCTTCCGAGGTGAAAATGAAAGTCAGATTCTCTAATCTTATCATGCTGTTTCTTATATATATAAAGAAATATAAAAATATATGTATATATTTACATATTATATAAATTATGGCATGCATAAATATGTATTATATAAACTGAAATATGTATTTTTTCCTATCTATAGACATAGAGATATAGAGATATAGATACAGAGAAATAGAGATAGATAGAGATAGAGAGACAGAGACAGAGATAGAGAGAGATATATCTTGTTTATCTGGCCTTTTCAGTCCTGTATCGTCATCCAGATGTGAAACATTTGCCTCTTTATCTCTTCCTCCATCTTTAAGGCTTTTGGTCATAAGTCTGAAGGGTGTGGACACAACTTCCATTCTCGTGGATCTGACGATCTTTATCCCTCAAACTAGGTTACTGAGTTTTCTTGGAGCATGTCAATCAAAAGCTCACATTTATGCTACTGTGAATTCACGATGATAATTTCATCTGGCCCACCCTGTCCTTCGTCACCTTTATGTTTCAGGCCAGTTCTCTCCCTCATCGTCCAGTCCACCACTTCTATTTTGCCCATCTTCTTTATTCCTCATTTAAGACATTTCAAACATTTCCTGCTCCCTCTTAACAAACGTTCTTCATTTATCTGAAGTGAAAACAGAATTGTTAGGCCAAAGCTTCCCAAACTGCATTATTACCTGTAAGCCCCTCCTCCATACTACAGGTAGAGTTGCCTCTTACACAGGGCTAAGCCTTTCTCTTACTGAGGGACCTACGTCCTTCCTAATTTTCCAGAACCACAGTCCTCCTGGCACCACACTGTGGTGTTCCCTCTCATTCTCCTGCTGCTGCTGCTTCTCAGTTTCCTTCTCACCAAGTCCTCACCGTGTCCCGCAAATTGTCAGTGTTCCTTCCACTGTCTGCCACATGCCCTCTGCTTGTCTGCTCGGTTTTCTCCTTGAACAGTCGTCTCCATGTCCCTACCTCTGATCACCATCTATAGACAATGCCTCCTGGATGCACACCTCTAGGCACTCTCTCTGTGAAGCCCCTGACCTGTATGTTACAAGCGCTTTGGAGACTCCCACACCAGGAAAAGTCCCCTCCACTCTAACTGGTCTCAAATCCCCCTAAATCTACTCTAGGGATTCCTGCCATAATGAAGGGCATTGCCATCAGTAAGTCAGCCATAACTGGCAACGGGAGTATGACCCTTAACTCTTCCCTCTCATTTCTTCACATCCAAACAACATGCTCTGCAATTTCTACATCCTCTACTGCTCGTATCCACCCATTTCATTCAGTCCCCACTCACCCTTCCTTAGAACTGGCACCACCATCTCTTAGCTACGTTTTTTCAACACACTCGACACTGGTCCTGTGGCCGCAAGGATGTCCATCATTCTGCCTGTGATTGCTACTGCATCCAGACCGATCCATCTTAAGCAAAGGGTGAGCAGCTCACTTTTCATTCTCTGTACTGATTCCTTTCAGCTTAAGTCAAATTCAAACCTGTTAACATGGTTTACAACGGTCTGCACGGCCCTGCTTCTTTTTATTTCATTGACTGTCTCCTCGTTGAATCCTCTGCACACTATTCCCAGAGGAGCCAAGTATCAATTTAGTTCTCAGTTGCATCATGTTGTCATTTGCCTTTGAAATTTATTATAGACTTTGTATCTCCCTAGAATCCTTCTAGCTCTCCTCCCTCTCCTTCTCAGCACTCCCTGCTCACAGCGGGACTTGTTTACCTGGGTGAGACTCAGGTGTGTATGGATTAGATGCACTTGTTCTCCAGTGCCTCCCCAACCCCGTTTGTCATATTTGTTTTGTATGAAGAATTGTCTGTCTAACCAACAATATTGTAGTCTCTGTGAGAGTAGGAGCTATGCCTGTCTTGTAAATCATGTTTATCTTTACATGGTGACAAAGAGGAGACACTCAATAATTATTAGTGGGATGAATTCACTGAGTTTTTTCTCAGCTGCTAAATATAAAACATATTAATCTAAAGAAGATATTTTATCTCTCCTTAAATATTTAAATCGTTTTCACAAGAAAAATGAATTAAATTTACAGTACGGTTTTATAGTGCAGAGTCAGGATTAGAAAGCAAAACATGATAAAGAAAAATCAACTTGAATCCTCTCTAATGGTGAGAGATGTCTGGAAGTAATGTCTGGAAGTAGGGCGTGTTAGCCCAGGGGTGAGTGAGCCCCCCAAGTCAGAGGCTAGATCATGACAATGGAAGAATAATGTAAAGGCAATTCATTTGTAGTCTTTCTCATCAGGATCTCATAAAACTGTGCTGCATTATGAATAGTTTTGAGGCACTAAAGAAGGTTCAGAGGCTTTTATCCAAAACCTGCATTCAGCTTTGCCAAAGGTGAGCAAAGTCTGCACGTATGGGAAGCAGTGCCCGTGCCTGTTGTTGGAGAATGTTGCTGTCCATCCCCCTAGGTGTGAAGCTCCATGATGGCATTAGGCTTTGTGGAAGCACGGCCGGTCGTGCGACTGAGCCCAGACACACATTGCCAAGACATTCCGAACTGAGTCCTGATCTCCACGTCCTGCAGATGCTTTTCGAGGAGGGTGTTTTAACTTTCCCAAGACAGGGGCATGTACACCTAGCATAGGTGGCTACCCATTCTTAGAGGCTTAACGCTTTGTGGCCGTTACCTTGAAATTTTCAGTCATTTTATCTTTGAATTTGTGTTTTGTGTCCTAAATCTGATAGAACAGTGGAGCGTGTGCTCTGGGCTTGCAGCCTCAATTTGCGTGCAGTGCCGACGCTCACTGCCTCCCCCTTTCTGCACTGCTCCTCCGCCTGGGACAGTGGCCAGGAAGTTTGAGGGCATGAGGGGGCAGTGGATGCATCCTGCTGCGCCCTCTGCCCCCTGTGGGGACCTGGGCTCCGGGAAGGCTTGGGCTCAGACGGTTGGTCTATGCCATCTGTGGGCAGGTAGAGTCAGCGGCCATCCCATTCTAGGCTGACAGGGCCATGGTGTGTTTGATGAACAACTCGACCTTTATACCACCCTTGTACTACCCACAGTCCAAGTGCTGAGAGCATGAGGCTGGCAGTATGCTATACCTTGAGGTCAACTGTCTACCACGGGTTGAGACAGTAGCCTCTGGAGAAGAAGGCGTTCACTTCCCTCCCGCAGCTCGGGTCCTAGTTTTGCACTTTTCACTGGGCCCACAGATTATGTAGCCAGGACTGTCTAGTACATGAATATTCATGTCTAGTACATATTCATTAAAAAGGAGCTTATAAGTCACGTGGTGCAGGTTAATGATAGGTGTGACTGGGTGCACAAATGCTATATTTGGGGCCTAATAAAACACATTTCACACGGATAAACTGGGAAAGCCAAATGGGACATTTAAATATACTAAATCAACAATAGATTCTGTAGGGAAAAATAGTTTAGCATCAGAAATATGGGGTATATGCATGCTTGAGTTTGACATAGTTATAAATATATAAATACGTATGTTAATCAACCTGTTAGCCGAATACCCTCAAGAAATTTGTGGTGCTTTTCCCTTGTACTACTTGGTTACTTGTTTCTGTACTTCATGTTTCTCAATGAGATTATCCCGCAGTAACACATATCAGGTTAATTGTACCTATAGCTTCTGCTGTTTCAAGTCTCTGGAAGGTTATTCAGGTACATAAAGTGAAGAGTTGTCTTCCAGCTGGCAGAACTAATATGATAAGTTCTAGCTTCTTGAATCTGTTTCAAAAAGTTTAATAAAAAATTAACCTTTAATTCACATTGGTACAGATTCCTTCTCTTCTAGGGCCCAATAATACTTCCTCTCTATCACTCACCCATCATCTGTGAGGCTTAAAAGCTCCTGGATATCTCCAATGAATGCAAATAAACCAGAATTTGTCTGGATAGGATGCATTCCAGTAACTTCCTGTGAAATACTAATTGATTAAGTTTCAAGTGCCCAACCACATTTTTGGTCCATTACCTCTTGGGACTAATACATGGATATTAAATGATACATTAACTTATAGGTCAAAGTGAAATGTGCCACCTCAGGCAGGAATTTTCACTCAAGTTTGGCATTCTGCTTGAAATAAACCTCTCCTCTTACATTTCATCACTCTGAGTCCAACCTCCAGGCTCTGAAGAGCCTGTCAACATATCCTGCAAGATACCATGTTCTTTCAGATAGAGAACCACGTGCTGACGTTTTCCCAGAAAATGCTGCTCTGAGTGTTGTTACAAACAATGGGCTTCCCAACAACCAACATACTACAAAGAGTTTATCCAAATTCCAGTCAGGTAACTGGGCTTGGGATGGTCTAATTGAGGTATTACCTCTCTTATAATATTACTACTACAGTGCTTTCTAAAGGAATTAGTTATAGAGCTGTAGAAATGAGAAGCAAGAAAGCAAACAAAAGTCAGTCAAGACTCAAAAATCTATTTGAGTGAATCTAAAGAGTTGGATGTATGTGAATATATACATATCTCATGACTCAATTCCATTCCTAGTTAAATCACTAAAGAAATCCATGCGATTGTGCAATGAGAGAGATGTATAAGAATGTTCACAGCTACAATATTGACAGTAGCAGGTAACGGAAACTATCCAAGTGGCCACCAACAAAAGGAATGAATACACATACCTTACCACAGAGTTACGGATAGGAACAGCATACAACTATAAGAATAAATACATTTGACCACTTTATAACAATCAGCATGAGCTGCACACACAGATTCTACAGACAAGGATACCAAACATACAATAATACATACATAGTACGGGAGTTCATTTATGTAAATTTTACAAACAGGACAACTAAGCACAAACGTTACAAATAAGGTAACTTGTTTTCTTGAGGGAGACAAAAAAAGGTTAAATGATTAAAAAGGTTCTTGAGGTGCTGGGCTGTGCTTCATTTCTATCTAGTTGGTAATTCCACAAATGCTCGCTGTATGATAATTTATTAATCTGTATATTCACGTCTTAGGGAATTTTCTGTATCATTTGTTATATTAGAAGAATCATAATATTGACTAATCTGGGACAATTTCTCTCAATATATGATTTATTTTCCAATATGTAGATTTGTGTATTTAATTTGAAAAATAATCATATTATCTAACTATTCATTTCATTTTTAAAATTTGGGTTTTTTTATTACGTACTTCAAAATTCCTGTTTTCTCTAATTTAATCGTCTTTCATTTTCTCTATTATCATATTAAATTCTTAGTTTCTTTTTAATGCTTTTCTCATGTCCATCCCTTACCATCATTACTGAGAGTTTCATAGCGATTGTTTCTACATATTTTTTCTATTTGCTTTAAGTGACCAATTTTCCCATTCTTCTCTCTGTCCTCCTAGCTCCTACTGCATCTATACATATATTTTTGGCTATTTTTCCCAATTGCTTGTACATCTGCTTCGTTGTCTCATTCATAGACATGACTGATTCATTATTCAACTTGAGACTCAATGTTTTAAATTTGCATCTGTTACAACAATTTTTCTTGTTCTGTTGATAGGCTTTCTTGTATTTTTCCTCCCCTCCTTTTTTGTGGCATTATTATACGGATGCTATTTTAGGAATTTTAATAAAAGTATTACCTGTTTTCAAAGCAAATGGATTTTTCCTGTTTCAACTCTTAAGAGGAGGTCTCTGGAGAATGAGGAGCTTCCAGATACATTTTACAGGTTGTCCAGTTTTCACAAAGCAAGCTCTCTCTTATTCCTTACTTTGCTTTTTGAAAATGTAACTGGGATCTCCTCAGAGGTACAAACAATAATAATAATAATAATAATAATAATAATAATAATAATAACAACAACAACAACAACAACAACAATAACAACAATAATAAAACAACAGCAATAATACTAATTATAAGTGCTGATGTCAGTCTGTTACTAGGCCATATACTTTAAAAAAAATGTGTACCTAATACACTCAATACTTTCTATTTATCTCTCAATCATTTTGCTGTGTCCACATGATTTCATGTTAAACAGTCCATTTGAGAAAATGGGTTATTTTTAAGTTTTTTAAAAATTACTTATTTTTTCAGTACAGTCGACATTCAATATTATTTTATATTAGTTTCAGGTGTACAGCACAGTGGTTAGACATTTATATAATTTCTGTAGTGATCCCCCTAATTAGTCTAGTACCCACCTGGCACTATACATAGTTGTAGCAACATTATTGACTATATTTCCCATGCTGTACTTTATATCCCTGTGACTATTTTGTAACTACCAATTTATATTTCTTAATCCTTTCACCTTTTTCACCCAGCTCCTATTTACAATAGCCAAGATATGGAAACAACTCAACTACCCATCAATAAATGATTGGTTAAAGAAGTCATGGTACATACGTATAATGGAATATTAGCCATAAAAAGAATGAAATCTTACCATTTATGACTACATGGATGGATCTAGAGGGTATTATGCTGAGTGAAATAAGTAAGACTGAGAAAGACAAATACCTTATGTCTCACTTAGATGTGGAATCTAAAGAACAAAATAAATGATCAGGCCGTATACTTTTATTTTCATCCATTTATTTTTCATCCATGCATTTTTGAGTATCCTGTTGCAAACAGATACAGGGTTTTTACCTTGAGTTGGGCCTTTCACCATTTGGGAGTGCATTTCTCATGGCTTTTTACATCTTGGTATTCTCACTACTTATTTTTCTCTCTGGGACATGTGTGACTTTTCAGGTTCTTCTTACGTAGCCCCTCCCACCTTTGTCTGTCAATATCTTTCTTTATTTGATGTGTAAGGAGTTTCAATTTCTCTCATTTTCTAAAAATAGAGCTTGTTTCTTTTTTTCCTTTGTTCTGAAATAATTTTCAGGAGTTGAAAGTGTCAATGTTGAATTTAAGATATTGTCCAAATCATAAATCTATATTATGGCATTTGTAAAAGGTACCCCAGGGCAAACCATTCATAGACTTACATGTTCAATGAAAAATTGTATTTCTGTCCAGAGGAAGAATAAATAGGGGAGTGTATATCTTTAATTAATATAATTCTAGAGCCATTTATATTAAATAATTCTTATTTAAATATCCAGGTGATGTAACATGCTTTAACCAATGAAATTGGTCGGGATTGTCTGATTCTTCAGAATATCACCCACAGAACTCAGGCAACTTTGAATATTAATGATTTGTATTAATTTTTTATGAAAACAAAGAAACAAAGCAGTAAATGTAGCATACAATTTTTTCTATAATGTTTTCTCTATTTTTCCAGGCATATAGTCTGGAACTCACAAATTGATTTTCTTTATAAATCAAGGATAGAAATATGAAAATACATTGGATTAATGTTATTAATTCAGATAATGCCTTTGAGAAAAGGAGAAAAGCTTCTTCGGTCTCCTGGTTATATATGCTAACTTTTGCCAATACTTTTCTCCACGCCATTTTGTGCATTGATCCAATTTAATTAAAAGCTCTGTGTATGCTTGTAATATGGTTCCTATTGGAATAAAGGTTCATGTTAGATGCTATTTATTGTGGTATTGCATATCTTAGAATACTCCCTTAATGCTGAGATTTTCTTAAAACAAAATTTTATTTTCCTTTTGGTTAATACATTTTTATCTATTATGACAGTTGAAGGACTTTGCTTGTGTTACGGGTTAAACTGTATATCTGGTAATTCATGTGTTCAAGCCCTAACTCCCAGGACCTCAGAATGTGACTGTATTTAGAGATAGGATCTTGAAAGAGGTAATTAAGTTAAAATGAGGCCACCAGGGTGAGCCCTAATCTGATGTGACTGGTAGTTTTATAAGAATAATTAATTAGGACACAGACTCACACAGAGGGTAGACCATGTGAAGACAGAGGGAAAAGAACACAGCCACAGAGAGGCCTCAGAACCTTGTCTGCAC
The DNA here is from genome assembly GCF_004115265.2 of Rhinolophus ferrumequinum. NCBI lineage: Eukaryota > Metazoa > Chordata > Mammalia > Chiroptera > Rhinolophidae > Rhinolophus > Rhinolophus ferrumequinum. The sequence continues at coordinate 3,819,158 of NC_046303.1, read as the reverse complement.
CTTGATCTTGAATTTCTAGCCTCCAAAACTGTGAGAAAAATAAGTATCTGTGGTTTAAGCCACCCATTATGGTACTTTGTTGCGGCAATCCTAGACAACAAACACAGTTTACAGGTTATTTAGAGGACGTTGTTGTAGATCAAGGAAACAAAGGAATGTATATGAGTAGATGGTCAGTGCAAGCAAAGGGTGGAAAAATTAGATGTCTCCAGGGATCTTAGTAGGAAGAGATAATGCCTCTTGGCAAGTTGATGAACATGTTTTCCTCAAAGCACTAGCTTATAAATTGGGGCATAGATAAAAAATTAAGACATTAAGAAAGAAAAAGAGAAAACAGAGAAAATAAGTACAAATACACTAAAGATAGCAAATTTTCTTGAAACGATGTTTGATCCAAATTACACACCAGGTTTTTATAATAAATAATTTTACAAACATTTCTTGAGCACTGGTTAGGTTTGGAAATTTTAAAATAACATAATCAATATTTTCTCAGTGAAAATATAGTAGAGGGTAAATAATTTTTGAAAAATTATTTTAATAGTATGTGATTTTAATGATTGAGTTATGTATGTGAACCCATTGTCAACATTCACATTTAAAGATGGAAAGGTGTGTAGAGATTATTTTGTTCCAGTCTCTGGGAAACTGATCTTCTTCAAGATATATTTTTGTCTTGACAGTGTTCATTTTATCATCTCAGATGGTAGTAAAAAACTCTCTCAGTAGTCACCAAACTTCTCTTGCTCATTGTCTTCTACTAGGGGTTGACCAAAGTTGAAATGCTCTTTTCTTTCGTGAAATGTATTATCATTTCATTGAAAGTACAATATAAAAATAACAAAAGATGGCCTGAATTATCAAGAATAGGTTAAAAAAGAATTAAATAAAAGGTCATATAACGTCAATTTAAATAATTAAAATGTGAAATAGGAACAATTTTCCCTCCCCTCTGCAGGGTAGCTTCTACTGTTGTTTTGGTGATTTAACAGAATATAGAAAATGTCGATAAAATATGTTTAACATTTTCTAAAGATCCTTCTTGTGTTTTGTATGGAATACTATAGTATGGCTTCCCCATTTATTTTCCAAATAATGTTATCTACATTTACTAAATACTCTACTTGTATTTGCATCCTTATGTTAGAGTCTACTGCTAAGAGACCCCAAATTGATGGTGGTTATATTTTCAGGCAATGGAACTGTCCTTAACCTGAGAAACTGTAGATCAGGTCTGTGTGATAAGTGGACACATTAAGTAACCTGAGAGAAGAGATTTTTGAGTAAGAATTGGATGATTTGTGGGGCAGCTTCTCAGTTGTACTAAATATCAATCATATAACCATGTACTAAATATTTTCATGTAAATGTGTTTGAGCTCATTATGTTATAGAAACACATCTTTGTTAATTGTAAAGATTTGATAATCCATCATAAGATTATGATTTTTTATTTCCAGTGTCATTTAATGACTATTCCATTTGCTAAGAGTAAATTGAAAAACTTGCTGTCTTCTCTCTCTAACATAGCTAATTTAAGAATATTAAGTAAAAGAGGAGATGACACTAGCTTCCATTCTAGTATCTTGCTTGAATGATCAACTAATTCTTTCCATTTATCTCACCATATTTTGAAATCACCATCATATTAAGGTGTACCTGGAATTGACACTAGAAGATTATGTATTTCTACAATCACTCAGTGGAAGGGGATTGTACCTACAACATCTCTTACAGTTTGCATAGCCGTTCTGCTTCTGTTCAGATGTTTTTGGAGATGGATAGTTTACCAATTCATTGTTGTTGTTGGACATTGGTAATTCTTAGATGCTGTTTCTTTAAATTAAAAGTTAATCTGACCAAGCTAAGTTAATTCCTTGGTCACATGGTTTGAAACATATTCCAGAACCTTTCAATTTCTACATTTGTCAATGCTTCAGATTGACTGAAGTTAAATGTAGATGCTTCCCAGATGGTAGCTATAAGCTTCAAATACCATGAAAATAAAATAATGTAACTAATACATTATGCATAGGTGGTCAAAACAGTGTCCAAGGAAATGCCTTTGGTGAACACAAGACAGTGGAGTTACCAAGATGCTTACCATGTAAATGGGGAGTTGATGACAATACTAAGTTATTTGGTATCCCTGATCAGATCAAAGGCAAAACGAAGAGTAATGAGAACTTGCTAGAATAAATGACATGTTATCTATATAGTATAAACCTAAAATTTGGATTTTGAGTTGGATAAATTTATAATTTTATGCATATTATGGAAAGATGCCAGTGATACTATCTTATTTGTTACATTCCTCAAGAAAACCACTCTGACAGTTTCAGGACATCAGAGCTATAAATCCTATCCCAAGAAGATAAGAGAGCCTCCTCATCTTCCTGCTGCTTTTAAGGCCGTCAGCACTATGATGAATTATTTATAAAGGGTATGTAGACATATTAGATCAATGACATATTTTTAGTCAGGATAATTTACGTGTATATATAGAGAGGTTTATTTTTTTGAAATTAATACATTTTAAAGCAAAGATTTTGAGCAAAAATAGAATTGCATATATATATGTGTATATATGTATATATATATGTGTATACATATATATGTGTGTGTGTGTGTATATATATATATGTGTGTGTGTTATTGTTTTCCCCTAAATTATGAGGTAAATCTCCTTCTTGGTGACGATTTATGGTATACTTAATGTCAATTCCTGTTCTATTATTATTTGCCGTTTGTGCTTTTTAATTCAAATAATGGGAAGCAATAGCAATGAGTTGCCAGACACATTATTATGACACCCAGTAAAGTTTATGATTGAAGTTAATATACATCCTGAGAAAAATTCACACGACCAAATTACTCTCATCTGGCATGTTTATAGTATCAACAGAGAATGACTAGGAAAATAGATTTTACAAACTGTTAAGACACAAAACATGACAAGAAAGACTGGGCTTGCAGCATTGAGTCCAGGCTCACCCATCCCATCACCTAGTCTTCCAGGGGTGACAGTCACACGGGCGGATGCCCTCTCCCATGCGAGCAATGAACTTCTTCCTGAGGCAACCTAACCTGATAGGAGCTCACAAAGCATAAGCTGTGACATCACTGTGCAATAATATATCCTCCCCCACTCTCTTTATGTGCCTCAAACACTATCAGTTAATCTGGTTATTGTGAGATATTTGTCATGTGCACACAGTCATTTAAAAGTCCAGGGGGGACCAGTAGTGGTGGCATGACAACATTTAAGCAAACAAAATAAGAATTAACACCAAGCACTCTTCAGGTTGAGAAGCTGCGAAACCTCTATCACATCTATTGCCTTTCCCCCAGGAGCAGATCAGTGATCGCCGTCTTTGACAGTTGCCGCGAGGCTGCTGTGCGTGACCACAGCAGACACTCACTAAGGGTGATGGCGGGTTCCTCCAATACTTCACACGGGCGTTTCAGGAAGGGAGGTCTTGGTTAAGTGTGATTCCATGGTCAACACTCAGATCATTTTGTCTGCCATGCCTTTTGTACTTTGCAAGAGCGATACAAGGAAAACGTGCCCCTCTTTCTTCCGTGCTGCTGGCCCCCACATACCATAGTCTGTGTCCTCTCTCCCCAGGACTGGAGCAGACGAATGGGGCTCAAGCCACCCTCCTCTCCACTCCAGTTTCCTCTGGGGAGCCAGAAGAGGCTTCAAAAGCCACACTGGTGATCAGGGACCTGCCACTAAAAATCCTTCAGTGCTATCCTATTTTCTGTGTGAAAGTCCTAATTCCTTCAATGTCTCATAAAGTTCTCCATGGTTTTTGCCTTCTTAACTATCCAAGCTACAGCTCATAACTCTGACCTTCAAACTACTTGTAATAGGTACCGGTGTTTCATTTCCTCTCTTGATCCATGCTTTATTTTGCATGGAAACTTTATATATGGCGATTCAATTACTGGAACACTCCCATTTGACCTTGTTCTCCATTGCTCTCTATTGTTCTTTAACCTCACTTTACCTCTCACTTCTCAAGGAAGGCTTTCTCTGTTCCCTTGAAGAGTTAAGCTTTCCCTAATGTATGTTTTCAACAGTTTCCTTTCCCCCTCCCTTTTTTCCTCCATTCTATCACTTCTTTTTAAAGGACTTGTTTAATTCTTGTTATTCTCTCATTACATGTTAGGCTTGTGAAAGCAAAACCTCTGTCTACCATGGTCACCAAAATAGCCTTACAGCCTAGATAAGTTAATGGCACACAAGACGCTGTTGTGTAATTTAAAAAAAGGGGGGTGGGGGCTGATGCTTCTCCTGGGTTTCTCCGAGAGAGCTTCTCAGCTTTTCAGCTTTACCTGTTGTTGGGTGTCTTTGGTATTCTTGGTAGCTCCTTAGTAAACACCGAGTTTGTGTAAAGCGATTCCTCAGAAGGAGGGCTGGTCACGCAGGAAGGGGACTCCTGTGAATAGAGGCCTGGCGCTTTGAGCCACGTGATGCTGGCCAAGCTCCTGGGAAGGTCTGGGCTGAAGATGGAGTTCAATCACGTGGCTAATGACTGAGTTGACCACGCCAAGCAAATGCACCCCCAACTGAAAACACTGAGGCTGCGTGAGCTTCCGGGAGGGTGACGTATCCTGATTTCCCGGGGAGGGGCTCCGAAGGTCTGGGTCTGAGACGCTCCCAAACCTGGCCCAAGGTGTCTCTTCATTTCTCTGGTCCTGACTGTATCCTTTGCAGTCAAGTTGTAATCATAAATAAGGTGCTTTTATGAGTTCTGTCAGTCGTTCTAACGCATTTCAAACATGAAGTGGTTGTGAAAGCCCCAGAATCTGTTGTGTCTGCAGTGAGTGCGGCTGGTGGGTGACTGAGCCTCTCCCGGTGGCGTCTGCGCTGACTCCAGCGGGTGGGCGGCAGGCTGCGTGGCAGTACTGCAGGACCTTGTCCTCTCCACGGAAGAAATGAGTAACTGTATGGACTGAAAACTGAAAGACAGCGTTCTAAACTGCCATCCAAGATAGAAGTCTTCACGCAGTCCCTCTCTCTCCGTGTGTGTGTGTGTGTGTGTGTGTGTGTGTGTGTGTGTGTCTGTGTGTGTTTCTTTTCTGGGGAAGACGGCCCATTTCCGAGACGGCCACTAAGATCACAGGCCACTCAGCCCACGAGGGCATATGTCCTTCGAGTGCATTACCCCCCGTGCATGTGATAGGACATCCCTCTCTCGATTAGGTTGGACTATAAACAAAGGTGATGGGACCGTCACTTCCGCTGCATTGGATAAGACTCTTAGGAGACCAGAGTAAGCCTCTCCTGTTGGCTTTCCAGAAGCAAGCTGCCATGTGGTGAGAAGGCCGTTTGTCTAGAACCTGCGGGCAGTCTCTAGGAGGTAAGAGTGATCCCCTGGCCAACAGCCAGAAGGCAAACGGGGATCTCATTGCTACAACTGCAAGGAACTCAAGTCTTCCGATAACCTGAATGAGCCGGGAAGGCGACACCCTGCTCCAGTGAAAACGCAGCCTGGCAGACACCTTGGATGGAAACCCTGAGGAGAGTCTAACCACTGTGCCTGGACATTTGACCTGAAGAAACTTTAGATAATCACTGGTGTTCTCCCCCACTGACTTTGTGGTGATTGTTATACAACATACAACACGAACACACTTTCCCTCCTACATTTATCCAAAAGGGGAAAAAAAAATGTTAGCAACTTTGATGTGCTCTTTTGTAAGAAAAACTTAGAAAACAATTTTTTATGTTGCTGAATAAAGGAAATTCTGCATGTTTTGACATTCAGCCAAGCATTAGAAAAGGTCGATAACTTCTTAGAAAAGTTAAAATGAAAATTTTGTTTTTTCTGTGGCATCCCAAAATAAGTAGAACAGTCATAAATAGAGCACCCTACTTACGAAGGCAAGAAGCAGTCTTATACACACGCTTACATTTCAACTCCTTAAAGTTCCAGTTAAAAATGCTTATTTACAAAGCAACCAAAAGGTAACAAAAGTACAAATGTAAAAGTCATTCTCTCAGGGACTTAGAAACCCTCCAAGTACAAGGCCCCTCATGTCAAAACCATATAGTGGTACAAACATGGAAACAATCATTTTCTAAGAATACAAGTTTGAAGACTAAGAACTAACTAGATTTTGATAATGATTGAACACATAGTGTTTGTGTGACTATGGTATTGAATATATGCATTCACAGCATTAATTGTTTTCTTCAATCTTTTCACTTAAAAAACCTTGTAATAAATGTCCTCTTCACGAAGGTGTAGTTTTGCTTATAAAACTTTGATGATATTTAGAGTTGTGTTGTGCTCTCTGGGGGGCATTCTGTTAAAAAATCTCACCCATTGTGAGCACCATTACACACTGTTGAGATATTTTAAGCTGCACATTCCAGTGGGGCCTCATATATTTGGATAAGCATGTCGTCTATGTCATCTATAATTTGATAAAAATGTCGAACAGAATAAAGCTAAGGATGTTAACATAAATCATTCCATAGCGAATCCCATTTAGTTGGACATTTTATTTCTTACTCATCAGTATGATTGTTGAACCCATTCTTTATTGCTGTCACCACAAGTATGACCACAAATAAATCCTCGGGACCTTGAAAAATCATCTTGTTAAAATCCACATAAACTACAAATCGCCGTTGTTTCTGGATGAAATTGTGGACTTATGCAAATTTCTTGGTAGATATATAAAAATCTAACCAGATAATTCTGGCTTTAGTTTTCTTTTGCAAGATTTATGTAAGGTCTATGCAATCAACCGTTCCATGGCTTGGATATGAAGATTATTCCATGCTTATTGCAACATAGATTGTCTACATCCAGCATTTGTCCTTTCCCAAGTTTTCTTATTCTGCAGTTACCTGTGTTTTTCCTTCTCTCAATCCCTAGACATCCCCCCCGAAAAAAAAGATTTATCATATCAACATCCCACTTAGACGCCATCTTCTAAGTATCTAGTTTCATTTGCATTATTAATAATGTCAGAGTGCACATTTGTCTGTATTTTTAGTCACTTCCAGTGTAATTTTTATATGATGTCACAATGAACTTTGTGTTGACATTAATTTTCCCCATGAAATTTGCTCAGCTTCTATTTACACATAGCCCCTGAGTCTCACATAGAATAAGCTGGAGAAATGAAGGCACTGGGACCTTGGTGGTATTTATGATGGTGCATCATCCAATTGCACTGCACCTGTCTGGATCATAGGTTCGCGGTAATGCAGTGAAAATGATTTGAATGGGTCATAGGTCTAATGCACTGAGCACATAAACAAAGGCTGCCCATGGAGAGTGTTAATCCATGCTCATTAATTTTTGAATTCACATTCTGCAAGTTCATCCAAAATTTATGAACCACATCAGAGTTTGGCTTCAACAGCAATAGAGACATACTGTAACATATGGCTGGGGGTCAAAATGGAGTCCTTGGCAAGGCTCCTGTAGAGATCCAGGTGACGTGAAATACACCAGACCCGCCACCATGGCCACGAGTCACAGCCCACGGAAGAGGAACGCTTTGCGATATCTCTGAAACTGTGAAAGGCAAAGCAGACTCATTTTCAATTTCTTCTAAAGAGAATCTCATTGCCCCAGTTTAGTGGCTCCTGTTTCTTAGAATATATCTGTCTGCATGATCATTTAAATCATGTAAAATTTTTAAATTTTTTAAAATTTATTTTTAAATAAAATCAAAAATTTATTTTTCTATGTTGTATGTCTAAGCATCCCTATACATAGGGATGTCTAAGCATCCCTATACATAGACATGTAGATATGTGTATATACATGTATATTTTATATATATACACACACACACACACACATACATACACACACATATATACACATTAACCACTGCTTTAATGTAAAATGTTATTTTAATAATCTTTTAATGGAAATAAGGTGATTGAATATAATCAAATTTTTAAAAATCTTGACTTAACACTTAGTGTTATATACTAGTCTGGTTATTTTAATTTGGTACTTTCTTCCCAGTGATTATTATCGTACTTGGAATGGTAATTCACAAAGGTGAGGATCCAAAAGCTAGACTGAATCATGAGACTCATTTTTCTTTAATACATGAACAAAATATTTGTTTAAAGTTAGAGATATCCATCTTCAGTAGTGCCAATCAGTTTTCCTCGGGAAAAAAAATGGATACGGTTACTTTAAAAAATAAACTACATAAAATTAAAACATATCATAATGGTAGAAAAGACTCTTTATTTAAATCTTTCCACTGACAGCACATTTAAGTGACTTTGTCCCCTCACATCCTACACCTTACCTCAGTCATGGACACTTCAGATCCAAGCTACACTAAATACCCTCAGTGCTCTCTCCTACTCTTACTCTCCTGGTTTCAATTCCTTAAGTTCCTCATGCTGCTTTTTCTTAACTACTCCCACAAATTTTATTTGATATTCCTTAATTATTCCTTTCATTTGGCCACCTTGCCACTCACCCCCTCAGAGAAGCCTGCCGCAAACATGTTGGCAGGAGCAGATGCATCTGTCACCCTCCCAGGATCCACCATTAATGGATATGGCAGCCACTGTGTATTTCCGCCCTTGGACTGTAAGGGGAGTGGGGACAGAGGCTGCTGTCTGTCCTCCTCTCTGGTGGACCCCACTTTCTGGCCCCACGACTTGGATTCAGACAGTACATGTAAAGTTGAACAAATTAATAAGGAGCCAATCCAAAGCCCAGAAATCTTTTCATATATGGCTTCTCTGTTAGTCTCGCAATCCCCAGTGCTAGAACTCTTGCGAGGAGTATGGTAGAGTGGTCAAACTCTCCTCTACATCCCTACACATGTTTTTTCCTACTTTCCATGTCTTCATTTGTTTGAGGAGAATGCTAGGTGTTTATCTCGGTACTATTTCTACTCAATAATATCAATACCTGGTGCAGATTATCATTACACTGATTGCTGTAAGGGGTGGTATTAATTTCTTATTGCTGGTGTAAAAAATTACTGCACATTTAGTGCCTTACAACAAAATTTTATTATTTAGCATTCTGGAGGCCAGAAGTCTAAAAGTCATTTCATTGAACTGAAGTCAAGCTGTCTATAGAGGTGCTTCTGAGACTCCAAGGAAATATCTGTCCTCTTGCCTTTCCCAGCCTCCGGAGGCCACCTGTATTCCTTTCATCCATGGCCTTTCCTCCACTTTCAACGCCAGTAATTGTATCACCTGGACTGCAGCTTCCATCGTCACATCTGTGCCTTGGATTCTACTACCTCTCTTGCCCTCCATGGACGATGTGATTATATCAGCGCCAACCTTATAATCCAGGTAATCTTCTGATGTCAAGATCCTTAATTTAATCACAAATACAAAGCTTCTTTTGCCATGTAAGGGAATAAATTAACTGTGTTAGAGATTAGGATATGGATATCCTTGGGGGGGACATTCTTCTTCTTATCACAGGTCTTATTGGACAAATATCAGGTAAGAATTTTGTCTCCTTGTAAAACTACACATTAATTAAACTTGTTTTTTTTTTAATAAATCCAATAAGGAAAGATTCAAAATGCCAAGAGCCACATATGAGTTGAAGCATTTTTGACATAGTTCATTGATTTTCCATTTAAAATTATGTTAAGATATAACCGTATATGCTCATACTACTTTCTGACTTCTTATTGATAGGTTTGTCTTCCTGAGCTGTTTTCATAGTCCAAGCAAACTGAGGGAGCCCCCTCCTCCAAAAGGAGGGAAGCCGAGAGAAATTTGTCGGTTGTAAATTTGATGTATATGACCAGGTCATTGCTTCTCTCCGTGGGGTGGACTACTGTATTGGTGACCCCCATCGAACCATACCTCCCTATATTCATGCCCTTGGATAGGCCTTACTCACCTTGACCTCAGCTTGGCCATGTGACTTACTTTGGCAAATTTGAGATTAGCAAGAGTGATACAAGCTGAGGATTGACAAGGTGTTTGTGAATTGAACTGAGGCTTTTTTTCTTAGACTCTTCCCTCTTGGAGACCATTGCCATGCTGTAATGAAACTTGGACTCAACTCCTGAATAATGAGAGACCATGTATAGACAGATCTCGGTTTTGAAATGTCTTCTTAGAAGTTGCACCCTCCCCTGAGTTCCTAGCTAAATGCAAATGCAGGTGACTTTGGCAATACCACGTAGAGTGGCAGCACTGCCCAGCTGATCACAGTCCATACCACTGCCAGGCAGAAAAAAATAGATCACTGCTGTTTGATGCCATGGAGTTTGGATGTGGGATGGTCCGCAGCAGCAGATAGCTGAAAGACCCCTTGGTAGCGTTACGTTCAGTAATAACACTTTCTTTCTTATACAGTGCTTGGGGAGGCAGGCCCAATAAGATATTAGAACATGACACACATGATAAACATCTTCTCGTCAATAAAGACGAACAGATTACAGATCTCATATTTTAACGTCCTTTACTTGTCAAATTTACATAAATGTTCTCATGTGATTAGGTCTTGCTTAAGCTTCTACATGTTGTGAGCTCCCAATGTCTGCTCACATTGCAGATTTCAAATGGATAAGCTCTTGTTCAGGATGGAGCTGTTCTCAGGTATAAACATTCACCCTCCCTGTGAGTTTTTCCTCTCAATTGGGAACAGATGGTCGCAATTGTCTTTAAGTTATAGACACCCTGTCTTTTCATTATGAAAGATAAAATAAAAGCACAACATGTTACCTTCAGGCTTAGCAACCATGTAATTCAGGAAATTAAAAAAAAAAAAACACAAAAAAACAAAAAAACGAAATCAATGCTGGTTCTGATTATGAAGGGTTAAGTTTCCAGGAATGGGTGTTTTATGCTTTCATCTTAGAGACTGTCATTCATAGTCTCACATTTGGTACTAAGTTGCATTTATGTTGCTGGTGGGTTCATGTAATATCCAATTCTATGGCCTCCTCTTCTTGAATTACCATACCTAGAGTGTAAGATCAGAGATTTCTATGGCAAGTGGTTCCAGTTTAATATGACCTAGAAACTAAAATGGCACATCACTCCTGTTGGGTCACAGGCTCATACTCCAACCCCCAAGAGAGTCCCATTTTATTAAACCAATAAAGAAAGACTGTTGTAGAATGTCCATAACCTTATAGGCCGCAGTTCTTTCAAGAGCACTAATAGTAAGTATTGTGGACTTAATTAAATTGATTAAACACAATTGACCCAGTATTAGAATTGTTCATTATTTACCCACCTCAGAGTCCTGAGCCAAAATGGCAATCACTGTCTCTGAAAGCAAAGCCAGATAATGTCATTGGCCCTGACGTGTACAAGAGTCCAAGGTCTTGGGTTAAGCAATGAAAGTGAATCCACTCCATCTCATACACTGATATATAGGGCAGCTTCATTACAGAGTGAAATTTAATGGTTGAGAGCCTGAGAGTTTTATAAAAGCTGGATCAATTCCCAGGTGTGCTTCTTTAGATCAGGGACTTTGGGGGAGTTGTCTAAACCCTCTGTGCCTCAGTTTCTTAATTTCTACATGTTTACAACTCAAAAATTTCTGACAATTTGGCACTCACTGTATGTTATATATAAGTATGCCTTTAATATCATTATTACTTAAGTAATTTAGTAATTTGGAAAAATAAAAGTGAACATTTCATGTACTGTCTCTACCATGGGAGAACCTATTGGTCCAGGGAGCTGGATAAGGCATTATTCAATGTCCCATACATTGTGTTATTAGTACTCACAAAAGTTATAAATTTCAAATCACAGTCATTCCTTGGTTGGGGCCATTCAGGAAAAACAAAGTGTAATGCCAATAAAGAGCCTTTGTAGCCATCATCAAAATGAACAGTATTGGAGGGCTATACTGAAAAGAAAAAAAAAAAAAGTAAATGGTTTTCTTATTTTCAAATGGTGGAGTGATCTTAATCCCATCACCATTTAGTACTCAGTCAGTGTTTCTATGTACCTGTGTGCCCAGTGTACTTTAGTATACTTTTCGGGTCCTCTATAAATTCTGATGCAGTTGAAGCCTAATATTTAGTAAAGAAATTAACTTCCTTTTCATAACTTTCCTTGGGCTACTGTAACAAAGTGCAACAAACTGGGTGGCTTAAAACAACAGCAAATAGTGTCTCACAGTTCTAGGGACTGCGAAGAAGCAGCCAGGGTTCAGCAGTTCCTAGCGCTCTTGAAGGCTCTACAGGAGCCTGATGCGTGCCTTTCTCTTAGCTCTGGTGTCACCCGCAATGCTGGATGGCACTCCACTCACAGCCACATAACTGCACGGTCTGCCGCCACCAGTGTGTGGCACTCTTCCTCTGTCTCTGTCTGCACGTGGGCATCTTCTTGTTGGGTCCGCCAGTTATATTGGAGGAGCGGCCCGCACGGCTCCAGTACGACTCATCTGAGCTCATTAAGCCTGCGATGGTCCTCTTTCCAACTAGGTCACAGGTTGAGGTACAGGGGTTAGAATTTAAACATATCATTTTGAGGGGACTCAATTCATCCCTTAACAGTTTCAAGAGTCATAACATTATTTATTCATAAGCATAGAATGAGTCCCAAATCTCTCCCAAGACAGACCAACTCTGCCCAGCCCACACTGCAACTGGGGAATAGAGTTGGAAAGGGGAGTTAAAAGACTAGAGGGACACACCTCATGCTTACTAGTTATACACACCTCGATTACCATGGTTCTGCACAGAGCACCAGCTGACCGACCGCACCCCCACCCCAGGACACACAGCGGAGGACAGGAGACTGAGGTGCTAGCCCCTGGTGAAGTGCAATGGCAGCAGCAAGGTTTTATTCTGCTCTTTGGCTCCTACCCAAAATTCCTGTACTTCCCACGTGCAAAACATATTCGCCCCATCTCAGCACTTCCTAATTCTTAGTCCATTCAGGCCTCAACTCTAAATCCCAAATCTCATCTGAATATAATCTACTCAAAAAGCTCCAAATTTCATCTTCTAAATCATTGAAATCAGATACAGGTGAGACTAATTATGGTCCATCCTATGGAAAAAAAAAATTCCTCTTCATCTGTGAGTCTGTGGAACTGAGAAAACAAGTTATCTGCTTCTGAGATAAAAGGTAGGGCAGCTTTGGGATAACATCCCCATTACCAAAGGGAGAACTTGGAATGATAAAAATGAGTGACTGTCTAACGCCAGTCCACAGCTCAACAAAGCAAACTGTATTATATTCCAAGGCCTGAGACTCTTTCTCTGTAACTTGATCCTTTGTCTCTGGTCCCCCAGCCACCGGTGGCCCCAGTCCCTCAGCTCTGGGCAGTGACCAGGCCCTATGGAATCAAACAAGGGATGGTTACAACCTCTGTGATCAGGCTTTCCTATCAGGCCAGACCTCCAAATCTGTGGCTCTGCCCCAGGAGACTTCCTTTCTTTAGCTCAGTGCCTTTAGCCCAGGCTGACAATACTGCTGCTGGAATAATTCCTCCAAAACCTGATTGGATTCCTGTAGATGTCAAGGGAATCGATACCGTTACATCCAAGAGGTCTCCACAGATCCTTCTGGGATAACCATATCTCTATTCTTGGGTTCGTCATGCTCAGATGGCTGATTGGACCCATATGTCACACACCTAATCTCTTCAGCAAGTGTTTCTCCAGACACAGCCTTGGCCCTGTTTTCCGAGGAGGCACTTTGGGTAGGTTGAGAATTTTCCAAATCATTAAGTGCTGGCTTCTTCTTGCTTAGTATTTCCTCCTTCAAGTTGTCTTTCTCTTCTCAGTGTCCTATAAGCAGAAAGAAGAAATCCAGATAACTCCATAGTTGACCAATAGAAAGGATGTACATTTTATTACAGTATTACCTCTAAAGGAAGATTGAGCAATTCCTTTAGATTTTTGGAGCATCTTTTCAGAGCACACCACCTTGTATAATAACAACACACATGCGGACAAGTAAAAGGCAAGAAGTAAATTATCATCAATTACATTTCAAATAAACATTTTATTCACAAGAAGGCAAGCTTCACATTTATTCAAGAGACTGCTAAGATCTCACTACCTTTTTATATTGATTATCTATTACTGAAGAGCAAATTTCCTCAAAGTTGGTGGCTTAAAACCACACATTTATCATTTCCCAGTCCTGTGCCAGGAGTAGGCATGACTTAGCTGGGTCTTCTGTGCAGGGCCACACCAAGCTGCACTCAACATGGCAGCCAGGCTGTGCCTCCTCTGGAAGCTGCCCTGAAGAAAACCTCCTTCCATGCTCTCTCAGATTGTTGCTGGAATTCAGTGGTAGAACTGGGAGCTCCACCTTCCTGTGGATGGTCAGCTGGAGGCTGAGTCCCCTCCTGGATACCTTCGCCTCAGCTTTTTGCCACATGGGGCCTCCAATGTAGCCACTTATTTCTCCCAAACTAGGGAAGGAGGTCTTCCAGAGTGAGTCAGCTGTCTTATATGATGTAACATAATCATGCAAGCGAAAGCTCATTCGTTTGTCCTATTCTATTGGTTAGAAGCAAGTCAGAGATTCCTGTAACACTCAAGAAAAAGACAGAGGCATAAACCCAGGGAGGGGAGATTCTGGGGTGGGTGCAAGCAGTCTGAAGTTTGTTGGCCACAAGTACCATGTAGGTGAATGCGCAAGAATACTTCTGGGAGATCTGGGGTCAAACATGAAAAACTTGATATTTGCCAAGACTACGTTTAACTACTAGATTATTTTTATAAGAAAGTGAGGAAACATTTCAGAACTTAATGAGACACCCCTCTGTCAAAAGGTTTTTCCAAAACAAGCTGTTTATTTTATATTCATGTTATACAAAGTAAAAACTATTACTACCAACACCAACTACTCAGGTTTCCATTACTGAGATCTTTCACTTTCAAGTCTGAAGCATTTGAGCAAAACCAGGGAATCAATTGTATCCCAGAGCCTGATCCCGTACACAGCCTGTCTCCCCACTTTTTCATTACGTGCACGGATGTGGTTGTGGAACATCCAGCTCTGCAAGGACAACTTTTGTTGCATTTGTCCCAGATTGTCAAGAGGTTGAGGGTAAGAACGTGCAAAAACAATTTTTATTTCACGCTTAGAACAGTGACAAGCATGTTTCCCCTGTCATGTTAACACGTGACATAACACATGCGGTATTTTCAAAATATGGTCCAAAATAAACACTCTTAGGTGCCTTATACTTTCAACTGTTCCATGGTCTAGACGCTACATAAATTCTCTAAGAGAACTAGACAGCAAAAAACTCACTGCCCCATGTCCCTGTGTGCTTGGCCAAATGGCCGGGGCTTTGGGCCCACATATGGCCTTGTCTAAGAATTATCTGATTGATTGATCTAACGAGGTTTTGATTTCAATGACATTTTCAATGTCTTACATCCCCTTTTGCTTTTTTTCTGTTTAAATTTCTACTGGTCTTGACTCATGCCCTCTTGTATTTGTTTTTATAATTTCTTGTCTTTGCTTTATCTCCTTGAGGACTCTTTTTGCAGTTAGTCCATGGAAACTTTGTGCACAGGAATGACGCCATCTCTTGATAGGGAAACAAATCAGCGGTGATAAGGGCCCTAATTTCATGTTTTGGGGGCACAGAATGTCAGCTTGACCACAAAGCTTTTGGAAGCGGTTGAGGGAGGGTGTGAGTGAAGGGGTTTATGGCATTTGGTGTAGTTGCCGCTGTCACGGATACGTTTCTAGCCAAATGGCTGGAGGAAGAGCTTCTTGCTAAGGTTCCTATGATGTAGCACTACGGAAGGGTGGACTTTCTAGAAGCTGTAGGCTGAGAGGGTGCTGGAAACCTCAACTGTTGGCTCACACACATCACATATTCTGCTCAGTAGCAGCACCTTCCGTGTCTTGGGTTAAGGCTCCGCAATATGGAGAGCAGTGGCCATCCATTCTGTTGGCTGGCCCAGCTGCGTGACAAGTGCTTCATGTGATGTCAGCTACTGCACAGAAGGAAAAGAAGGGTGGCGGACATACTTGAGCATTTTTAATATGTATGTTTTTAAGTGCTTTTCTGAAGTTCCCTCAGAATAGCATGTATTCTTTGGTGAATTTGCAGACTTTTCACAATGTAATTTTCCTAACATTTTGAAATTTTAGTTTACAACTTCTTCCTCTTTATCAGGATGTGTGTGTGTGTGTGTGTGTGTGTGTGTGTGTGTGTGTGTGTGTGTGATGGGTTATTCCACTCTTTCTCTATTGAAGACAAAGGACTCAGATGGTGGAATACCAGCAGCTTAGTTCCTATGTCCCTGGGTGACATGGCACAAGGTCAGGTTGCGTAGTTATGTCTTCTCCCTCTTTGTATGTCAGGCAGTATCTGGGTAAATTTGGTTCCTGATCCTTGCAACAGGAAGTGACTACAACTTTATTTCCTCTATTTAAATGTGGGGATTTGGGAAGTAATCAGAGGTTTTCGTCTCTTGCTCTCCACTGATACATGAAGTTTCTAGTGTGGATATTTTTTTGTTTATCCTACTTGAGAATATGTAAACTTCTTAGATTTGTAGATTTAATGTTTTTCATCAAATTTGGAAAGTTTTTGAGCTTTATTTCTTCAGCATGTTCCTGCCCTTTCTGTGGCTCCCATTACATACTGTGTCGTAGGTGTTTGAAGCTCTATTCTTTTTTTCTGAAATCTTTGTCATTTTTAATATTAGATTATTTTCCTTTACATATCTGAGAGTTTGTTGATTCTTCCCTCTGCCGTCTCAAACCTTCTGTTGACATTCTCTAGTGAATGATTTATTTCAATTACTGTACTCTTTAACTCCAAAATTTCTATTCAGTTCTTTTCTCTTCATATATTTATAATTTATAATTTCTGCAGTCTTATTAGGATCTCTATTTGTTCATTTATTTTGTCCTATTTCCCTTTAATTCTTTAATCATTGTTTCCATTAGTTCTTTGAACATATTTATAATGACTGCTTTGGAGTCATTAACTGCTAAATACAACACCTAGGGACACTTTCTATTGATTTCTATTTTTATTAGCAGCTTCGTTAGCATGACATGGCCTTCACATATCATGCAATTCACCTATTTAAAGTATACCATTCAATATGTGATATGGGTTAAAGCGTGTTCCCCCCAAAAAAGTGTACATGTTGAAATCCTGACCTACAGTGGTTCAGAATTTGGCTGTATTTGTAGATAGATTACAGAGGTAATCAAATTATAATGAGGTTATTAGGCTGGGCCCTAATCCAGTATGACTGGTATCCTTATTAAAAGGGGAGGTTCAGACACAGACGCGCAGACAGAGAACGTCATCTGTAGATGAAGGTGGCGATCACAGTCACACGTCTACAAGCCATGCAATGCCCACGATTGGCAGCAAGCCACCAGAAACTAGGTGAGAGGCGTGAAACAGACTTTCTCTCACAGCACTCAGCAGGATTCAACCCTGCCAACACCTTGAACTCAGACTGGGGATCAGAAATTTTTGTTGCTTAAATAATTCTGTTTGTGGTATTTTGTTATGGCAACGCTAGCGAATGAATCTATACAGATTTGGACAAGAATCACCAGTCAGTTTAGACCATGTTCATGCCCTGAAAACAATCTCTGCTTCCCTTTGCATCATCCTTCATTCCTCATCCCGCCAACCCCCCCACCCTAAGAAACCACTAACCTGCTTTCTGTCACTATACTTTGTCTATTCTGGACATTTTATATGTGATTCATGGAGTTATATTGCACATGTTCTTTGGGGACTGGCGTCTTCCACTTAGCATGATGTTTTCAAGTCTCACCCATGTTATAGCACGTATTAGAACTTCCTTCCTTTTTATGAATGAATAGTATTCCGTTGTATGAATATATCACATTTTGTTTCTTCATTCACTGCTTGATGAAAATTTGGGTTCTTTCCACATTTTGGCTATTACGAAAAATTCTGCCCTAACATTTATGTACAAGTTTTTGTGTACACATATGCTTTCATTTCTCTTGGATATATGCCTGGAGTGGAAATAATGGCCCATATAGCAAATTGGTATTTAACCATTAGAGGAATTGCCATACTGTTTTCCAAAGAGGCTACAGCATTTTCCATTATGCCCAGCAGTGTTATGTGGGTTCTGATTACTGCATAGCTTCACCAATACTTGTAATTAGATGACTTTTTGATTCTAGCCATTTTACTGGGTTTGAAATGATGTCTTATTGTGGTTTTAATTTTGCATTTCCCTAATGACTAATGATTTGGGGCCTCATTTTAAGTGCTTGATGGTCATTTTTAAATCTTCTGTGGAGACAGTACTGTTCAGATTCTTTGCCTATATTTTGATTGAGTTATATGTCTTTTTATTTTTGAGTTATATTAGTTCATTTTAAAATCTAGGTACCAGTCCCTTATCATCTATATGATGAGCAATGATTTTCTCCCATTGTGTAAGTTGTCTTTTCAGTTCCTAACAGTGCCCTTTAAAGCACAAAAGTTTTCAATTTGGATGAGGTCCAATATATCTATTTGTTGTTGTTGGTGGTGGTCTTGAATTTGGTGTCAGATCTAATCACTTTCTAATCTAAATCATACAAAATTACCTGATTTTTTTCTCTAATAGTTTTGTTGTTTTAGCTCTTGCATTTTGTTGTTGTTGTTGTTGTTGGTAGTAGTGGGATTCATGTGCCTTTTAAGTCTTATTTTACTTTGCTTTATAGTAAGTGTGGGGAGTCAAAACAGGCATAGAGTAAGGGAAAGGATGAAGTGAAAAGTAGCTTTCAAATTCCTCGAACTATCCTGGTGCCTGTCTTTGGGGGTTGTCATACAATTATAGGTTCCTTTTTTCCTGATCCTGCCCTGTATTCATTATGTCCTCCTAGATATATGAAATCCAAATATTCTAACCTGTTGAACTTCAAACACTGACAGAGAATCTAAAACAGTAAAATTCGTAGATCGTGATATAGTTGGCAAACAAGCTATTTAAACACACACATGAAACACCGTGCTCTCTGAGCTCTATCTGCTTCAAGTCCAGCTCGAGCTCAGTGAGTTCATGGGACACGTGCAGAAGTCATTCCCCAGCGCTTATGGGAAAGAGACCAAGATACACATGCGTAGCAAAATTCTCACGTAGTGATAGTATGTTGACGCTCTATGGGGTAATCCAAGAGCTTCTTGGGGAAATTGTGAGGGCTAACATCAAATATTCAGTTAAATTGATTTAGGGATAAAATAAGAAAGATGAAGTAGAGTGAATTTAGAATTCGGAAGCAACAGTTTAATCAACTATGCCAAACTGAGAAAGTTCAGGGAAAGAGAAGGACGAGGACTAGAGCTGAATTTTTAGCACAAGGATTTGATATTCGTTTGGGGAGTTGTCTAGGGGAAAGAAGGCCAACAAGTCTCAATTTTATTGCCACTAATTTCCCTCTTGTGAAAATGAACAGAATCATCAATACCCAATACCTTTAATCGTGCAAACTATATAATCAACTATCCGAGTTCAGATTCTATGCTGGCAAGTTACTCTGTGACAAGGTGGCTTCTGTTTCTCGTGTGTTGGAGATAAAGTAGTGACCAGTCTGATATATGTCTAGCATCTGTTCTGACTACAGAAACTGAATAACCTGCATGCTATGTACATATGTGTCTGTGAACCCAAAGAGATGGCTTACAGGGCTTTTTACTTTGCGGCTTGATTCCGATCTTTAAGATACTGTATGAATGACCTGTGTTATTTACATCATGAAATGTCTATAGCAATTATGTATTTCATGTAGGAGAAAGGCAGAACATTTACAAGGGAGGCTTGGGTGGGAAATGACATGTGCTTATTAAGAATGACCTTGGTCTTCCAATACTCGAAAGGCACTGTTTTCATTTTGCTTCATTTCTTGTCTCTCCTCAGAATGCTTCTCTTTACATGTGTGTGTTAGGGTTTTCCTGCACGTGCCAAAGTATTTCATATTTGCTTATCTCTCTATAGAAAGAGAAAACACACAATTGTTAACTCAAGGTTATTGTAAAGTGAAGGAGATGTATCTCTTTTATGCTCTAGCTGTTCTCACGGTTTTAGTGATTCTCTCTCTCCCTGTTGTTATTCCCTAAAGTGCAAAGCAGTTATAATGTAAATATTTTAGTGATATGTAGGAATTTGGAAAACCATTTCTATGGCTAATAACTGAATAATAATGAGTCATTCAAGTGACCACTGAGATAAACAGGTCCCTGGCCTAAGTGAAGAAAATGGAACATTCTAGGCAGGCAGGTCCATCTTACTAAGATGTCTGGTGGGGGGACTGCCAATGGGGTCTTATTAGGGATCAGAGTGCTTATCTATCATTGTTCTCTACTCAATTTATGTAAAATGTTGGCATAATGTTGATGTGAACCTAGACCACTTTTTCTGCCCATTGAAGCTAAGAACCTAAATAAATCATGAAGGAAGTTAAAGGAAACAGCATTTTATTTCTTCTATTATCAGGGCTCCACGACTACGTGTTAGAATGGGTCTTCTTAAATGCATTGGTAAGAAATGTACTTACACTGCCAAAGTAAAAAGCAGTGCCTTACAACTACCTATAAAACACAGGCTCTTGTTGTGATGTTTTGTGAACAAAACAAAACAAAACAAAAATTTTGTACAGTAGTGTGCATAGTATCATGCTAGTCATGTAAACATATGAAAAAAAATACTGAAGAATATGCGTCAGATTGTATAATTATGCCTTTTGTTAGCATGGATGTGTAATTTTCTTTTTCTTGTTGTTTCTATATTTTCCAAAATTTCAATTAAATAAAAATAAATGTGAAATTAAGTGTTGCTAATGAAAGACAATAGCAGATAAATTGAACATCTTAGAGTATTTTTACACTGATGGTGCCTGCCACAGAAATATGATATGGGCATTATGAGAGTCAGTCTTAATTCTAAAAGGATTTCCAAACATTTGACTTGCTTCTTGACAAATTTATATTTGTTCAAGTATTTGTTGAACAATTGGAAAAGAGTTGCGGGAGGTTTGTGAATAGGTGGCTTGCCCGTGACATCACAAGATAAACTTCCACCCTGACCCACAGAGCTTCCAACTCCGGTCTCCCCAATACATGGCCCCAGCATCACCAGAATTTGCAAAGATATATTTGATTTCTCTCTCTCTCTCTCTCTCTCTCTCTCTCTCTCTCTCTTCCTCTCCCTCTCTCCCTCTCTCCCCCCATATCTACCCCTGAATCTATTCTATTTATCACATTTTTTATATTTTTCCATTTTTGCATTTTCTCTCCATGTCTATTGCCATTTCATTCGTATAGGTACAATTATTTTACTTTGGAACTGCCCATCTTCCTGCTCCCATTCCTTTGCTGCTCTCTGTGCAGAAGTAAGAATAATCTATATAAATAAATTGGCATGCAGATGGACACTGGACTTATCAGGGAGATCACTTGGTGGATAGCATAGGGAATAGAGGCAATGGAATTATAACAGCTAGATACAATGCCAGAGGGATAGTAGATTGGGGGGGTTATCACTTTGTACGGGGTGTAAATGTCTAACTGTTACATTGCTTTGTACACTTGAAAACTAATTAAAAAAAAAGAAAATAAATAAATTGGCATGATAATCTCAAGATCCAATCATGTGTCCCAAATGGCACTATTTCATCTTTTCTTATGGCAGAGTACTATTTCATTGTGTATATACACCACCTCTTTGGGGGATGTGGAGAGAATGAGTCAATTTTGTCATCATTATTTTATTAATAACAATTGAATATTAAGGTCACTAACAACGTAAAAATTCTTGAGTCTAGATTGAGTGAAATGGATGAAATAGAAGAATGTTTTATTTGTAAAATAAGTGCTTTATGAAAACAGACTCTGCCAAAGAGAAATAAATTATGAACTGAAAACAATTTTTAAAAATTCCCATAGACCACAGGAATATAACTGTGCCTTCTTAGTGTAAATACGTCCATTAGTCTTCATTGCCAGTACAACAGCACTGATATGAATGGCACCTATGAATACGTTGGCTTGGTTTATAGTCATTTGGACGTAAGCACTCCCAACTGAATTACCCCATGTCCCCCAGTGTTTACCCAAGAAGCCACAAAAAAGATGCCATAAATTTATATCACTTTAGCTTTTCTAGTCTTAGATTCTCTTATTTCTGAACTTATATTTTAAAAATATTCTTAATCTTACATTATGTTTTACTCTTTAACAACAAATTAGCAGTCAGAATCTTTGTTTTACACGTCCTTATTTTGTTTCCATTTGACCAAAATGCATGCATAGATTTTGAGTGCTGTACCAAGTTGCGGGTCCCTTTGCAGGGCCTTAAATTGCATTATGTGATGACAACCATCTGCTCAGCCTCTCACTTATCTTTTCCACTGAAGCAACTTGAAATTAAAATTGACAGCAATGTTCTTTGGCAGGCAGTTATCCAGAAAGCAAAGTGTGTACATCTCTGCTGATCGAAAAGAGAGTCTGTTAATACTTAGGGAACGTTGGCATTTAATTATGTTATATAGTACGTTTTGTAAAAATAAAGTGATACTGCGGAAAAAACACACAGATCTAATCAAGGAGGCAGTATGGGTACTTAGGAAATCTCACCTCCATGCTGGAATATGAAACAGGACATTTGGATATTTAGATTTCTTGACCCAATAGAAAAGGTGCTTAGGGTTATGATGGTGAAAACTCAACCTTGTGTAATGAATTACTTTGATTAGTACAGGAATTTAAACAAATGACTTTTTCCAACATTTCTAAAGCCTGTGTGATACGAACAATACTGTGCTTAGATTTAGAATGCCTGGGTTTCATTTACCCTGTGGCTTCTTAGCCTAGTATAATTAGAAAATATATTTAACCTCCCGGTATCTGTCTGGTTCTCCATTTAATGGGGAATGTTTATAAAATTAAATAATGTAGTGTGTTAAAATTTGTTTAGCAGCAAATAATGCATTAAGTTAAGGATATTTTGCAGTATATAAAAGAAATGCATAGCTGTATTATTAAAGCAGGACCTATTTTGTTCCCTCTATAGTGAGCTCAGAAGCACCTTTGAGGAAACTTAGAGCTGGGTAGAAGATGGCAAGGAAACCACTTAAATGTGTTAAGGAAAAGAGTATTGAAAAATAGAAATGATCGTACAATTGCCATATGTTGTTAAAATCAAGTTGTGTTACTTGTTAAAGTATTTGGAAAGTGCAGTTCCCTTTCCAGACAAGAGCAAGTTGTATTGATGGGACTAGTAGATGGATGCTGTGTTGTGCCACTTGAGGCCTTTGCAGGATCAAGGTGTGTGGTGCACGGCTGTCAGAAGGGTTGGCCCCCAGCTTACAGATACTTTCCTTCCTGGGAATTCATCAAAAAAGTCGACTTGTTCCTGAGTCAATCTCCTTCTGATGACAAGTCGATGTGCGATGCGAAATCTGGTCCTTGCACCTCAATTCCGAACATATTTAAAATGAGGTGCCTCCTCTAGAATTCCCCATAAGGTCAGAGGTTGCCTTCATCACAGCTCTGTATCCCTACACTCAGTCCTGCTTCCTTCATGTTATCCAGGGGCTGTTTCCTGGAGATCATCCTCATAAACTTCCTATACGTCATACTCTGTCTCAGAGTCTATTTCCAAACAACCATTCCAAAACATTTCATTGCAAGAGTAGCCACTGGGAGCAAACTCAAAATCGGATCTTGCAGTTAAATTACCCAGCGGCTAAGTGAACCCTTCGCTGGTGGCAAAGAAAATACAACTAACCCCTAGGCTTCTGCAGTGGTGCCACTGATAAAACTTACCAGTGGTGAAATGTGATCAGATGCCTGCGGCTGGTCCGACTCAGGAGCAAGTCAAGTTCTCCGGCCAATTAGAGGGGAATGTCTCAGGTGTGTGGTGTATGGGGAACCAGTTATACTACTACGGAACTAAATGTCTCTTGTGGGGTGCTAGTGATACTGATAGTCAACGGTTGTCAGAGACTACGTGTTGTATTGCCTAAATGTTTTTAAATGTATTGATACTTGTTTTATGGTGCAGGATTTGGCTTATTTTTTATTTTTATTTATTTATTTTAATTTCAGGTGTACACAACAATGTAATAGTTAGACATTTACACCCCCCACAAAGTGATACCCCGCCCCGCAATCTACTACCCCTCTGACATCATATACAGCTGTTATAATTCCATTCCCTATGCTGTAACTCATCCCCATCCGATGACTCTCTCTATATATTTAATTATACTTGACATTTAATATTATTCAGCTTCAGGTTCAGGTGTACAGTCCAGCGGTCAGACATCTACACGGTCTGCGGTCAGTCCATGACGTGATCAGCGGTCAGTCCATGACGTGATCTCCCTAATAAACCAAGTACCCATCGGACCTCCTACAAAATCTTTGCAACATTATTGCTTATATTCCCCAAACTGTGTTTCATAGCCCTGTGTGGCTATATTGTGCTGATTTGTCTTGTAAATATCTCATATTCACACATTTTTAAAAAGCATATTGTGCTAGTTTTGAGTGGAATCTTTTATTTGTGTCAGTGAGGTCAGTTTTAGTTGTCTGTGTATCCTATCTGTTGAGAAATTGTTATTGAAAGCACTAGATAGATATTGTAGATTTTTCATTTTTTAGTTGAATCAGTCTGTGTCTCACATACTTTGAAATTCTGTTGCAAGATACGTAAAGTAGGGTCTTTTTGATGAGTTGTCCCATTGCCAGTATGAAATGTTTTTCTTGATTCCTTATGATTTTCTGTGCTTCTGAGTGTATTTTGTTTGATATTAATACAGACACCCTTGATTGATTTATTTTTATTGTGGTAAAATATACATAACATATAATTTACCATTTTAACCATTTAAGTGTACCATTCTGTGGCATTAATACATTCACGTTGTTATAAAATCATCAGCCCCATCCATCTGCAGAATTGACAATCACAGTAACATAAGAGACATCTCCATGGAACCATTTGATGCCAGACACCGACTCTCCTTCATTAGCTATATAACCATAGGATAAAAAATGATAACTACTTCCACAGTCACAAAAACTACTCAAGTACAGATACCTGGGATTTCTAAAAACACCTCAAAAGTCGTAATCCACACGCAGTAGGTTGCTTGTGTAACTTACAATGTCCATAGATTGTGTATATCATGGAGATACTGTGCTAGGACATATTGTTCTTTCTCTTAATTTCCATTTTGCTCTATTTGGTTCTACTTAGTGTCCTAATTTAAAGATTATACAATGCTGTATATAGTTGTAGACTATAAAATGAAGGGTGTATATAAAATTAAAATTAAGGATTTTAGAAATATTTGTGAATATCTCTTCATAACTTCTTACTAATGTAAAATTCTTAGAAAATAAATAATTTGAAAGTTATGTCAAGAAAAGACACCTAAGAGCTAAGTAGGCGGTGAACTCAATACAACTTTTGGAGGTGTCCATGACTCTGTAAGCTAGGGGAAGGTAGACATGTGGGAAAGTTAACAAAATAACATCTTGGCAGAGGTGGCACTAGAGTTGGTCCCTTAAAATTCAGCCATTGTATTGATGGAGGAGAACGGAAAGATGCTAAAGCCGGGGTTTTCGTGTGGAAAATAAAAGGAGACGTTACGAATTGTGTCACAACGTGAGAGGACCATGAGACAGTATTACCAGAAAGTGGGAGCATCGGGTTGTACAGGGGTCTCACCAGTGGTCTGAAGGGTTAAGACGTTACAGCATAGGTTTTGTTCTGTTTGCAGAACATGGCACTTTAGAGCAGCGAAGCATCAAGCTAAAAATAGGGTATATTCATATTTTTAGTGTACCTCCAAAAATATATCTTGTGTCATTTCCTCAAGTTATTGGTTTGTTATCTCCACTAGTTAAGCCATGGAGTTTAAGATTTTGCGGATCATCTCTGCACATAACTTTGCATTTTGGCAAAGTGATATTATTTCGTCCTAAACCCAACCAGCAACCCTGAAAATCAAAATAAAATAAAATAAAATAAAATAAATATATATGCAACTTTACACACATGACATCAACATTTGTACCTCCAAATTTTTCTGTGCACAGATACATATCTCTAATTGTTATTCAACAATATGAAACTAAATATGTCTACAAATGATGCCATGATTTCTCACCCAAATCTGTTCTCATGCCATGATTCCTAGCTCATTGAGTGGTACCATTGTCCATCCTTTGTCTGAAGCAAAACTTTGGAAATCATCCTTGACACCTTTCTCTCTCTCAGCCACCATACCCATATTTAAACTATGCTTTAGATTTTTATATACTATATTGTCTTAATTCTGTTTACTTCCTTCCATACCGACTGGAAGGAAACAATCCCTACCTCGAGTCTGGACTATTGCCATTCCTTCTCAGATGTTTTTTCCATGTCTTTTTTTGTGTGTTTTTAATCTACTCAGGGCCAGAGTGAACTTTAAGCAACACACCTATCACCATCTTCCTTAGAACCTTTAGGTGATTTACTGTTTAAGTATAAAGATCAAAATAAGTCATAGCACGTTTCAAGTTCTGTACATTCTAGCCATGACTATACCTCTAGCTTAACTCAGCCTGTGTGTGTGTTTTCTTTTTGTTCCTTAAAAGTCACATGTGCCCTCTTCATTGGTTGGTTTCTCTGTCTATAATAAATGTTACTTATATCTCTTCCTTTTTGCTAATGACACCATTCTTACCTTTCAGTAAAAATTTCATATCTTAGTTCATGTCCATCCTTCGTGAAATCACCTTGAAACATCCCCCAGACTGATCAGAATTCTGTTTAGGATCTCATAGATCTTATCTCAATGTATGCTTCTCCACTTACTATAGGAACCTCAATATACTGTGGATCTGTTCAGTATCTTCCTCTTTTGTTCACAAACTAGCCCACAGACAACCATGTAGTAGATACTGGGTAACTGATTAGAAGAATACACAAATGGTGAGATGAATGAAAGGCACAGAGAAGGATGAAATGTCTGAAGAAATATTTGTTCTTTTGGGAGCCAGGGAAGTCAAATCTATGTTGATTTCTGGCCTAACATATACAAGTGTGTGATTTAACTGCACATGAAACAAATTATCGTCCTGCATGAAGGACTACTCAGTCCTTATTAATAATGCCCAGTGACATTAAAACAGCTTGGAAAAATCTTAGAAAATCCATGGAGTATCCAAATCCTGAATTTCATATGCCTACACTCCATAGGGACTCATACCAAATGATTAACTATTAACATTTCCATATATAAATCATGTTTTGATTCAGAGAACTGCTTAACTCTGTTTGGAGCCAGCACTATACTGCGAGCCCTAACTTAGTTAACACAATCCCTCGTTGCAGAAATAACTTTCTAACACATGGTTTTCAGTACTCATAGAGTGTAACCACAGCTATGATCCTTTAATGACTATGTAATTAATTATTAATAGAATCTGCAGTACTTGGTTGCTATTTCTAAAAGATTTAGGGGTCTTATAACTTACAGTCAGCTTAATCATGTATATTGTAAGAATCGTATGTACCACTTTTAAGTTTAAGTTTCACGTAAGTGCCATGAAGGCAGAGTCTGTTGTCTGTTTCATCCATTACTGCCTTGTCAGTACCTAGAAAAGTGATAAGGTCTTAGTAGTTGCTATTTGTTGAATGAAATTATTTAAATTTAATAACAGTTCTTGTGTGCATGGACATTTATTCATGTAACACAAATTGATTAAATGACAACTATCTTCAAAGAAGTAAGTCCAGTACTCATGATGAGAGAGAGAACCACAAGTTTTATACTTTCAGGGAATCCCAAATTCAGTGGGAGGGATTATAATGCATTAATATTACAGGGACAGGTACACTCAATTTTGATTCTTTGAGTAGGAAGCCACTATTATGCATGTTGAAAGAAGAAACAGAAACTGAGTAGAAAATATATCCTAGGAGAAGTAGCACTGAGTTGCATGGATAATAGTTCCAGTGACCAAAATTAAATGTATAAATGGGAGACAGTATTATAAGGGAGGTAAGAGCACTGTTCTGTCCAGGATATCTGATTTTGAAAGCTAAAGAACAGAAGAAAACTCTAGTCTTTAGTATCGATTTGACAATCATTAGGATAGAAATGGATGCAAATTAATTCAGAGACAGAATATTGGAAATCCAAAGATTTAGGTCACGTATGAATGTTATAGGATGCAGAGGACAAGTTAAGATGAACATACTAAATTTGATGTCACAGGAACCAATAAGAAAGAATTTTAAAATCTTCAATATAGATCTAAATTAATGTAAGTACAGATAAAATAAAATTAATAGTACTTTTAATGTTTGCTAGACAAAGAAAGTGGAAGGTCATAGAATATATGAGTTTAAATGAAGTCATAATAATGTATAGCAACATAGTTTCTTTTCAGTAGAGAAGCCTATTGTAAATATTGAGACATTGCCATTCTCCTAGATTATTTCTAATTCTCTGAAATGAGAATTACATGCAGTTCTAGACTTATGGGATAGGAATTGTATTGATTTAGCAAATGAAAATGAAGCTCTCTGCTATACACCCAAAACTAGTATAAAATAATATTGAATGTCAACTATAACTGAAAAAAAATTAAAAAAAGAAAATGAAACAGCCCTTGAAAAAACAATTATCTTTATACTGTTTTTTTTAAATCTCAGAAAATTATTCAATATGTAGTGTGAAACAGATAGAAACACAGCAAAAATGATTCTCTTATTGCTGTAATTTTTTGTTTGTTTCTTTGTTGATTTTGAGGCTAGAGGGAGTATTAGGTAAAATTGTGTATTTCTTGTATCATATAATAATACCGTCTCTGTACTCCTTACCTACCTTTGTCTGTCCAGGAAATTGTATTTCTCATGCCATAGTACTTGATACATGAATTATAGCAGCCCTGGCCTTATACAGTCTCATTCATTTATTCACTAAAGTTTTTAAACTATTGCCAGAAAGTACTAGGTGAATAGATACAAAGGAAATACACAGTTTGAACTCAAGGAGCTTACTGGAAGACAGAAATGCAAAGGTGAACAAATCATAATAATAGATGAAGGAAATTTCTACAGGTACAGTGATTAAAGTGAGTCAAAAGACAAAGTCTGGAGAGAATGACTGAGGCAACCACTGTTGAAGGAGAAATACATCCTTGCAGTGGAGATAAGTTTTGAGTTGTATATAGCAAAGGTGAAAAATCAGTAGGTGTTCACCGGGCACCTGGTGGGGAGGGTCCTGGGCAAGCTAGACACATGCCACCACCTTGAGCGTCTGAGACAGTCATCAGAGCATTTAGGAGACAGGGAGACAGTACACTTTCTTCATTTTCAGGCATGTGATTTTTCAGATTTGAATCAGCCCTCCCGTAATTATGGCTTTTTATAGTCTGAGTGAACAACCAGTAAGCCTCTGCAGTTTACTACACATTGGTTGTCTTTAGAAGAATATGAAAAATGGCCTAATAAGCTGAAGTTAATTTATACACATACAAATAATGGTATGTTTTTCTTCAATAACCCAAAAAGTTCTTTATCAGGTCACGATTATTCCTTCCTTATTAAATGCTTCTTTTTTCCTATTCAGAATATGTGATACCTGATATAAGTGCATCTTTAAATTTTTATTTCATTTGATAACAAAGTAAGCAAATCGGCCTTTTCTAATAATTCACATATTTGTCCTTTGATGAAATGATGAAATTATTAGCCTTGTAATTATATTAACAAAATCAGGGCCTTGAATCACTGATCTTACTTTACTAATAAATCTCTTTGTTTTTAATAGGGCACTTGCAGTGAAAATATAGGCTTCAGAAGTAAAAATCCCTAATTAAAATCTCGAAGCACACTAATGTTTCAGTGTTGAACGAGGGGTTGTCCTGGTTTGGGGACATTGTCATGGTGAATAAGCAGCCGTGTAGTTCTGGTGCCACCATTGGAAAGTCAGCAAATTCTCCAAACCTGACTTGGGTACTTAATTTTATTAAATTGAATTAGACAGTTTTAAAAACCATGTTTAACAAGAATGCAGAAAATAAAACTAGTTTGAACTCTGCTTCTGGTGCAAAATGCATTATGTAATGAAGTAAACACTGGTAATTGTGTTTATTTCAGTAACACTTTTAATTACCATTTAGCTCTCCTTCAGAGTCTATGGATTTTACCGATGCCAAATAAACAGCTGAAAGCCAAGTGCAGGCAGCCCTATGGATTTCTAGTGCCCAATTAAAGTATAGACACATTGCTTTTCCTATTGTGGCTCAAAGCAAAATAAGCTTTTTGCTGATGGTTTCGGAGTCAAAACCCTTTTTGTTTTCAGTATGAGACTAATAAAATTCTATCTTTAGTTACTGCATATTCTGTGTATCTTGTCTATCCTTGTGTCTAGAACATAATAGATACTGAATTAATTTCTGTTCAACAAAGAAAGGGTACTATAAGAAACAGATAATGCAGGGTAAAGATAATTTGTTGATTCGGGGTTGAATTTTGACTAATTCTAGGCGTACACAATGAAGGGTTAATGACTCATGTTCAGAATTAATTTCCTCCATGTCTTTTCACTCTTCACTCATTGCTTTTCTATGTACCCTCTCCATGTTCACTGGAAAATGAGACCTGAAACAGAATGTTATTGCACCTGGGCTTGCTGATCTCCTGGCTTCTGGCAACATCTATTTCCTTTGGAGAGTCTCACCCATGTTTGCTAAATACATAGTGACAAAGTAAATCAATGGCAGAATTAATTGCAATCAATCTGAGGCTCTTTTGTCTACCCTCCAGCAGTTCTGCTTCCTGTGAAAAGGGCCATTTCCTTGGGAAAGCCACCACCGATCACACGTGCTTACGTTCTTGCTTCGGTGTTCCTGAAGGAAACATGACAAAGAGACTAGGGAAAGCACATTCAAAGATGATATGTAGACTTCTCCTTTTTTTCTTTTTTTCATGCTTCAGGTTTGAGTGATCAGCATCCATGGCCAAGAGAAATAGGTTAATTTGTAGAACATCAATTAAAGGAATCAGTAATGGAATGAGGATCTGTACAAACCAGCCACAAAGTATCAAGTGTCTGTATTTGGGAAAGAATGAGAGATGCAAAACGTGCCAGTGGATCCTCTCTCTTGAGTGCCTTCATTTTCAACACAAATGGGCAAAATGTTTGTCAGAATTCTCCCCAGAGAGTGACATTTCCTGAATCGGCCACATCAGGAAAAGAGGTTTTTACTCAATAGAAAGTTACCATTACAACCTATAGCAGCAAGACAAAAAAATAAAAAAATAAAAAAATAAAACCAAAAACACCACTGAGTGACTACTACCAGGAGGAATAACAAAGCTGGGGTCAGCTGCTGTGTAGCTCCCTTTTCAGTGACGTCACTACGGAGAACAATCTCAGATTTAGGAATTGCTCCCTCCAATTTCCTCTGTTCATTGAAATACATTTTCACACATTCAACCTGGAGACCATGTGTACTCAAGCAGAGGTCATTCTTAAATGAATCAGAACATATCACATTTTATATTTAAAATATTTAAACATTGGAGTTTAGAGTGTTGTCTACATGAGAGGTGGATTAAAGGAAATATCTACTGTACATTTATAGATGTAATTATATTAGCCCAGTGCCTCACACAAGTTAAGAGGTTTCCTACTTGCATCACAGATTAACATCATCAGAATTCGTACTGAATAACAATAAAAATTACAAAGGAAAGTATTGCTTTGATATTCCAATTAGAAGATTTCAAGAAATGTACCATTTTGATGGTGTTGGCTTTTGAACAACGTAAGCTTCACTTAAAAACCAATGCCATTTTCCCCCTACTATTTAGGTGAATAGTAGGAAGTTAGAATTCTATCCTCACTGAGTCCGTAAGGTTTTTCAGTGTTCTGACGGCGTTAGTATAGTGTTCAACACGTGACTCACCACACAATCGGGTAAGCAGTCTGTGGAATAGAGAAACAGTGGAATGAAAGAATACACACCAGGAATTTTTAAAAAATGCTTCAAGGACTCTTTTCTGTATCGATGCAATTGTATTGTAGCACAGATGATTGTGCTGTGGGCCGAATCGGCTTCCACAAAGAAAAGGTCTCTCACTGGCCTGGGTCGGCCTGTCACCGGCACCTCTGTCCCTCGTGACTTCTGCGTCTCTGCCTTAGCAGAATGGCAGTCACAAATAAAAGGATGTGACACTTAGCCATACTGGGTCAGTCCGAAAGAAGAGTTTCTATGCCAACCCTATTTTAGGGTTACAATTTAAAGAATTCCTAGAAAAATATGCGTAAGAATGGATGAGGGAAATTAATATTTCCAAAGTTGACTGTCCATTGCAGGTGTTTTCCAGAGGCAAAGTGAAGGCACCTATGCACGTCCCATGCCTGCGTAGGTGATGTCACCAGATAAAACTGCTGGTGGTAGCCCAGGAGCAGGGGTCTGGGGGCTTACCTGGTGATAAGTGTAATGGGGATTATTGGGTTTAAAGGCTATCCTTTCACCTTGGTCCACTATGGCCCACATCTCTACTCTATAAAACTTTAGGAACTCAGAAAGTACTAAGTCTTAACACTGAGTCAGTGACAGCTGGTAAATATATTGCCTGTTCCTCTGGGCAATGATGAGATAAGGAGAGAAATGTAGACAAAGCTCAGATGGAAAGGTGAAAGGAGAGAGGCTCTGTGTGTGTGTGTGTGTGTGTGTGTGTGTGTGTGGTGTGTGTGTGTGTGAGAGAGAGAGAGAGAGAGAGAGAGAGAGAGAGAGAGAGAGAGAGAGAGAGAGAGAATGACTCAGATCAGATAAATGACCAAAAGAATGGAAGAACAATTTAAGGAAAATAGCAGGAAACACCTTGACAGAGGTAAAATGTTGGTGAATGTAGAGTCTAAAGAGCTAGAACTCAGCATCATAGCTCACACATCTGAGTAGAAAAGGGGGGAAAAAAGAACAGCCGAAAAGAAGGCTCTATTGAAAGAGCAATCATAAGGCACGTCAAACATACATGAAGATGAGAGCAAGATTTCATCCCACTTGTCTTCAGAAGAGTAAGAGGTGGATAGTGCACTGAATAGAAAGTCATTTTCCTCCAAAAATTGTTTGAATCCAGGAAGGAAGAAACACTCGAGGCAAACTAAATGTTTCTAAACATATGCAGTGCCTAAGAAAGCCCGTTCTTAGGGACACACCACCCTGCTGGTGAGTCTGACACCTGACTTGAATGCAGTGTACATTCAATAAGTCAGTTGCGTAGGTGGGAGAACAGTCATTTCCATCACATTTTCTTTTCCTTAGTGAAACTTCTGCTAATAAAGTCTGTTAGTAATGTTA
The DNA here is from genome assembly GCF_004115265.2 of Rhinolophus ferrumequinum. Classification (NCBI taxonomy): domain Eukaryota; kingdom Metazoa; phylum Chordata; class Mammalia; order Chiroptera; family Rhinolophidae; genus Rhinolophus; species Rhinolophus ferrumequinum. The sequence goes on along the minus strand of NC_046303.1, from coordinate 3,785,863 downwards.
AAACAGAGGCTGGCGTTCCCGAGAGCACACTAGCTTTGAACACTTTTGATTTATCTTAAACATTCTAGCAATTGTTTGCGATCCCACTGCATAACTGTGTTTAAGGCAGTAATTTACCTTGGAAGGCAGTGGTCTCCCCAGGGAGAAGCATCACATATACAGGTTACTATGATTTGCAAAAGTGCACCAATGCTGTATGTACCTTAAAAAATTCCAATCCAGTCTGAGACAGAAGGTAATGAAATAGTAGATTACCACCTGTCCTGGAAAGGCTAGTGATTGGGGAGCCAGCATCCTAATCTGCCACTCCCTAGCTATTTGACTAATACAAAATTAATTAATCTCTCTGCATCTCAAGTGCTTTGTCTTCCTTATAATAAGGGCCCTGCTTAAAGATTTCTGTCATACATGGCACACTTTTCTCACTGCAGCTGCTACAGGCACAGCCAGGTGCCATGACAGCACTTTGCAGCCCCAACTCTCTACTCAGACACCACAACCAGGCTTCCATGGGGCAACAGGGAGGATCTGCCCAGACCCTGGGATTTCAGGTCCATGCCCATCTTCACCCAGCCCTAGGTTTAATTACCCCCATTTCACAGATCAGCGCACTGCCTAGCAAGTTATGGAATGCAGAATGAGATTTCATCCCGGGGACGCGGGCTCCAGAGCTCTCAATTAAAAACACTAGCTCTACTCTGATCTGCAAGTTGTTTAAACAACAAAAAGTCCTTTAAGTGTTCATTCTCGGGGTGAAGTAAGGCCCCTCCAAATCAAAGCCCTTCTCTTCCCCCGGTGTGTGAATACTGGACACTTATCAATGTACAAAAGGCAAAACACATAAATGGACTTGTAGTCTCTGCCTGCAGGGTTGTTAGAGTCAGGACAGATGCGACTCTTTTCATGCCACCAAGAGCCTGTGCGTCACCTCAGCTCTCCATCCACTGCTGTCCAGTATGTCTGCTTTCCAGGCAGATCTCAACATATCCCCTCATCTCAGTTAGAAGCCAAGAGAGTTTGAATCCAAGATGAAATTCAGGAATGCGGGATTACAGAAAAAGTGTAAAACAAGCGAAGCCAGGAAAAGAGCTGAGAGTGTGGCTTTGCAACTGCAGGTGTTTTTACAGGTGTTCTGTGACATCAGTCCAGCATAAGAGGGAGCAGTTAAGAGCAATTATTTTTGTTTGTTTTTTCTGCAGGACCTTGGCTATTGAAAATCATGAAGGATTGATTTTTTTGAAACATAGATTTTTAGTACCCTATAGTATAATTCCAGAGATTTTTGCAATTGGGGAAATGGGTAAACATTGGAGAATATTAAAGTAATAACATTTTAAATATTTTTTTGCAGAAAAGATAGAAATCTGATGTCAAATTTTCAATTATATGATCTTTAAGAAGACTAATGCAGAGAGTCTTTTCATCATTATTATCTAAACAGTCAAAGCTGTAGGCTGAAAATTATCTAATACTTTTTTAAAACTAAATACCTATAACTGAAATGGTCATGAACTGTTAAAAGATAAACTGAGTTATATCAAAATTTCTAAGAGCTTCTTAAAAAAATAAATAAATACATTTGAGTCTGGCATCATGCAATCTAACAGACTGAAAGGAACCCCAAGGAGCTCTACAGCATGAAAGATTTTTAGAGGCAGAAGGGAAAAGGATGAAGAAAGTTACACCAGGCGAAAAAGTAGATTGGTTATCGCAGGGTCACTTTCCTTAGGGGATGGCAGGGCTCTAACAGGCAATATCCCAACTAGCGCTGGATGAAGCCATTCCTCACTGGTTCTTGAAGATTCCATTTCTGCGAGAGCCAAACTGGAATTAAGTCTCAGTTGCGACATGGGGCGTAGGACAAATGACTCCGTTTTTAGCCTGTTGCCTTGTTTTTCAACAGAAGAAATATAAAATAATCATAACGATATTACCGGCAATTAAACTTGAAAAGTTCTTTAGGGTTTGTAGGGGAGAACAGAATCATTTTAGCTTAAAAACACCGGACGATAGGTCTGATATGAGAAGTCTCCCGTTGCATGAAGTTAACTCAAGGAATTAGTAAATGGTTCATCGAACCATGTTCAAACATACTCTTAAGATTAAAGATACATGTACAATAATTATCTGTTAGCTTTCTCTTGTAAACTAAGTTTACAAAAATGATTTTGAGCTCATGGGTTGTTTGTGCCCATATTTAGCCATCAGGAGGACTGGTAGTTTGAGCTTCCAGAACTCTCTTTGAAAGCATGGTGAACAATAAACTAGGCATCTCCTTGAGAAACTACCAAGCAAATGTGTTTGTTTCTACCAGAGGATCTCTATAAGATGCCCTCTCTGTGAGATTTTCTTTGAGCCCTGCAGTGTAGACTAAACCCTTACTTTTTTAAAAATTAAAACATAGCTAACTTACAATATTATATTAGTTTCAGGTGTAGTGTGTAGTGATTCTACATTTAATACCTTACGATGTGATCACATATCTAGTAACCATTTCTCATCATACAAAGTTATTATAGTTTTGACCATATTTTCCATACTGTACATTCCATCTTATGACTTATTTGTTTTATGACTGGAAGTTTGTACCCCTTACACCCATTCATCTTCTTTAATCCCGCCATTCCACCCCTTCAACCCTGCCACGGCTCTTCCCTTTGGCAACGGTCAGTTTGTTCTCTGTAATCCATGAGGCTGTTTCTGTTTTGTTTGTTCCTTTGTTTTGTTTAGATTCAACATATAGAAATATGGTACCATTAAAAACATATTTCACTAAATTTTTATGAGCTATTGAAAGAACAAGACTTTGTGGTTTGTGTAACAGTGAGTAAGACCAGGGAAGGGTGAAGGTGGTTTTGGGAGAAGCTGTCGGTGCCTGATGGAGCGTGTAAAGTTCTGCTCTGTTCGGGCAAAAGCAGATATGTAGAAAAGGCCATCAAGTTGAGTTGGTATTGAAGGCATCATGGGTGTTCTAGAGTCATTTCCAGTTGATGGTTATTACAAACAGCAATGCTATTACAATTCCCACCTGTGTTTCCAGTGAATATGAGTGTCTACAAGGTGTGTGCCTGAGAGTGGGATTTCTGGGCTACAGAGTACGTGTGCATATTCAACTTTAGCAGATGCTTCAAAAATGGCTTTTCAAAGTAGTTGTGTCAAGTTCGACTCCCACCAGCGGTGAATAAATGTTCTCATTTCTCCACACCCTCGCCAACACTTGATATGGAACCATACATTTTTAGGTTTCTGGATGAGTATATACTGGTATAAACTGCTGATTCTAATTTCGTTTCCTTCAGTGGCAAAGGCCAGCAAGCGTGTCTGCATATATTTATCAGATACATGCATACTTTTTTCCCTTCTTTTTCTGTTAGATTGCCTGCCTTTTAAAAAATCCACGTGAAAAGGTTGTTATCCATGCTGCATATTTGAAAATTGAATGTGTCACAAAGGTCTTGTTCAACTTTGTGACTGGAAACATTCAGAAAGAATTCTATGATTCATCACAAACTGGTTATTCGCACTGTGTGAGGTAAAGGGTCAGTATTCCCCTTTAATTTTCCTGTTGATATATAATTAATTAGCACATTTACTGAAAAGACTATTCTTTCTCATTGCATTGCAGGGATAACCTGTGTTTTCCAGTTGCTGTTGTGGGTAAATTATGGAAATGTACATGTATCAGATTATTTCTAAAATTTATATTTTATTCCATTTTTCTAATTTCCTGTTCTGTATCAATACCTAGCTGTCTTAATAACTTTCCATTTCAAATAAGTATTGATCTGAGATATGTAACTCCTCCAAATTTTTCTTCTTCAAAGTTTCCTTGCCCATTTTTGGCTATTTTTAATGTCCATATCAAGGTTAGTATTAGTTTTCCAATATTGACAAAATTGGATATCTTGCTATTTACATTTGCTTATGGTTTTGAAAAGTAAAATTCAATTTTATTTATTTGTTCAAAATCTGTAAATCTTAGTCTTAACTTTCTAACCCTTTCATGACATTAGGCAGGCTGTATAAGTGTTAGAGAAAATATTTGATGACTTAACAGTTTCTCTTTGTTTTTTATCTAAAAAGCCAACCCTGTAAATTAGCTCCAGTTTATATTGTGTTTTCATGGAAAATTGGGCAATAACTTTATGGTTTTTTAAGTTCCTATTCAATTTTCCAAATAAATGACCAAATAAGTGTTTATATCACACACATTGCATGTTCTGCATACTCTGAGGCTAAGAATCTGTTGAAGAAGCAAAGAGAGATACTTTTTTTAAAAGGGATTGTCCAACGGAACTGGCTAGATGACCACAGTGGTCTCTTCTAAATCTAATAGTCTAGTCTTATTAGTTTAAATGTGTTGCATGATTAAGAAAGTAAGGAACATTTTCTGTTGTTGTTCAAGGTCATAGAGACTGTAAATGATAAAGTAATAAAAAGAACAAAAACACACAGTGTCACATGACTGTCACTCAGACACTGATGGTTCTGTGGTTTCAAAAATCAAGTTCAGGAAAAATGGAATATCTTTTTATTACAAGTACTAACTCATCGGTCCAATAATGGGTTAAAAAAAGAATAAAGAGGGTTTGAATGATGTTATTATTCAAACATTTTGGAATGAATCATGTCATACCTTTAGATAAAAAAAAATTGGGCAAAAACTTGAGTATCAGAGAGTTCTTGTGACTGAATGTGAGTTTTTTTTTTCTTTTCTTTTCTTTCTAGAAACCATTCACTGTACTGGTATTTATTAAATAGTAACAATATATTATCTGGTTTATTTTCAAATTCCAAGGCCCCTGCTATAACTGAAAAACTAGAGGGGACTGGTGCTTATGATAATACCAAGTAGAAACTAATTCAGATTTGGAATTCCATTTTTAGTGGACTTGACCAAATAGAAGAATATGGTAAGAATCTCATCAGGAACTTACATCAACTACGGTAGTAGGGGGATGGAGAAAATGGATTTTCAGAAACGAGGATAGAACTTGTTTGGGGCTAAGCTTTGTGAATAAGCTTTGTGAAACCTACCACTTTGCACACATATAAAAATTAAATTTTGTTGATGGCAAGAATGTAACAGACAAAACCACGGAGGCCTTTTGCTCTCAGGAGTAACTTCTGGCTCAGACTCACTTTGCTGCCACACAAATGGATTGTGACTTGCTCCCCAAGGGAACTGTTCACTTCAGAACAAGCTTTGATTAACCTGCTCAGGTCAGAAATATCAAAAGAATAAACAGCAGCCAAGAAAATCAAATGTTCCTGTGGGAAAATATGGGAGCAAAGATCAAATTGACGGGGCCTTACATTCTCAGATTCATCAGGCTCATGGAAGCTGGAAGTCATGATCCTTTTCCACGCTGTGCTGCTCAAAGTGACAGAGGACATTTTCCCAGAAAGTACTGAGACTTCTCACCACTTGCTCTTGTCACTTGGGTGCATAGTGAGTACATGGATTCTCCACAGTCCACAATGAGATGATATCATGTCTCTTATCAATGTGTAAAGCACTGGCATGTTTTATTAATATGTTTCTTACTCTTTAGCCAAGATATTAATAAAAAATGAGAATCAGCCATGGTGGTGATCGTCATTGCACCCTGCCTGAACGGCTAATAATCTAATATCTGCTATAAACATTCTCCATGGCCATGCTGAAAGTGCTTTGGCTCAACCTCGTTTCTGGAATGTGTGAATTTTTTAAAATCTGAAAACACCATCCCAAGTGCTACACTGAAATATATGTGCTCTCGTCTCTTCATTTTCTAAGTGTTCTCCTTATAACCCAGAAATGAAAATGATGGATGAGAACACTAGCTAGTTGACTTAATAGTGTTGTCATGTTATTCTACATTTTAGACACCTTCAGTAAACAAAGACAAAAGTGGTTTTAATAAAAATTGCAGAGTTCCATTTTAGAAAAGTTGCATTACAAGATAAATTAAGAGTAAATGGAGAATATGTCTACTCTTTATTCTCAATCCTAATGTAATCATTGTATTATGATCATTATGTGACAAGTTAACCATTTGATGTAAAAGAGATATTTACAGCTCAATAAACATTTATAAATATCCATGAAATCCTCTATAAAGCAGAAACCCCAGTGACACAAAAACCTGTTTTGAGACACTAATGTTGGTTCTTTCACTTGAGAGAGATTCTGAAATACAGTTAATTGTCAGACTACAACTACTTCCATTGAGAACATATACTATGGAAGTCAATTTAACTTACTTTTTTAAAGTATTTTATGTATCTAGATTTGGCTCTGTGATGAAGATATAACGCATTCCCTTTAAAGGTTAAATGTGTTATTTACACATGTGATGGCAAGGAAAGCTAAGTCAGCCTATTTTTCAGTTTGGAGTTTGCAGACAGTAGCGTGTAGGTTTAGTTGCCCTTAGTCTCTTAGAAGATAACGCCCAAAGCCACACTTTCATTTATCCTAACCAAATCAAACTTTTTATTAATGCATCATGCTACTCTATATCTTATTTTTCGTATAGTAAATTAAAATCAATGTTTGCAGAATCATCCAAGGTGCCCGTCAGTCACGTATAACAGTAAAATAACATTTAAACTCCTATCTATCATATCCATCCAGTTGCTGCTTGTTGATTCTTCTTTTGTGACAGACAAGGTCATTTTGTCTCTTACCTATGTGACATGCCCCCAAACTGTCTCTATGTCATGTCCTAAGTCTGTGGGTAGAGGGGAGGGGAGGAGAGTTGTGAGGAAAGGAGAAGGGAAGAGAAGTAAAACTAAAACACGTGTTCAGTTCAACCAAACTTTGACATTGGGATGCATCGCACACTAATACTTTTCATTTAGTGCTGTCAGTTTTGAAGACACTTACTCTGGACTGGAAATTCATACTAGAAATATTACTTGCTGGAGATTTGTAGGGACTCTAATGAAATCATTACTGGGCATCTGCACAGGGGCTCAGCCTAATTAACTTTATTACTGTGCAAACCTCTCAACAGTCACACCAGGATACTAAGAAATTATTTTTTCAAGCCCTAGATGAATAGTGGTTGGCTAAACAAGGCTGCTCAATCAAGTTTGCAATGCATCACTTCTAAGAGAAGAAAAACAGAGGAACAGAAACAACAAAAGATTTGAAATGTTTGAAGCTTTCACTTTTTCTTAGATTCTTCGTTTTTCTCAAGGCCACACACTCACAAAATGCAAAACATTAGGGGTAATGCACACAGAACTACCAGACCAGAGCTAGTTACATAGCAAATGATGAAAACTAGCCTCCCACCGTCAGACACCTCCCACCTCAAAATCTGGATTTCCTGACCATCTTCTATACGTTGTCCTAGTTATTCCAAGGATCAAGATAGAGCCCGGAAGGATGCATAGACGTTTCTTCCTGAAATGATGGCGTGATTTCATTCAGCCTTCTCTGGTTTTCATCGAATGTTCTGGTTTGCTGAGAAACCACGTGGCACTGATTTAATGAAGAATGGCAAACGTTTTGCATCTCTTGCAGCACCTGTGTTTTGGATATATTTAGTTAGCAGGTAGCTTAGCTGAGCTCTCCTCTAACATCGACCCATGCCTTCACCACAGCACTGCCAATAGTCCAGTCCCTAGAAAATTACTACTTCTGGATTCAGAATATTCTATGTGGGCCAACCCTCAATGTTCCTGTGAGGCTCAACACAAGTAGGTAGGGGAAAGGTGCTATGATGATCAAAGAAATCTCAATGGCTTCAGGCTTAAGGAGATATTTTGAAAATATGGACATGTGTGTTCCTCATCAGGAAAGCTTAGGAAAAATTAATTTCCCAAGACAAATTTCAGGAGTTCGATGATGAGTGATAACTCCTAACGGAATTTTCCTTTTATTCTGTACATTAATAGTAATGACTCTTAACCACAACCACCTAAAAGAAGGAACAAAGACAGCATACAAAAGAAAAACTAAATTATAGTCCATGTATAGATATGGTGAGACCCAGTAAATAAACTTAATAGGTACTATCCCTTTAGAATTTATAAAAGAAATAGACATTCTCTAAATAAATGTGTTTTAAGAGTTAGGTTGACCTCCAATCAAGTTTTATTTTTCTCTCTTGTGTGAACAGCTAACATTTATGTCTTCTATAATTCTCCAACAAAGTACTTTATGTGAGCTATTAGTTGATGCAAAAGTAATTGCAGTTTTTGCAATTATTTTTAACTTGTTACACCACAATTACCTTTGCACCAACCTAATATTTTGTAAATCCTACAAAATGAGGACCACAGCAACCACCTCAGTGTGTTTTTGACAGGATTAAATGATATAAAGAAGAGGAAACACTAAGTGTAAAGAAACAATATTCTTATTTTATACATGATAATTCTAAAGCTGATAACAAATAAATCACCAAACGCTTACCATTAGAAAACAGAACAGTCAAGAATAACATACAGTATTCCTTATGTATGGCTTTGATGATTGTATTTTGTGGGTAATTTGTGAGAGGCGATCCACGTAAGAACCACACAGGACAGCTTCCCTGGGGAGCAGTCGGGAAGCAGAGGATGGAGGCCACTCAGGAGGAGGTGAATGAGACCTTCCCTACAGCAGGGAGGTGACATGTGGCCAAGCCCCTGGAGAGACAAAATGTCAGGGGGAGAGCTTCACATGATGAAAAGAGCGAACAGAAGGATCTCTGAGTTTGATCAAATTTCTTTAGAAAATTCTAAACACCAATTTGGGATGCTGGAAGAATAAAGGTTCATGATAATCAGTCTAGTTAGAGGGGAAAATGGACCCTGTTGCCTCAGTGAATTTTAACTATGAAATCCGTACCCACTCCTTCACTCTGATTATTCCTTCTTTTCTTCTTTTGAAACTCTGGCTAAAGTTGAGTCATAATGGCTTCTTTCAATAATAATAAATAAAAATCACAATGTTTAAGTTTTTACTTGAAAATGCCTTCTTTATCCTGAAGCAGAAAAAAAAACAAAAAACTCTACAATTTGTTTTTGAAAGTTTTTGAAATGGTAATGCCCAGCTACCAGCTTGGGATACTCCTACCTCTTCAAAGCTTTGAAGCATGGAGAATCTTTCAATCTTTCAATATTTTTCTCTTTCACATGCAGACGAGGAAAATCTGATTTCCAGAAGCCAAGGAAAAGAAACTGTTAGCCAATATTTATGTTCACAGAAGTAGGAAGAAATGTACGCAGAGCTTGGAAAAGTATCATTAACATTAGCAAAAAAAGTGAAACTTCGACCTCAAGATCGACTACACAAAATGGCTTTTTGGGGCATATGGCTGAAATACAACTCCCCTGTTGATGAAAATCCTGAGATTACTTTAAACATAGGATAATTAAAATTTCAAAAATACTTTGAACTAATTTTTAAGGTTGAAGTATTGGGAAATGTTCTATTTTCATATTTATTATTGCCTTTAGTATTAATCCTTATATGAAATGTCAGGCTGACATACTTGAAAACCTGCATTTTGTTTAGAGAAATAAAGGGAACAGGCACTGAAAGCTCTGTGAGTTGAGACCTGAGCCGGATTTGCGGCCAACTTCCGGAGCGCTGTCAGAGAATGTGTGCAGAACATTCCATACGTGTATCTCAAATAAATAGATAAAGAAAGCATCAAGCAGTTGTGTTTTGAAAGATAGTGGTCTGGGCTCACAAAGTTTTACGTTTATACCAAGTTAAACAGTCCTATACTGGAGGACTTCTTCTTCTTATTATTATTAGTTTTTAATTTATTGGGGTGACAATGGTCAACAAAACTACATAGGTTTCAAGTGTACAATTCTATAAAACATCATCTCAATATTGCAGTATGTGTTCACCACTCAGAATATTGGAGGACTTCTGACAGTTTCTCACTCAGGGCATTCATTATAAACCTCTGAACAGTGCAAAGGTTTTTTTTTTTCTTTTTTCTTTTTTTTTTTTTTTTTCTTCAGTTTTTACACTTTCTCTAATCTGAGCAAAAAGAGAATTTATATACATAAATTCTCCTTTTTTGTGTACATATATAATATGCTAATATATGAAAGCTAAACTGAATAAAAGACAGCTACAAAACGAAATTTCCATTCACAGCTAGAGTTCTAGCACCCTATCTTCTAATGTAACCTCTTAGGATAATTTTAATATTTACAAATGAGGAAAAGCTCTTACAAAAATGCATTAAAATATGGCATCTTTTTGAGACACACACTAGTCACACAATATAATTTAACTGAGTCTGCAGTGAAAACAGCAAGGAGATCTCAATTTTCAGGAAGACGTTTATATTTTCGTAATTGTTTACTGGCATCAGTCAATCTGCATATCGTAGCCAATGTTAAGTCCATTTCAAATGAACGAGGTTAAATGTATTCTGAAGAGTAAATGAGAAATGAGTGTGTGTAAAAGCAACCTGACAAAGTTATAGTTATAACTGATATAGACTTACAAATGTAACGTTTCATCAAGATATTCTTTAAATACAGGATTAAATGATCTTAATCAACGGATACAGAATTGTAATTTCACGATGAACTCATCCCAAAAGTTTCCATGTGAGCCAAGAAGATGCTTCTTTTCTAAGTTAGAATTAAGAAGATACAGTGATATCTGGTACCTATTGTTGAGTTTATAAAGATACTGAGTTGTGACAGGCCAAATTATATTAGAGATGATTACAAGTAAGTTTTCAGTGATAGGCCAGGGTTCTTACTGCGGAAGAACAAAGACATTTGTGCTGGAGAGAGGTACACACCACAGAAAACGACCCACTACAGCCTCACATAGAGCACTCAGTATGACAGAATCAAGTCAACTTAGGGTATCATTCAATGTGAAACAAACTCGATGTGTGATTGCTCATGTTCGGAAAAAGACAGAAGGCCATCCATCAAGGGCTGTTGAATAAACCGTGCTCACCTCTGCACTGGCATACTTTGCAGCCTTCAGAAAATGAGAATGATTTCCCTGCAGGAGTGTGGAATGGGATAAGGGTCAAAAGTATTTCACATGTATATAAAAATGGGAAATTAAAATCTTTTTATGTCTATTTGCTTATTTTGGCTAAATGTCATGAACACTTTATGAACGGACCTGATTACATACTGGGGGCAGGGGATGGAATGGAGGTGATAAGTACAGATTCAAAGCTTTCCTGAGGATACCAATGAATTGAATTTAGCCTTTAGAGACTTAGAAGTTATGACACTTCTGAAAGTATAAAAAAAGCGAATCCTAAAATAAAACAGAAACTAATGAGCCTAATGGCATATCAAATAGGTAAAATATGTACCCAGAGAAAAGAATAATTCCAACAAAATGGAACAAACACAATATTCATTCCTAGCAGATGTGTTTCAAGAATAAAAAGAACTGCAAATCAATCCTAAAACTAACTCATAAAATCTATTGGGAAGAGTTACATTAGTATTGTAAAGTGTGTCCATGGAAGAATAAAGCTCGTAACTAAATGCATTAGTGTTGTTAGAAATCCAGGTCTCACTACAGGAGAAAAACTAGAAAACATAAAATCAAAATGCTGGAAAAATCAGTAATAGTAAATCTTAATTTCAAATGTCAGTATCAATTTATGATTTTAAAAAATATATTTTCCTGCGTTGCTCACCAAAAGAACCTATACAGATATCATAGCTTCAACACACCTGAAGTCTCTATTTCTTAATCTTCATTTTTAAATCTCTCTCTGCATTAAAAAGGAAACATGCTTTGTTGGTGAATCAATGGGTGATTTTTTATTCTTTGCCACCCAAATTAAAATTATTCCATGTGTTTCCTTTTTTATTGGCAGAAGAAAACTTAAACTTAGCATTTCAAATTGACATCATTTTCAAATGTTTTAGGTTTTTAAGTCTCCACTGCCCGCCCTTCTTTATTAAGATAAGATGTAACTATACAGAACTTTATGTAAAAAAATGCATAAAAAGAGATGCTTTGCAACAAAATGTGTGAGAGTCTGTCCTTTAAAGATATTTTACACCACACTTAAAAATAAATACTCTGCAGATTAAATATAAAAAGGAGAAAAAATTATAAAAGTGTTAGATGAAAATATGAGGAGAATTTTTTTTAAATATACAGATTCATAGAACCTTCTGAAGCTAAGGACAAGCTGAGGAGAGCTAGAAGAATAATTGACAATTTTAAATTGTTAGATGTAAGAAGTTATAAACAAATTTAAAAGATTAAGAGAAAATGTTTTCAATAGAAAAACATGGAAAAATTAGTATCCAAAATATTCAAAAGTTTTACAAACTAGTGAGGAAAAAAATTAAACCAAGGGAAAAATGGAAAAGGGATATGGCCATTCAAATCACAGAAAAGATATTGATAAATTAATGAACAAACAAAACAGAAACAGACTTAGATACAGAGAACAAACTAAACTCATGGTTGCCAGAGGGGAGGGGTGTCGGAGGGCTGGGTGAAGAAATGAAGGAATTAAAAATACAAACTGGTAGTTAAAATAGTCATGGGGATGTAAAGTACAGCACAGAGAATATGGTCAATAATGTTGCAACAAGGGAGTCAAAATATGATGATAGAAGGAGAATTGTCTTTGGGTGGTGAACACAATGCAATAGATAGATGATGTATTATAGAATTGTACGCTTGAAACCTATATAATTTTACTAACCAATGTCAATAAATTTAATAAAACTCTAAAAAATAATGAAAACAACAACAACCGAAAACTATGTATGGTGCCAGACGGTTATTAGACTAATCAAGGAGATCACAGCATAAATTATGTAAATGTCCAGCCACTGTGCGGTACACCTGAAACTAACATAAAATAATATGGAATGTCAACTGTAACTGAAAAAAAGTAAATAATTTAAAACATTGACAATATAAGGTTAATTATTTAACCTTTCTATTGATCAAGGGAATGCAAGTTTAAAAAAATGACAAATCAGGGACTTTTTCATTTAATCAATTTTTTTAAAAAAAGAATAATTATGTATAGTGTTGGAAATGATATGAAGACCATTATAAAATATCTATAAAACTTCATTTTGGAAATTTAATTTTGCACAATAGCCTGGCAACAAGTAACAAAAATATAAATAGATAGACTTTTAAACTAGCATGTTGTAATCATCACTCATGTGGACAACAAAGATAATATAAACTTGCATAGAATTACTTTGAAAAGAACAGTTTGGCCCAATTTTATAAATTTAAGATCGTACATCCCCTTGTAAACAGCAGGGACAATTACAGGTGTATGCCCTAAAGCGGTGGTGCTCGGTGTGTGGCCTTCGCACCCCTGAAAGTCCCAAAGACTCTGTATGCGGTCCATGACTTAGAACTCTTTTCACAATAGTACCGAAATATTTTTATCACCTTTTTCGATGCGTTGACATTTGAACTCGTGGTGCAAAGTACTGTGGGTAACACGGCTGGCGCCTTAGCAAAAATGAAGTCATTGTTACCAGTCTGTACTAGTAGCTATATTATTCAGCACCACACTGGTACTTGGAAAAATATACTAGTTTCACTTAAAATTTGTAAGGTGAAATAGCAACAACAGTTAATTTTATTAAATGTCAGCCTTTGACTACCGGCCTTTGTTGTCTCGTGTGCCTCAAGGTAGAATCATTTGATCTGCCAGCTGAAGCAGTGGCATTTTTACAAAACATTACTTCTACTTGCAAGAATAACTGACAAGCAAACCAGTGCCTTTGTAGATATTTTTATAAAATGCTTTCCTTGTTTAAAGGAAGCATTTGATAGGATTTGTTGCTGTGATAAAATGTGAGCTTTCAAGCGATTGTTAAAATTTTGAAACCATGTGTATCATTGCAAGTTTGATAACTTCCCCACACTTAAAGATTTTGTGATGAGATCAGTATGGATACTTATAAATTTGATTTTAAAAATATGTTAATGAAGTGTGTCAACACTTGGAATATAATTTGATGAGCTAATAATTTCCAGATTATGAGTACGAAGTTACAGAACTGTGAATGGGTTGAATGTCCATTCCAAGTTCAAGATAGATCAAAGCATTTTGATGTAACAGAGCCTGAAATATTCACTGATTTCATATTGAAACTACATCGTAAGAAATTATCACTTGTTGACCGTAGTGTAGTATCAAAGAGGAATACCCATAATTACTGAAAAAGATATTAGCATAGTTCTCTACTTCTAGCTACGTATCTGTGTGAGACCTGATTTTCTTCCTTTTAGTCAAAATAAATATTACAAAAAATTTAATGCAGAAACACATAGCAGAATTCATCCATCTTTTGTTATGAAAGACATTTGCAAAAATGTAAAACAATTTCAATTTTATCAATAATTTTGTAGTTGTTCTTTTGGAAATATAATCATAATTTCCATTAAAAAAGCTTATTGTTACAAATATATAATAGGTTTATTATTATTTTAAGTGGATTTGTAAATTACCATTTTTAAATTTAATTACCATTTTTAATTTCCAATAAGCAAATATTGACAAGATACAATTTATATAAACAGAAAGTCTTCAGAGTCTTCAATAATTTTAAAATTGTAGAAGGATCCAGAGACCAAACTGTTTGAGAACCACTGTCTTAGACAAACTCGTTTGATGTGCAACAGGATATATATTCATAGCATAATATAAACATATATATTCATAGCAATATTCTTTGTAATGTTGGGAATTATATAGAATCCAACATCCATCAACACTGGAATATAATGAATTGTAGTTTATTCATAAAATAATAGAATAATGTCAATGAAAAATGCCATGTACTGAGAGGGAAAGTAACACACACACATTTAATATAGTTCCATAGATGATAAAATTATAAAGATAAGAAATAATATTATCATGAAAAAATCAGGCAGAGTAGCCATCATTTTGAGAAGCAAAGGTTTGGTGAGAGGGGTCAGGCACATACACGCAAAGCTTTTGGGCTCTTGGCAATAATCTGCTTTTTGATCTCTGTGGCGGTTACATGGGTAATCACTTTCTAATGAATTATTCAACAAGCGCTCTATGCTCTATATTAATACAGAGCAGTATTTGTTTAGCCACTCTTAGAGAGATGTTTTCCCATTGATTAGTTGGTTTCATCCCTGAATATAATTACTACATTGCATAATCGAAAGAAAGTGGATTTGGGAGTGAACAAGAACTAGATACAAGTTCCAACTGCACCACTTACTAGGAGAGAAAAGTTAGCTAAGTTAGTTTACCTTTCAGAGCTTCGTTATTTTTTCTCTCTGAATAGGGATGGAAAACTAACTTCATCGGCTTGTTTTGAGATTTGACAAGATGTTGAAATACAGCAATTGGTGACAGTGCTCCTCGTGTGTTCCTGTATTTGTCATTAATGTCATGTCTGAAATCATCATGTATTTTGGAAGCCAGGAGTACTTTAGTCAGCAGGTGAGAACTGAGGGGTCATCTGAGTTTACGGCTCTTCCTGTGACAACTGTGCTATGTGCTGAGGTTGAACAGAGGAAGTTGTATGAGAGCTTGTTACCATGGTGCAGATGATTTCTTAATAGGAATTACCAGTTAACTCTAAATGAAGGAACAGAGTCGGGAAGTCAAGAAGAAATTTGTGTGCAAGAAAGAGCAGTTGTTTGCGGATTCTAAAGAAAAGAATAAGTGAATGAATTAATCAGAAACAGTTTGGGAGACAATGAGGAAAAGCTGAGGGTTGCTAGATGGGCGGGAGGGGTGGGGGGTGGGGGGGAGGGTGAGGGGATTGGAGGGCAATCGGTGACCATAGGATGGCCACGGGCTTTAAAATTAATCTGGGGAACGTAATTTGGTGGTTACCAGAAGGTAAAGGTGTTGGGGGGTGGGGGATGAGGGTGAGGGGGATCAAATGTATGGTGATGGAAGGGGAGCTGACTCTGGGTGGTGAACACACAGTGTGATCTATGGATGATGTGATACAGAATTGCACACCTGAAATCTATGTAATTTTACTAACAATTGTCACCCCAATAAATTAAAAATAAATTAAAAAAAAAAAAAGAAAGAGCAGTTGGGACACTGGTGAGGCCCTTTTAAAGCTCTAGATGAGCAAGAAGGTCTCATTTTCCTGTTCAGGAAGGAACAAACACTTCAGAATAGCCCTCTGAGAAACAGCTGTTAAGATTCTCATGGTCTTCAAATTTTAGAAATGGGAAAATAGCCTACACAGGAATAAAACCATAGAATGAGAATCTGAATCTACAGATGGATGACCTATGTCAGTTGTTCTCAAATATTTTGGTGTCAGGAAACCTTTGCTCTCTGAACAAATAAGGATATGTCCATGAATATTAACCATAGTAGAAATTAGTATGATAAATTTAAATTGCATGCATTAAATAATTTGTTTTAAAATAATAATAAACTCATTGAAGCATAGCATGAATAAATTACTTGATGAAAATTAACTACATGTCCAAAGTAAAAAATACACTGAGAAGAATAGCATAGCTTTACACTTTGCAAACCTGGCTTCATCAAAGATGATTTGATTTTCAAACTGGCTTCCACAATCTGTTTCCATATCATTATAGTCTCTGGTAGAGTCCACTGTCCACTTGCGAGAGGAAAAATTAAACCTTGTAATTTTGAAGAGAATTTTGCCCTAACAGGCTTCTGGAAAACTGCTTGGAGACCTCAGTTTGCCCCAGGTACACTTTGAGAACTGGTACCCTGGCATACGTCTGGAGTGGACAGGTGGAAGCATCCACAGGGTCCATAGGTGGGTAGTCTGCTGGCTCTGCCTGGACGGTCAGCACGTTTGTGTCAGCAGTCTGGCCAGACTGTCATCTCCTTAACAACAGAACCCATGTTTGATAGAGGAAGAAGGAAGAAAGGAACAATCACAGCACTGTGCAAGTTGAAATGGGATCCCTGGCTGCTCAGATATTGTCTGGCATAGCGTGTGGGGAAACCACCCACCCAGCCAGCATTTCTTCCATCTGGCTTATTATTTTTCCCCCGTTCAGCATGTGTCAGGGTGCAAAGCTTCAGATTAGTCCCAAACTCCGTTCTGGTTAATGATCGATCTGGATGACAAGTACTTTGGTTTTCAGAATAAACTAACGACTTCTTCAATTTCGTTCCTCTGATACGACACCTGGCGATTAAAGGCAATACATGTATATTCATAGAATATCACTATACACAGTGAAGCAATGACCGGAATGAAATATTCACAACTCACTTCTTTGTCAGGAAGCCCATAACCAGAAGTAAATATGGTAAAGGACGTATGATTATTTACCCCCAATCCCCATCCTTGCCATAAGAGTGAATATAGAATTTAAAATGTCATGGAAATGACATCTACATTGTCAGTCTTGTGACTTCAGGGGGATAAGCAGGATTTGAGTTCTGTTTGGAGAACTAGGGGGGAAGGGTAGGAAATCAAATGCTGCTGGAGTTTTCTGCAGGGAGGGCACAAAAGAAGAGAACAGGTGAACTCCCTGTATTATCTAGGAGAGTGGCTCTGTGGTGGCATTCACGATACACGTCACTCACTCTCTTAGAATTATTTGTCTTTTTTTCTCTCTCTTTCAGTATAAAAAGACATTTTAAAATTGTGGGGGTGCCCTGATGATTTTAATTTCCCCTGTAGATGTTTTGGTACAAAGACACTGGAAAAAATGGGTGGGTTTAAAATGTTCAAGATTGTTACTTACCTTTTTTTTCCCCACTGATCTTACATGGCTTCATGATGAATAAAATGAGCACAGAGGACACTGGTAGCTCATACTCTCACATTTAGTGTGGTCTTTAGCCTCCTGCTAAGCCCTGGGTGTGCCAATTTCTAAACAGAAATGTCTCCGAACCTATATTATCATTTATATAAAGCTAAAGAGGAAATGCTCCCTCCTTATATAAATTAAATTAATGACCAGAGTTGTTGTGTGTGTGTGTATAGTCTGAACTCTTTATTTTTCTGCGAAATGAAATTATAATAACAATAATGATAATAATGTCTACCATATTTTGTTGCTGAAATAGTTAATTGCAAAGCTCCTGTCTGGTAGTTACATGTTCTTAAATATAAGTTGTCCTGGGAGCCCCAGTTTTGCTGCGGTCCTTTGTAGTTAAAGCAGCATGAGGAGAGAGTCCTT
This sequence comes from Rhinolophus ferrumequinum, assembly GCF_004115265.2. Lineage (NCBI taxonomy): Eukaryota > Metazoa > Chordata > Mammalia > Chiroptera > Rhinolophidae > Rhinolophus > Rhinolophus ferrumequinum. The sequence continues at coordinate 3,767,754 of NC_046303.1, read as the reverse complement.
CGCCAACTCCCAAACCTGTGCGAATCCCATGACATGCAAGGGAAATGCTGCCACGTGGGACAGAGACACCAGGCATGAGTCACTCTCACTTCCGGGCCCAGCAATATCCTAGGACATGAATCCCTAGATTTCACAGTGAGGCATTTACACTAATGGCTAAATATAGTGTCTAATCTATCATTGTTCCAATTCTTTAAAAAAGGCCTTTCCCTTAAATGTAAATCTCTGTGTAGCCTCACAGAGTTTAGTAGAGCTGAACCATTTCAGATTGCACTTCTACTCTAAGGTTAGCCACTGAAGGATTTAACTATAAACGTAATAGCCATACTCTCTAATGAGAGAAATAATTGACCCACCTGCCCAGAAAGGGTTTCATTAACCCCCCTTCTCCAAGGTGGCACCTGCTCGCTAGTAATGCACACATGCAGTCCCACCTAGCACCTACTGAATCAGGAAATCCGGACTTGAGACCGGATCTGTGTTTTAACAAGTCCTGGTAATTTGGATACACTCTCAACTTCCAGAATCACTGGCCTCAGCAACAGCCTGTACTGCAGGGAGATGTGACAAAGAATGGCAAATGAAGAGTGACACATGAAGAGTGACACATGGTGATTGCACAGGGTTGTGCAGGCTGTAGTAGCCTCACAGTACATTTCGAATCCTGTACACGGGTGACATACAAACATATGTGTCCTCTGCAAAGTCCAGTCCGTGCAGGCTGGAGAATTTGTGGGATGCTTGAACACTTAGGCCTCTGACGGGACAATGGAAGAAGGTGAATTTTCTGACCAGCAGTAGGCTGGAGAAAAATTATACAGAATGAAATGAGGGTTGGTTACAGGACAAGCCAGACATAAAAACGGAGCCTTACAATTGAGGTCACCCTAATCCCAATCTCAGTTAAAAAACAGAGAGAGAGAGAGAGAGAGAGAGAGAGAGAGAGAGAGGGAGGGAGGGAGGGAGGGAGGGAGAGAGAGAGAGAGAAGAGGCGGGAGAGAGGGAGGGAAGGAGGAAGGAAGGAAGAAAGGAGGGAAGGAAGGAAGGAAGGAAAGAAAAACAGGAATTTGGCACAGCTGAAAACATCACAAACCCAGGTTAATACTAACTCAGACAAAGTTTTCATCTAGAACAGTGTTTCTCAACCAAACCGATTTGGCTCCTCCCCTCAGGGGACATTTGGCCAAGTGTGGAGTCCTTTTGGGTTTTGACAACTGGAGGTGGGAGGTGTTACTGGCATTGAGTGGGTAGACACAAGAGATGCTGCTACACATCCGTAATGTTCACGACAGCCCCACACAGAGTATCATCTGGCCCAGAATTCAGCGATACTAAAACCGACAAGACCTAATCTAGCTGCGCACGTGCAATAGACACGTCAATTGGATTTCGCTATTCGATATGTATCTATCAAGTCTGTTTCAATTATTCCAAGATATTTCCATTTTAGTTCACATCTGCTGTGGATTTCACAGATAAGTTTCTATAATGTTAATAATACAATTAATCAGTTCAGACAATTTGAATTCTTAGGTAAACATTAATATCAGTAAAATATCACTATCTGTGCGACTTGGCCTGAATTCAGGGGCATTTTTCTGTCTTCTTTTTTCATTTACTCTTTAAAGTAAAGATCTAACCTCAGAAACACTCTTCACTGTCCAATGTATTAGTTCCAGTAACAGAATAGGATGGCATGGGAAAAAATAGTTTGCATGTATTTGACTTTTAGCTCTCGCTCATTTAGCTTCAGCAGTGATAGAAAAAAAGTGAAAAAGAATTTACTAGACGCAGTTTGAGACTGCCTGGCTTCCTCTTCATCACAGAAATTGACTTTTAGCCAATGTTTCACTCCTGTTGGCTACTATTACATAAGAATTAATTTTGCCTGGCAAGGTTAGTCAGCTCATACTTAAGGTATAATATTCTCAGATTTTCGTAGTAATTCATTTATATTGTGTCTATTAAATAGACTTAAAGCTATCTTGAATTTAATTGGTAGGCCAATTTTTTAGACCACTGACTGGTGAATCACCATATCCTTTTTAAAATAAGTTGAAACATATCATATGAATGTTACAGCTACAGACGAGGCCTTGCACGCTGACTATAAATGAGGAAGTATCACAAAAGACCTTAAAACAGATCTTTCTTTAAATCTTTAACTGAAGGTAACAATCATTTTTTTTGTTAGTTCTTTGGAGACACTGGCGAAATATTTGTTGCATGGAAAGTATTTCCGTGAGCGAATTAAACTCCATGTCTGATGTGACCTCACCTCTTGAAACTGAAATTCTATCATCTTTTGGCTCTCTCTCTATATATCCAGTATGAGCATTACAGTGCAGATTATAATATGTAACATACATGTTATAATACTATATTATAGATTATTATGTATAATATACATGCTTATATATTATACTATAATTAGTACTGAGACCTCAATTACAAAATAAAAATGATAATACATTGATAATTATCTGAAGTATATAGTTATTCCTTCATTTGTATACATAATTTCAAGGTATTACACACCCACAGAATGAACGGTCTTTCATTTATTGGTGTCCCAGGTAATTCCCTAATTTTATTTGTGGTGGGTGAAATATATAACCATTTGTCATCCATGAATGAACCCCGCCCCCCACAATGCACACACAGCAGTGTACATATTTATATACTGTATAGAAGAATATTATTTCCCAGAAACCTTTTTGGCCAGAACAGAGACAATGATTCTAAACAAGAAACAGACATTAAGAGGATGAAATTCTGGGTAGCAGAGGTTTTTATTTTTTATTTAAACATGAATTACAAGTAGGAGTGGAGCCTTTCTTCTACCTACACAAAATGTAATGATTTTCCAATTTTTGATTAAAAGACTTCCCAGCCACTGTATTTTGCTTATGCTCAGTCTTTTATCAGAGCAAATGTATAATGTACTGATACTTTATCCTGGGTTAAAGAACTATACTGGAGTTACCATAAAATATAAATAGATTGAATACTATTGAAATGTTTTATGTTTTTCCAGTTGTTTTTTATTGATCTCTAGGGTAATGCTTCGTGGTCAAATTAAATACTGTAAATTTAATTCTTTGAAATTTATTGTGACTTGGCTTATATGGGTCATATTTTGGTTAAATTTAGTGATATCTCTTGCATACTTGAGAGAATGTTGGCTAAAAGATCATAGGTAGATGATAGGTAGATAGATACTATAGATAATATTAGATGATTAATGGATAGATATTTTATAAATAATGTAATGATAAGTGTGCCACTCATTCTTTGACTTCTTTTTCATGTTGTCTTCTTCCCTTGTTAAAATAACCAAACAAGGCAGCCGTTAGACTGGGTGGCTCTGATGCCTTCACAACCTACCTACATAGGCAAACGGAAACCTCAGCCAGAGTCCATTCCTGTAAATGCCGCAAGGATAAGAACACACACAGCCAACAAGTCTTTCCCAAATAAGGCAACTGCTTAAGCTGTAGCCAATCAAATCATTCCCTTGCTTTACATGAGTGTCTTCCCTATAAACACCTGCCACCCAGCATCTGGTGGTGGGCTCTCCTAACTGCTTTCAGGTAGCCACTGACGGATTGGAACTGATGTGTGCTCAGGTAAACTCCTGAAGATTTTAATTTGCCTCATCTTTAACACTTTCTTCAAAAATTATTAATTTTAATTTCAGAACATTATTTTCCCTAATCTAAGACACTACATATTTTTGTAAAGGAAACAGATAAATGTATAATCCAAAACAGTACATAAAGTCCTATAACCCAAGAAGAATTTCACTGTTATCTTCTTTCTAATTTTTTCCTGTTGTACACATTCACACATACATGATTTAGTAAAATGAATTTATACTAGACATCTCTTTTCAAACATTATTATCACAGTGTAATTCTATGACTATATTTCTATTTCAACCTGGATTTGTGCGATCATTTGTAATGGGTACATGGTGTTATTTCACATGAAATTATCACTCTTTTCTCCTTTGATAAAGATGTATAATAAGCCAAGACTAAAGAAAATGATCCTTAAATAAAAGGTACAGGCTATTTGTAGCATGTATGTGTGTGTGTGTGGGGGGGGCATGTGTGTGTGAGTGTGTATTTCTGTGGTGTTGAGTGCAACAAAGGCCTTTCACAAAAGTTATATGAGTTGATATATCTGCTTCCTGACTTGCAGTAAGAAGTTCTTTTCTTACAAAATGGATGTTTACATGTAATGCTGCATTTGCCTATTCTCCACCCCTAAGAAAGTATCACATTTACTTCAGACACATTCCTTAAGTTATTGCAACTCCCTCTCCTTTCTTTGGGGTCTAAGGAGAGGCTGCTCACTTCAGATTTGATACCAGAGGGAACACAGCTGAGAAGCTGCAGCAAGAAAAGCAACAGTGGAGGATTTATTAGTTTTTGATTCTTTAGAACTGAATAGTCATCCTGCCTTACCATTCCTAGCAACTCCTCCTGGGTTGGGAGAAGACAGATGTGTCACTAGAAGAAATTGAATATGACTGACGGATGAAAACACAGATAACTCTGTCTTATATGCCATGAAACAAATTTATCTTACTCTTTTTTTTTTGTAGTCAAAAGAGAACCGAGTACATAAATTATCTTAAGAACACCACAGAGCATAACGTTTCTTGGGGATAAACTCTTTTGTTTTATGAGAAATTATGAATGTCCTTTAAGGAAAATAAAGGTTTATGTATTTTAAACTCTAATTACTAGGTATTGATCGTTACTATTACATTTATTGAAATACTAGTATTTAATTTAGTGTATTAAAAATTTAGTATTTTCTAAGCTGTTGAAAAATAAGCTTATGAATATATTCATAATAGTAAGTGATGATTAAAACAATAATCTAGCTGTTGTCGTTCATTAGGATCTATTAATAGTACACAAAAATTAGTTAATGATCATTTTAAAAAGTGATTCAGATATTCAGTCATCAAACCAAGTAAAACCCCTGTCAAATCTTTCTGTTCCAGCTTGCCTTTATGTTATGTTTTCCATGACAGGAAAGGTCAGTTGTAATGTTTAGTCCCAGCTTCTCATCCTAAATCTCTCGGGAACACATTAGGTCGAGTAAAATGTGAAGAAATGACCGTTCCATCTTTTGGAGGAATTTAAAAATTAACACTAGTTGTCAATGTCTTCAGCACATATTATTGGCAGTAAATTGGATTTGAAGGGGGGAAATTTCAAAAAGTGGTATTCTTTGAACAATACCAGATAAGCTCTTTCTCCCTTGATGGGGATTGTGGGCCGGGAAGCATGAAAATGAAATAATTGCAGCAAGACACAGAAACGTCTACATTTTTAATGTAAGTCAGAATTTGTTGGAAGGCGTAACAGTGGGCAGACATCATGATTTTTTTCTCACTGTTAAAGAGACAATGATGGAATCCCCTTAAATCCTGTAATTATTTTCCATAAAATAATTTTGTGCTAAAATGAAGATGAGCAAATAGCATCAAATCTCTGGGAAATATTCCCTTTGACATATGTACCTTGTACATATGTATAATACATATATAAACACACACATATACATATATATATATATATATTTACTTGCGTTTTCTATATTGCTAGCATGCAGCAAAATGAACCAAATTTAAAACCGCCTAGACTAAAACATTCAGATGAAGTCAATATCAAAATTTACACAAGACTTTTACATAATTGAAATTGTACTGTATTACAACTTTGAAAATTCTTCTTCCCATTTGCCAATATAAGGGTCGTAAGGATTGTACCCTACACTCTTCCACTACCTGTGTTTGGAGAGCTGACCCTTCCATAGGATTTATCACACATTGTTTAATCCCTTTCCATATTGTTGAATTTTAGATTGCTTCCAACTTTTACAATATCAAATCCAGCAGTAGTAAACATTCTTACGGATAATTTTTTGTTAATACATTCAAAGAAGTAGCAGAATCTGTTCAAATATATTTAAAATTTAAAAAAAATAATACTTGCTAATGATTGCTAAAGGTCTTTTTTCAAATGTATCTACTCAAACTCCTACTATCAGCATAGAGTGTATGAGAAGGGGTGCTTCCCTGAAAATTCCTGTTCTTACAAATTGGGACAGAAAATAAATTCTTTTTAATGTAATTAATTGTCTTTGATTTCTAGTGTTTGAGGTCCGTGTTACCTGGCTTATATATCCGCCGAATTGAAATTCTTACCAGGCCTTTGATGCTTTTGTGGGGAAAAGGGGATAAAGGAGGGTTGTAATATTCCCCACCAGAGTCTCCAAGCCACTGAAAAACCATTTTTCCTATCAGGATTGTCATATATTTCTTAGTGATGTTTATGAATATATACAATCACCACATCATTCTTACCTTATTGGGGAGAGTTCATTTCTCCCCAAATTCTATCAGGATCACAAACTAGATGTTTTCTAGAATGTAATTCCTTTCCCTGAAGCAAAGCTTTATAGTGGAAGCCTCTCTTTTGCTTTGTATTATTTCACTTTGATTGTATTTTGACTTTATTTTATCATTTTCCCCCCTGTTTGCTCACTTTTTTAATAGTGTTTAGGTTGTGCTGGAATTTACTCTTAGATGGCATTAAACCAGCCAATTCTAAAATTCCCCTTGGTTTCTGAGAGAATTAAATCTCCCTCGTTTTTAATTTGAGATTATGTCTGATGTGCACAGTTTGTAGCCATGACTTGATGGCTTCCTACCTTTTATTAAGTTTATATATTTTTACATCCTGGGGTGTCTGCTAATCTTGCTCCCTAGTTTGATAAAAGCTCCTTTTTCTTCCAAATAGTCCAGCAGCTTATAAGGATCTTTATTACCTTGCTCCTGCATAACTTTCTCTGCAATCCCCCCTCACTGCCTACGTAACTGCTGTTCTGGAACCATTATCAGCTCCCAGAAAGTGCTATGATTTCTCTCATCTCGAAGGATTTGACAATGTGTATTTATCTGACTGAGGCTCTATTCTACCACTTTCTATGATTAAAATATAAATTCACCCAACTTGTTGTCACTTTCCCCCCATTTATTTTCTTCTAAACTTCCTTCCCAGGCCTTGATTTCCTGACCCTCCTATATGTTCTCCTAGCACCCTTTTTTTTCTATTTACATGTGAACTAATTGCCCTACAAATGACCTTTTTCTTATGTCTATTTTCTACTAGATTTCAGATTCATTAAAATAGTCATTGTGTTATTCAGCTTTGTATCTCATACTAATACACTAATCTTTCTGACACAGAGCAGGTGCTGAGTAAGTTCTTGGTTAAGTACTTAAGTAACACATACCGTCTTGTAAACGAAGGGATTTATTCTTGAGCAAGCTGTTCGGATATTTTGTTGCAAAGAACAAATTAAAAAGTAAAAGCAGAAAGTATGTATGTATATATATGATTTTATATATGTGTGTGTGTATATATATATATATATATATATATATATATATATATATATATATGTCATAGGCTGCCAATGGGAGCCCCGGTTGATGTGGTCACCACGTTTAGAAGCTCTGTGGCACATGCAGTGTAAAAAGTACCACACATACAAGGGGATGGAGAACCTACACTGGTGGGTTAGGTAGCACGGTGCCACTCTGTTCCTGGCAGATGAGCAATGTTGCCCTGGAAACACTCATCACTGCAGTCTCTAAAAGCTCGAAGACTTTCTAGACATCACTTACCAGAATGCAGTGTGCTTGCACGGCATTGTCCATATCCATTCTGAATAGAATTATTGGGCAGGCACATAATTAGAAGAAATTGTGTACCATGTCTCAGATTTTGCTGCAAAGGAGGTGGGAAAGCTAGTCTCTGGCTTAAAAGATAATGGATTAGAAGACATTCTTTAGAAAAGAAAAAGAAAAGGAAGCAGCAGCTATTCATCATATACTTAAAAACTGAAAGAGTAGTTCTCTTCTTACCATGCCAGATAAATTAAGCATTCGATCCCTAAGAAATAACCTCTCTCTTTTTTCTATGGACTGTCTGCTTCCGACTGTACACTTCTGAGAGCAGCTCCCATTCACTTCGGCACACAGGTAATCACTTTAATCAAAGGCTTATCCGGCAGAGGGATGAAAGGGAGTGATGACATGAGCTAATGGCGAGAGCACAGCTTTCTGTGTAGTGCTGGCATCAACACCCTTTGGGGGTCAGAGGCGCTGTTTGTGAATTAGGTTCCAGGTTAAGTGCAGGCTCTGCAGCAGGATGCTTGGTTTCCGGTTCTATCACTTTCTAATTGCATGACCCCACTGCATTCCTTAACCTCTCTGAACTCTGGTAAACTGAGTATAACAGGTCTTACCTCAGTGGGCTAAGAGAGGACTAAGTAAGAATGTGTTTACCACCGTGGCTGGCACAGAGTAAGAGTTTCATACCTGCACATGCCTCATGTATGTTTACAAGGAGGAACAGGCTCCACATTTCCTACCATCCCCACTGTGTGCCCACTGTGTGCCCTTACTATATTGCCGTAGGACTTTACCCAGGAAAGTGCTCCAATAACTTGACCAGTCACGAATTAATATTACTAGATGCCGTGGTTTCAAAATCTTTGTATATTGTCAGGAATATTTCAGGGTAGATAAAAGAAAATAGTGAATAATGTGTTTTCACCTGATGTTTGATTGAACTCTTTACGACCCAATGACTTCTAATTGATCATATTAAATGGACGCATGCCCTGATTTACCTGTTCTAAGTACTTACCTGTTAGGGTGCTGGTCACAAGCAAACTGCTGTTTGCATCAGAGTCATTCTTTATCTGCTGTGTATCGGGAAGGTCTGAAGCTTTGGCAAGGCCTGGACTCAGCAGGCCTGGGACCCTCCAGTGAGGCACCGCACTTACAACGACTGTTTCGACTGTTATTTATTCCAATGTTACTATTTTGCAGATAACATTCAGGGACACAATCATAAGACAATTAGAGTGAAAGAGTTTTCATTATTAACAATCTCCCAACCAAGATGTATACATCTGTAATTGTCACCGAATATAATTGTGATTCATAACCCCATGTGGCTCTTCAGGCAGGAAGGACAAATCTTTACTATAAATGCAGGTTTCTTATACTGTGGGCAAAGTGGGAGCAACTCTGGTATTTATTTCTGTGCTCGCCTCTGCACTCTTTCCCCCTTCTCTCCCTTTCCAGGCCCCAAGGTCTCAGGAATCTCCTGGAAGCTCTCTCCTCTCAGGTGAAGGTCTTGCCCTGGTCCTGACCAAACAGGATCAGATGCTCCATGTGCTGGCCTAGGTCTGCTTGTCCTCTCACACATCAGGGTTTCTTCTGTTGCTGGGCAACAGATGCCCCAATCACACCCCTTTCTCAGGTGGGAATCTAAGAGTGTGGCTCTAGGAAATGCATTGACTAAGCACTTGCTTAGAAAGCCTGCCTCTGAATTACCTACTCTTTTATTGTTATTTTTTAAATTTAATTGTTTTTATTAGTTTCAGGTGTACAAAGCAACGTAATATTAGACATTTATACCCCTCACAAAGTAATAATCCTCCCCAATGTACTACCCCTCTGACATCATATATAGCCGTTACCATCAACTATATTCCTTATGATGTACTTCACATCCTGTGACTATATATACAGAGGGTGCCAAAAAAATGTATATAGGAAAAAACTGTATTAAAAATGTAATACTCAATATATACCAGTAACAAAAGATGAATACCAGTCACGTTTGACTTCTGCAATTACAAGAGGTGCTCCAATGGTTACCATCAGCGTGCAGACACTTCTGATGACGGTGAACACTGTTTGGTAGACTTCTGTGGCAAGCGTGTAGACTGTACCAACACCACAGCCGAAGCGGCAGGACTTGTTGCTGTGCGAGGCCTTAAGATCTTCTCATGTGCACATCACACAGCACCATGCGTCTCAGACTTGTCACGAGTGCGTGCAGTTGTGAGGTGTGTTGCAGGTTCTGTTGCATACTCACGCCTGCATTGTCGTTGTACTTCCACAGCATTTTTGAATTTCAAATACCACTTCAAAATGGTTTTGCGCACCTCAAATGAGAGCTGTGTTTCCACCATTTTCTTTGGCTGTCCTTCCTGTCACATGGTGATGGTCGCCTAGCGTTCGTTTGATTAACACCATTGTTTGAGCAAATGTCATACTACACATTGCTATTGTAATTTAGTTTAACTTCGAAAAGTAATATATAGATAATATTGCTTAAAATGTGCATACATTTTTTTGTCACCCTCTGTATATATAGTCATGCCCTGCCTCCTGTTTCCAGGGCCTGTGAATTTAATAAACTTTGTTTTCCTGAGCCTCTCCTGTGTCTTCTCTTGTGGCTGCACCAGGCTGACTATCATGGAAAATGGCACAGAACTGTCACCCTACTCAGACTGGGCATATCATGGACAGATTCCTTTTTATATCACAGAGATGAGATTTCTTTGCTCTGTATCTAGTCACTTCTCCCAGAATGGTCTTCAGTTTTGAGTGGGAACAGGCCCCCCAAGCTTTCTCCGGGTGAGGGCATGGTCAAAGGTAGAGTGAATCACGGCCTGAACTGGACATGCAGCACCTGCAGGGCAATGGCACTTGTGTCATTTTACAAGTGGTGACTCTCAGATCCGGATGGAGGCACCTACTCTTTGATGGAGTCCCCCTGCAGGTTGGCTTTGGGAAGGATTCCACTCTGTTGGGAAAAATAAAATTTTATGGAAAAATTGGATCCACATTGATCTGCACTGCAAAACCTGAAGTAACGGAGGAATAAACGCTGGACCTTCTGATTAACTTCATTCTTTATAAGAAAACATAAATGTAGCATCTATTGTTTACAAAGATATCAAATAACTCCTAACCTTTGACTCTGAATGTTTCTTTGCGTTTGATTGGTCTATTTTCATTAGTGTAAGTATGAAGGAATATGGCACCTCCTTGAAAATAACTTTTCTTTCCAAAATTGTTTTTAGCCTGAAGGAAAAATTACACATAAAAAGTCAAGCTGAGAGAGCATTTTACTTTGGGTGTAAAACTGTTACTATGACTCTGCTAATAGTCTTAAAACCCTAGAAACATTTCTTTTTTCAATAAGTAGAGAGTTCTCAAAATATAGTATTTTAAGAAATTTTTTTTGCAAAGAAAAATGTTGAGAGAAAACTATATATAATCTTAAATAAATATAGTTTACTTAACTAGCATGTTTATTCTTTTATCATATTTATTTGCTGAAATTTATGCATTCTTGTAATTCATCAATCGTAAGTTGTAAATGAAATGTATGTTCCATATTTGATTACCTAAATATATATGTAAGTAGCTTTATTTAATTTATTTTATTTCATTTCATTTTATTTTACCATCATTGTGAGTTTCTCTACACTTCAAAAACAAAAGGATGAAAACTAAGCCTTTTTAACCCCATTTATCCCAATCTTTTATCGTAAGTAGAAATTTGAAAATATAAATTAGTATATGGATTTTTTTTCACTTTGCTTTGATCATTCCAGATAAGTACATTTCACACATTTTCCCAAATCTGCTCAGTCTAAAAGCTCTTCCCCTAAAATCCATCATCAATCTTACTTCTTTTTGTAATAGTCTGTACAGAGGGCTACAATCAGAGCAGGTAAATGTGGGTTGTACTTGGCATTGAAAATAAGCAGGAATAATGAGAAATTTGTCTGCGTTTCTCATTGTGATGAGAAGATGAAATTTGAGTTACTCCAGAGATGTTGAATTGTGACAGTTCCCAAGGATAGGTTGAACTATCTGTACTGCTATCATTCATAGTACGTTGATTCATTAGAAGCCTAAATATATTCATATGTAAGAGACGGATGGACTCAGTACTAGCTGCAGAGTGACAGTTGAGTAGAACCATAGTTAATGAGAGATATTTGGGCATATTCAGAGAGTTGGCACCAGAAATGTTTTTCTGAATTTATACACAGATGTTTTTAATACATCATGTAGTATGCATAAGAGATGAATAGCTTATAAGTACGTTTGAGACTAGAACATATGGCATAAAAATGTTTCAAAAACTTTCTGTTTCTCCACAACCTGGGACATTTGATGAACTTGTGACATTATTGAAAAGATGTTCCTCCAGGTAGTATTCATCATTGTTGAGAGATTTACATCTCATGCAAGCAGTCAACAAACTAATAAGGGAACTGCTATTTCATTGCACAGTTTTCTCACACTTGTTACAAATTGTTATTTTATGAATTTCTTAAAATACATATCAGAGAATTGATTGCTTTACATTGTTTACTATTTATGATAGCTTTTTACACTCAAAAATATGAACTAAAAATTAAGTTAACATTTAGAATTGACCAAGAAGAGACTCAAACTAGTAAGACTGCATCACAGACGTTAAGAGTGGCTTTTGATAAAATGCTATATACAGTGGCCAGATGCAACATAATTGAGGCTCCTGCCAAATGTATTGGTTTCGTTTCAGGTGCATTTACTTAAAGGTTCCAGAAATTTTCTACATAAAATCCAATATAAGAATGTATGTTCTTCAAAATCCATTAGGCTGTGCTACAGGACGTGATAAAATGGTTAATATTTCCTATAACAAGTAACATTTAATCTTGAAATTTGAATCTAAACTTAGCTTCACTGTCTCTGGTTCAGTTATGTTATTTATTATCATTAAATGAACTTGGTCATTTACAGGCTGAAATTGATTTTCCTGAGAAAATTGAAAGTGCATGGCTACCTTAATATTTATTCTGTTGCAAATGTTATCTATAAACAGTTCTGGAGCTCTCTATAGGGTATGAAAGTCAGCCTGTATGCTTATGAATGAAGAATGTTCACCTGTGCGAAATCGTGGACCAACAATCACCAACTTCGGCTTCATTGTTTATCTGTCACTAAAGATTTCAGATATTATATGTTTGCGATCATATTGGAAGTTTGCACTTATAAAAATGTCTCATTGCTTTTTCAGGATAGTAATGATTAAGTTGTTTGCTCTCTAATGACTAGGGTATATAACTAATAAAAAACATAAATTTCAGCTTCCAATAGTATTTCCAAAAACCTGCAAAGTATTTCTGTTAACCAATACTTAATGTCAACTAAATTACATGAAACGTACATCTGAATGCATAGCTGAGCTTCCAAGAGTATAAAAAATCTATCACGGTGGGTGGGAGGTGAATACTAATATGAAACCATATACCTGAACAGCTTAAGGAGAAAAGCCCAAGAACAACAGAATTTAGTTTCACTTCTCAAACGCACAGGGTAAAGATCACGAGGTCTGAGGCATCCACACAAATTTGGGACATGTATATGGGCTACATCCTGAAGGCAAAGGGACACGTAGATAGCAATCAATCATGCCATGAGCACAGTTGGCCTGTTTCTATCAGAGCAGAGTGGAAATTTCCTGAGAGTGTGCCTAGTGTTATTAGTCTTACTCTTAGAAATTGTAGCTATTGGCTGCTATAGCAAAAATTTTTTGATTTGAATATATATATATATATATTTAATGAAATGGCAGCTAACAAAATTGTAATGAATGACAATCAAAATATACTCAATGAAAAGGTTAAATGCAAGACTATACAGAGTTTAACACAGATTTGTTGAGCTGGATGTACAGATTAAAAGACATTACCAGAATGAATACAGAGGTAAAGGAGATGATGGATTTGAGAAACGGAGGTTAAAAGAATGTGGAAGTAAGAGATGAAAGTCTAGTACACATCTCCACAGATCTGTAGAGAAAGAGAAAAGAGAGGACTAGAGGAGTAAGCGTGGGAAAACAAATAGCTGGGAAGTTTCTAGAATTGATGACAGACGTGAGTTTACAGACACAAGAGGCACAGCATACATCAGTGGAATAAATAGCACATCAGTGCGAAACTGAAAATTTGTGACACAAAATGAAAGTGAGGGAGACAGTTTTTCAAACAGAAAATTATAATGTGTGTGTGTGTGTTTTGGAAGTAAGGAGAAAATGGAAAAAAATGCTTTCATTGTGCTGATAGAAAGTAACTCTCAAGTAAGAAATGTGTAGCAAATAATATTTTAAAAATTAGGGTAAAGTAAAGATAACTTCAGATAAAAATCAACAGGAGAATTAACTTTCAAATTACTCCTACTAAAAAAAAAAAATCCAAAATATATTTAAAAAAGTACAGACTTCCACAGGAAAATGTGAAAAAACTAACCATTAATATTTTTAAAAGTACAGGAAAAATTAAAAGTGAATGCCAGAAGGAAAAATGTCTCTGAAATTCCAATAATTTATAATTAAGTCAAAAAATTTGCCTTTTTAAATGTTGCCATTAAAAAAATAATTCCTGGGTTATGTTACAGTACATTCTTCACATTAACTTATTATTTGCATGGACAAATTATCTAAAGCAGCAGGTGACAATTTGGAATTGAGTCCAATATTTTAAAGAGTATGCAGAAACATACGAATTTTTCATAATTTATATTAGGTAACTAATTTCCCATGTCACTTGGTGAATTGTCAATAATGGATAAAAATTGATTTATCATCATCATATAAGAAATAGATTTCTGAATATTATTAAATTAGCCTCAAAATGAGTTTTTGTGGTCATAAAAAGGGTCAAGGACAGGAGAGGCGGGTAATGAATACTGAATGCCATACTGAGAGTAAGCTTCTGCTTAGGAGGCTCTGACGTGTCATATCATCTCATAAAGTTATAGAGACAAAGGTATATTTGAGATGGAGATAAAAGAGATGGAGATAGAGACGAGATAGAAACAGGAATAGAGACAGATAATAGATCCTGTTTCCCCTGAGGCTCAGTGACCTTAATTGTGCCATAATCAAGTGTCTCCTATTTGGCTGCGGTTTTTCAATCCACTATGTATTATATTATAGCCCATACTGAACAGTGGTCATAAATTGCTTTTTTAAAAAATTGAGATATAATTGACATGTAACATTATATTAGTTTTAGATGTACAAGTGATGGTTCAATATTTGAATATATTGAGAAACGGCCACCACAGAAAGTCTAGTTAACATCCATCACCATACATAGTTACAAGTTTCTTACGTGTACCATGAGAAGTTTTAAGATCTACTGTCTTAGCAATGATCAATTGTACAGCACACTATTATCGCCTTTAGTCGCAATGCCATATATGGCATCCTTGTGACTTATTTATTTTTTAACTGGGAGTTTGTATCTTTTGACTACCTTGACCCATTTCACTCTCCCCAACCCTGTCACTGGCAACTACCAATTTGTTCTCTGTATCTGTGAGTTCTGGTTTTGTTTTCTTTTCAGATTCCACATATGAAAGAGATCATATGGTGTTTATCATTGTCTGAGCTAATTCTCTTAGCATAATGTCCTCAAGCACCATCCATGGTGTTGCAAAGAGCAGGATTTCCATCCTTTTTTGTGGCTGAATAATGTAAAGGTTGCTGTCAGACATTCCATTGCATTTATTTCTGTTATGCTTGTGTGAATTGTGACCAAGACAAATGTGGTATATGTACCACATGAAAAAAAAACAAAAAACACACAGTGTGTTTTTTTGATGCTAAGACTCAAAAATCCACCACTGCCTTCTCTCTTATTTATTATTTATTATTTCAGGGGCTGGAGGTTTCTGTGACCAAACCATGTCTTAGAATAGCTCAACTTTCCAAGTCTTGCCTCGACTCCTTTCATTCATGCTCGTTGGAAGCATAAAAGATATAAAGATATAAAGATAAAACACATAAAGCATATAAAGTTAAAAACACATTCCAGAAACGACTCAGCCAGCATCTACTACCGTTTTCAGACAGTGACTTACGCACCAGTAAAGTGGCCGTTTCTCTGTTCTATCTTCAGAAAGCACTGGCTTCCAGAAGGGGTGGTGAGAGCATTTAGTTGGAAGTATCATCAGTCTCACCTGTGAGCGCTGGAGAACGCAGTGATGGGAGACACAGAGATGCAGAGGGAGCTTTCAACTTGAATGGAAAAACATGGAAGCTAAGTGCTGTACTGTAAATTTTATAACACAACACTCTACTCTTATTTACCTTTTTTTCCTTAATTCATGGTGGGTTTTTGGTTGTAAGAATTATATCCTTTGGTGGCTATTATTATAGGAATTTTTGGAGTAATTACATTTTGGAAAGCACCACTTTATCTGTGATTTATTCATTTCCAGCTGATTATGAGGTTGAGGGAAAGGGAGAGTTAGCATTTGCTGAGTCACTACAGTGCTCCAGGCAGATGTTATCATATGTCCCAGTGCCTGTGGTGAAACATTGTCCCCTTTCCGTCGTTCATTGGTATTGTCAATTCAGACGCAAGACATAACTATGAAAAATGATGGCACATATAGGGAAAATAATGCCCAAACCTAAGATTTAGAATTAAGGCAAAAAAGTAGAAAACACACACACACACACACACACACACACACCATTCTTGTCATGTGACTTTGACTTGCATCTTAGTACTTGTAATTAGTTGGTAATTGTGTTATAAAGAATTTGAATTCTTTGAAATAATATTTTATAAGTAAAATAGGTTATCTTAGGGAGAATCATCTCATGTTACTCCTGGTTTGAAGTACTTTTAGTATTTTTTTCTAATAAAAATGGTAGTTCCTAGGCAGCTGAAAGATGCGTAAGTGTTGCCATAGAAGTCAGTTATACATCGCATTGCCAGCTCCTCACTCAGTCAGTTCTCCTTCCGTCACCATATATTTGATGCCCTCTATCCTCTTCTACTATCCCCATTCCCCACTTGACCACTGGTAACCACTAAACTATTCTGAGTTTTTGTTTCTTTATTTGTTTGTCTTGATCCCTTGTTTCTTTCAGTTTTATATCCCTCATATCAGTGAAGTAAAAAACAAACAAACAAACAAACAAACAAATAAATAAATAAAAAGAAATCAGTTATGGCAATTTGAAAGAATTTCCAAGTGGAGATTTTATGAGAACAATGTGGTTGTTTCTCTTTAAGTAAAGACAGTATAAGTGGTATATGTAGTATATTCAAATGAAAGTTTAAATCAGGACACTTGCCTTCGTACATTAATCTACAGTTTTCCAAGGCAGAGCAGACAGACACGGAAAGAGGAAAAAACCAAGGACTTGTCTCCAACCTCATATTTTAATAATATCACATGAAAAATCATTCACTTTCTAATGTCCAAATCCCAGGTGGCCTATTCAGCTTTCTGGAAATGCTGCTTTCTAAGTCTTTTCATCTTTAATTGGAGGACATACTCTTTTTTTGATGTGATAAGCACATCTGAGCATCCTCCAATTCACAAATAGGTTGTATTTCAAAAGATTGTTTCAATAAATTGAATGTTTGGGGCTTGCAGCCATTTCCCCTAGAGAGAAGTTTTAAAACGATGTTTGATTTCTATATCAACTGTAAGAAATGCATCTTATCCATTAGCTGACTGAACCATTCTAAAAAAGAGAACGTGAAATTGTACTTAAGACAAATTTTGTCATAATACACACAATTCACTTACTTTTCTTTGTTCCGACAATAATTTTATTACGTAATTTCAGGTACATTCATACTGATCTCTGAAAACATAACCATAAAATGGCATAGACAGTGCCTTGAGAAGTTTACATTCTGATTGATGGGTTATTATTATTTCAGGATTGCAATGCATTTTAGGGACAGTTGTCCCAGGACCATGCACGTAGTCAGCATGTGGCAGTCAAGTCTGAGTCTGTAGGGAGCCACACTAAGTCTGCAAGTGTTTGGAATAACTGATTTCACCCGTTGCATCTCGATAATATTGTGTTTCCCCAGATTCTCTTCTCAGCTCTCTTCTTCTGGCTCAGTTCCTTCTATCTGGTGATCTCGCTGATTTAAATTTATTTTATATTAATTACTTACTATAGGAAATCAAAAGAATCTGCCAAGATTGAGAGGCAGTGAGTTTAGATTACAAATGTTCAATCGCACACTGTTCTACCTTTGCCCTTAATCTCTTTGCCAGCCAGAGGAAAGGGCTTTCCATGAGGGGGTAGGAAGAGATGCAGGCAAGGGGTGCAGCCTTGAAGACAGAAGCGGGAGTCCCTTCCCCACAGCTGGCTAGCTCAGGTTAAAATAAGCCTGAGGACGGTGTCTGGGCAGTGGGGAAGTGATGGGGAGACCGTTTAAATGAAAGAAGAATGTGGAGTTATGTGATTGTTAATTTGGACTTGCCCTTTCTTTGTCTGAGAGTGACCAAAATGGTGTTTACTGCCAGAGTATGCCTGAGAATTTTGGAGACCCTGCCAGAAAATCCAATCAATCGGAGAGAAGACCGTCCATAGAGAAAGTTTTAAGTGAATTTGTAGAAAAAAATAAAAGTATTCTGTGCAGTCAGTGTACTCCAACACATTCAGTCAATGTACTTTCATTCAGAATTCTTACCCTTGAAAATTAAAGAGAAGAAAAGGAAGGTACCCTGTGGCTTCTTCCTCTGCTTTATCTTGCTCCCCTCTGGGATTCAGTTAGGGGATCTGCTGATCACTTACTGCGCTGGTTTTGACTTGCTTTTTTGGCTGGCGTTTCTCTTAGCTCTTTAGCAAAAATCGTTTCCATCTTTACTAAAAGATTCATCATCTCCTGCCTAAACCATTGTAAAAAGCATTTACATGTGGATTCTGACTGTTCTACATAATTTATCTTCTCTGGTAAGGTCAAAATTCTCTTCACAAGAGTTAGAGTAATTGAGCATTCTCCAAAGAAGTAATTACCAAAAAAAATAAAATAAAATAAATAAGATAAAGTCCATAAAGCCTAATAAAATAAAATGTCCCTAATATTGAAATTTATACTCATATAACTCAAGAGCGGTTTTCCCAATACCATGTAAAACAACTCATCCATTTTATGTCATTAACTTTATTGTATATTTAGTTCCCTTACAGATGTGGTCTTGTCTGGAGCTTTTTATTCTCCTCCATTGGTTTATTTATTTATTGCTTTATTGGTACTACAGTGCACTGCTACGTGGAATAAACAATGTAGAGAATGGATAAGGATCAAGAATATTTTCCAACTTTCAAAGCAATACAGAGATACCTAGAAATTGAACAATAGAAATGGAATTATTCCACAATGGTCAGGAATCATTAAGTACTCACGATTGTTGAGAATACGGCCCTAACTGCAGTGAAGCCCACATATAGTAACATGAGGGGTAACATGACTAATAAAAGAAGAGAAACAGTGACTTTTTGGAGGGTGTTTATGAGGGATATTCATATGGTTAAATAAGATGTTATGTGGAAAAGAGAAAGTCATGGAGTCTAATACATATTATTCACCAACACAATAGTTCATTGAATAAGTATTCTGTTTTGAAGTACTTTATCACACAGTTAAAAATCAGGTATCTGAAATGTTAGTAATATGATCTCTGAATAATGATGATATATTTACTGTTAGTCTCATAAAATACACTTTTCTGTAATTTATAACTTTTCCATAAAGTGTGTATTATTTTTACAAACAGAAGTGGGCATTAGATCTTCAGTGGTGGCTGTACGCAGGGTCTCTCCTTTCATGTGAGTGCCCATACGTCAGGGGCACCCTCGCGGGGCAGTCCAATGTGTGACCTCCACGGGCTCTGGGGATTCTTCCAAAGGTCAGCAAAAGCGATTGCCTGCAGATTGTTTTGACCTTTTTGGCCAAGTTTGCAAATAAAAAATATGTCTAACTTTGTTGCATTTCAATGAACATTTCCTGTTTTCCTTTTTTTGCTTTTCCCAGTACCACTTTTTCTGTTGTACTCTTTTGTCACTAATTTTCCTTTCTAGCCACAATGTTGACCTCCTTTGGGTACCCACATCAGCAGTTTCGTCTCGTGTCCCTCATCAAGGACCTCTCTGGTCTCTTCTTGATCATGCCTTGTCTGATTTGCTTTGTTAGACTCAAAAGGAAAAGGGTCGATATCCTATTCATGGAAGTAATAGAAATATTATTGCAACTCAACAGAAATGAGAATAAGAGAAGGGTAAAGTGTATAGCATAAAAACAATTGGTACCACTGCTTTCAAAAGTATGGTGATGGAAGGGGAGCTGACTCTGGGTGGTGAACACACAGTGTGATTTATGGATGACGTGATACAGAATTGCACACCTGAAATCTATGTAATTTTACTAACAATTGTCACCCCAATAAATTAAAAATAAATTAATAAAAAAAAAAAGTGACGCTACAATGAACTGAAAATAACAGTTCAGTATTGTGGGATAGTGTGTGTGTGTGTGTGTGTGTGTGTGTGTGCGTGCGTGTGTGTGTATCTGTTGAGTGTATGTGTGAGTGAGTGAGTGTGTGTGTGTGTATGTGAGAGAGAGAGACAGAGAAAGAGAGAGAGAGAGACAGAGGAAGACAGAGAGAGAGAGAGACCGATCAATACCTTAGGAAGGGGCTCTTGATCACAAAATTTTTTGAGTTCTTCATGTGAAGAACATTTTTCTATAGTTTTCAAATTTGAAGGATGTATTGAATAAACATACAATGAATATTTGGCTCACATGTTTTCCCAGAGTGTTCTTGAAAATGTTGCTGTCATCGTGTTTTGACTTTTGCTGAAGAAAAAAAATCCTGATGTCATTCCTTTAAATATAATGTAGTGTTTGTGCTAGGAAGTTCAGCTTTCATGAGGTTTACATGGACCTTTCTTAACTTCATAATGTTTAAGTTTCTGGTTTGAGTAGTTCTTTCATATGTGCAATATTCAGTTTTGTTGGAGTGTTTTGTGATCACTTCCCTCTGCCTCATGGTGTGGATCTTGCATCATCTCATAAATTCAGTCTTACATTTTTGCTTCTTTTGGTGGCAGCTCTGATGAATATCTTTGTCACTTTTAAGATGACTTAAAATGTCAGGTTTTACTTGACCAGAAGCCACAGGTAATTTTATGGCAGTGGTGAGGTATTTGGGTGGGCTATCGTATGTCGTATCTCAAAAATGCCTATTCGTTTGTTTCAGGAATACCATTGGGAGGATTTTTGTGTGTCCACTGTTACCAGGATACTTGAATAAAATTATCTCTGTGATTCTTAAGTTTTAGCACTTTCTTTCTTCTTCCCTTTCATCCCATACTTTTATTCCAAAATCAGTGTTATTCCAAGACCACCATCATTGGTCCTGTGTATTCACAGCCCTTTGTGTTAGTTCATCAATAATAAGTGCTCTGGTCTCCTATGTCGCAGATATTTTCTCAATACATCCCCATTCAGTGTAGGACCTATTCTTTCTCATGTGATTTTACCTATTTCATCTCTGCTAAGAACCAGCTTCACTTTCCTACACCAGTGCATTTTCTGCCTGACTTTCTACTCCTATTTGCAGTATGGAGCTAGCCCTACCTGTTTGCCTATTTCTACACTTAAGTGCAGTTGAACTTTGGAGTATTATTTGTCATGGGTTTTTAATGGTGTTATCTGTTCTAATTTTTGAGCTATGTAACTTTGGAGAATGTGGAAAGAGATGTGAATTTTTTCAGTTCTGAATGTCCTATGGGAATCTCAAGTTCTCCCAAAGTTTTTCTATTTTGCATATTAGAAAATAAACCCATTTTCTTCTCAAATGAGCATTTTGCAATATGATTGATATCCATATTGCCATAATGGGTTTTTCTATTACATATATATTTAACGAAGATACTTAAAACACTTGAAATTTATCTAGTTTAGTGGCTCCATAGTAACATATTTGTGGGACCTGATTTCTAAATGTAAATACACATATTTAAATAACAACTTTCTATAAATTGTAAGAAAACACACAACTTTTTTTTGAAAGCTTATAACCTAAAAGAGCAATCAATTGTTGTAGCTGCTGGTGAAAATGTTGCATATCACCCGGGGAACTAGTTCTTGAACTTTGCCGTAAACAGGAAGTCAGACAATTGGACAAGTTATGAAAAATGTATATTTCTTTGCCAGTCCTGCAGGAATTCTGACTTTGCAGGTCTCTGGATTGGACCCCAAGCATCTTCATTTCTTATAAGCACCACAGGTCACTCCAGCTGAGAAATACCATCTTACACCTTTTATATTATTTTGTTCCTCACATCATTGTAGCTTTCCTTCACTGCACTAGCCACGGTTCAAAGTTATAGGCTACATTGATGTTATATTTTAATTAGCTCTTATCCATTCCTCTAGAACGTACACTCTATAATGGGTCTGTTTTGCTCGTCGGAGTGACCCTAGCACACGACGCAATACCTGGCATGCTCTAGGCAGCCAGTAGAGAGTTAGTGTATATGTGAATGGCTGAAAATGACACAGCAACCAAAGCCAATCTCGGGATAATCATTTTTTTTTTAGGTTATTGAGATTGATTGCTTCTAAATATTGACTCACTTTATCTATTTTAATATATATTTCTTATACTATTGATGCCGGGGAATTAAGTTATCATACTGCCCATGAACGGTGGAGAAAGAAACATTAGAGTGTAGAAGCGATTATTATAAGGAGTTTTTAGAAATTACCAAACTCCTTCTCTTTCACGATGGGGAAACGGAGTCCAGGAACACACACGGATGGAGTGTTCTCAAGAGCAGTGAATGCTGATGTCCAGGTCTCTTTCCTTCACCACTTGATGCGGCTCTGCAGGTATCTGCTATTGGAAGGACTTGAATTTAAATCAGACATGCAGAGTTTTGCCTAAGTTTAAGCAATAATATTATTGAAATTTACCTTCAGAATCCTTGCCTGCTTCTTTTGTACTTTATACAAAATTTTCCTTTCCTTTTGCAGGTGTCCCTCTTTTAGTTCTATATCCAGTGGATGTGAAATGTCGCTCTCTCATCATTTATCAGCAATCATCTTTCCTTTCAACAGATACATGTGGATTAGCTCTTATGTCCAAGATTTTTTTTTAACAAATGATGTTAATGGTTCCATTCTTTGTCAATTGCTGTAATTTAATGAAAGAAATTGTATTTGCCACGTCCATTTCTGATCATCTGCTATGTGTAGGGATTTACAAGCATCATTGCATTTATCCCTCAGTACAGCTCTGCAGTGAATATATAACCATTTACAACATATAGATGAGGTTATTGAAATTCAGACAGCACTAACTTGCAATAATATTCTGCAAACCGGCATTTTATTGTCATTAATTATAGAACTTGTAAATTGTCCATCTTTAAGTTGTATTAGGCAAATGAGTGCATATTTTGCACAGGGCAAGTGAATGAGCCAGAACTCTTCATTTTTGTCACTTACTGAGAAATGTGTGTCTGGAACTCTCCCAGGTTAAACTAGCAAATCATATTCCCCAGCGTTTCCTGGGTCATGGTCTAAACATCCAGGCTTCCTAGATGGACCTAGATATAGCTGCATGAAGATGAGAGTTCTTATTATCCATCCTCATCTTACATTTAATTACAGTCCATTTTCCTCCCTATTCTCTGACATTAGTTTCCAGCCCTCTTTCTCAATTCGAGGTTTTGCCAAAAAAAAACTTTATAAACCAGTGTAGTTCCA
This sequence comes from Rhinolophus ferrumequinum, assembly GCF_004115265.2. Lineage (NCBI taxonomy): Eukaryota > Metazoa > Chordata > Mammalia > Chiroptera > Rhinolophidae > Rhinolophus > Rhinolophus ferrumequinum. The sequence goes on along the minus strand of NC_046303.1, from coordinate 3,744,255 downwards.
ATGTGTTACATATAAAGAAAATGCCTAAAGAAGACATACTTTAATTATTTAGCCATCATCAACTTTTAATAAAATACTATCTCCTCTCCAATTTTATAGTACTCCAAAAAATCATGAGAAGCTATGTTCTTCTGTTTCCATAAAACTAGTCAGTGGATTCTCTTCCTTCCCATCCAAGAATATGATGTACTTCCTTTCCTGAGGGCTTTTCAAGACATAGAATAAACTTATTTCAACACTGCCTTACCCAGACTTCCTAAGCACCACTTACCTGAACTTAATTAATTGGTTTTTCTTCCCCTCTTGGCCTACTAAATCTGTTCCCCTTTTCTTCTTGTCCCTGATTAATGAGGACAAATAATTCACATGCATTCTCACAGTGGCAATAAAACTCATAAGTATTTATAAATAGCTCATGATTCATTACAGCTCAGTGTTGTGCAAACTTTAACTTAGATGCTTCTGAGTTTGCAAGGTATGGGTCTAGACCAATTGACCATTGAGAGATGAAGACACAGCATGCGTACCCTGTCTGCAGATTATATATGTGATGTATAAAACGTAGTCACTGCCCAACACATTTTCTAGAAACAAGATCTCTCAGACTCTCTGGATTGAATCCAAAACTCCCATAGATGGCAATGTTTTTCTGTGTTCAACATTTTCTGTCCTGGAAAGGATAGCATGCTTTTTTATTCCCTGAAGCCAAGGGTGAGAACCACTACATTTGTTCCTTTATATTTCATTGAACATGTAGCCCAGAGATCCAGAAACCCTCTATCCTGAGGCTCTCTCTTTCATGGTGCTTCCACCCTGCCAGGGGTCTTTATTACCCGTGCCTGGAGAAGAAATCACTCCCACTCATTGTTCCAAACTTCAATTCTCTTAGCACAGTTTCTACAGCATCTGCACAGCCGTGTCCTACCCAAACTGTCCGTCTTACAGACATCAGAGCGTGTGTGCACGCACACGCTGGGCTGAGTGTCCTGGAAGCTGTGAATTCTCAGTAAGGGAAACAAACAGGAGCAAATCCAATGTGATCAAATTCCATATCTAGAAAGTAATAGAGAATATCAGTGGTTGATAAATCAGAAGTAGAAAGTGTGTGAGTTTGCGATTGTATGTGTCTGAATGCAAATAATACGAAATTGTGAGTTTTCTCTGACAACAGTCCTAACCTTATTTTGCTCCATGGCTTTAAACATATGTGGCACCTCTGGCTTCTGCATAGAATGTAGAAAGCCAGAAGGAACATTGTGTACAAACACAACACAAAATCCCGGATAATCCATAAAATCACAAGTTTCTTCAACATGCTAGAGCTGAGAGCAGGACAATTAACTCAGGAAAGATAACATCTCCAAGGAGACACAACAGTGATCCCTTGCTTGCATGGAGCAGACATGGGAGAATATGTGAGCTGGTGAAAATAATTCGGCTACAATTTATAGTGAATTATTTCAGGCCAAGTGCGGGCCAACATGAAAGTAAAGAAATGCTAGGCACTGTGGCCACAAAGGAATTGACACCTTCTCAAAGCCTTTTCTCCACAGACCTCACTACATACATCATGAGAAAGACCGGAAGCTGAGTGAGATACCAATGAAAACCTCCCTTGTGGTGGAAGTTTGAGGGAACGGCACAGTGGTACCCATGGGACAAAGCAAAACCTCGTTAAACTCCTCCACTCCTCTCTCCTGTGGGACAAAAGCAAATAGCTGGTTGGGGGAGATTTGCTAACCTCTTCTGTTCTTCCCATGGAAATTCTATTAAGTGGAGAGAGAGGGAGGTTGGAAGGAGAAGAAGGGGAAGGAAGAAGGGAAGGGGGAAGAAAGGAAGGAAGGAAGGCAGGAAGGAAGAGAGGAAGGAAGGAAGGAAGGAAAAAAGGAAGGAAGGAAGGAAGGAAGGAAGGAAGGAAGGAAGGAAGGAAGGAAGGAAGGAAGGAAGGAAAAAAGGAAGGAAGGAAGGAAGGATTGCATGTATCCTTGGTGAAGGACAGAGAAACATCCAGATCATTAGACATTCTGTGGCCAGAATCTCTGAGAAGTCCTCTGCTGAGAACAGGGCACTGCACCTGTCTGAGATTGTGGCTAAACTAAAACATTTCTTGGAATACAGTAACTTTTGCCCATTTCTTCTTTTAGACTAGAATTTCATAGAGAAACATCCTCTGAAAAGATGTCAGTGGTACAATTGCTAGTATATAATCTATGTATTCAAAATATAATCAAATGTAGGCAATACAAAAAATTTAATAAATACAAGTCATTGTTTTGGAATAAAGAAATAACATCTGTCGTTGATAACCTGGAAAGACATTTTTGAGAGAAATGACATTTGCTATCATATTTCAAGGAAAGGGAAAATTGTCAGAAGCAGATTCGGGGACTGAATTGTGTATCTAGGCTGAGTTTACAGACAGGAATACACAGGGAGTATTATAGGTCTTAACAGGCCAAGTCAGCTCATGTCACAGTGTGCTTCCAGGAGAGAAGAGTGACGTTGAACATAACTGAGACACACGTTACGTTAGGTATCAAACCAGTTTCAGGCATGCTTACAATGGCACTCTACCTGCCACATGCCCTTGTTACATAACAAGAAAGTTTGGGTTTTAATTCTTTGGTGGTCAAGGCAGAAAGAGACTGATCACATCAGGATGTTTTTGAAACAGAGACTAGTAAGTCTTACAGGGTCCATTAAAGCTTGAACTAGTGTGGTGTCACAGACATAAAAAGGAGAGAACTCTTTATTTTGTTGGTGGTTTCTTTTGCTGTGCAGAAGCTTTTTAGTTTGATACAGTCCCATTCATTTATTTTAGATTTTACTTCCCTTGCCTTTGAAGTCAAATTCATAAAATCCTCTTTGAACCCAAGGTCCATAAGTTTAGTACCTATGTTTTCTTCTATGTGGTTTATTGTTTCAGGTCTTATGTCTTTGATCCATTCTGAGTTAATTTTGGTACACGGTGACAGATTTACGGTGGCCAAGACACGGAAACAGCCAAAGTGTCCTTCGATAGATGATTGGGTAAAGAAGTTGTGGTACATATACGCAAAGGAATACTATTCTGCCATAAGAAAAGATAAAATAGTGCCATTTGTGACAACATGGATGGAAATTGAGATTATAATGCTAAGCGAAATAAGTCAGAAAGAAAAAGTCGAGAACCATATGTTTTCACTGATACATGGTGTATAAAACTAAAAACAACAAAGGAATAGGACAAGCAAATGAAGAAACAAAAACTCATAAACACAGACTATAGTTTAGAAGTTACCACCAGAGGGTGGAGGGGAGGAGGGTGGTAGATGGGTTAAAAGGGATCAAATATATGGTGATGGAAGGAGAACTGACTCTGGGTGGTGAACACACAATGTGGCATATAGATGATGCATTACAGAATTGTAAACCTGAAATCAATGTACTTTTACTAACAATTGTCACCTCAGTAAACTTCAGTTAAAAAAAGAAAAAAAAAGGAGGAAACTTAGGTAAGAAGGATCCATTCAAGCATTCATGCTCAGCAAAATGTGTACTTTCCACAGGAGCAGCGACATCTTTGAAAAATATCCATTGATTTTTTTGAATGTATGTTTACTCCCAAAATCATAGTTAAGAAAATATATGCAGTCTAGATCTTGAGATCTAAAGAGATTTTGACCTGAATTTCAGGCAAGACTGTAATCAGCCAACTATTTGAGCACAAAGTTTTTCATACACGACTATTCTTCTCTCCCCATCCACTGTGGGTCACGTTAGAAGGCATGCTTTTTCAAAAGCCGTGTTATTATATTATCGTTGATAGTATTAACACATGAAAAAACTAACAGAATTTGAAATTGGAAATAATAATACTAAATGTATAAGACATGCTTGAATGATGTCATCATATACACAGGTACAGCAAAGAAAAGGGAAGATTGAGGATCCATGCTCCCTCCCAAAAGGAAGGGACAAAAAGAATTAAGCAGTGGGGTGTGCATAAAGGTTAGTGTCTTCGTCTCCAAGAAGAGAGCCTGCTCTGAAAAGGCTGCCAAGGAGAATTGTAAAGGTGATAATGACCTGGAATCCCTGAAAGGCATCCAGCCGAGGGAGCCAGGGATAGGAAGACAGAAAGAGCTGGGTGACGCTATGAGCTAAATGACAAGGGAGAGAAATCATTGGCCAAATTGTTCCACCTCCCAGACTATGCCCAATGATTTCCTTCTCTCAAGTCGATTGTTTACAATATTGGAGAATATGATTATGAATAATACTTTATGATGTTTTAAAATGAGATGAACGCAAGGAAACGGCAATAAGGCCATGAGGCCCTATTAATTCTATGCCAGCCTTATAAATTATCTTGCACCCCAAACTGGCAACTCCTTCCTCTGTGAGTCACATTTCACCTACTGGATGCTGGCATCACCCAGGAATTCTTAATCCACATTCCCAGTCTTTTACATACCTTTCAAGTAATAGGCTATGCTCGTGCTTTAATACCAAAATAATGACTAAGCAATTTCTAAATTGTACTCAGATCAGATTATTCTGTCCTGAATTCAAGAGGGAATTAATTGAACTTAATTGTCAAATCAATTGCTTTCTACTTGCACAGCACCTTCTTCAGTTGATCCATTTTCCACTTTTTAAAATTTTTGTAATGCCTTACATGTTCCAGTAACTGGGAGTAGAATTGGTGGATCAAATAGTTAGGCTTCCTGATCCCATTAGAATTTTAACACACAGGGAGAGGAAAATATTAATGAAAATAATCACTGAAATAATTCAACGTGGTGCATGCTAAGAAGGAAAAGTATAACCATAACAAGAATGTGAAGTCAGGATTAATAAATAATGTTATGTTTCGTCTTCTATGAGGGAATAAGACACGCCATGCTTATTTGCAGTTGGTTCCATGGCTCCGTAGTTACTATCGGATTGGCTGTGATGCTGTGTCCATCAGTACCTTGTAACACTAGTGCTCTAGGTGTTTGTGTTCCAAATTTCTGTTTCTTCTTGAGTCAAGTTTGAGAACCTGTGCCTTTTGGAAAATTATCCACTTCATCTAAAAAAATGGAATTATTGGCAAAATCTGTTTAAAATATTGTTTTATATCATTTTCAGTCAACTGGGTCTGTAGTGATGCCACTTCTTTCATTCCTCATATCAGTAGTTTGTGCTTTTTTCTAGTGTTTTCTCTGGTGTGTTCAAGATTTGTGTAGTAAGAGGTTTAATTATTTTAATAATTTTAAATAATTGGCTTCTGGTTTCCTTACCTTTTTTTTTTTTTTCTCTTCACTGTTTCTCTATTTTTCTATTTCATTGTTTTCTGCTCTTGTCTGTATTGTTAGTTCCACCTTCCTGACTTGGAGTTTAATTTAATCATGCTTTTCAATCTTTCTTACATTGAAATTTGCATCATTGATATTAATTAGTTCTCTGTTTCTTATATAAGCATTTAAGTAAAAATCTCCCTCTAATGATTACTTGAATGGCACTTCACACATTTTGACATGTTTTATTTTCATGTAGGTTAAAATAATTTCTAATATGCTTTGACCCATACATTATTTAAAAGGGTGTAACTTAATTTCCAAATATTTGTAAATGTCATAACACATATTTATGTTATTGATTTACAATTTAGTTTTGATTTGATCAGTACACATATTCTGTATGATTTCAATAGTGTAGATATATTGAAAAGTGCTTTTTGGAAATATTGTACTTTTGAAAAAATATATATCTTTCCATTTGCTACCAATTTACCTTATAAACGTCATTTAGCTAAGGATTCCATGTAGGACTGAGAAGGGATTGGCCCCTCCCTCTAGTGGGAGGTGTTTTCAGGCACACCAGTTACCATTTTCAGACGCACTTACTGATCGCCAGGACATTGCCATCCCATGTCCTAACCCTGGGGTTTTGAAACCTAAATCTTTTTTTTGAAGAATTGACTTCTTCCCCATACCTTTTCCTTATGGGACTGTGCTTTCTAGGTTCCATTACATGGAGTCTATTAATCTTTCCTCCAATTCAGATTGTTTGCACACTCTTGTACCCGCATTATGAGATGTCACCTCTGCAGGAATTGATATGCAAACATCCATTCCCCTACTGGAATCAAAGAAAACAAAGGAGTGGATTATAGTTCTTGTCTTTGCTCATGTTCCCTCCACCATCTCTAGATGTCTGAGAACCCTGCCCAGGAAGAAGGCAGAAAACCAAGACTGCCCCCAACCCGGTCTCCTGCCATTGACATCTTGTCTTGCAGCAAACACAGATTTGTTCCATCCTCATAAACAATTCATAGACAAAGGAAGTTTATTAAGACCTGCTGTGTGGGATATACCCAGGACATAAAGATATGCAAAGCGTATCTTTAGGTACAAAGGATCTTTAGGTACAAAGGATGTATCACCTAGAAATCTCATTCTGAGGCATGTGTCAGATAGAAGCATTTTCATCTAGATATCAATGAGCAGCTGAATTCACCAAAACTACAGCCATTCCACATCTAGGTTTCTCACAATGTGACAACAAATATTCTTATCATTTAATAATATATAATTTTAGTTAGATAGTGTCTTTTCATTTGAGTTCAAAATAGCCTATGTGACACAGAGTGGCTTTAATTCCATGCTTGCCTAGACTTTCTTTATCCTGATGTTGGGGACTACATAATGTCTTTTGGCTCTCAGAAAGCTCTATATTTGTGGAGCCAGAATTCTAAGATGGCCCCAAGACTGCCACCCTCCAGTATACACACACCTGTAGAAGCCCCTCTCCTTGAGTATGGGCAGAAAGTGTGATGAGGTAGGCATTGCCTTTCTTGGATCAGGTTATATAAGACCTGTGGTAGTAGAACACAGGATCTTCTCCTGCTGATTTTCAAGGAAGTTACCACATTGTAAGAGGCCTATGTGGCTAGGATGGGGGGACAGGTCCTAGGTGACGAGAGTGATATCCAGCTACAAGGCAGGCACGAAAAAGATGTCAGTCCTACACCTGTAAGGAACTGAATTCTGCCTAGATTCGAAAGGAGCCTGCAAGGAACACCTGTAAGGAACTGAATTCTAGATTCGAAAGAAGCCTGCAAGAGGGCTGAGATGAGATTGTAGTTCTGTTAACAGCTTGGTCTCAGTCTGGTGACAGACCGAGCGGAGGACCCAGTTAACCTGAGCCTGAAACCTGACCCTTGGAAACTGTGGTAATAAATGTGTAGGGTACTGTTGTACACCCCTGCATTTATGCTAGTTGATTATGCAGCAATAGAAAAGCAGCACAGTCTTCCCGCATCCTCTATTGTGCATTTGGTGTTTGGAATAATCTCAAGTACTTAGACCATGAGAATTGAGTGTAATCAGTGATAATTTAGTACAAAATACTACAATCTAATTAACATGTATTTTCTAACTTCATATCTTACTACCTTAGCAGTTTCCTCTACATTTTTAACTATTTTACATATGATAATGTGGTTTCTACTGCTTATACTTCAACTCATAATGTCCTAATTCAAGTATACAATAACAAAATCAGCACTACCTCTTTTTTTTGAAATACTTAAATAGATTTAGATGACAGGTGTAGAAATTGCATGACTAACTCAGAGGGCATGGGATTGAAAAGTGTATACTAGTTGGCTCATACGATATTTCCATTTCATTCACTACAGATACCATAGCCCTTACAATCACCTTTTATTAGTAAAATGTTTGAGGACTGATCTAAATTTGAATAAGTGGCAAAGCGATTTGTCACAGATCAAAGTGTATTTCCTTTTTCCAACAGAGGCATTTAAACCCTTCTTGAATGTTTGTGTTCATTAATTTCACCCCATGGGCCTACTGTGGCATGATAAAGCATTGGGGAAACAAAATAAAGTATTTAATAAGCATGTTAACATGTCTACAAGCTGTACATTGCTTTTTTGTCTAAATAAGTTTGTCTGATTATAAAAATAATGATAAATATTCACTGCAGTGAATGTGGAAAATATAGATAAAATAAATCAGTAGCAGTATTTCTAGAACTCAGTTTTAAACATTCTCTGTAATTTAGACTATATCTGTAACACACTGAAAATAAGTAATTAATAGGTTAAAAAATGAAGGAATTGTTTACATTTGCATATTATTGACCAGTAAATCTCATCAGTAAACTTTGCAAGGGGTTTCACTGGGGGTAAATCTTGCCGGATTGTCCCTAAAAGATGGGTTATAAATCCACTTCTAATTTTTTTCTTTACAATCATGATGTTTTTCTTTTTTTTAACCTGTAAGTCTTTAATAAATCTGGAATTGAATTTGTAGATTTTTTTGAAGTACTAAACTAAGATTTTCCCCCACAATATTTTTTTCTATATTTTATTTGTTTAAAGAAAGACAGGATTGTAAATACTCTTTCTAATTCAAATTCAGTTAAGTGTTATAGAAGGCCTAATATTCTGATTTTCTATTAATTTTGATATATATTTTCTTAATATATATTTTCTTAATGTGTATTTTACTTGAATTACCAATAAGTATTTGAGGGGCTTTTAAAACAATGCCAAATAACTGTTCTAAATCAAAGAGCTGTTAAGAAGACATGCACCCCCAATTTCTGTTCCCATATACTTCAGACAGAGCAAAGGCCCAGAGAGCCTCTTTGAATCATGTTGTAATGAGACTCAAGAAAAGAACACAGGTCTTCTGAATCATCCATGGGCTCTCTGATCAGTGTTTCAATTAAAACATTGTTTATTTTAATGCTCTTGGTATAAATATAAAACTCCAAGCATTTTGTATAACTTATAAAATTTCTCTAATATAAAAAAAGGAAAGTCCATCATAAGACTACTGCCTAAAGACAACCATTCTTAACATTAGCCAGTCCTTAGAGAAAGCAGGTAAGACAAATTCTCATGCAACACATTTGGAAGATTCCCACAATATTAAGAGTTATTATCATTGTAATCATCATTTTTATTATTATTATTAAAATTATTTCTCTTTATCTGTGATTGTGTAACAACAACAAAACATTTTCTTTAGTGTTTTAAAGGGTGTTTTGTTGTTTAAATTAAATTCTATAAAAGAATACCATGTTTGACCTTCCCTAACTAATCCTTATCCATTATATTGACCTCTGGTTTATTTAACTCTCATTTTTAAAACAGTTTCTAAGTTATAAAACATGATTTAGAAATATTTTTAGAAGAAATGACCACTTTTTGGAAATTTGTGAGAGCTTGCTAATTTTACAGAATGGCCATTTAGTAGAGACATGTTTGAGATAAAGGGATAGATCACTATTCAGCTTGTATCAAAAATTTGGAAGCATGAAGCAATCAACTTTTGAAAATATTAAAACACAGATGTTTAACATGTTTCAATGATAGCCAAGTATCCATTGAACTAAACCTATACAAATGCCTTGAGTAGTAATAAGGAAAATAAACAAAAACTCTAGTTGACCATAAATTTATACCTGCATTTATTGAACACACAGGCTCTTTTCAGAAACTACTTGAAATTCATTTATGGATTATAAAAAAAGGAGTTTCCAATCCTCTAAGCAATAAACTATTCTTGGTTTTTAATTAGATGTTGTTTGCCATGAAATCCCTTTAAAAAGCAATGTCATCTCTTCACTAAGAAATTCATATAATACTTGGTATAAAACTAATCCCTAATTTGGACGAAAAAAAGAGTAAAACATTTATACTCTAAGTATGAAAAGTCTTCTTTATCCAATTAAAAGCTGGTATTAAGTATCACGGGAGAAAACGACTTCAGCTGTGTGGATTCATTACGTGAGGTCATTAGTCCCTGGTTCAATGATATTCACACAAATGAATTGGTTCAGTTTCGTGAAAACTTGCATTAAGTGTGAGGTAGATGACAAATCTTTCTAAAAAAATCAAGTTTAAAATGAATTTTCTTCCAAATAAATCAAATCTGATTATTCTTATATTCTCTGGTTCTCAATCATCCTTTCTTCTGTAGACACTGGCCACTAGCAAATAAGAAAAATTCAGTTATTCAATTGACATTTGTAAAAAATTATAAGACTAGGGCATGAAGAGTGACATGAAGAAGAGGTACAAATAAACTACTTTTCAGGACTCTTGGTCCTGAGATTAGACATGGAAATCACATCAATCACTTATGTCATTCAGTGTTCATTTCCAGTAACATCTTTTTCTCTCTCATTGGTTTCAGATATCCTAAATATTTGAGCAGAAGCTATTGCTTTACTGACTTGAATTCTTAATACAAACTAAGTTGGTTATCTGCAGTAACATGACACCACATCACTCATGCAGGGAAGTGTTCAAAATGGGAAGTCATTTACATATGTGACCTTAGCAGACTCTTAACCTCTCAACCCTTCATTTGCGTTATAACAAATATGAATGTATGTGTGTATCTATCTTCTACATATCTGTATCTATCTATCATCTATCTATCTATCTATCATCTACCTATATACCTACCTATCGTCTATTGAGAGAGAGAGAGAGAGACAGAGAGAGAGAGAGAGAGAGAGAGAGAGAGAGAGAGAGAGAGAACCAGTACTGTTCTGCTGCAGGCTCTGAAAATAGAACAAAAAGCAGAGCACATAAATACTGCCACCCTTTTGGATATGCCAGATGATAGCAACAGCTATCCATGGAGAAAAGTGAAGCATGGACAGGCATAGAAATAGCTGTTGCAGGTTGGGTGTTAGAACTTTAAGAAGGATTGATAGGGAAAGGTCTGCTGAGTTGGTGACAGACTTGAAGAGGATAAAGGAGCCATGAGGCAAACTGAAGTAAGAACAGCCCAGGTCAGGGAAATACAAGTCTAGAGATGCGCATGCCTGAGCTGTCATGAATCAGTGACTGGGCACTGTGGCTGGAGCATAGTGAGCATGGGGCTGAATGGCAGATGAGACTAGAAAAATAATAGGGTTCCAGATTTTGTTGGGCCTATATGATGGATAAAATAATGAATTGACCCAGCTTATATTTACGCTCTGAAGAGATTTTTTTTCTATTTTAGGAATGCCACTCTTTTAAAGTAGATGTGTAGCCAGCCAATGCATATTTTCTACTTTTATTTATATGTTGAATAGAAATCACAAAAGTAAACATCATTGTCTTTTTTTCTGATCTTAGAAGAAAAGCTTTTAGTTTTTCATCATTGATTCTAATATTAATTGTGGGCTTTACACATATGGCCATTATTTTGTTGAGACAATTTCCTCTGTTCCTAGTTTGCTGAGTGTTTTTCTTTTCTTTTTATCATGAAAGAGTATTAAATCTTTTCAAATACCTTTTTCTACATTAATTGAGATAAAAATGTTTTGTTTTATTTTGTATTTTTGTTTTTGTTTTTAACAGAATGCTGTTTATTCTGTTAATGTGGTGTGTTACATTGATTGATTTTCGTATGTTGAACCATCCTTGCATTCCAGGAATGGATCCCACGTGGTCATAGTTAATAATTCTTTGAATGATCTTTTGAATTTGGTTTGCTGGCATTTTGTTGACTATATTGCATCAATATTCATGAGAGATATTGGTCTGTAGTTTTATTTTCTTGTAGTATCTTTGTCTGGCTTTGGTATCAGGGTAATGCTGATCTCATAGCATGAGTTTGTTAGTATTTTCCTTTTCAGTTTTCTTGGAAGGCTTCGAGGAGGCTTGATGTTAATCCTTCTTTAAAGGATGACAGAACTCACCAGTTAGCCATCTATTCCTGAGATTTTCTTTGTCAGGAGGTTTTGATTGATTATTCAATTGCTTTCATAGTTATAAGTTTGTTTAGATTTCTGATTTTTTCATGATTAGTTTTCGTAGGTTGTGTATTTCTAGAAATTTATCCATTTCATCTAGGTTGCCAATTTGTAGAGGTGTATAGTTGTTCATAGTATTCCCATATAATCCTTTTAATTTCCATAAAATGAGTTGTAATATCCTTACTCTTTTCTGATTTTAGTCAATTCATGTTTTGTTCATATTTTATCAATCAATATGCTAAATGTTTGTCTATATATTTTTTTTTCAAAGGACCAGTTCTTGGTTTTATTGCTTTTCTCCATTGTTTTTCTCTACTCTATATTGGTATTATTGCTCTAATCTTTATTATTTTCCCTCCCTTTTAGCTTTGGGGTTTGTTTCTCCTTCTCCTTCTTCTCCTTCTCCTTCTCCTTCTCCTTCTCCTTCTCCTCCTTCTTTTCCTTCTTCTCTTCTTCCCTAGTTCCTTAAGAAGTCAAGATAGATTGTTTACTTGCGATATATTTTTTTAATTTAATGCAAGAATTTACAGCAATAAATTTCCCTTTTAGCATTACTTTCATTATATTCTGTAAGTTTTGGTATGCTGTGTTTTTGTTTTAATTTGTCTCAAGGTATTTTTAATCTTTCCTTGTGATTCAAAATGTTTAAATGCCAACTGCTACAATATTCTCAGTATACATATAATCTCTTTGTCTTACTCAGCACTATTTTTCTATGACAAGTTTAAGGATAGAGATATTTGCCTTCTTTTGTATCTTTCATTGCACTGAGGTGAGTATTAAAGAATGCAGTGAGTATGTGATATAGAGTGGGATTGATGTAAGTATGTAATGGAGGTAAGGGAATTATATTGATTAAGACATTATATGAATAAAATGGAATGACAAAATTATTAGTAAGTTATTCTATTGGTAGTGGGCAAGGGAGGTAGTTTCAGTGCCTGCTTAAGTTTTTGTAGCATTGAAATTATTTCTGATGCCTAAGAATTAATCTGAACTATCTGAATAAGATGAATATAAATATCATTGTAAAGAATATCTTTCTATCCTCTCCCACAGTGCCTTAAATATAGAAAATGGTAAAAACAAAACAGAACAAACAAACAAACAAAAAAACAACAACAAAGGAAAGTAACAAGTCAAAAAGAAAAAGAAATATCATGCTGGGTTTGATAAATGGACTGCTATGTGGTCCAGAGATGGATTTATGACAAGGACAGCATGAGATCACTGATCTAAGACATCTGCAACTACACAGAATTACCATTACATTTATGATTTTATCTGATAAAATAATTTAATTTACCCTATAAAGCTTTAATTCTCTAGAGCAGAATAAAATGAAACACACTTATTAATTATATTAGCATTTCACTTCTTTTAAAGAGACAGAAATTGGAAAATGTGATGAGCACAATTCTACCCAGAACCCAACCCTGCAGTACTTATAGCTAACTGAAAGAAAAATCCAAAATTTATGGCTTAATACATAACATCATCTAGAGTGGCTACCACCATCCTGCCTAGTTTAACTCCAAATACTCATGATGTTCAGAACCTACACTTCTTTATGTATCCTGGGGATACTTTGCATATTTTCATCCTCATCTTTTTGCTTGTTCACTTTTTCATTATGTGATCTCCTACTTTCCCACCTCATCTAATATTGCTCATTGATTCAGGACCAACTGATACATGAGCCATCCATTGAGTCTCCTCTGATCTTAGGAAAGATTAATTACACCAAGGGAGGAATGCTTTTTATTCTCTCCAAATTCCAGTATGGAGCAGAGATTAAAAAAACTCATCACATAACAATGCAATCAATTTAAGTAAACATTTTTTTTCTAATTGATGCACATTTTTCTTTGCATACCTTTTCTTCCTTCCTGTCTTCTGCAATTAAAAAAGAATTTAATCCCTTTTCCACAAAATGATTCTTTAAAAATTTGAAATGTTATTATAAATATCTTAAGTTACTATTTCCCAGATGAAACACATTCATTTGTTTCTGTGACATGATTTATAAACTCTTCAATACCAGGTCACAATCTTCTTAATCTATTATAATTACATTCATCTGGTGTAATAAAATAGTATGGAATTTCTGATTATGTGATTAAATGGAGAAATATATCAAGTTCATGAATGGGAAAAAGTGATATTATGAAAATGTCAAATTTATCCACATTCATGTAAAACTTCAATAAAATAATAATCTCAATATATCATTCTAAAATTGAGACAAAAGGATAAAATGCCCAAGAAAAACAATAACATTTTTAAAAGAAGTGCAAATGCATGAAACCAAATATTATTAAAGTCTTACAATTAAAATAATTTCTTATAGCTCAGAAATATTTTAAAAAGTTTAATTGTATATGTGTGAATATATGTTTGTTATTATAAGCATATTTATCTATGCTAATAAAATATATTTCAAACCAGTGGCAAAGAAATATTCCTCCATATATAGTGTTAAGAATATGACTACTTATTGAAAACTAAACAGAATTTGATTCAGAATTCATCCCATTCAAATAAATAAATTTTATAGCACATCATAACCTAAATATATATAAACAAGGAAACTATCCCAAGAAAGTATTATATCAGGTCAGTCTTGCATATTATCTCTTTGATCTGCCTTCTCAAGTTTTCATGGACTTTATTACTGCAACTAGAGTCTTCATATGCTGGATTATTGCTTTTATTATGAAAATATGTCTCATGTCCCATATATTTAATATTCCCCCTTAAGACCTGACTCCTTCATTATCTCCTGATTTTTTCTCGCACTTAGAGCACAACAGCTTTAAAAGCTTTCTTCCTCCCTGTCTCCAGTTCCTCAGAATCCATTTTCTCTTCAACTCTTTTCAGTCTGAATTTTACCCCATTTTCTGTTTTGAATATTTATTTATTTATTTATTTAGTTAGTTAGTTAGTTAGTTCTTTTGTTGATAAAGGTCACTATTGCTTGTTTGCCTTTGCCAGAAACTTTGGGCAAGACATAACCCCAGTTGTAACCGGTTTCTCAGTAACATTTGGTGTGGGTGACCTTTCTCCTCTTGGTCACTTTCTTCTCCACTTTCCCGTGACCCAACATTCACCTACTTTTCCTCTTACTGTTTTGGCTGTCTTGACTTCCTTCTTCAGAATTTTAAATTTGACATGCCCCCAAACTTTATTCTTCGTTCTTTTCTCTTCTTTGTGTACATTCTCTTCCTCGGTGATCTCATTCAATTTCATGGTTTTAAATATCACATACATAGCTCAGACTTCCAACTTGATTTTTGTATTTAGTTTTCTCTGAGGCTTCTCCATTTCATTCTACAAATATACTTCCCTTAGTGTTTCCCATCTCCAAAACTGCCCACCATCCATTTATTACGTCTTGGCCCAAATTTAATAGTCACTCAGGATTCTGACCTTTCTTCTCATATTATATCCAAATCTTACACTAAATCCTGTTTATTAAGCTAAATAAAACAATCCTTAAATATAGCTCTTCTTCCGAGTTTCACAGCTAAAACTTAGTGTCAGCCAACAACTTTCTTCTAGAGTACTCCAAGATGAAAAACAAAAACAGCTCTGACAGAAAACTTAGTCTAGCGTGATCTCTAAAATCATCAATGCTGAAGCCAGATGCCTGGTTTCAAATACAGACCTTACCAGTCCTTTGCTGCACTGGTCAGGTGATTGGTGTTCAGAGTCTGTTTCTTTGTCCCATGTGCCTCGGTGCTTCTGTTCTTTATCTGTAATATGTGGATTAGTAGCAATGCCTATCTCATTGGGTTGTCTGGGTATTAAATGTGTTAATACATATAGAGCACATGAAACAAGATATATACAGTACATTGCTTTGTGCTCTATAAATAAAGGTAAATTCTCTAAATGTCACCGCTTAAAACTAACATCCCTATGTGATACAAAATTTATTAATGTTGTTAAAAACACATTGATAAGAATAAGACTATAAGACATCAGTAATTATAATAAAGATATAATACCTAAGAGAATATAACATTAAAACAAAGCAGAACAAGGAACACCCATATAGTCCAGAATCAGACACTGACGTATATAGAGAGATAAGTGATTTATGAAAATGATGTAAAACATCTGTTGTTAGTGTGGACTTACCTCAGGGAGACTGAACGATGCAGGTGAATAGCTTTGAAAACAGACCTCTGTTCTTTTCTTAGAAGAGCAGTAGAAATAGGTAGTCTTTTAAATAAATTATACTAGATCAATTGGACATTCATTTTGAAAAGAGTATCTTGATTACTAACCCAGAATAACATAAAAATCGATTTCTGGCAGAGTATATATCTAAGTAAAATAAAAGATCGATATTGGAAATATATATTGGAATTATGTTGATGCCAATGAAGCAGACACATATTTCTTAACCTGGTTGCAACGATACTAACTATAAAAAATAATTATGTTTATTAAAATGAAGATATTATATTCATCATGACATGAAAATTAAGCAAGCCACAGAGTGAAGTGGGAGTGAATACTTGTGTACATAAAATTGACAAAGAGCTCATATTTGTAATATATAAGCTACTCAAAGAAACCATTAAAAAAGAAAAACAAACCAATTAAAATGGATGAAATACTTGACGAAAGAAGATACCCAAATTGACAATAAATACATGAAAAAGATGCTCAACATCATTAGGCATCAGGGAAGTGGATTACAATGTCATGTGCAATCTCTACACATCCTCCAGGGTGAATCAAATGAAAGACTGAGAAAATAGAAAGTGTTTGGCGAATGTTGCAGTATCTATTAAAGCTGAACACATACCTCCCCATGACCCAGCATACATTTATGCATTAAGACTCATGCACAAGAATGTTCGAAATGGTCTTATTTGCATTAGTCAAACACTGGAAAAAAGAATAATGCCCACTTATTAAGAGGATAGGTAAATGAAAGGTATACTTCTTACAGTGACAAAAATGATTTAAATATTGCACAGGGTAAATGTCTCAATCACAATAGTGAAGGAAAGAATCCAAATCAAAGAGTACATGTGCATATGATTCCATTTATATGCCTTACACATACAAAGCAATAAAACAAAAGCATAGTCACATGGTTACGCTGGGGGAGATGAGTGGTTATGAATTCAAAGGGAATTTTTGGGTGTGGGTAGGGTACTCTTTCTTTTGGAGGGAGTTGTAGTCGTATGCATGAGATTTTCTTAGTGGAAAACCATTGGCTGTACACTTAACAATATACACATCTAGAAAAAATACTTTTAAAGAAGTAAAATACAAAGAGGTAATAGTAAAATAAGTAACTGAAGACAGTATGGGTGGGTAGAAAATTTCTGGATTTTTGAGAAACTAAGCAAATGAATGGAATTGTATCAGCTATAGAGGGATATGGAATCTAAGAAATGCTTTCTATTTCATTTGGGTTTATTTCATAGGCCATATATTAGAAAATGTTTATGGAAAGCAAATTATTCAATAAAGTGAAAGGTTTATGGTGCAGGAGAAAGATGAGGTGACAAACCCAAGGGTTAGAAATTTGAGAGGGTATAGTATACAGAGATTGGCCATTGAAAGGAGGAAGAATATTTTATCAATTGGTAGGTAGAAGAAAAGAGAATACATACAATTTATATAAATTAATATAAGGTACTGTATAGTGAAACTTGG
Organism: Rhinolophus ferrumequinum; assembly: GCF_004115265.2. Lineage (NCBI taxonomy): Eukaryota > Metazoa > Chordata > Mammalia > Chiroptera > Rhinolophidae > Rhinolophus > Rhinolophus ferrumequinum. The sequence goes on along the minus strand of NC_046303.1, from coordinate 3,726,816 downwards.
TCTATTTACTTTTAAGAATTTTGAAATGAACAGCATAATTAAGGGAAATTAAGTGTGCACACTGCAAGGGAGGCGGGGTATGTGCCTCAGCTCAGACAGAACTCAGAACATTCAGGAAAAAATGAAAGCAAATATTTGAGGGAAAATGGCAGCTTTAGTTATCACAGGACATTCCTTCTCTTCATAGATAACAGATGTGCCACCAAAATGGCTCTGTTGTGGTAGAAGTAGGAACAGAGGACAGGATTCCTGGGAGTGACACGCACAGCCCCTCTAGTACTCCACCTCTTCCCCCTATCCTCTACCCTCCTTTTCCATTGTCATTTACTTTTTCACTTTCAAGCTCTGGGTCACAAGTAGGGTTTCTCTTTTATACGTGCATATTTCCTTTCTTTTTCCTGTAAAGCAACAATAGTAATAGGCACAAGTGGAGTATGTGTAAATATTTACACCAAAAAGAATGCTCTAATAAAGTCTTTTTGACTTACTAAATTCTCTCTTATTGAATTGGACTGGGGTGGAGGAAAAAAACAAAAGAAAAAGAAAAACAAAACCAAGGTTTGAATGTATTAATCACATATTGATGCTAATTTGAAAAAAAATAAAGTTCTATTAGTTGGATTTGAAAAAAAATAGGTTAAATAATATGAATTGGCTTGTACAATAAGCATAGCCAGGAAAACCATGCATTTCAAGGATTACTCCTAAACTAAGGAATAAAGAATCACATTAAATTCCTGTGCACATGGTTTTGGGCCATTTTGAGTAGCATTGATATAGAATCATTTTTTTGTTACTATTCTCAATGGAGAAATTGAAAAGTATTGTGACTGACTTAGTTTAAATGTATGAACTCCTGAAGAGCTAGTGTCATGGAGTATGGTAGCTATGCTGAGTGAACTCAAAAAGAGTCAGGAGGCTTTGACTATAAATAAATGATAAAGATTTAGTCAAAGGTCTTAGGGTTTGCAAACTGGAGACACAGGTAGGCAACACCCAGAGCGTTTCAAAGAAGAAAGGAAAGCTGAGGGTTCTGATAGTACAAGGCGCCTTGAGACGAATCAGTCCTCCAGTCTTACTCTTAGCTTCTGGACTGGTCTAAAACTGTCATCCTCTAGATGAGCTGTAGTCTGGATGCTGGATGCCGAGTGGTCTGGAGAGTGAACATTCTATTCTTTCCTTGGTCCCTCAGGGCTTAACCGGAGGGTTAGCTGGAGGTTGCATGTCTATGGAGGCACTGACTCAGGACTAAAAAGTTCAAAAGCTTATGTTCCCAGGCTAATTTCAAAAATAGTAGAATTGTTTCTTCATACCTCAGCCGACTGGATTTTCGTAATTTAGCAGTTTGACTATAGTGACCCCATGTTAGTTTTTCACTCGTTCCTCAGCTACAACCAGTTACTTTTAATACGTTAAATGATTACCAGCTTTCCAATTCCAAGATATTCAGGATTGCGCAGTAATGAAGACAGACTATTGATCTGAATAAAAGCAAATTCTGATAGATGAGAGAGCAGAAATGCATAATATTTTACTTTTATTGAAAATATTTATCTTGCCCATTATGGTCAAAATATTCTCCTAGGTATACACATGTTAATTACTTTTTAATGCATATTTAAAATATTTAAACTCTTCCCAGCAATTTTTATGAGCACACAAAACAATTTGTACTTCAAAAGTTTTATATAATTTTCAAACACGATATACTGATTAAAACATATATAATAAATTTTGACATTAGTAATTAGAAATATATTATTCAATGGGAAATGTACTTGGTCAAAATGCTAACTAAATTTGATTGTTAAGCAAATAAAAATAAATCTAGGCTTCAAAGTTTGGACACAAAAATACTTTTTCTGGCTTTTAAATTCTAATTTAAATGTTAAACTATTCTAATTAATAATGTATAATATGTTTGAGATTCTTGGGGAAAAAGTTTAGATAGTTTTGTTTTTTATACACATATACATATATGTCACAAGTATACACAAGTATATAGAATTTACATAGATTATATTACTTACATGCTGTAATATTTATGTATAAATATTGTTACATGTATAATATGTATATGTTACCATTGTGTGTGTGTGTGTATATATATATATATATATATACATATATATACACATATACATATATAATATATTAGGTTGGTACAAAAGTAATTGCAGTTTTTGCAATTTTCAACTTTTTAAACCGCAATTATTTTTGCACCAACCTAATATAAACTGTTATTTTTCAACCTGATGGTGATATGTTATATTTGTAAGTGTTCTAAGATTTAAAACTGAACAAGGTGGTAAAATATTGAAAATATATATCAATAATTTAAATTTTTGAGCAGAAACTTTTTTTCAAATGCAAAGCAGCATGTGGGCCAGAATGTAAATCTGAAATTATTTGTAGCATATGAAATTTTTCATCTGCAGAAGCAGAAAAGTTTTTTTACAATTGATTCTTTAAACAATTTCTGGAAAAGTTTCACTCCTCAATTTACTTGATTTAGTTTTGGTTGTATTTTTGTGTTTTCGGTTAAGTTTTCTCATACATAATTTCCTCTACTTTTCATGCAGCCCATTTCCTTTACCTCCATGGACTGACTAGTTAGCTTACTTAGCTTATTGAAAAGAGATAGTTTGTCCATTCAGAGAATAAAACTCACATAGTATAGTGTACAAAGAAAACATAATTATTTGAGTTTATCTGATTTCATTTTGATGTGGTTTGTAGAGTTAATCAAATATCATTACTCTGAAGCAAATGCAAGGGATAATTAATTACCCTGCATTCATCAGGCAGGTGTGGAGAGTCTGTTATTCTTAGAGAGTAACCTCTGTGGCACTTCCTTCTCGTGCACCGTTTTCAGATGCGAAGAGCGATTGGTTGTATGGCCTTTCCCTAGAGAGACTGAACAACACACGAAGATACCAGAGACCTTAACTAGAGACCTTGTTCCTTCCTCGGAAACTCATTATTGTGTGTCCTTAGGCAAGACTCTCAGCGTCCGTCTCCCAGAGTCTCTCTAACTGCATGGGCAGAGGTTAGACTGACTAATCCTCCAGCCGCATCTCCACTGAATGGTATTTTCTTGATCCAGGAGCATGGACTGGGGGCATATTATTGTCTACGAGTGTGTCAGTATGTGCCCACCTCAACTCAAGGGGCCGTAAGACCCCTTTCTGAGAGATTAAATCCATTTTAGACCTAGAGGAAAGGGTCTTCTTAGTCTTCTTATAATTACTTCTCTGGCTTCAGTAAATTCTGCCTTTCACCATTTTCTACAGCATTCTAGATTTCCCTCAGACATCATCAATATCCAGGTCCCCTTTTGGTTTTTAAGTTTCTTTATTAGACTTGTACCCACTTCATACCCTGTTGACCTGCTGTTAGGCAGAAGTAGTGATGTGATGACTGTTTATGGAATTGAATATAGAGTAAAACAGAGGCACTGATCATAAGTAGGAAGATAAAACGAGACCTTTAAATAGGCTTCCAGTTATTCTCTCCTAAAACGTCTAAAATTAAGTGTACATGACGCAGCACAAATCAATTTGACTCAAAGATTTTCTTCAGGATCTACATAAGAAATTCCTAATTTCCTATTTACATAAAACACTCAAGTATTTAGGAATCATTAATGTGTTATCTTTTGTATTCAAAGTTGCTTGAACCTCTTTCAGGCTTCCATCATATCACAGGGCATGCCTCACTAACTTGTCAATTCACATTTCTATTCTTGTTAGGATGGAGGGGGCATCTGAAAGGAAGAAATTTAGGTTTACTTGATTAAATCATGCAATTTTTTTTGATAGCCACAAAAACCAGCTGCTGAATGTCATTCAACTTAATCCCATTATAATTACATGAGCATTCGAGTTCCATTTTTCATGGTGCTTTCTGATATGTATATATACCTATAGAGTGCTTATTTAGTATTGTGCAAGTTATAATTAACTTTTTTTTTTTGAAGTAAGAACCTAACTGTCAAGGAAGACAAGTAAAGTTAACAGATAAAATATTTAAGGACACAGAACTAATAAGTTATGGCTCAAACTAAAGTCTTCTGATTTCTGATTCAAGTGCAAAATGTGTGTGTGTGTGTGTGTGTGTGTGTGTGTGTGTGTATAATATATGTGTGTGTGTGTGTGTGTGTGTGTGTGTGTGTATAAAATAACCCAACACACCTGGATGAAAGAAAGACAAAGAAAATGCAGCCCTGCCCAACTACCAACCATAAAATTTTTTACCTACTCTCAAATCTGTAAGAACTGTAAGTTTTGTGTAAGACGGTAAACTGAAATAGGAGACTTGGAATCAAGGGGTGTGTGTATATGTGTATGAGACATTCGTACTCAGTAGAGACCATAGATGACATCATCAGCTCCTCATCTCATTCAAAGCTTGAGCTGAAAATACGTCCTCTATTTCTTGTTTGTTGTTGTTGTTGTTGTTGTGTGTGTGTGTGTTTTCATTTTGGCCATTGATATTCAATATGGTAATTACATAGCTACATTATTGAATTCTAGGAATTGGTTTGAGAAGGAAGCTTACATAAATGTAATCAAATGTAATCAAAAGTCTAGCAACTTGCATCCGAGTTTTCCAGAACCTGGGACAAAAGTCACGCACAAATATTAGTGAGCATAGCATGTGCAGCAGTCACTTGCAGGAAGCTAGGTACCCTGTGATGTCCAGACAGTTTTAGAATCAGTATTCCTAGTTTATCATGCCTGTGCTTGACCCTGAAGACAAAGGATGCTAAGTATGATATGTCAACTCAGGGTCTTATCCAAGCACAAATCAGTAGGAGCTGGGTCATTTAATGCCGTTACCTCATTCTTGATGTGCTGGCCTCATTCACAAGCAGGTTGGGTGAACATCAGCTGTGTATGATTTGAAATAAACCCTTCCATCCTAAACTGCATCTCCTTCTCAGGTACTGTCACGCCATCAACGTCAAAATTAATAGACTTTTTAAAATTATTTAAGTTTTTCAGTTATAGTTGACAGTCAGTGTTATTTTATATTCATTTCAGGTATACAGTGTAGTGGTTAGACACGTGCAGAATTCATGCAGTGATTCCCCTGACTTTAGTACCCACCTGGCAGTGATTCCCCTGAGTTGAGTACCCACCTGGCACTATACATAGTTTTCACCGTATTACTGACCACATTCTCCATGCTGTACTTTACATCCCTGTGACTACTGTGTAACTACCAATTTGTACTTCCTAATCCCTTCCCCTTTTTCTACCCAGCTCCCCAACCCCCCCCATCTGACAACCATCAATTTGTTCCCTGCATCTATTAGTCTATTTCTGTTTTGTTTGTTCGTTTATTTTGTTCTTTAGATTCCACATTCTTTAGATTCCACAAGTGAGATCATATGGTATTTGCCTTTCTCAGTCTGACTTAATTTCACTCAGCATCATACCCTCTAGGTCCATCCATGTTATCACAGATAGACTTTTTAAAAGAAGTTTTCGGAAAATATGAGCAGAAAACACAGACAGTTCCCTGGCACCCACTTACTTTCTCCCATTTCTACCATCACTAACGTCTTGCATTGGTATGATAAATTTACTACGGTTGAGGAGAAAATCTTTATGCGTTATCATTACCTAAAGTCTATACACAGTTTACATCAGAGTACCACCCTTGGTGTCGTACACTCCTGCAGGTTTTGGCAAATGTCTAATGACACGCACCCATCACTAGGGTTCATAACCGTGTAGTTTCCCTGCCCTAAACCCCCTGGGGTCCACCTCTCTCTCCTCTATGTGTCCCTGGCAACTCATCTCTTTACTGTCTCCATAGTTTTGCGTTTTGCAGAATGTGATATAGTTGGGAACGTACAGCGTGTAGCCTTTTTTGATTGGCTTCTGTCACTTAGCAATATGCTTTTAAGATTCCTCCATGTTTTTGTAGCTCGATAGCTCATTCCTTTTCTTTTTCTTTAAATAAGGACTGTTGTCATTTCACGTAAGTTTATTTGATCTGATATTAGAAAAACATCCCAGCTGAGGTTCTGCACAGGAGGGGATTGCCTCCTCCCAGAATCAACATTTTCACCGCCCTCGTGTTTCTTCACATATCTGTTTCTGCTCATTTTCCACTATAAATCAGAGCCCCACACAGACTTGTCAACACACATTTAAACGTATTTTGTTTGGTTCTTTGGCTAAAAGTGCTTGAGTCCACCTACACCTAAAAGTAATATTTCATTTTAAAATCATAATAGTAAACTAGTGATTGGAAACATATTAAAACATCAGATTATTTATTGTGTGTTGACGAGCACAGGTGTTGGAAAAAAGGGAACACATGTTTAGCCGTAGGGAAGGAATTGCAAATACTGAGTGGGTTCGTTTTATAATGGGACTCTATCTTCTATGTCATCTTTCTTTCAACAGTAGTCACTTCTCAAGTAGCAATACTTCTGACCAGCTGGATGGACCCATGGCCATTTGATGCACATTTAAAAACAGGTAGTGTGTTGTGTTAACACTTTGAGCTTGGATTGCACTCAGAATCCCTTTTTATTAGAAAGATATATGCATCTATTCACCTAAACGGGTGCATGTGTCTGAACAGCTGCTGGTTTCCAAGTTATTTCCTGCACTTATTTCTAAACATTCTGAACACACTCCCCAGTGCTACCATAGCCTGCTACAAGCTAAAATGAAGAAGGGAACCAATCTCCCAGATGCTGCAGACTGCGCAGAGCTATCGTACAGAGAAGGCACATAATTCCAGCACTGCAAATACAGGTTTCAGTGAGTCTTCTGAAGCTCACCATCCACGTGAAGATTAATTTTTAAAAATCTGAGGATTTGTCACAAATCAAATTACAAGTAGTTACTGTTGTTGTTTTCTTTTTAAAGAAACAGAAAACCCTGTTAGTAATTTAATGTTCTAAGTACTTCAGATTTCCTCAGGTTTCATCTTCCTTTTGTGCAGTATTTCTATTTCAACTGCAAGTGGTCATAAACCTCATATTTTCAAAGCTGAACTGCTATTCTATGCTTTAGTCCTAGACGTGGCTTCATTGATCCACCACAGAAAACAAGTTAGCACAATCTAAATGTTCACATTCTACTTAAATGCTAACTATACAATAAACAAAAGAAATATTTCCACTTAAGTGAATGTTGAAGGCATTGCGTGAAGATATAAATAATAAGTATTCTTTGGTGTACTCGTCAGCATATTCACACGAAGCACATGGCAAATAAAATTTGGTTGTTCTTTTATCTGTTATAGGTTGATATTTGACTGCACGGTCCCCATTCCAAAATAATAATAATATAATCAGCTCAAAATATATACTATCTTTTGAAACTATCTAAAAGTAAGTATACATGTATACACACGCAGAAATGTTTTAAAACCTATAAAATGTGTGCAGTGCTTTTGTAAGTAAATTTAGCTATGATTTTTCTTTTTCTTTTCAATCAGAAGAAAAAGGAAAATTACTTATGAAATTGGTTTTGCCTGGAAAAAAATGGACTTATCACGTCATCAGGAAGGGCCAAACTTGTCTTCATGTCAAATTACAAAAAATAATATATACCATAGTAAGTGATCTTTAATGTTGTCTATGTAAAAGACACAGAGATGTTATTTATTTGAAATTTCTAGTACTGACTCTAAAAAATACTGAACGTAATAAGTAAAATATAACTCATTTCTACAGTAAGACGAACTGTTATAATGTATCATTTTGCAAGCAGTCATTACTTTTTGAGATATAATAGCACTACTGTATTTATTTTAAAAAGGTAGACTACATGTCATAAAGTCTGACAAAATTCAGCTAATTCATGAGAAACCAGTTAGTTTTTCATTTAATAACACTTTTATAAAATAATTTTCCTTTACTGTTTTTTATTTCTTAAAATTTGTGAAAATAGCACTGAGATACTTATAATATATAACTCACCCTCAAAATTCTGTACTTAATAAATTGGTAAGTTTTGCATTTTATGGGTGTTACTAACCTTTTTATTTCATTAAAATCTTCTTTTTTTAGTTTTCAAAATTATGGTTTTCCAGTTTTGAAAAAGGTTCCTAAGTTTTACACATAATGAGAGCTAACATATTAAGCACGACTCCTGCCAGAAACTATACTAAAAGCTTTATGCACTTACATCATTTAATTCACAAAAGAATCCTATTAATCTTAATTTTTTAAAAAAGAAATGCTTATGAAGATTTAGTAATTTTCCCTGGTTACATAGCTCAATTATATCAGAGAGCTAGAAAATAAACCCAAATCTAGTTGTTTCAAAAGCTTATATTCTTAAGTGCTACAGTATATTGTAATAAAACGTTACTTACTTAAACATTTACTCTATAGTGCATACTAAATGTATAAGAAAATTATCTTTCATAAGTACATTTGTGAAAATTGAGAAAGGCTTGGAAAGCAAGTAAATGATGAACTTTCTAAATAAAGGTGCTTTTTAGAGTGTTTTAACTAAAAATTTCAAATTAAACAAGGAAGAGAGTTTAGTGTTCTGATTTATGTCTTTCACTAGAATAGTATTAAGGGTGCATTTCTGAGCCTTTTTTTTTTTTTTAACTAGCATAAAATGCCTTAATAAGGACAACATATCACAGACAGATTTGTATGCAAACGAGTTCTCCTTTCCTGGATTCTAGAGAAACACTGCAAAACTAAGGTGTTGCTCTTACAAGGGATTTCTGTGTTATTTCCAACTGTCGGGTCCCAAATAGCAGGGATATGACCAAGTTATGTTTGTATGCTGAGGACTCTCTCAGGGTCTCGTGTAGTGCGGGAGCCCAGTGTTTGTTGGATGAATCCATACATTCAATGGAGAATAGCCGCTGAGCAGATGTTTTCTCCCTAACACAATCATCAGTCTACCATAGCAGGTGTTCGATGTATTCCCCTTCCTTCCTCCTATTTAAACAGCTAGGCTGCATTGCTCAGACTGTTATGGTGTGGTTGGGGCCACACTCTCATTAAGGCAGAACTCTACAAAAGTTAAGTAAAAGTTATGTATGTCTATGTAAAACAATAACTTTATATCTCTTTCCATATCCCATTCTCCCTGTGTCTTTATTCCTGTTCCTAATGATACAAAAGAGTATAATTATCAGTAATTTGCTTTCACATACATGGAATTTTGAATTATTTAGCTGTATTTTGCCCTTTCCCATGGGATCTCAAAGTGGACCCATTTAAGTCACATGAAAATACTTTGGTTTTCTGTGGTTCACCTGGTTCTATATATAAGGGAAATGTAAACTGTATTCCAATGATTAGAGAAACAATCTCATTATATAGGCAATAAATAAACATAATTTAAAAAAGGAAGTACTGGCTGTCAGGCAATATGTTAAATGGGGGTAAAAAGATGGTTCTGAATTAGTTTTAAATTAGTCTTAAATCATTCTTAAATATGACGTTTAAGAAGTCTCAATGTCCGCCATGACAATAAAGTTAACCCTGAAGTCTCATATAAAAAGGAAAGGCTGTACATAGTACATATTTGGCGACACTCATGCATATTATGACATGCACTACAGATTTGAGACATAGTTTGCTTTGGGACTGAGGGGCTTTTCTGTACCTTGGTAACACACTTTTCTTGTTTAAATAGTGAACTATGTAAGGCAACTCTGCTGAGACCCTGAAACACAAAATCACTGACCTCGTTAGGTTTCTGTCAGATATACTGCCTTATTAACAGGGTTGATAAGCACTTTTCAAGAATTTCCTGAGAGGACAATCCCATATTACAAGCTATGTGGGAGCGCAAGAATTTGGCGTTGTTTTTTGTTTGCTTGCTTATGTAGTCAATAATATTGTGGTAACTGTGTATAGTGCCAGGTGGGTACTGGACTTGTCATAGGGGAGGGATCACTTCATAAATTATATAAATGTCTAACCACTATGCTATATACCTGATACTAACAAAAAATAATATTGAATATCAACTGTAATTAAAAAAAATAGTCACAGGAATGTAAAGTACAGCATAGGGAGTATAGTCAATAATATTGTAATAACTCTATAAAGTATGTCATTCTTTGGTGCTGTTGTAACTGGTATTATATTTTTTAATTCAATTTCCAATTGTTTATGGTTGATTTATAAGGAAGTATTTTACTTTTGCATACTGACCTTTATGAGTTTTTAGAACATAAATAAATTTAGTCAGTGTATCCATCTCACTTATACAAATGATCTTTCGTAAGTGCAAGGACTTTAGAAAGTGATGAAAAGTACAACTGTAAATTGTAAAACAATTTAACATGGATTCAGGCTTTGGTTCCTACAATAAATGTACTTTGTCATAATTTTAATATACTGCTGAATTTGATTTGTTAGAATTAAATTAAAATGCTGGCGACTGTATGAAGCCATGACATATATCTGGAGTTTCATTGTTCATCCTGTCAGGTTTGGGTATCAAGGTCTTTCTGGTATTTCTTAATGAACTAGGATGTTTTCCAACTCTTTTCAGTGATACAGAACATTTTGCTTATAACCTGAGAATTTTATGGTTGTTAAAATAGTCTTCTCAGAATCCGCTGGGCATTGCCTTTTTTTATTTAAAATGTTTGACATTAATTATTTCAGTTTGTTTCATAGTTTGGTACAGATTTCTATTTTAAGTGGATTAATTTTATTAATCTGTTTCCCTAAAAAAAAAGTATGCATTTCTTCTACATTTTCGAAATCACCAATATAGTGTTATCGGTATGAGTCTATGAATATTTGGGGAGTTTTTGTGCTTTTTTGCACTGTGACTCTTTTTTTTTTTTTTTTTTCAAGCTGTCCATATACTTTATATCGATCTAAGAAATATTTGGCTATGCTAGGGACAAAAGTTTTTATCCTATGTTTCCATGTTTCCTTGTGTAAGTTTTCTTTTTATAGATTTGTGTGTACCTGGGAAGACACACACAAGAAAGAAGGAATTCTTGGGAGTGATGAATGGCTGGCAGTCTATATTTTATGAGTAGAAATACAGTCAAGAGAAAGTTAATCAGAAATATACCTGGTGGGTATTATAAAAATTACTCAACTTCTATGAAGAGAAATTCATCATATCTGTTGACGCCCAAGAGTCAGACTCCCACACGCTGAGCAATGCAACCACTAAACATTTTTGCATGTGTGTCCAAGGCAACACAGAAACCATGACCACTGCAACATTTTCCATAGTAGCCAAAAAAGTATAAATGCCGGAATTATCAACATTTAAAATGTTTCTATGACTGGGTACTACTTATGCAATGTGAAAATGAATTAGTAAAGCTATAAATAGTAACATAAAAAAATCTATATAGTACTGAAGTTCTTTTGTTAGCTGTCAAAAATCCCAGTTTTGCTCAGATGTCCTTTTCTTTTAATCCATTTGAAGTGAATTTTGTAGAGGGTGAGAGGGAAAGATTCAAGTTTATTTTTTTCTTACGGATATCGGTTGTTCCAGCACAATTTGTTGAAAAGTCTAGGCTTTCTCTGTTCGATAGAGTAGACAGTTTTGCAAAAAGTCAATTGGCTGCATATATGTGATCCGTTTCTAGGTTCCTTATGCAACTCCACCGCAATATGGGTCTGTCCTTGGGTGAGTAACGTACTGTGTTGTGTAACGTAGGGGGTAACAAGCCCTGAAATCAGGTATTTTAAGTCATTATACTTCGTTCTTCTTTTCAAAAGTGCTTTACCTATTTTAACTTTCTTGTACCTCTCAATAGTTTTACAATCTCTTTGTTTTTCTCAAAATATATCTGATGGGATTTTGATTGGAATTGCATTAATTTCTGGAATTATATTTGGGAAGCACTGACGTCTTAAAAATATTGAGGTGTCTCATTCATGAAAACAAGTATATCTCTCCATTTAGTTTGCACTTCTTTCATTTCTTAGTAATGTTTTGCAGTCGGCACTGTTCTTGTCTTGCCTAGATTGTATACATGTATCCCTAGATATATAAAGCTTTTTCATGCTGGTATAAATGGCAATTTTTACTGCATTTTAAATTAATAAACTTTATTTAGAGAAATTTTAGGCTCACAGCCAAACTGAACAGAAAGCACTGAGAGTTCCCAAATATCCCGTGTCCCCTACATGGACAAACCTCCCCCTCCCCACTGTCATCAGAGCGCTACATGTTATTAATACAATCAGTGAACCTGCACTGACACGTAGTTACCATCTGAAGTCCGTAGTTCACGTTGGTGTTCGTAAACAGACATAAGGGTTTATAAGCAAATGTAAGCACAGCAAGGAAAGAAGTGGAAGACGTGAAAATAGAACTTCTAGATCAGCCAAAAAAATTACTGGATGTGAATGGCTGACGATTGGAAAATACAAAAGAAAAGATCAGTGTTCTTCAAGAAATTGTAATGAAAACTATCTAAGATGAAGTAATAAGAGGAAAAAGCAGACTTGCGCCGTACGTTCTGTGGGTTCTGAGAAATGTACTAGTATAACGGCGCGTGTCCATCTGAACAGGCAGACCCGCCTGTACTCCAGCATGCAGGCTAGTTTCCTTGCCCTAAAAATCCTCCATGTTCCACATGTTCATTTTAAATGGAGCACTGTAAACGTACAATTTGTAATTGTTTGGTGAATCAACTGCCTGTCAGAAAAAAATCCTCAACAGTTTTTAAAGGACGTTAATTATTTACATTGTTCTTATAGCCTTTAGCTTTGCAAAAATCAGTGATTGATCCAATCTCATAGAAAATCTCTGAGATTTTTCTATACAGAGGATCATTTTACCTAAGGATAAAGGCAATTATACTTCTTTCTAATATTTCCACAACAGTGTTTTGTATTCAATATACAGGTCTAGTATATATTTTATTTTTTTCCAAAGTATTAAATACTTTGTTGTTGTTTTTTAAATGTTATTGCTTTATCTTAATTTTCCAAAATCCCTTTGCTAGTATATAGAAATATAATTAATTTTTGTTTATTTAACTTTCATTCTTTGTTCCTGACAAATCAACTTAAAATTCCTCGTAGTTTCTTTATAGACAATTAGATATTTCTATGTATGAGACTATGCCTTTTGCAAATAAGCCATTTTCCTCTACTTACCAATTCATATGCTATTATTTCATATTTATTATTATTATTATTTCATATACCAGGGGTGCCAAAAAATGCATACACATTTTAAGAGATGTTATTTATGCCTAAGCAGTAGTTCGCCATAATCAGAAGTGTCTGAACACTGATGGTAACCACTTTGAGCGCCTCTTGTCATTGAGGAAGTTAAACGTGACTTGTATTCACATGTTGCTATTGGTATATATTGAGTACCATTATTTGAATACAGTTTTCCTCTCTTAAAATGTGTACACACTTTTTGGCACCCTCTGCATATTGCCCTGTTGTATTGCATAGGACTTCCAGAGCACGGTGAATAAAAATGGTCAAAGCATATATCCTTGCCTGTTTTCCAGTCTTCGGAGTAAAGCAGGCAGTCTTTTGTCATTATATGTCATGACTAATAGCCACAGGTAGCTTGCTGATAATCTTTATCATAGTGTGGGGACAAAGCCCCACAAAACAGTTTCCAGGCTCTCGGCCTCATGTAGAAAGGTGCTGGCTCAGGTAGTAAATGGCCATCAACTGTGATCAAATGGCCATCAGCTGTGGCTAGTTGGCCGTCAGCTGTAACCAGTGAGCCTTTGGCCACTAATATAACTGCTGTGGCTACACTAGCAGAAAAATGGGGGCTAGCAAGAAGATGGTGGCTGAGCCTGCAAGTGGCGCAGTGAGGGTTGAGAATTATGTGGCTCCTGTTTCCTGTGTATCCAACCCAACCGCCAGCGAGAGTACAGTGGTATGACTCCCCTACGTATCGCTCCATGGGTGTTCCTTTTTGGCCTCACCATATCCTGCGTTCTTGTGTGGGGAGCGGGACCAGAGACCCCGTAGGTCGCCCTGCACGACCTACGTTTCCTATTCCATAGTGACTAAGTTTCCTATTCCATAGTGCATATTATTCCCTAGTGAATAATATTCATGCATGCTGAGATTTCTGTCATAAATGGGAGTTTAATTTGATCAGATTCTTTATGTGAATCTATTAAAATGATCATATGATTTTTTTTTTTTTTTTTAGTTCATTAACCTGGTGAATTTCATTGATTGATTTCTGAAAATCAAACCAATCTTGTTCCTGGAAGAATCTCCACTTTGTCATGGTATGTAACTCTTTTTATATAGCCTTTCTTTTTCTTTTTTGCTAACAATTTGTTGATGATGTCAGATCCCTTGATATAGTCCCAGAGGCTACTGCAGCTCTTTTTTTCTTATTTCCAGTTTACTTTGTTTCCTCTTATTACTTCATCTTGGATATTTTTCATACTGTTCCTTGAAGAACACTGGTCTTTTCTTTTGTATTCTCCAATTGACAGCATTCACATTCAGTAATTTTTTTTTTCTGATCTAGAAGTTCTATTTTTATATCTTCCATTTCTTTTCTTACTGTTTATATATTTGCTTATAAACCTTGATGTCTATTTATAACCATTATGTAAAAATCCTTGTCTCATCTCTTTCATTTTTGAGTATGTGTGTATGGACTAATTTTTCTCCTAATCATGGATTACATTTAAGCTTATTTGTACGTTTAGAAAATTTTGACTGGATGCCCAATACTTTGAATACTCTGCATTTTGTTGTCTTCCTTTAAGGGTGTTGAATTTTGTTCTAGCAAGCAGCTGATTTGCCTGCTGATTATCTTGGTCATTTTGTGTTAACATTCATTTTAAGGTTAGTTTTGTCCTACTATTAAGACACAACCTTTCTTGGGCCTCTTCTGAGTGCAAATGTTCAACCAGGTGTATGCTTTTCCGGTTAGTGGAGTTGAATGTCTCCCAGCCTGTGTAAACTTGGGAAAATTTCAGCTTAAAGCTCGCAGTCTGTCTTCCCCAGGGTTTGGAGTTTCACTTTACACACCAGTAGCTTTCGTTCAGCCCCATTTTCCAGAGGACTCCTAGGCAGATACTTGGAAATTATTCTCTACATAGCTTCCTCTGCTCCAGTTTATAAGCAAAGTAAGCTGCCTTGGTCTTCCCCAGATTTCAGCTGCCTGGGTCTCCCCCAGAGTTCAGCTCCATTCCCAGAAGTTGCCACGACCTCTATGTTTTGCTTGTTCCTTCTCCATGACCTTGTAGTGGTTCTAGACACAACACTTGTCTTCATTGTGCAAATAATCATTTCAATTAGTTTGTCAAGATTTCTAACTTTTTTGTGGCTAGAGAGTAGATTTAGTCTTTGTTACACCATCCTGGCTGGAAGCATAAGTTCTAACATACGCTTTTTTTTCCCCTTTAATGATATTAATTTCTGTTTTTTAATTAAATATAATTGTAACTCTCAAACCTGTCTATCCAGTTCAAACCATTTTTCTCAACTTTTCTCCAACATTTCTGACTGTCTATAAGGTCTCACTTGGGTGGGGGATAAGCAAAATGGGTGAAGGTGGTCAAAATGTAGAAATTTCTAGTTATAAATAAAAATTAGTCCTGAAGATGTAATATACGGCATGGTGACTATAGTTAATAATACTGTATTGCACATTTGCTGAAAGAGTAGATCTTAACAGTTCTTAGCAAAAGGAAACAATTGTAGCTCTGTGTGACGATGTCTGCTAACTGGTCTTATTGTGAGATCAGTTCACGACATATACCCGTGTCGAATCATTATGTTGTACATCTGAAACTAATATGTTATAGGTACATCAATTACGTCTCAATAGAAAGAGACACTAAGTGCTGTTGTAGATTTTTATGTCTATCTGAAATTCATCTTGAACCTAGTTTAAGTCTTAGATCCCCTATTGCTGTTAATGATACCTGGTACATATTTGTTCACTTGGATACCAGAGGGTTAACCTAAGACTTCCCTTCCCTGCTCTTTTTCTATGCCTCCACTTACAAATAAGAGGAAACACAAGCGATTTGTGATTAAGACCACATATTCTGGAGCTATGCTACCAGGATTCAAATCCCAGCTCTACCATTCACCAGGTTGGCAGCCGCAGGAAAATGGCTTAATCTCTCTGTGCTGTGTCCTCATCTGACAATGGGATGGCAATGACAATAATATGGTTGTTTTACAGAATAAATGAGTGTTTAGCAAACTAATAGAACTATATATGGCAAAACATAATGAACAAATAAGTGTTTAAAAATACATGTAAAATTACAGAGCCCAAGATGAAGCTCATCTAAAACATAGGATGATTTTATGTGACTACATTTTATGTGACTACATTTTACAAGTGTAAACTGCATATACTGTGTTTGCCAAAGCGCCAAAACTAACATTATATGATGTGTGACCCACAAGAAGATACAGAATCTAACTTGTAGAAATAATGACTAAAAAATGCACTTTTACTTTTTTATAAATAATTTCCTGCTCTTTATTTCTAAACCATTATATTCTTATATCACTTCCATAATTGGTCTTTCTGACACTAAACTGTCTCCGGATTTTCTAAATTTTAGTTCACACTGTAATGAAATGATTTTTATAAAATACAGTTCCCCTGCTTATTATTCTCAATGTTTTTTTGTTTGCTGATATCCTTAAACTTCCTGCCATGACACAGTGCTCTTAATTTGGCCTCTATTTATCCTCCAAGATACATTGATTGTCAAGTTTTTTTCATTGTATATCAAGTAAATTGTAGTTTTTGAACTATAACATGCTATCTCATGCCTCATGTATTTGTACTTATTTTCTTATTAGCTCCTTCATCGACCAAGTAATTGCAATAAATAAGTTTTCAGCATGGACATCATCTCTGCTCTTCAGTTTTTCTTGACTATTTAATACCCATACTAATGTTTCATTAGATGTCACATTTTCTTTGCATCCACAGTATATTTTTATATGTTACCACTACATGTAAGTACATATAATATGTACTTGAGTTAGTTGTTCACCTTTCATAAGAAACAATGAATTTCTTGAGGTTCCTGAATTTTACTTATTTTTTCAATGTTTATAATGTATTCTCTGTGTTTAGCACAAATATTTTCCAAACCAAAAGTCAATTGAATAAATTAATAAATGGAAGAATAAAGGTTGGGATGATAAAAGGTATACATTTATCATTTATCATGGGGTTAAACATAATTGCAGGTAGTTCACTAGAAATGACCAGGGTTCCCTTGGCATAGGAATATTTCCTCAATTCTGACCATGAGAGTTATGAACACACACACACACACACACACACACACACACACACGCAGATGCAAACATAAAAGCATAAGAAAAAGGAATTGTTTTGTTTTCCTTTTGATGATCTGATAGGGCATATAGATGAATATTTATTGTTTTGTGTAAGTTCTCTGATATTTTAATCACCTTCAATTAAGTTATGATAAGAATACTTAAAGGATCAGTGATCTGGAGCATTAAGCAGTTCAGCACAGACTAACTCAGGAGAGTAGAAATTTCTTTAATAACGATATCCTAACGAGTCACTCCATGATAAGGCATGAAAAATAAAGATTATGTTTGTAACAATGTGCTGACAAATAAACGAACATATTAATTAGATTAATGATATTTCTTTTGATAAATTAGGAAACTTTCAGTGGAAAAACAAATAGCTCTCTCTCTCTTTCTCAACTAAACACAAATACAATACATTAAATCAATCTGTGAAGTGGTATTTACATGGGATGTGATGCTTCCAGAAAAGTAAATGAAAGTCTCCACAAATTCCTCCTCTCACTGCTTGACTAAGCCATAGTTCTTAAAAAACTAGCTTGCTCCATCACTTGGTTCTCTAGACAAAGCTAAGGATTATCTTATTCTCTGTTCAGAAAAACAAACAAACAAACAAACAAATAAAAGAAATCCCTGCCAGAAAGATGGTTCTGGAAGCTTTCTGTGAAAACAGGAAGTAGACGTCATGGAATGTATCCATTGTGCCTACTGCCTTCTGTATTTATTCTTCGGCTGTCTTGCATATTAAACATCCTTTTGTTAGAGCAATCACTTTCCCAGGTTACAGTGCTGCCTCATTGCCAAAAAGGAAGTGGTATGTCCCCACTAAGCTGTTTTCTAAATAACATAACAATGATCACAATTTAAACCAAATATACTTAGAATTTTTTCCATCAAATTTCCATGTTGACAATACATATAGTTTAATAGTATTAAATATTTATTAAATTTCAAAACAAATTCTGCTAACCATAATGGAACTCCAACCCATCTACCCATCTACAAACATGATTACAACGTACAGCCAATTAAGCTGATGAATAAAATGTGGTCAGGGTTTCATCTAGGACATACTAGAGATATGAAGAATAAATAACATTGAAATAGTACAAAGGCCCTCATTCTCTCACCCCAACAAAAGAACATACCACCATTCAAAGAGCCTACAGACCGTGATATATACAATAATTGACATGGGGTCTGGAACAAGGATCCCCTCCAGGTAATGGCATAAAGTTGAAAATCCTCACAGGAAGAAGCTAGGTTTGAGTGAAATAGTAAAAGGTACAATTTTAGCCAAGTAGATGATGGAGGAAAGTGCTTTGCAGGTGGAAAAGTCCATGTGTGTCAGGGAGCTGAACAGAGAGTCCATGTGTGTAGGTGCCAGTGAAGCAAAGCTCTATGGAATATATTAAAGTTAGAGAGTTAATGTCAGGCTATACCAAGACAAAACCTGGAATTCTTTTGAGGAATATGGGAGTGATCAAAATAGCAATATGGAAAATGCCAACTGTCACCACCTCTTCAAAAGATGTGCAGAAACACAGAAAGTCATGTAGGGTGTTCTCCCCAAATCACCTTTAATTGTCCTCAATGCATCTTAAGAAAGATTGCAACATTTGACCAACATATTTAAAAACTTAGGAATCTGGAATACATTTTACAATGAATGCAACTTGTAGTTGATCCTAGTTGTGACATGTGTTGGGCTGGAGCCTTTCCCTGCTGAGTACCACGCTTAGAACCAGGCACCGGGGCTCTCCGACCCCCAACAGCACAGTTTCTCAAAGCACTTTTATACTTTTTTTGGGGGGTATATAAGGAAACACCAAGATTCAAAAGAAGGAAAAAAATATGCACTTTAACCCAAAAAAACAGCTGGTGCCAGGACTCCCCTTTGATTTCTAATTATCAGTCTTTTCTATGGATTAAGGTGAGAAATGCATATTCCTGTCAGGTGAAAATACCCATTCTCCATAACCACAGCCCATTATCTTTGCCACAGGGACAGAGGCAGATAATCACAGCAGCGCCCATTTCTGCAGCATCAGGACATCCTTCTTAGGTGGGTTATTCAGTGTAGGTTACACCAGAAGGAAAGCATCAGTATACAGTCACATGGATCTTCATCTTCCTGATGCAGATCGGTTTAGATACTGCTGAGTTTCCCACAGAGAATGTCCAGGTCACCAACTGTGCTAAGAAAGTAGACACTTACCATAGACTATGAGGGTGGTTTAAAAACCCTATACTTTCAAGTATATTATATACCACTTTGGCTCTAATGGGATACCAGGCTGCTATGGTCTGCATGTGTGTGTCCTCCAACATTCATATGTTGAAATCTTAACATCCATTGTGATGGGAGTAGGAGGGAGGGCCATTAGGATGTGATTAGGTCATGAGGGCAGAGCCTTCACAAAGGAGGCTAAGACTCATATGAAAGAGGACTGAGAGAGCTCCCTTGCCCTTTCTACCAGGTAAGAACACAAAAAAGCCTTGGCAGCCTGCAGCCTGGAAGAGCACCTTCACCAGATCCTGAACAAGTTGTCCCCTGGTCTGGAGCTTCCAGCCTCCAGGACAGTGACAAATACATTTCTATTGCGTATAAGACACCTAGTCTGTGGTAGTTTGTTATAACAGCCCAAACAGACTATATGTAAGCTTCTCCATCATTCAGGAGAAAGTTTATAGTTATCTAGACAGGTGTACCTCATTTTATTGTGCTTTGCTTTATTACACTTCACAGATACTGAGTTTCTTACAAATTGAAGGTTTGTGACAACCCTGCATTGAGCAAGTCTGTCAGCACCATTTTTTCCTGCAGTGTTTGCTCACTTCGAGTCTGTGTGTCACATTTTGGTAATTCTTATAATGCTTCAGACTTTTTATTATTATTATATTTGTTATGGTGAAATGTGGTCAGTGATCTTTGATGTTACTACTTTTGGAGTACCCTGAACTGTGCCCACATAAGACAGAGAACTTAATAGGTAAATATTGTATGTCTCACGGCTCCACTGACCAGCCGTTCACCCATCTCTCTCCCTATACCCTGAGGCGCAACAGTATTGAAATTAGACCAGTTAATAACCCTATAATGGCCTCTGAGTGTTTAAGTGAAAGGAAGCGTTGCCCACCTCTCACTTTAAATCCAAAGCTAGAAATGATTAAGCTTAGTGACGACGGCATGTCAAAAGCTGAGACAGGCTGAAAGCTAAGCCTCATGCACCAAACAGTTAGCCAAGTTATGAGTGCAAAGGAAAAGTTCTTAAAGGAAATTAAAATAGCTACTCCCATAAGTGCACAAATGATAGGAAAGCGAAACAGCCTTCTTGTTGATGTGATCTGCATAGAAGATCACACCAGCCACACATTCCTTTAAGCCAAAGCCTAATCCAGCGCAAGGCCATGACTTTCTTCAGTTCTATGAAGGATAAGAGGTGAGGCAGCTGCAGAAGAAAAGTTGGAAGCTAGCAGAGTTTGGGTCATGAGGTTTAAGGGAAGATTCTGTCTCTATAACATCAAAGTGCAACGTGATGCAGCAAGTTATCCAGAAGGCCTAGGGAAGATAACTCATGGGGTGGCTATACTAAAAAAACAGATGTGCAGTGTAGATGAAACAGCCTTATACTGGGAAAACATGTCTGCCAAGACTTTTATAGTTAGAGAGCAGAAGTTAATGCCTCGCCTCAAAGCGTCCAAGTATAGGTTGACTCTCTTGCTAGGGGCTAATGCAGCTCATGGCTATCTTAAAGCCACTGCTTGCTCACCATCCCGAAAATCCGAGGACCCTTAAACATTATGCTAAATCTACTCTGCCTGCGCTCTAGAAACGGAACGAAGAAACAGCCTGGAGGACAGCACATCTGATTAGAGTACAGTTTACTGAATATTTTAAGCCCACTATTGAGGACTATTGCTCAAAAAACAAACAAACAAACAAACCAAAAACATGTCCTTCAAAATATCGCTGCTCACTGACCGTGCACGTGGTCACCCAGGGGCTCCGATGGAGATGCCCAGGGAGATTAATGTTGTTTTCAGGCCTGCTAACACAACATCCATTTTGCATCCCATGGTTCAAGGAGGAAATTCGACTTTTAGGTCTTACTATTTAAGAAATACATTTTGTAAGACTATGGCTACCATAGAAAGGAAATTTCCTGATGGATCTGGGAAAAGTAAATTGAAAACCTCCTGGAAAGGGTTCACCTTTCTAGATGCTATTGAGAACATTCATAATTCATGGGGAAAGATCAAAATATCAAGATTAGCAGGAGATTTAAAGAAGTTGATTCTAACAACATGGGTGACTTGGAGGGTTCAACACTTCAGTGGAAGAAGCAATTGCAGATATGGTGGAAACAACGAGAGCACTGGAATTAGAAGTGGAACCTGAAGATGCTACAATATTATGATAAAACTTTAGCAGATGAGGAGTTACTTCTCACAGATGAGCATATAAAGTGGTTTCTTGACGTGGTGACGATGCTGTGAAGATTGTTGAAATGACAACAAAGAATTTAGAATATTACATAAAGTTAGTTGATAAAGCAGATCAGGATTTGAGAAGACTGACTACACTTTTGAAAGAAGTTCTACTGTGTATAAAATGCTATCAAACGGCATTATATGCCACTGAAAAATCATTCATGAAAGGAAGAGTCACTCAGTGCGGCAAAGTTTATTGTTGTCTTATTTTATAAAATTTCCACAGCCACCCCAACCACCATCCTGAGTAGTCAGCAGCCATCAACATCGAGGCAAGATTCTCTACCAGCAAAAAGATTATGACTCACTGAAGGCTCAGATAAAGAGTTAGTAAGTTTTACCAATAAAATATTTTTTAATTAAGGTATCTATATATTTTTTTAGACATAAAGCTATCGTACTCTTCACAGATATAGTATAGTGTAAACATACCGTGTTTTCCTGAGAATAAGACCTAGACAGACAATAAGCTCCAATGCATCTTTTGGAGCAAACATTAATATAAGACCCAGTTTTATTTTACTATAATATAAGACCCGGTCTTATATAATATAATATAATATAATATAGTGTAGTGTAGTGTAGTGTAGTGTAATGTAATACAATATAATATAATATAATATAATATAATATAATATAATATAATATAATATAATATAATATAATATAATACTGGGTCTTTTATTAATGTTTGCTCCAAAAGATGCGTTAGAGCTGATTGTCCAGCGAGGTCTTATTTTTGGGGGAACATGGTAACTGCTATATGCACTGGGAAACCCAGAAATCCCCTTTATCACAGTATTTTCTTTATTGTGAGATTCACTTTATTGTGTTGATATGGAACTGAACCCACAAAATCTCCAAGATATGCCTGTAGTCCTCTTCTGATGTGTGGGAAATAGAATCACAAAGGAGTATTAAGTCACAACCACATTTTAAGGGTGCAGAATAAGGTAGTTTCATTCATGCCACATAGATCCCAATAGATCTGGGGGTCAAATGCAATTCTTTTAAATTCCCAGTTGTGTATTATTTTCACCACACTATGCCCATATGATAAATAGCCCATAATATGGTACCGATATCAAAGAAGTATTAGAAGCTACCTAGAGGTAAATATATATCCCTGGGGAAAAGCATATTGATGAAGTAATCTGACTTTCTATCAGCTGTGATATTCAAGACAATCAGTTCAGAATACTTTGATGCTAAAATGGCAGAAAAGATTTTCGGCATGGACGGATTAAATCTGTATCATCGAGAAGTTCTTATGTCATGGCATAACGTTAGGATTTGTTCAGAATATTAGCTGAATGTGCCATATAGTTATCTATCTGAAAATTTGTGAACTATACCTTCATTCAGTCATTTTTACCGAAAAACTTGTTTCAAATGGTCATGTTGAAAAAGATCAAGCATGCTCTAAAAATATGGTCTAACTTTGTGACTTCCGGCATATCGGCCCTGGGGCCCGGGCCATTTTCTGAGCAATAGTTATTCCAAATAAGAAGCAGCCAGGAGTTGTGCAGCAGGCAGGCTTACATGTCCATCATTTAATGAATCAGAGGACACGCCAATTTAGTGAGGCTCTCAGGGAAGGGATATGGCAGGATAATGAAGTGTAATTCATGCCACAGACTATTTTCCATAAATTTTAGCTTTGCAATTTCCACACTGAACTTGATGCTGTCTTTTGAAATTTATATTTAGACAAAATTGAAAAGCATTTATTGAACACTTACTGAGTGAAATCCATTATGCAAATTACTATATGTCTCTAAATTACCTGCATATGGAGAGACAAACTTGAAAATTCCCAACAAGTTTTGATAATTAAATGTTATAGACTATCCTGGTTTGACAAGTTAAATATAAAAACCAAAACAGAACAACAATACACCTCACTGGGCCACTTGGATAAGCTTGTCTAAGCGCATTTCACATACTTCACTGGACAACATTGTTTACATTCAAGGCTGTTTTCCCTCAGGAAATATGTGGTTTAAATACAATTACTTCTGCATTGCACGTAGGTTGTTTTTAAAAATCCTTTACACTTTACGTTTGGTTTCGATTGAATGTAGTCAGTTACATACAACCCAGAGACCAGACTCACAATTTTTCTTCTGTATTGATCATGCTTTAAAAGAGAAATAGCTCTTTAAATAATATATTTTATATCTTTCTTTCATTGAACACCTTCTAATTCTAAAAGGTCAACTTTTAACATTTTAGAAATAATTATTATTTACTGACGGCATTTGAAACTAATTACTTCAACTTCTCTATCATTTATTTGGGGATTTAGTATTAAGAGCACTGCCTGCTTTTGCAGAAATTGGAACATCAATCTGAAACTTAAGGGGACAGGGAAATTTTCACCATTAATCCCACTTTTAGCAATTATAAAGGGATTATTGTGAACTTTTCCGTGGAAATAAAACTTAAAACTTGTGAAGGCAATTAAAATACTCTAAGAAATTCACCACATTTAAAAATTGAAAGGCATTATTAGGTGATTTCACATTCTTGTAAGTAAGACTCCATCTTTTCCATTTGAAACAGGATCTGAATTTAATTAGATAACAGTGTATACCTAGACCAGGGGTGTCCAAACTGTGGCCCACGGGCCAACTGCGGCCCACGATCCATTGTTAATTGGCCCGCAGCAAATTCCAAAAATATATTTAGTTTATTTAAATAAACCAGGTGAGGCAGTACGTACTTCACCTCGAGTGAATGGCCCGGCTGTTTGTGTATTCTGCCGCGTATGGCTCTTGGTGAAAAACATTGAAAAAAGTTTGGACACCCCTGGTCTAGACTCCCTAGGGCAGTAGTTTTATTAAAAAAAAAAAAAAAAAATTAGGTAACTGTGATTTGATATATATTTGCTAAAAATGTGCATTGTGTATCATTTAAATTGAAAGAATGAGAGGAAGTAGAGAAATTACAAAAAGAAAAACGCAACACAGAGTGACTTTATTCTAGAAAAATGTTACAATTCTATTTAAGCAAATTTTAGAGAATTTTAAATAGGACTGTGTTACCATGAAATCTGAACCAGCTCAAGTTGTTGTTTATAGTAGATACAGATCTAAAGCAAAACATATCAGTTTAACTAGAGATGTGTTAAACTTTAACTAGAGATTAAACTTTCCTATTATAAAGAAAAAAACATGATTCTCATATTTGGTAAAACAAAAATATCTACACATATTTTGTGTAAGAAGTACATACCTAAAAATGAAGACAAATAACTATAGTTAAATACAACTAACAAAAATATGTATTATATCAAAATATTTTTAATATTAGGAAAGTGAATGTCAAGAAAAAATGTCCATTAAATAGTACAACCAGCCTCAAATATTTGTCACAATTTGGAATCTACAATAAATGAAGAATAACAGATATTTACGCTCTAATAGAATACTTAGCATCATTTTCCATAAGAACAAAAGATGGAGTAAAAGTCAATATATCTTTGCCCACTTTAGTTGACCAAATAAGTGAAATGCAAATGGGGTTTTCATAGAAGAGGAATAATATATATACATATATATATATATATATATACACACACACATATATAATTATATATATATGTATATATACATCATACTACTTAGTTAATTTTATAACATGTATTATATAACATATCTTATGCATTCCATAATATATATATATATATGTGTGTGTGTGTGTGTGTTAAATACATACCATTCTTTAAAGAGCTGTGGAAACTTATGTACAGAATGGTAAAGTAAGTTGTGCATGATGACACAGCTAACATAGGAGGGCCGTAATCTGAGAACAGACCAATGATCTACAGAGTCTGTGCTTTTGTGATAATGCCAGAATTGTAACAAATTTGCTAGTAGAAAAGCTGTCACATCAACAAATACTACAAACAATCTATTTTAACCAGAATGCTATGAGTGCAACTGAATGAAAGTAATGATAGAAATGCAGAACATGAAAGAAAACTTCAAACACTGAGGAGTTAGAGTGACGAAGCGCTTGACTGGTTTATTAGTATTCCTTTTTTTTTGTTTTGAATGTCTTTAATTTACAAAAGAATCATCTATAATGAAGCATGCTAATGAAGTTCAGAATTTTGGAGGAAAAACATCACAGTTACGAGTATTTCCATCATTCACCATCCGCCAATCCAAAGTGTTGTAGTGACAATTTACAGTGTCCTTTTTTTTCTGTTACCACCATCACAGCCTCTTTCTAAATGTTGTCACAGTTTGTGTGATATAGGCAGCCTGCCTCTCACATGGGTGTGTCTAGGTGTGTTAAAATATATATGTATTTTATGTATATATGTATATATATACACACACACACACACACACACACACACACCTGTGTATTTAAACACACACATAACATGTATATGTGTATGCACGTATAGTATTATGAACTCATTGTAAATTGTTTTCTGCAAACATGGCTTTCCACGATTGCATCATATTTTATCATATGGCTGTCAAGGATAATTGCATACAATACTTAAATAGTTAAAGCAGCAACAACAGATTTTATTCAGTAAGTCCTGACAGTAGGGGAAAGGACTGAGTTCCATTCCTATTGGTGCAGAGGCGCGTGGAAGTTTTAAAGGGAGAGAGAGGGAGGGAGACTGGTGGGGGCTTGCGCAGAGTCAGGGAGGTTAACAAATTACAAATCATGGGCAGGAGTGTGGGTCCATGTGATCCCCATCCGGGCGGCTGACTGGTGCTTATTGAAGTCAGGCTCCTACCCTCCCACTCAGTCTGGGAGGCAGGGCCCCATCTTCAGGTGTTGGCAGGAACAGAGGGTAAATTATTTTGGCAGCCTTGAATTTTGTCAGGCAGGCACTTTAAGGTGTGTGTGGGGGGTGGTGCTAGAGTCACTCTAGGGATGTGGCCTAGAGTGGTTGGAAACTGTGTCAGTGCTTGTTCACTGGGACACATTGCAGGCGTCATCATAAAGAGGGTTCAGAAGATCCTGGAGCCTGGCTAGAGGAATCTCTGTCGTGACTATGAAGCAAAATATTTAGCTTTCCAGTTAGTTTTAGTATTTTGCTATTACTAATAATGATTTCAAAAAATAAATAAATATATATTCTGAAACACACTTTTCTAGATTCACATGCATTTTCATTACCCTGCAGGTTGATTACACGAGCGTGATCTCCAGCAGTAGTTTATGAACATTTTTATTTCCCTCATTACCTTTGACTTATTAATTAGTTCACATATTAAGGACAATTTTTCTTTGATATATTTTCCCTATCATACTAGAAATTGTTTGGCCTATGATTTCACATTTGCATTTTCATCATTATAATAATTTTTCATAAAATTGGTGCTATGGACTGAATTGTGTCACCCTCGCTCCAAATTCATACAAAGCCCTAATGGCCAATGTGGATACATGTGGAGATAAGGCCTAGAAGAAGGTAATTAAGGTTAAATGAGGTTATGAGGGTGGGACCCTGTTGTGATAGAATTAGTATTGGTAGAAGAAGAAACACTGCAGAATTCTCTCCCTTTCTGTCTCCCTCTCCCTCTCCCCGCCTCCCTCTCTCCGCCACGTAAGGGCAAGTGAGAAGGTGGTTGACTACAAGCCAGGAAGAGAGCCTTCCTCAGAAACGAAATCCTATTGGACACTGATCTTGAAATTGTAGCTTCCAGAGCTGTGAGACAATAAATTCCAGTTGTTTAAGCCATGCAAACTGTGGTATTTGTTATGGCAGCCTGAGCAGACTAAGATAGTTGGTAATTTGAATATGTGTTCATTTATCAATACATTATTTTCTACTATTTATGTTATGGATGTTGGGAATATAAAGCAAAATATTTTTAAAAAGTGGAATGAGTTTATTACTAAACAATTAATAAATTGCTTCAATATTATTCATTGCTACCCCATTATAATAAAATTGGGGTATATCTTGATCTACTACCCTATTATATTAAAATAAGTTTTTCTCATATAAACACTAGAGTTTATCCCTAGGTTATTATTTGATTCAACTGACCTAACTATTCTGCCATTCCCACATCATTTCCTGTTGTTACTTTGTCATCTGTTTTAATACATGAAGGTCCAAGTCCATTTCTATCATCTTCAGTTGATCTATCCCTGTCTTATCCCATAAATATACATATGAGTATAAGCCAAGCCACATATGCAATTTTAAATTTTGTTCCAGTCACATAAAAAAGTAAAAAGAAATATGAAAAATAAACTAATATTTTATTTTATCTAAGATTACAATTGTATTTGAATTTACAATCAACATAAAATTATTAATGAGATATTTTGTGTTCCTTTTTTGTACAAGACTTTCAAATATGGAGTGTATTTTAGACATTATACGTGTGTGTGTGTGCGTGTGTGTGCACGTGTGCATGAATTTAACCCAATTTAACTGTTCAATAACCACAAGGGGCCAGCAGTTACTATATTAAAAAGTGAAATTTCAGCCCTGTATTTTAAGTTGGGCATTAAAATCATTTTTCTCAGTCCTAGAAATATGAGATCTAACAATTAAGTTCTCAAACTTGTTGGAACGATGTTACTAACCTTTTTTGATATCAGAGGGATTATTCATTATGAATTTGTACCAACTGAACAAACAGTTAACTGAGTTTACTACTTGAAAGTGCTGAAAAGACTGCGTGAAAAAGTTAGACAACCTGAACTTTTCACAAAAAATTAATGGCTCTTGCATCACGACAATGCACCAGCTCACACAGCACTGTCTGTGAGGGAGATTTTAGCCAGTAAACAAATAACTTTATTGGAACACCCTACTTATTCACCTGATCTGGCCCCCAGTGACTTCTTTCTTTACCCAAAGATAAAGGAAATATTGAAAGGAAGACATTTTGATGACATTCAGGACATCAAGCGTAATATGACAACAGCTCTGATGGCCAATCTAGAAAGAGTTCCAAAATTGCTTTGAAGGGTGGACTAGGCGCTGGTGTCGGTGCAGAGCTTCCCAAGGGGAGCACTTTGAAGGTGACCGTAGGAATATTCAGCAATGAGATATGTAGCACTTTTTCTAGGATGAGTTCACAAACTTAATTGTCAGACCTCATATATATATATATATACACATATATATATATACATATATATATATTGTATACATATATATTGTATATATATATATATATATATATACAATATTTTAAAACATAAAAGCAAAATTAATGCCAAATGTCCATGATAAACAGAACATACAAATATTATAAAGAGGCTGTTATCTGTCTTATAACTCCCGCTATTGCGCAAAGGAAACAACCCCTTCCAGTCAGACATGGTTCCCAGCATGTGACTGCACTGTCCCCACAGCACGTAGGTCTACGAGGGCCGAGGATGGCATGAGAACAGAGTGGGCACCACCAGGATTTAAGTAAGTGCTATTTTCTAATTGTAGCGGTTTTATTAACTCTTCCACTTGGTTCAAGAAGGAAGGATATTTTGACAGGTGAGCGTGGTGATGCACTTTTACCTTCACCTTTGCCTCTAAAATGTCCCAGCAGTTCACAGGGGCATCAGGTGTGAGGGGGAACATCCTGAGGAGGAAGGTGGAGGCACAAGAGTCCTGACAGATCCTCAGTTATGGGTTTAGGGGAACTTTCTCTAGATTTTTCCCAGTACATTTAGAGAATGTAGATGAAATAAGTTTTGTCTGGGGTGATACTAAAATCGGTTGATGATCAGTGTTCTTCTGCTATATTTTATTTTATTATTTTATTTTACATTTTAAGAGAGTAGCTTGTCCGTCAGTTCAGAATATAACATATTTTGTCACCTGTCTACTATTATCTTTGACTTGAAAAAGAGTGTTTGCTATTGTGTCCAATAGGTGGAAACCTAATAAGTCCTTTTAAAAGATGTTGTATATAGTTATAATCATTCCTGTTTTTCTTTAAAATCATTGCGTTAGCTTAATGCTATACCCTCAGCTGGCTTTATTTGTTAAAATATTGTATACATTTTGACTTCAGGATTTCAAAATTAATAAAATGTGTTACTAACACTGAATAAATAAAACGTTTTGTTGCCTGAGTTTATGAAGATGAAATGTGGGATTGTTTAGCATTGAGTTTGACCACTCTGTGAAAGTTGTTTTCAGTTCAGGAGTATCTTGTTCTTACTCAACAATACATTTGAAGTAATCTCATTAGACAAATGCTTTGAATTACACAAAGCAGACCAAGGAATTGGGATGTGGGGTAAGAACACTGAGAATAGAAACGAAGATTTAAATGTACTCTTTATTCAACAAAGTATGATCCTGGCTATCTCCATTTTGATTACATTTGATAAACTGTCACCTATGAAAATTAAACTGTAACCTTATTCACCTCCGTCACGGAGAAAGCAGATGTTTCAAGTTTTCCATCCTGACATAAGTATATGGAGAGTCACACAATTTGAAATCTAATTAGTTTAATAAGCCATTTGAAATGATGTCATTCAGCTCTTACACATTAATCCTGCTCTTTCAACACCTGCTGGTATTTTGCAACAGTAATTATTTCATGGCAAAGAGAGGCCTGAACCAGTCTATATTAACATAAGCATCTCTTATGACTACTAGATGCATTTCTCCTTGAAAGCTGTTAATAACCTCATTCTGGCTTAAGAGGAAGGAAACTGCAGCAGCCATAATGAGACTTCCTCTGGATGGAAGATAGTTTACTGTTCTGAAATACAATTTCCAAAGGTCAAAGGGAGAAAAGGACCTTCCTCAACCTATTAAGGATCTTTCAGAGATTCCTTACCTAAGCACTTCCATCTACCCATTTTTCAAAAACCAGACTGGCATTGATGGTGTAACGGACAAAGAAATTTAATAGATAAGTGCTCTTTCACTAAAAGTGGAAATTTTAAAATAAAATAGCATCTTTTAAAAATAATTAAACCATGATATAACTAAAGCTGTCAAATTATTGTTAAATCTTTTCTGAACTAATGTTCGATACCTTTTGTTTAGCTTGAATTCAGCTTAGATGTTACTATTTCATGACTAGCAGTTTTAGTTATAAAATGACCAATAGCAAAAAGAAGAAAAAAAGAATAATATTTATTTCCCAAATGTTCTGGGATTATTACTCAGAGTTATGGATGTGAGAATTCTTCCCACATACCAGACACTCAATAAAAGCTTGTGTTGTTCTTCCTTAGGTAGGTCCACTACTGTTGTAGAATTCCCTGGAACCTCTAAAAATAAGACAACTTTAGGGCAAGTCCAAATGCATGAAATTGCCTGTACAGAACTAAACCTTTTTTGAAAGAAGTTTCTTAGCATAGATTGTTACTCATGAGTATTAATATATTACATTTCACATTTGAGTAATTCTACTAATTCATCTTCTTTCAAGTGGTGTATATTTCTCCTTTCACTTTTCAAGGGGTCATATCACTCAACTAATTTCATTTGACCATTTTTCCATGCATGAGACTTCATAATCAATTATTTTCAGTCAAAAGAAATAATAATTCTATAGCTTAGCACTTTATTTCAAATATTAAGTTTCTGATATCAATTTCTTTTTTATTCATGTAGAGGAAGGCCTATGTTATATGATCACAGTCTGAATAAATGAGTACATAAGACGTAAAAAGAAATAATATTTTGCAAAATAAGTCTTTGATATTAAGATAAAACCTTAGTAGAGTGTGGTCCAATCTCCAATGGTAAATTGAAAATATTTGCATAGGCAGTCAAATGGTAGGTGATTCAGCGGTATCAGTAAAATGAGAACATTGACCGTGTGTGTGTGTGTGTGTGTGTGTGTGTGTGTGTGTGTGTGGTGTATTTGTGAGTTGTTGAAAAGTGTTCGGTGATGCCTCACCTCCCTGGAAGCTAAGGGCGGTAGGTCAATAACTTAATTCATTGAGTAGGTGTATACAGAAGACACAGATCTTTAAAAGGTAAGAGATACTCCTCTTTACATGTCTTTACTCCTGTCAATGGCAACTAATTTTTCTAGAACCTGGATGTTTAACCTCCCTTATTTTCTTTTAAATTCTGAAAACATCACTTTATTTAAGATTCTATATTTAAGCCACCTGGATGAATTTTGGTTTCTATGGACACCCCTATATTTTTGTTTGTTTGCAGCCAAGGCTCTGTGGTTATATTTTGCACACGTTTGAAATAGAAACACTCCTCTATTTTGGTTAAAGCCACCATCATTTTCTGCCCAGAACACATTTATGGCTGGTCTGTCTACTTGTCTAGCTTTGCCCCTTTCCATCATTCCTCTGAAGTGATCCACTGTACAGCTTAAACTTATCCAATATGATATATCAGTTACAGCTCAATAAATCTTGAAAAAATAACTTAAATATCGTAAGTGGCCAGATCAGCTCAACAAGTTAGAAGGTTGCACAAGGTGTACGTTTTACCAAAATGGCTTCTCTGTTTAATTCCACTGGGGATCTACCAGGTGGTAACTGGATTTTGTGATCTCAGGACAATCATCTTTGTCAATAAGAGAACATAAGGCATCCTACTGAGCACTACCCGCTTAGGTAATAGCTTACGCCAGAACCCTGAATATCACATTTAAATCTTCTTTTCACCCCTTCAACACATCGACTTGATTATGAAGCCCTGCCAGTTCTACCTCCTAAGCTCCACTCAATAATCTCAACCCTGTCATGTGTCTAGCTGATGCTTCTGCCTTACTCTTCTCTAGCCCAGGCTTCAGGCTTCCATCCAAACGAATTTTCTAACATGTTAGCTAATGCTGTCACAACCCTGATCAAATCCTTCAATATTGTCCAACTGTTTCCTAGAGGAAAGTTGGACTGTTTTACCAACTATACAATCACCCTATGCCTTTGGCATCCTCACGTCTGCACCTTTTTCACTACTTTACATTGAGTTATTGCGGCATGTTTATCAACTGGGTTTTGAATCTTCAGAATTCAATGCTTTTATTCTATTTTTCCCATTTTTTCTATTTGCCCAATTCCAAAATATTTTCAGGACCTAACTCAAGTGTTAGCTCTTTTGTAAAGTTTCCTGAACCGTAAGTTTACTGGATTTAGATACCCTTCCTCTGAGTTTCAAGAAAATGTTCCCTGATATAATTTATTATATCATATTAATGCTTTATAATCTCAGATTTTTCATTTTCTCTTTCATACTGTGCATTCCTTGAGAATAATTCCTATGACACAATTACCTTTCTATTCACAGACTCAGAACTTTGCAAAACACAAATAGGTGCTAAATACATATCTGATGCGTGAAATCGCTTCACAAGTGACTTTGTAACAAAATGATTATCCTTTTCCTCATTTATATCTTTATGAGAATTAAGCATAACTTAAATTGGGATGTAATTAAACTAATCAATAGTTTGTCTTTCTCGGCTTCTTACCACATTGACATTTTCGTTACATATAGCTCTTCATTCAATATGACAATTTGATTATTTTACTTTTAGAAAAAGTTCTGATAGCAATTGAAAAAATATTGCAAGGATATCATCTTCTAAACAACAAAAACAACCATAATTCTCAGAAATTGTGTTATTTTTAGTATTAAATCACTGTTGTAATAATATCAAACCCCAGGGAGATGTGTGTGTGTGTGTGAGTGTGTGTGTGTGTGTGTGTGCATGTGTGTGTGTGTAAGGTGGTTGGTAAATGTTTCCTGGTTAAACTTTTCAATTATGAATATGATCATGCCCTTTGCAGTCTGCAGCAGAGCTTTGTTTCTTAAAGCCATTACATTTTACAGAGCTCCAACGTATGAAGATTTACGAGAAAAAATGTGACAATGCCTCTGGCAGTGTTCAGAAATCCAGACTCCTTCCTCTAAGTCCAGAATCCAAGGCCTTTCTACAACGACTGTGTCTATTGGCGGCAGGATGTCACCTTTCCTTATGGCTCACTTGGAGTTGTCTATGTGGCTATTCAATAGTATATCATTTTAGATCAGAAACTTAATTACTGCATCTAATTTTCACAGTTAGCTATTTCTTCTGTCCTGTAAAAACTTTCAAAAACTGCTTAAAATAATGGTTAAAATGGCATTCGACAAAATGAAATCCATGATATACAAACTATGTGGGAGTTCTGGGCATTGTTCTTCTAGGCTGTTGGTGTTAGAAACACAGTATATTTGTTAAAAATCAGTCCTATTTGTCACAGGCAGGACTTCTCTCTGCCCTTTTACAGCCTTTACTACCCACCTTGAATAATGGCGATGAAACGGAAATTGAGTCAATACGTTTTATTCCATTTCATAATACGTGTGAATTTTCGTTTCCCAACAGTCTCCCTGAGGCGTCATGATGTGTGGGGCCACTTGTGATCACTTAGAACAGCTGGCAGGAAAGAGCTACACGCTATTGAAAGAAGCTCTTTTTTCTTGATCAGTTTTCAAACTATGTAATAGTCTATACGTACAGTAGCTATTATTCCCCTAACAATTATATCTATCATTTTACATAATTTTGAATGCCTATCTCTCCTTTGTTTAATCGTCTTTTTTGTCCTCAACTTGTAATATTCAATAACAAAGACTACTTGAAACTTTCAATATTGTTTGACTTTGAAAATGAATGAAATTATGGCAGTAAAGACAATTCAAAGCTCCGAGAAAAGATAGAAATTGGGTTAAACTACACAAGCTCACCCTCCGCCATTCTGGCAAAAATTAGGCTCCCATACCTATCAGACTAGGAGTTAAGATTTGATGAATCCTCTGCAAAGCATTGAAATGATATTCTACCTTAAGAGCCTGAAAATAAAACACAACTTACCCTAACTCCTCTGTGGTCAGAGTTCTACATGTCATCTATATTCCAACAATCAGATGTACATATACTCTAGAATCGTTGTCTTACAGAATTGCACACATGAAACCTATGTAACTTTACTAACCATTGTGGGGACAAGAATGACTCAACCAGACTCTGGGTGGGTGTGTACATGCTATTAGCTTAGTGTCACAGACATTCAGTTATTTTTGAGCTGGAGTATAAGGCAGTTATACTGACGTGATTGCAAGGACAGCCCCATAACATGTTCAAGACTTGTCTCAAGTTGCTTTATCCCTGATCGATGTTAACAGTATGAAATAACTGATTCAGTTAAATAAATTTCTAAATGTTTAAATCATGTTGTCTACGTACATCAGAATATATCACATGAGTATGGCTAGAAATGGACCTGGCTCTTTTTTTCGTTTTGACTAGTGATATAGCTGACTACTTAACATTAACTTGAATCGAGATTTATGTTCCATAGGTTTTGGGTTAATATTTGCCAAAAGGAAACACCAAGTTTGTTAGCCTAGAAGATCTGAACTTTCAAGTTGTCAAGATTAATCCTTATTCAAGACTGTGTGATTCTTCCCACAGTTGAGTTTTAAAGACCAGTATTTTATAACAGATAGTTCACATGGCATCCAAGAGACTGAGTGCCAGACAGACAAACAGGAGAGATGGGAGGAAGACCTGTGCAAGAGAATGGGTCCCTTCTGGTTTATGAACCAGAAGGCAGATCAGTGAGAAAAATGAGTTCTATCATTCTGGCAATGGACTATTTCCACATGTCTGTGCAGACGTTGTAAGGCTTAAGTGAAGAGATGTTTAGTTACAATACACCTAATATCACACGGGCCAAGTATTAGTAAGTATGTACTAA
Organism: Rhinolophus ferrumequinum; assembly: GCF_004115265.2. Taxonomy (NCBI): domain Eukaryota; kingdom Metazoa; phylum Chordata; class Mammalia; order Chiroptera; family Rhinolophidae; genus Rhinolophus; species Rhinolophus ferrumequinum. Next base: position 3,691,385 of record NC_046303.1, on the reverse strand, counting down.
TCAGATGAATTTTAAAAGTAGTCCCAAAGTGGATTGTCTAGAAGAAATGTTTATGAGCTTAAGTGTTGGTAGAATGTTAGGGGGAGTAAATATTTCAAACAACTTTCACTAAATATAGAATAGGTATTAAAATAATGCACAATGTTCATGAAGGAAAAGTGGGATGCTGCATCATGTGTACATACAGCAAGAGAGTAAATCACGCTGAACTTGGGGACACACCAGAAGCACAATGTCTGCATATAATATACTTGATAGGACAGGGTCAGTTTTGTCTAGTTGGCAGTTGAAAAGGGAAAGGCCATTTGTCTTCATGTCTGAACTGAAGAGCAGTGTTTCCTTTCAAGCTGTCCAAATGGAAAATAACTTGAGTGGATCTTTTGGATGGTTAATAAAGTTCAAAAAAAGGAATGGGATTTTAGAAACTCAGATTGAACTTTAAACAATATCAATATTTAACATTTCTTTGAAAACATAGCAGGGAGGAGTATTTATAAACAGAATAAAAGAAAGAGGCTAGCTGGGAAAAATAAAAACACACATGTATGGTGCATTTAATATGTGCTGGGCTATGTAGAAAACAAATGAAAGACATGGCCCAGGGGGGAAATTATTTTGTATAGGCTTAGCTTCATTTCAATTTTTTTAAAACTAATCTGTGACCTCCCCCTGCTAATCTCCAGCTCAGACCATCCATCTACTATTATTGATCATATCTTCAAAACTGTATTATAGTATTTAGATTCTCTACACTAGGATCATGGTTTATCACGTAAAGTGAAAAATAATAGAATTTGCTGGAACTGTAAAATATTTTTACATTTTAAGATGAAAGTGATAATTCAGGCTTTATAGCTAATCATGTCCTTTCAGAAAAGAGGAAACAAATTGCCTATAAAATTTAATACTTTAGCCAAATTCCACAAAACTGGTAACAATTTCTGGTCTATCACCTCAGTATCCTGTCCTGCTTTACGTAATGGAATATTTTCTACCATTATTTTAAATATATATATATATATATATAATTTGTATATATATATATGTATGTATATTATACTTATATTTATATATTTTAAAATACATATGTAGTATATATATATATATTTTAATATGTATATTTATTTTATAATAGTTTTAGATTTATAGAAAAATTGGCAAGCTAGTGATTTTACATGTACCCCACCCAGTTTTCCTTGTTATTGAGATTTAACATTAGTATGAAAATTTTATGAAAGGTAATGAAGACCTAAGTCTTTTTTTGATACTATAATATTAAAAATGGTTTCATTTTCTTTCAATTTCAAATTCCAATTGTCATTGCTGGTATATGGGAAAGCAGTTGACTTTTGTATATGAATGCTTTATCTTTGACCAAGCTATGCTCTCTTATTAGTTTCAGGGTTTATTTTTAGATGCTTTGTGATTTTTTTTTTTTTTTAACTAAAGGAACAAAACATGTGAAAATGGTAGTTTCAGTTCTTCCTTTGCAACCTAATAAGAAGACACCAGAGTTATAGAAAACTGTAACATAGTCAAAACAAGAAAGCATATTTACATTAAAATGACCTATCAAGAGCAACTTTTTATTTTATCTTTTATTACTAGTTTAACCTTTGAAAACTTATAACCAGTTGCCTAAAAGGTCTCTCACGTGCACTTGAGATTGTCTTCCTTTTCCATGTCTCTTGTTCCAGCTGTTGCTCTGCTCACCAGCTCCAGCAGCAGACTCCTCTTTTGGCCCTGATGTTAGGAACTCTCTGCTCAATGTCCTTGACCTTGTAACTGGAGTTCACCCAGGGGGGAAATATTAGCTCCACGGGAGATGAGAGTGGTGAGGAAATTCTTTCTGATTATCTCTTACCATCATACAAGACTTCAAGATGCCATCAGTGAGGCTTCTCTGGGCACGTGCTGTGGAGTCACAGATCAGCTGTATGATACTTCACAGTCACTGGCTCGGTAATGAGTCCCGGGTGGGCTCTCTCCTTTCCCGGCTCTGTCTGTGCTTCTCCCCTGCTCCCAGGAATCTAGTTCTCAATGATTGCTTTCTGGGCAAACTAGCCTAAACTCAGCCAAGACCCATGTGTTGACTTGGCAAAAACAGAAGGAATTATCCCTAGGGATGCTAGCGTCACCTGCTCCTTCTCAAGTCTGAATTGCTGAATCTATCCAAGTGTAACGTTAGCATATAAAATATGAGAGCCCAGGTACTGATTAAGACTTGAGAAAAATCGTTTCCTCAGCTTTAAATTCTAAAGAAAATTCAGGTGCCTTCAACTCTTGTATTTGTTACAAATAACTAATCATTCCATTAAATAAATAAACACACAAATAAGTGAAAGTCACCTCCTCTAAAATAGTGCTCATGAAACATTTTCTCCCTTCTGAAAATTTGGTTTGATTGGCAGAATCCTTTCATTTCCTATAGGTGTGGCCCTAGGAAACCAGGGACTTGGTCACACCTCGCTGGGCTCATAATGTCTTCCATCAAAAGGGGGTCAAATAGATGGTGATAGAAGGAGAACTGACTCTGGGTGGTGAACACACAATGTGATGCATAGATGATGTATTATAGAAATGTACACTTGAAACCTATGTAGTTTTACTAACCAATGCCACCTCAATAAATTTAATAAATTAAAAAAAGAAAGCTTAGAGCCTTCAGTCGCCGTTGAACACATTATTTTACTAACCCTGAAATGTGTGCCAGTTTCATCCTTCACAAATTGCATTTGTGGGTTTTCAGGTCACCATTATCCACACGGAGCAGGAGGGTCTGGGCATGGCGACTTCTTCACAGATCATAGTCCCACTTCCTGTCATTAGGAGGGAAGCTGGAAGATCAAAATGAATATTCATCCTGCAGACTTTAACTCTGTGGACACAGATCGATATGGAGGAAATGGTGATAAATCTACAGGATCCTTGAGTTATTCTTATGTACGTAGAGGATTTGTATCTTAATAAAAAAGGGTCAGAATTCATCATCTCAAAACACATCAGTTAATATGTTTTAGCATAATGCACTGTACCATACTTTATAATTTCTACACATCTTAATGGCTTAAATCTACTTTAATTATTTAAACCCAGTTTTGAATGAACTTAAAGTAGCCTTCCTGCTATTAGGCAGACAATTATATGGATTTTCTTCAATGCTAAGTATAAGGTTTTATTTTCATATTGTAAAACTGGACTCAACAGACGATTAGCTCTGCAACCTCATCAATTGCAGAAAGAATGGGTCAATGTCAAATATATTTAAACTATAATACTTATTTTGGCAGATATCATCCAATATTTAATTGGCATCTTTCCAACAAGTGCATAAATATATAAAATCTGTAAGTTATCTGGGAGTAAATGTATCACATAATTTATCTTGGGGTTCACCAGAAAGTGAAATTACTTAGCAACAATGTGTGTAAGCTTAATTCAGTTTTCTTGTATGTGGGTTTGACTGTAATGGGCAATTTCAGTCCAATTGCATAACTAAATTGATAACCAAAAATTATTAATTGCGATATTGAAAATTCCATAATGCAAAATTTCAGTTTTTCAATCATCATTTTAAAATTCTTAGAGACAACCTTCTACTGTTTCTGTAGAATGAAATCATATTCCTTCTCTTAGGTCTTTAGTCCATTCTTTGGAGAGGTAAGGTGGCTGTTTGGTTAGGAATATGCCTGTCTACGTAGCCTGACAGTCAAAAGAATGTTAGAACCTCCTATTGCTATTGATCAAAAATCCCTACCGATCTACCTGAAGCAAGATATTTAGAGAAAATATAACCATGAAGTAAGTACCTTCTCCTCAATTCTCATTAATAATAATCTTGCAGAAATAATATTTGTAGACAATTTTCTGACTTAATGTGTAGTGAAACACTTTCTCAAGTACTCCAAAGTTTATTCTTAGATGAAATCTATTTCATCAAAGAATTGTTCCTTTGGACAATTATGTAGGCCTTCATAGGATGTGTGTTATTAAAAATTAATTTTGCATTATTCTATTGACCTACCTTAGGGAACATTATAATGAATAGCTCTATATTCTCTCTATTATATAAATTTCAGCACTTATGTCAAGAAACTTTTTCAATATTATTGCTCTCCATAATATCTGCACATGGGTCCAGATTTACAAAATTTATATTGCTAGTCTGTAATTAGAGAACAAAAATAATTCATTTTTAAAGCATTTAGAAAACTTAGAAATCATTTAGAAATTATTACAAAGTGATTTTATGTTTGTTGTGCCTAATAAAACAGGAATTTTATGTCTGATATTTTAACTTTCATTTTTATTGTTTTGCAAAAATATTATCTGCAATGATTGGATTTTTTAAAAAAATGTCATTCATCTAGATAGTTTAGAAGTGCTGCATTTTCTCCCAGGATGTATTCCTCAGCCGAACAGATAGAAATCTATCAGGGAATACTTCCCTGAAATAAAATGCCAACATTTTTGTTTATGCTTTTACTTGTGTTGCTTATTTGGCTTTATGTACATCTAGTCCGAAGACCTTGTAGCCTTTCCCCTTTGTCTTCTCTACTAGGATTTCAATAATACTTTTTTTGTAGAGATGCCATGAGCGTCAACAGAGATTATGAATAGAAATGGCCTTGGCTTAATGCTTTAGCTCAGCAGATACATCCAACTTACCAAGTTATCATTACTCTTTTGTGCTGTTGGCTTCTGAAGGCAGAGTCACTATTCAAATCTTCATTTCATCACCAACAAGATCAGAACACTGATGTTGCTAGCAGAGGTAGTGATTCTTGGCTAGCGCATCTGTGATTTGCCATTGCTTGGTGAAAAGGGAAGCTGCAAAGTAGAGATGATGAGATGAACCGATACCCAGTGGCAGGGGTGACAGGACAGGTGTGTCTCCTGCTCTGCTCAGGTCGCATAAATGCTTGTGAGGATATTACCAGACAGCCAGGGACCTGCATTAGCAATGGGAACAAGAGTCAGAGAAACACGGATTCCTGTGATTTTATATTTTAGTGTTTCTTGCTCTTATTTCTACAGTGTTACACGTGTACGTGATCTAGTTCATTCTTCAATGTTCATCCCTAAAGAGAACAAGAGAGAAAACTACTAATTTTCTATCACTGAAATTATAACAGCTAAAATATGTTCTTTTAACAAAACTAGCTTCCTTAACTTGGCTTTTCTTTTTTTTTCTTGAATGCATTTGTATTCCAAATGGGGTTTTTCCACTGAATTCTATTGGATGGGCCCCAAGTAAATGCATTGTTCCTACTTTTGTTTTGGTATTCTAAAAATCTCTATAAATCATTTTACAGTCACATCTTGTATGATAGCTGATATCAAAAGAAATGTGTGGCAAAGAAGATGGGTAGGGCGGAAAATTTTCAAGTACTCTGAGAACTCGCTTTCCTTTGGGTTGAGATTCCTGTCTTATTTATGGTGACTTAAAATAAAAAGGGTTCAGATTATTAAAAAAGCTTAGACATATGCAATTTTCTCTGATATATAAAATTTCTCTGAAACTATATTTAACATGTGATATATGAAAGGCCCATTATAATCTATAATCTTGAATTAAAACCTAGAATCTGTATTAGAATATGAGGGTAAAAGTAAAAGATGACCTATTCAAGTTTTCTAGGTACACTTAATAGCATTTAGAGATTCTCCTTTGTGTGTTTAGCAAAAACTCACCTCAAGACTTCTTGAATGTTTTCCTTTCTGTTTTAAGCAATTTTTAAAATAAAAAATGATGTTATTTCAGTAAATTTGATGATGGATTTATTTCAGGCCAATCGTTTTGGTGTGGATATTTGTTCATGATTGGCACTATAGTAGATGCTCGAGTAGTTTCTGATCTTTTCATTTTCTATCGTAGTATATATCTTTAGCATATCAGTAAATGGGGTGTGGCGGACACCCCCCAAGGGGATTCCCAATGACCCACACAATTGTGTAAGCCCTCCGGTTGAAGGTGGGCAGCCCCATGACTGGATTCTAATCAACAGAATATAGCAAAGGTGATGGGAAAGAACACCTGTGATTACATTTTTTAAATTTAAATTTTGTCACAGCTAGAAAGAAAAACTCTGCTGCTGGCTTTGAAAAAGCAAATAGCCAACCACGTTGTGAACCCCCTGTGGAGAGGACCCTAGGCGGGGAACTGTGTACAGCCCCTAGGAGGGAGGGCAGCGTCCAGCTGGTAACCAGGAAAGAGCCTGGGCCTCATTCATACAGCCACAAAGACAAAACTGAGGGAGGACCATCCATGTTGTTGCAAATGGTAAGATTTCTTTCTTCTTTATGGCTGCATAATACTCCATTGTATAAATGTACCACAGTTTCTTAATCCACAGACACAGAAAGATAAGTACCATATGATCTCACTTATATGCAGAATCTAAAGAAAAGAATAAGTGAATGAACTAATCAGAAACAGTTTTGGAGACAAAGAGTAAAAACTGAGGGTTGCTAGATGGGAGGGGAGGGGTAGGGGTAAGAGGGAAGGTGAGGGGATTAGAAAACAATCAGTAACCACAGGATGGCCACGGGGTTTTGAAAATTAATCTGGGGAACGTAATTTAGTGGTTACCAGAGGGTAAGGGGGTTGGGGGGTGGGAGATGAGGGTAAGGGGGATCAAATATATGGTGATGGAAGGAGAACTGACTCTGGGTGGTGAACACACGATGTAATTTATAGATGATGTGATACAGAATTGCACACCTGAAATCTATGTAATTTTACTAACAGTTGTCACCCCAATAAATTAAACAAAACAAAACAAAACAAAAACTGAGGGAGGAGACGGAGCCCTGGAAAGGAGCACAGCGCCTAGTCGTCCCCTTGGCTCCAGCTGTGACAGCTGAGCAAAGGACCCAGCTAATCGCTGGAGAGACTCCTGACCCAGTGAAACTGAGATAAATGAGTATTGATTTAAGCCATTAACTGTGGTCATTTGTTACATAGCAACAGAAAAGTAATATTATTAAAGGATATCTCCATAACTCTTTTTGTAGAGGTTATATATGTTCCTGAGACTTCAGTATCTAATATTTGCATAATAGTTTGTTGACTGTTAGGCATTAGATTGGTTTCTAATGTTTTCCACAACGAATGTTACTATTTTTTGGTATTACAGATTATTCTTATAGGCTAGAATGCCAGAAGTATAGTTATTTAGTAACGTTGCATTGACATTAATAATTGTATTGACATTTATTGATAAATTGCTTCTCAGAAACATTTTGTCTAATTAAGATTATCAGAATATGAAGGTGCCCTAGCATTTTGTGGAGAATATACATGTGTATGTTAACTAGAGACTTTTGGATCAAGTTCTCCAACCCATGTTTTTTGAACTGAAATCACACATTCTCTCCACCATGCTGTTTTTCTATGTCACCAACACGTACGTGTCATGTAAGGCCTGCAGAACCTCAATGATTTGCTTAAGTGGTGGTGTTTTCATTGTCACTTTAACTACTAATAACAAAGGCTGAACTTTCAACAAAAGCAGAGAAATTCCTGATTGAACAGCATATACTGGTTTTTATGTTTCTCTCTACATTTTTAACACAGCCAGTCGGTTCTTTTCAACTGCTTTTCCAAGAAACATAGCAGGAAGCAAAACCACATCTTCAATGCTCTGAGTAATAACTTGATACACTGCTTAAAAAGAAACCCAGCTGTGTTGTTTCATAACTCATGTGTTTGAAAGCCTCTGCTGATTCTTCTGCATGTGGGGAATGGTTTTTCCCTTATTTGTCACTCCAGCTTGCATGATTTCAAACATTCTGCTCAAAGAAAATTTCAAGTACTGAGCCCTTTTCAGAAATCAGGCACACCTGCTCTGTGTAGAAAGGAATGTCACCACCAGCGAGCATTTCCTTTGGGCACATTTGTCCTTCATAATAGAACGTGCTCAGCACTTTTGCACTTTTCCGGGTCTAGCTCCTTTCCACCATCACTCATCTGGAGGTGTCTGAGGCACGTTCCAGAGTGTGGCCGGAGCTGCTCTCAAGAGTGTGACTGTGTGTCACAGCCCACTGACCCTTCTGTCTTGGAAAGTACCTGACAGTGACAGATGCCAGAAAAGGAAGTAAAATGAAGGTTTGTCATTTCAGAAGGAATCCCCGCGTTGTGTTCTGAAGACCCCCATTCTCCGGTGGTGTACATCTTTCATCTTCCTTTCACCAATTTGTGCAGATGAAACAAACACAGAACCTGCAGCACTATGTAAGGGAAAGCATTTTTCCTTCTTACAGTTTTCCATTTGATGCAATCCAATGATATATTAGCCGATTAAAACCTGGGCGGTCCACGGGACTGAGTGTACCATGCTTTCTCACTTCCCTCTATTGCTTTGCACTCACTGTACGCATCGTTTCTCACCAGACTTAGCAGCAGAATGCACTCCATATTAGACGCATTTTTCCAAAGAAATAATCAAACAGCGCTTATTTGCGGCCTCAAAATATAATACATACAAGTAATCGATAGAAAGAGAAATTTATAGTTTGAGTTAGGAAGCTAGTGATGAATGAAATAATGTGTGACAGTAAAAATTCAAACTCAAACCCACTTACATCCTTAGGTTATTCTTGGGCAAAAATGACTGTCATTTGGAAATTCTGAAAAACATGATTATGCACTTATCAAAATTATTGGAATATATTTTCCAATAAAGACATAAAGGTTTATAATATTTTAAAATATATTAAATTATATTTGAAAGGTTAATATTAGAAGGTAAGAAACAACTGTGAAATCAAGAAGACTGCTTCTTAATCACCTTTACTTTCCACGTGCTCTTACCCTCACGCGCTTTTGTTTTGCGTTAAGAGGAAGTTTAATGATGGCTCTCCTCCTGCATCCAGTAATCTAGATTTTTCCTTCTCTTCCCCAAACCCAATTATATTGAAGAAATAGTTACCCTTTGCCAGATGTATACCTCCGTCCTGGACCTCTCCCTGAGACACCATCCTGGTATCTAACTGCTGACTTGAAACTCCCATTGGAACGTCTAGTTGACGTCTGAGTCATACCTTGTGCAAAGATGAACACTCCCTCCTTCCCCAGCAGCTTTCCCCAATCCTATTCCTCATTCCACTCTTCTTTACAGCTGTCCGTGCTTACAAGCTTGAAGTCATCTTTGACTCATTGCTTTCACCCTCCAAATCCAAAACTAATAAGAAATGCTGTCACTTCTTTCATGAAAGTGCATCCAGAATCTGACCCTGTCTCGCTGCTCCACCTGGTCTGTGACCCTGGTTCCTCCTCTGATCAAGGTCATCACTGTGTCTCCCCTAGATTATTGCCTTCATATCCCGGCCGGTCTCCCCTCTCCTCCTCCCACCCCGTACCACACACACGTCATTCTCAACACAGCCACCAGTATGATCCTGTTAAAACATAAATATACAGCATGCCACACCTTTTTAAAAAAACCTGCAATGGTTTCCTATTTAATTTAAAACAGATGCCAAATGTCTTATAATGGTTTAAGACGTCGTGTGTCACCAGGACCCCCATCACCTCCCTGACACCCTGTGCCTCAGTCCTTTCCTTACTGTTTCTGCAAAGTGCCAGGCACACTTTTTCCTTAAGGCTTTTGCACGGAATGGTCCTTCAACTGGGAAAACTCACTCCTCAAATATCATCAAGACTTGCTCCTTCACTTTCCTCAGTTTACTGTCAAATATCTTCTCCATGGGGCCTCCTGGAACCACTTTATTTAGAATTTTGGTTGGACTTCTTATTCCTTTTTCTTGCTCTACAATTTGTCCAATTCCATGCCATTTATCTCCTTCAAATACACTACAGAGTTTCATTTATTTATATGTTCATTTATTTATTTAGTGTATTTATTTCTCCTATGCCTGTTGTCATGTCCCCCTGCTAGAAAGTAAACCGCATACATCTCATTTGGTGTCACAGCCCTTGGAAAAGCACCTGTACATAGAACGTGCTTGATCAACAATTCCTAAATGAAATTATACTCTTCCATAGTGGTGCTAAGAAAAGAGGACTAAAACATAAATTAAGAAATGTAAGTCCCTTGCATGTAACCCACTGTCTTTCTCTTGCTGCTTTTAGGATTCTCTCTTTGTCTTTAACCTTTTCCATTTTAACTATAATGTGTCTTGGTGTGGACCTGTTTGGGTTTATCCTGTTTGGAACTCTCTGCACTTCCTGGGCTTGTATGTCAGTTTCCTTCACCAGGTTAGGGAAGTTTTCGGACATTATTACTTCAAATATGTTCTCGATCCCTTGCTTCCTCTCTTCACCTTCTGGTATTCCTATGATGCGCATGTTGTTGCGCTTGATGTTATCTCAGAGGTCTCTTAAACCATCTTCATTGCTTTTTATTCTTTTTTCTTTTTGTTGTTCCATTTGGGTGATCTCTGCTAACTTTTAACTTGTCTTCTAAGTCGCTGATTCGATTTTCTGCCTCATCTAACCTGCTGGTAATTCCTTCAAGTGTGTTCTTTATTTCAGTTATTTATTCTTTAGTTCTAACTGGTTGTTCTTTATGATTTCTCTATCCTTCTTTATGTTGTCACTTAGCTCCTTAAACATTCTCATCATCAGTGTTCTAAACTCTGTCTCTGATAGGTTGGTTACCTCTATTTCATTTTGTTCCAATTCTGGAGGTTTCTTCTGTTCTTTTATTTGGGATATGTTTCTTTGTTTCCCCATTCTGGCTGACTCCCCGTGTTTGCTTCGATGTATTAGGTAGATCCCCTAGGGTTCTCAGTCTTTGCTGGGTAAAGTAGTATGTGTCCTTTATATTTGACTTGCACCACTTCCCTATTCTCCTGTGTGTGTGCTGCAAAGGTGACCCTTGTGTTGTGTGTATTCTCCTGTTAAAGTTGAGCTTTAATTGCTTTAGGCTTGTCAGTAGGTGGGATTGACTCTTAGGCTGTCTAGTTGTGAGCATTGGCTCTGCCCACAGTGGACGAGCTGTTGCGTGAGGGTTGACCCCTCAGATGAGGCTTGGCCCCCATGAGCTCTTGTGCCTGTAGTGAATTCCCTCTGGGTGTGTCACGTGTAGGTCAAACTTGGTAATACTCTGGTTTGGTCAGGAGTTGGTCTCTGGGTGTGTTGGATCTTGTGACTCTTGGGCTGGTTCCTGGTGTAGGGCAATTTCAGAACAAAATAAATCAACAAGCACAACAAAAACAACAGAGAAAAAGCCAAATATGCTCACATGTAAAAATAACTGATAACCAACACTCAACAGAGGCAAAAATATCAAAAATACAAAAAACAAACAAACAAACAAACACACAAGAAACCTAAAGAAACAGAACAAAAAAATAACAACACCAAAAAAAAAAATCAATACAGAAAAATGGAAAGAGGGAGGAAAAGTAGGCAATGGAAAGAGGCAAGGAAAGGAAAAAAGAAAAGAAGAGAGAGAGAAAGGGGAAAGTGTGTGTGTGTGTGTGTGTGTGTGTGTGTGTGTGTGTGCTACAAACGATAGTAATACTAAGAAAAAAAAATTCCTAAAAACAATACTAAGAAAAAAACAAACAAAAAAAAATTAACGATACCTATTCACTCCTGTGACTATCATTTTGGAAAAAAACCTCCTGATTTCCCAGTCCCATTCATACTCTGGATAATCTTTTGCTTTCTCCCAAAAGCAAACGAGGGATGTCTGACAATTTTTGTGGATCCATTGTTTGTAAATATTTCAGCAATTCACACTACTGAACACAAGCTCTTCTGAAGAAAGAATGACTCGGTAGATGCTATACTGTAGCTGGAAAAATGCTTCCTAACCACAATAATTTGGCATTTAACCATAGACAAAATGCTTTGGTGGGACTTTGGGACCTGGGGGCAGATTATGAAAGCTTTGTGTAGTCCATGTCCAAGGGCGGCCCTCTGGAGAAGGCAGGCTCCCATCCAGGTGGCAGACTCGTACGCACGCTGTGGTCCTGGCTGCTCACCTTGCGACAGCTCATACCGCTGAGGAACTGGCTACAGCCCCACTGCCTTTGGTTCTGTCCCCAGCATTTATTCCAAGAGAGCCAGGTGGAGACATGCCAGAAGTGTGTCTGGTAATGAACGCACAGAACACCGTCTGGCTGTGGACTCGGAAGTGGCCCATGAGCCAGTCCCAGACTCTCTCAGCCATGGTCTGGGAGTCCCTGGAGGTAAGTCTGCCAAACTGAGTCAGACTATAGATTCTGAAAGGAGCCTGTATCTGGGCTCCAGCCCCACCCAGCCACAGTCTGCGAACTGTCCCAGTAGAACATAGAGCAAGCAGCAGATGCTCCCATCTGTGCCCCAGAGACCCTGAAAGAGCCCTGTAGGTGGCTCCAGCCCCCTCTCAGTCACTGTCCCCAAGCAGGCCTGGTGGGACAGGAACCCAGCAGGAGGAACTGCCTTATGAGTGTTTGGAGGTCCTGCAAAGGCCCTCAGGTGGCGTCAGCCCCTCAAAATCACAGTCTGCAATCAGTCCTGAGGGTTCCGGATGGGGGCAGGGGACACCCCCATCTGCCACCCCAGAGATTCTGAAAGGGCTCTAACAAACTAAGCCCATAGTTAGAAGAAGGAAAGAAATAATAAAGATTAGGGCAGAAATAAATGCAAGACTATAAAGGCAATAGTGAAAAAAAAAATCAATGAAACCAATAGTTGGTTTTTGAAACGATAAAATTTACAAAACTTTACTAAGTAAACCAAGAAAAAAAAGAGGACTCAACTAAACAAAATTATAATCGAAAGAAGAGACATTACAACTGACACCACAGAAATACAAAGGATCATTAGAGGTTACTATACACAATTACACACTCGAATAACAAATTAGATAACCTGGAAGAAATGAATAAATTCCTACAAACACAGCCTGCCAAGTCTGAATCATGAAAGAGAAAATCTGGACAGATCAATACCAACTAAGGAGATTGACATAGTAATCAAAACCTACCAAAAATAAATAAATAAATAAGGCCAAGACCAGATGTTTTCATTGGTGAATTCTACCAAATATGTAAAGAACAATAATGGCAATCCTTCTCAAACTCTTCAAAACAATGAGGAAGAGAAAACACTCCCAAATTTATTTTATAAAGCTACCATTACCCTGATACCAAACCTAGATAAGGTCACTACAAAAAAAGAAATCTGCACACAACATCTCTGATGAAAGTAGATGCAAAATTTTTCAACAAAATTCTAGCAACCCAAATTCAACAGTACACTAAGGAGATCATACACTATGATTAAGTGGGATTTATTCCTGGGATGCAAATGAATAAATGTGATACATTGACACCACATTAAGAGAATGAAGGACAAAAATTACATGATTCTCTCAATAGATGCAGATAAACGGTTCGACATGAAAAAGCTCTCAACAAATTGTTTGGGAAGGGAACATACCTCAACATAAAGGTAATGTATGACAAACCATAACTAACATCATTGTCAACCAGGAAAAGCTGGAAGCCTTTCCTCCAAATAATGTGATGTATAGAATTCAGCTTTGAGAAAAGAAGGGATCCTGTCATTTGTGACAACATGGCTAGTCCTTGAAGACATTATTCTCAGTGAAATAAGTCAGACAGAGAAAAACAAATGCTATATGATCTCACTTATATATAGAATCTAAAAATACATAAAGTCAAAATCATAGAAACCTAGAGTAGAATTATGATTGCCAGGAACTCGCGAGGGGGAGGAAATGGGGAGATATTGTTCAAACGGTAGAAATGTCCAGTTATAAAATGAGTAAGTTCTAAGGATCTAACACTCAGCATACAGATTTTAGTTAACAATACTGTATTGTATACTTGAAAGATGCTAAGAGAGTAAGTCTTCAAAGTTCTCTCCAGACCCTCAAAGAAAATGTGATTTTTATGAGATAATGAATGTGTTATTCTGACATTTAGCAATACACATCCATGCATCAGATCATCATATCATGTACCTTAAATTTACACAACGTTATAAGTCAATTAAATCTCACTACAGTTGGGAAAAAAATCCTTCATGAGAGATGTATTTGCTCCAGTTTTAAAAATATTCCTGCAGCATATAAAACATATTCCCATTATTTTTGGAGCAGATACTATTTAAGATTCTGCATTTGACAGCAGCAAGAAAATGGCAAAGAAGAAAAAGGTCCATTTCTCTCGGCCATTACAGCCCAGCATGAGTAACAAACACAAAGTAAAAACCTCCAAATGAATTTTATAACAACATTCATGGCTACTGTTACAACAGATGTTTCTGACAAAGACAGTAAGTCTCTTTCTCTTACCTCGTCTGAAAGGAATGGAAAAGTTTCTTTAAAAGAAACCATTGAAATGGGATTTGAAGAACGACAACATTTTCACTGTTCAAGATAATGCCAGTGGAGGGATTATTTCAGACAAAGAAAGAGCATCTCCACACCCAGCAGTTAACAGAGTGTCTTATAGAAACAGGAGGATAGGTTGGTCCCCAGAATTCTTCCTTTACAGCTTTATGCTTTCACTATTTAAAAGTGGAGCCCTCAGAGGGGGAAAAAATACTTAAAAAAAAAAAAAGAACTGTGAGTGAGGGCAGGCCTTTAGTCTATATTTATAATATTTTCATTTATTCATCTTGTTTTGATTCTTGTATTTGGGATTTCAGGCAAGTGGTTTGTCTCCTTTGCTTGCTTTCCTCTCTTTCTGCAAAGGTAGATTGAAGCATACTCTTTAAAAGAAAGACTCACAGGTAAATATACGAAAAGATATAAATACAAAGAGAAATTTAAGCAAATATGCAGCCCGAAATTCTTAAAGCAGAGAAAGAGTAAAAAATAAAATTAAAACTATAGACTGATGTACTCATAAATAGAGATGCAAAAATCCTAAACAAAATATTAGTAAATAGAATCCAACAAGGTATAAAAATAATTATAAACCACAACCTGTGGAATTTATCCCAGGTATGCAAGGTGGGTTCAATATTAAAAAAATGAGTTAATGTATTCTATCACATTAATAGACTAAATTGGAAACAATCACATGATTATATAAATAGATGCAAAAAGCTATTGGACAAAATCCAACACCCATTTACAAAATCCAACAAAATCCAACACCCATTTACAATAAAAACTGTCAGTAACTAAATTTTATAGTTACTGATTATATATATATATATATATATATATATATATATATATATGACATTATTCTTTATGTAGAGAAATTTGAAGATTTCTGACTAAGGTCAGGTACTAAACAAAGACGTCCCCTCTCACCACTCCTTTTTAACACCATCCTGGAAGTGCTTGCTAATGCAATTACCGTGTTTCCCCGAAAATAAGACCTGGACCATCAGATCTAATATGTGTTTTGGAGCAAAAATTAATATAAGACCCAGTCTTATTTTACTATAATATAAGACCAGGTCTTTTATAATATAAGACCGGGTCTTATATTAATTTTTGCTCCAAAAGATGCATTAGAGCTGATTGTCCAGTTTCGGGGAAACTGTGTAGGCAAGATAAGGAAATAAAACGTATATATATTGGGAAGCAACACATAAAAAAATATTTGTTTTTAGATAACATAAACATATATGTAGAAAATCTAAAAAATACACCAAATACCAAATATACCAAATATATGCCAAAATATGCGTGTAATCTATTAACAATCTAGCAAGATTGAAGGGTACAAGATTAATCCAAAAAATTCAACTCCTTTCTTATATACTAAAAATTAAAAAGTAGAATTTGAAATTAAAACCACAGTACACTCACATTAGCAATTAAATTAATAAAATACTTAGGTCTAAATCTAACAAACTATGTTTGAGATCTATATGAAGAAGCCTACAAAACTCTGATGAACAAAATCAAAGAACTAAATAAATTAAGAAATTTAGGCAGGCCTCAGAGATATTCTGGATTTTCATTCCAGTAAAGCAGATATCACAAAAAAGTGAGTCATGTGAATGTGTTGGTTTCCAAGCAAATATAAAAGTCATGTGTACACTACACTGTGGCTTATTAAGTGTACAATAGCATCATGTGTAAAAACAGTGCACATACCTTAATTGAAAATTGCTTTATTGCTGAAATATGTTAACGGTCGTTGGAACCTTCAGTGAGTCACAGTCTTTCTGCTGGTGGAGAGTCTGTCTCGATGTTGATGGCTGCTGACCCATCAGGATGGTGGTTGCTGAAGGCTGGGGTGGCAGTAGCGTAAGAGGCAGTGCAGCCGGGGTCAGGCAGGCAGACTTCCCAGAGGCCCAGAGAACAGCCCAGAGCAGCCCTTCCCCACAGAACGCAGGACTTGACAAGGACACGTGTGAACACACTTGACACCTGCTTGGTCCCAGCTCCATGAAATAGCCACCCAGCCACATGTAGAGAAGAACAACCAAAATGCAGATTATTTATGAGAAGAAACAGTCACTTGATGAAGGCTGAGGGAACGGAGTGACTCAAATGCCATCTGTATATCTGCTGACCTTATTTTTCATCACCGAACTCCAAAGCTTTTTGTTCCTCCAAGTGAGATTGTTGGAACCACTTGTGTCAGGGTGACTGGGTGCCTGTAACAATGTAGTTCCTGGGTCCATCCCACACCTCCTGAGTCATAAGTTTTAGGTAAAGTTCCAGAGTCAGCCCTGTTACCAGGCACCCCACCTCTGCTACTTAGAAACTAAAGTCTGCTTTTTGCAGCTCAATTCTTATTTATGTTTGGGTTTTATGTGGCTGAGATCTCAAAGGCTGCTCTCACCTTTTAGTATCTCTTTATGTCTTAACTAAGTTTCCAGCTTTCTCACATTGTAATCATGCTTTTTAAATGCTTTAATATTCACAGCTATTTTCCTGTTTCTCCAGATTTGGGTGGGTGCTACCGTTCAATTGTGGCTTCCACTCAACTCAGGTCATGGAATGGTCCCAGCTACCCACACCCAGTGATGCAGACCATAAGATGTGTGGTCTTAGCAGACAGAGCTGCAGGTCACACAAGTGACACAGCTCCTGAAAAACATCCCCTTCTGTCTTTGACAAGTTTCCTTCCATAATATGGCAGATGGGTAACCAGTGAAGCTGGGCTTATGAGATGTAGGTGGGTAAACTTATGATCTTACCTGCAACCAGGTGTGGTCTTCTCTGTGTGAGTTCTGCATCATGGTCCATGCCAAGTGGTGTCCTGAAGTGTGACACCTCACTTCTGTCATCCCAGGGGGAGTTGGTTTGAAGTGAGAGTAACAACGGCACAATTGGGGGGGGGGAAGCCATCTCCAATGACCTATCCACAGAAAAGACCTGTTCTTAATCAAAGTAAGTTTTACTCAAAATCTTCTGAAATTAGTTAATTGGTGGCTATGAACATCAAACACTAAACTGTTTTTAAGACATTTGTCTTTAAAAAGTACCTTCTGTATTTTGGAAATATGGACACTTTCCAAGTAATTTTCACATAGATGAAAGGGCACTCCTCTGTCTACCCAGGACCTCAAAATACCATGGCCTCAATACTCCAAGTTCACTTCCAGGGGCTACATGGGTTTTCCTCCAGGTCCATTCAACCCAGGGGGCCACAGAGCCACTTCTGTAAAGGCAGGGGAGCCGTGTACACGGGGTGCAGACAGAAAGGAGACCAAAATTTCAGTTGTAACCTCCTCCTCTGTTATTATGAAGATATATTTGTCCTGTATGTTGCAAACTATTCTGTCTCATTTTTAAATTTTTTCTTTCTAGTTGTATTCATTATATATAATGATAATAAGAAGAAAAGATTGTTCATAGAAATGCTGCGAAAATTATAGTTATTATATATTCATAAAATTTATTAAGCAGCGTTATGTTGTTAATGTTAATAAAAGTATGTTAATGAATAAACATACATGTTTAGAAAAGTATCTTGAGGTACAGCACATGTTACTGTAAAATATTATCATATAGGAAATATTGCATTCAGTTGAAAATGCTAAAACTCAGAAATCCTGAAAGAACCTACAGGTTAGAATGGAATGCATATAGAAAAAAAAGGATCAAAATTGCAGAAATAACGTTTCTAGAAAAAAAATATTGAAAAATAATTATTTTATTTTTGGAGAGGTGTGATTCAGGGAACAAATCAATTTTGGCTTCAAACACCAAAAGACATTTAGGAAGACACAGGGATGGCTTTATTTGGACCAGAGCTACAAGTACCAGAAATACCATAGGTTGGGTGGTCCTGGAGGTGGGTTTTTGCTCCACACGAGGACAAGCCTTCTGCTATCTGTGTCCATGAATTGAAGTGGTGAGTCGCCCATAACTGAGGTGGCTCAAACACTGACTCCATATTTTTCTGGAAGAAGAACTCCAAACATCTTACATAACAATTGATTTTGGAAGTGGCTTCAAATCTTGAATGTCTCTGAGTCTAAGGAAATTTGAGAGAATTGTTCTACCTTAGATAAGGCAATGCCTTTAGATAAGGAAAAATTACTTTCCTATCATATAAAGAACTCTTGCAGATACACTCAGGTGAAATTCTGAGATTGTTGGCGTTTGATGAATTAAACAGAATTTGTAATGTGTTAGAATACTAGAGAATGAAAATAGTGATATAATTTAAACAAAAATAAGAAAAATAAAAAACCCAGGAAATATATTTGTCACAAATGTATAAATTATTTACCTTAAAGTAGTTACGAGGCAAAAGTCTAAAGCAATCATTGATATTTGAGTTCTTCGAGAACAGTCCTGATATGGAAAGAAGTTAAGCTGCCTAAATGAAATTGATATCAGTTAGACAGATATTCTTTTATCAAATGATTGCTACAGGAAAATCAGAGCCATGATATGTGTTTGTAGGTGTATGTGTGTGTACGCGCGTGTGTGCATGCCTACACCTGAAAAATAACTGCTCCTAATGACTCAGTAGAATTACAAGCTCATCTTGTTCCAAAGAAAATAAGTCCATGCCACAAAATAGTTATCAAGAATTTTTGGAAAATTGCCATTATACCATTTTCAGAACCACTGATCCCTTAAGTGGGGAATTGGTGATTTAAAACTATCGTCTTAAAGCTTCTAAGAAGCCATTGAAATATTTGAAGAGAGGAGTCAGAAAGAAATCTTACACAAAGAAGTTGACTCACTGTAAATTATTTTAGGGGGAAAGTTGATTGTTCTAAACTCCATTAGATTTTTCTGAGAAAGGCAAGAATATCATGATGGTTTCATGATTAATTTTAGTGCATATTAAGAGCAATAAAAAAATATATCTCAGACTGTGTGAAAGAAAGACAGGTTTTTAGAAGAATACAGACTTGAAACATGGCAATTATTGATTGAAGTACCAGTTCCACCATTTGTCAATTCTGTAACTTGGACAAAATGATTAACTTTTATCATTTATTTTTCTAATTTGGAATATAATTATAATATTAAAACTAAATGGTTAAAATAATGATTAAAATAAAGCTACAAGACACCTGACAGAAGGGTGATATCATGGGGTAATTTGCTCTTCATGCCGCACCTTCAGATTTTATCAAACATTCTATTGAGAATGAAGTGATAATTTTTATAATGATGATTTTATCCCCTGGAGAGCAACCAAGATTTGCTTTGCATTATGAATTTTAACAAAAATCCAAGGACAAAAGCCTATTTCAAATATTCAAAAAATGTATCTTATAAAGGTTGAAAATAAAATGAAATTGACTTCCGCTTCTATGAGCAAATGTGCATGCCTTTTCCAATGAATGGTTGCATAGATGTACATTTATTTTTTTAAATAATTTATTTTTTTACTACATTGGCTAGATGCGTCACTGATATATTTTAAAAAGCTGTGACTATTGACCTCTTTGTTTTTCTTCTGATTTGTTAAAGAATGTTTCTTACTCAAAATCCATGAGGATATGTGTTCTTTAGGGTTGGGTGGGTATTCAAATACATAGAACGTGTTTTCAAGGAAGAAATTCCCTACAAACCATTTAATTAAAAAAATTACATGAACGAGTCTTGAATTTCATGTAATAACTGCAACTATTGAGCTGGTTATAGTCATTCAAAAACAGTGAAATATATCAATTTTATAAACACCTATTCTATTTTTAATGCATTTCAAAATAGCACATTTGTGTATAGCATAAATCCAACTATATACAAAGAAGATACTGGGACATTGGCTTCTTCCTGCCCTTGGACTTGGCCTGGAATTACACCAGCCACTCTTCTTCGTCTCCAGTTTGCTGACTTGCCTTGCAAATCTTAGATCTTGTTGCCTCTGTAATTATCTCTATCTCTATCTCTACCTCTATCTCTGTCTCTATCTTTTAGTCTCTTTCTCTGTCTCTCTCTTTCTCGTCGTATCTCTCTCTCTATCCCTACATGTATATCTATATCTATCCATATCTATATTCTGTTTCTCTGGAGAATCCTGTCGCTATAGGAAATATGTCCAGGTTGCAATCAATATTAGAAATGTGAGAGAGGCTGATATTAAAAAAAAAAAAAAAAAAGATGGCAATCAGATAAAGAAAAAAAGAAATTGATGGAGCCAAGTAAGCAGCAGAGCCAAAGCTTAGAAATCCATAGGCTTCCAGCTTCTGTGCAAATATTCTTTTTTTTCCCCTCAGCTCTTGGTAAAGAAATCAAAATGACCATTCACAGAATGTATTTGTCAACCCAGCTGTATTTGAAGGATTTTTTTTTTCTTCTGACAGAAATGAATTGCTCTCTTTAAACAAGCTCCTCTCAGCTCCCACCCTAGATTCTTTGAGAAGCATATTGATTATATACCACGCAGCTGCAGCCATGCAGATTCCCCGGCGCCTGGCCGTGGCTCCCTTTCCCCTCCCAGCACCATCAACGCTCACGCTCACTCTTCTCTGCGCCTCAGCCTTCCTTTCCCCTTGTTGTCGCACTAACCACGTTGTGCTAACACTATTGGATTTGTGTCTCTCCCACTAATTTTTGGATCCTTGAGGGCTGAGTCTGCATTTCTTTATATTTGTGCTCCCTGTGCCTCTCCACGGCCAGGGGTGGCCCCTGGCCTATTTTACTTGGGCAGCGATGTGACAGTAAGAGTGCAAGAATTACAGGGACAGGGCACTCACCTTAAGGGATACTTCTTGTCTGTCCTCTGAGCACTGCTAAAACTACGTTTGATGATAATGCAATTGTGAAACCCTTTTACCTAGTGTTAAATTTACAGAATACCTCTGAGGTAGGCAAACTAGTAAGTAAATAAGTGTGTTAGAGATTCAACTGAAGAAACAGCGCCAGCTTGGGACAAAGCAACACTACAGATAACACTCGATCCCTTACAGCTTCACAGTCATCGCTCAGAATGAGTCAGACAATTCAGAATGATCATGCTGAAGCATCTTATGCACTAAAAAGACCTGAGAAAAGAAGATTGCGAGAATGATTGTGGATTGGATAACAGAGGTGCCCTATACCCACGATGGTCCTAAACTTGGTGAAGATGTGAAAGTGGGGATGACTGAAGAAACGAGTGAATAAACGAAGATGAGGAAAGTCTGATGTAAATTTAAAACAAACAAAGTGAGTCAGGGTGATACAGTAATTATAATCTTGAGCTTTAGGTTAGCATAAGTGACAACTTAGACAAGTTGCTTAAACTCTCTCAACCTCAGTGTCCTCAAATGTAAAACAAAGGCAATGCCATGCTTCCCTGTTATGCAAGAATATTGTATGTGTCAAGAGTGATAAAATGCAGGAATATTGTATGTGTCAAGAGTGATAAAATGCATAAATCTCTGAAACCAGAATCTAGCCACTATTTAAATGTTAGCAGTTATTATTGTATCATTTTATTTAATCTTCTAAGATATTCCTAAGTATTTATTCTAAGTAAGTATATCCTAAGTATTCCTCACCACTCTGATCAAGGGTTAAAAGTACCAAATCTGATTGCCAAAAGTTGAGATTGTCCTGTTGAAGGAAGACTATCTTAACCCCTGTGGTGCTTTTGCTTAGGTTTTAGAATAGTTCATTTATCTTTTTTTTCCTTTTTTTTTTTACAACTGATGATGATGTCTTCCTAACGTGCAAATGCATTCAGTATGAGGTAGAGATGTGGCTGGAGGAGATCTTTGGGATGAATATGAAAAATGTCATTCATAAATTCTGGTAAGCCTTGCCAGTTGTGAAGGCCCCAGCATCTTACAGAAACTAACAGTATTAACACTGTGATGTGGGAATAGTTCTGGAGGTCTTCGCTTTGGCAGCTCCATAGCTTCACATCATGGGACATGTGATGGAGAGCCATGGCTTCAGTAGAGCATGTGACCCCCCACTTCCATGCATCCTGTTGACCACATGGTTAATTAGCAATGATCTGATTAATTTCAGCCCTTCCATAGAGAATAATACTTGCCAGGAAGATGTTTCACATTGTCAAATTTCTAATGACCATGGAAATACTCCAGGGAATCCTGATGTATCGTATGACTATGTCAATCATGCACTAAAGATTCCTTAATGTCATCAAATATGCTTCAGATGCTGTTTTCAGTTCAGAGAAACATACAAAGATTTGATAAATCAAAGACAGTTTTTCTGAAGGAAAAGGTAAAGCACCAGGTATGAATTTGAAAGCTGCCATCTAGGGGTCAGTGTTAGGCATTCCATGGTCTAATAGAACAGACTTTTGGGACAGATAATGAGATCTTTCTGTAATCTTGATTTAAACTCTAATTTCTTAGTTCCTCACCCCGGGCAACTAACTTACTAAGGGGCATTCCATTTGGGATTTCACCTGCAGTGCAATTATTTAATACTCCTTCAAGACTTTTCAACAAGGGGAGCTCTATAATAGCATCGAAACATTTGAACATAAGCCTTTACCTGCCGACCATAAAAATAGACCAAAATCAAAAGTAAAAAAAACTCCTCTGAGGCAATGCATTCAGCCTTGGTAATACCATTTTAGAGCCTGAATAAAATGGATTTAATCCAACGGATGATCTTTCTAAACTCTAGACGTCTATGCGTGCCATGTCTCCATGCCCAGAACATTCCACAGCACTCTGCACTCCACTGCTCTTGCGCTAACCCCAGCCATTCACCACATCTCAGTTTAGACTCTTTCTCATGTCCCCAGAGAAAAGCTGACTTGAGTTTCAAGAGCGTTAGGTGCCTCTTTATGTTATCGTCTACTTTTCTGTTTCGCACTGGCTTTAAATACACTTATATTTCACGGCTATGAAAATATGTTTTATAAGTGACTAGCCTGGAAGCTCCCGGAGGCCAGTTCACGTCTTAGTTACTGCTAGGCTCATGTTCAGTGATGTGGCTCCAAACAGTAGATTTTTCAATACATATTTGTAAAGTGGTTGACTGAGTGAATGTCTGACAATCATTTTAAAGAACTCATAGTGTATTAAACAGTCTGTTCAATACTGAGGTACAATATCTGTTGAGTTTATTTGAAAGTGCTACTACCTGAATGGCGAGAGGTATCTTAAGTCCAGTGGGCTTAATGATTTCATTAAAATTCATTTATAATTATATCACAATACTTTTCTGTCCTAGAAATTTGCTATAAGTGATATATATATATAGGCACAAAGGTATTTAGAGTAGAGGCTTTATCTGGAAATACCATATATATTTGGCCATTTACATTTGTACTAGTTATTTAATCAAAATGTAATAAAAATTGTAATCTGCATGTTAATTAATGATAAGAATAATTAAGGTGAGAGAATTAATAAACTGGTAAGAATGCGAAGAGAGAGAAATTCAGTTTATTGCCATAATAACATTACAATCAAATAGGTGAACAAATCAGAAAATGTGGCTTTCTTAACTACTTAATTTGAACATATCCATTTCTGCATCAATTTCTGGAGAAGAAGGAATCTGATCAGATATATATCAGGAGGTAACCAGGGCTCAGAGAAAACCACATTCTCAATCAGTGATCAGTTGTAGCCAGCTAATGATGGAGATGAAAATATAGATGAAATACAGGAATATAGATTTCAGCCACATCGGATACTCCAGACAGAATTACAAGGCAGAGTGTTTGCTAAGGTGTATTGCTTTTGTTTATTGAAGAATGGGCTAGTTTTAATTTTACACAAGCCAAGTGGCCAGCTGCTCAATGTCATCCAGTTCCCATTCTGTTTAATCCTCAAGCAAAGAAGAAATGAAAGTTTTAAAATAAAACTAAAAACTAGGGGAATAATTTACTACCCAGTAAGACCTAAAGCAAAGCTTCCTTTATCTTCCCTTCATAGTTATCTTTATCTGTGCTTTTTCTGCGTCCTGCTCTATCCGTTTAAAAAGCACCATTTATATCTAAAAGTGGATGGGGAAACAATCCAAAAAGATCCTGTTTGAAAATATAATAAAATTTTAAAAGTCATCTATTCAAGACAAAGATTATAACTTTTTGCTTTCAATGTCCCAGATTAGTATCCTCTAGCCAAATTAGATGTCTTGATTGTGAAGTTTGAAATGTGGGGGAAGTTTCAGGATGGAGGGAAGAATAATAGACTTTGAAAGGAGGTAGCACATCCTTTCAGGTCAATCTTCTAAACTGAGCACTGAGATGCCCATATAAAAAAATGCTGAGAAATTTAGTGCCTTGCCTTTTAAGAAATATGTTTATTAGGCATTAGTAGCATACATTTAATGTAAATGTTTCAAGTCAATGCTTTTTTGAACTACTTTGTAAACATGGATATTAGTTCAGAAATTTCAAGTCAGCATACTAGCATTTCTTAAGAGGTATAATATGTTAACAATTGACGTTGAATACTTCATTTCTGATGATAGAATCCACAAGACCGTAAGGAATGGAGTAATGATGATTTGATTGTGATAACTTTTATTTAAGCTTTTGGAAACAATGTAGCACTGTCACATTTCTTTAAATATGAGTAACATAATTTCAAAATATATATGTACATGCATTGTCCTGTTGCTTAAAGTATATTCCACTGAAAAAATTACTGGAATGGTGAAGCCTAACTCCCATCTGATAACCTAATTAGAAATCCTGATAGTACATTTGCCATCCTGAAAATAAGTGTATTGTCAGTATTCCCTTTGATGTTTGGCTTTTCCTGTAGGTAGTGTGGGCTTTAATTTGTGATCTGGACACTCTTGTTATATGTTTCAATAATATAGCTACATAAAATAGAACTTCTCACACGAGGTATAAAATCCTCTGATTCTCCCAAGCTTGGACTAGAATTTATAAAACACAAATTCTGGGAATAAGATGAGCTAAACTCTTAATAAATGAATGACTTTAAAAATAGAAAATGACTAATTGATTATTTTTAAAGATTTCAAATAATGGTGATTAATTCAAAATAATGATTGAAGAAAACAATTAAACAGTTCTAGTAATAAAATGTAAAAGTTTAAGGATGTGGTTTTTACACACTATCTTATAAATATCTTTAAAATGCCCTCTTTCCAAGATATAGGACCAAAGAAATACAGAACACTGATTAGATTTTGCTCTCTTATGAGAACTTCTTCCCACAAAATATTTTATTAAAATGGACTAAAAATAAAGCACTTTATAAGAGTCACCAAATTTCATCTCTAAAAACTGCTTTCCTCCTTGAGGATTTGTCAGTTGTATAGAATCTGAAAACTTTGGTTACCTCCTTTTTTGTCAAGTATTAGTGAAAATCGTGAAATAATTTTTGTACAAAAGAATTGTCCAAGGGAAACACATGCATTTCACCCCATTTTCCTAAGGCTTACGACCTGTGCAGGTAGAATTTTTAGGGTGCCTTATGTCTCTGTTCCACACACAGCTATCATACAGAGAATTTGCCCATACCTGTTCTCCAACTTCTATTTTTTCTTTCTTGGGATCAAGTAAGAAAGAAAATCCATTTACTATTACTTGAAGGTCAGATTTACATGTCTCTGTTTTATCACACTTCATAGGGGGAAATGTGTCAGTTCAGTCTATTGCTATCTCCATTTTATAATAGGTAAAATAAATGCACCTACTTCACTTGGTCAAATATACCAACTATTACCTAAACTTTCACTTTGATCCCACTCAACGTTTTTCTTCCTAACTGTAGTCCGTTAGGACTTCACCAAAGGTTTTGGTTTTATAATACTAATAGGGAAAGTGTTCCCAGTAATGCATGGTATCCATTCTCATAAAACATTCAAGTAAAGGGGACATAACTTCTTTACATAATGGCAGTTTCAACTTTACAATTTTTATCCAAGTGTTCACCTTTACCCTATCAATACTTGCATTTCTATATTTTCTCAATTTAATTGCAGCCCCCATCAGAACGTCACCAATGGGTTTTGGCACCACAGTACATGGGCTCCCATGTAAAGCAGTCCAGAAACTTTTTTTCTCCATCCCCTGACAATTTTACCCATTCTTGTGCATAAGGCTTTATGTCCCAGGGGGCACTTGAGCCAAGGGACCCAGGCCCTTTCATCAGCTGTTATTTTGATTAAGTTTTGGGACAATTGGCTTAAGAAATAGGAAGTTATGTTTCTCATTGTCATATATGCCTTGCATCTTTCCAAATTCTTCCGAACTAGGGTATATACAACAATTTAAAAACAAACAGGCAAACAAACAAACAAAAACAGACGTGTTGAGGTCGTTCAGTGCTGGGGACCAGCAGGGACTCGCATGGGTCTAACAACTCCTGAGAGTGGTGATGCCTTGTGATCATGGTTTTGACTCCATCAACATGTGCTTTATTCATCCCATTTCCAATAAATGCTTAGGAATTTCCACCAGCTGGGGAAAATGCCTTGACCTTCCCCTTCACTGTTTGTTTGTTTAGAAATGACTCTGAGCACAGAGGTTGTATCTTGGGTGGGTCAGAATCAGGACCTCCTTCGACATATTTCTTCAGTTTTGGACCTTCAGATGAGAGGCTATGATTTGGATGAGCTACAATCTAAATGTGACTCATCTTTAACTCTCATTTAAACTATTTTAGACAACAATAGCCAAAAGATTGTCTATTTTATTCTTTTGTTATTATTTTACAATTCCTTATGCATCCCATGAGCCAATTCTCTGGGAGAAGGGTACATCACGTCTGAGTCCATTGGTGACTTTGACTCTCTATAACTGATCACAGCAAAGCTGCCATTTCACACCATGGCCGTGTGACAACCCAGAAATCAATGGTTTCCCATCACCTTCCCTCTCATCTGTTCTCTTCCCAAACCACATGTTTCAGTGACGCAGGTCTTTTTGGAGAATCTCACTTCTGACACCAACTATTTCATCACTAATCCCAATTGGGGTAGTGCAATGGAGGAATTGGATGGTATGTTAATTTTATTTCCATAAAGATTTTAAAAGGCAAAAATTTAAATACCAAGTGAAGTGGAAATGGTGTGATTCTCCTAGGTATCTGAGTATACCTAGGAGATATACCAGGAGTATACCAGGTATCTGAGTGTACCTGAGAGTAAAAGGGAGAGAAAAAATATGCAAGCACATAGTGCAATGCAACCTACTTAGCAAAATAGACAGAATTTTGCCATCTATTTCAGTTGCCATATTAAATTTGGAATAACACAGAAGACAAGCAAGAAATTTAATTAAATTTAATAAATATTTTAGTTTCTCAGTTGAACATATCCCAAAATGACATACTTTTTATGTCCCATTTTCAAAGTTATTTTGCTGTATAGGACTCAGGATCTATTTTTTATTCTTAGTTTTGAGAAGAAAAAAAACATTTACTTAACATCACAGTTTGCTTTATTTTAATAATCACAATTGTATGTAATCCTATAAACATTTAAGGAAATATATATTTTAAATCTAGATATCCCACAAAGAGAAATGTTATAAATTACTGAATCTTTACTTTTGGCTTCATGAAAGTAAAAGAAAGTGTTTATTAGAATAAATACCATTTAAATGTATATTAGTAAAACATATATATTTATTGTCACAGCAGTCCTACTTTTTATTTATGTTATATTATAGCTCCTTGTTCCTTTATAATGCTTAACAGAATCATAAGGTACAGAAATGGTAGGAATAATTCTCTAAAGCTATATCACTTACTCCCAATCTGTAATTCGTACAAATTCCAAAGAAAAGAGATAATTTACAATCACACATAGAGAAATTTACATCCTTTATGTACCTTCATCTCATATACAAGACATATTTTTGCTTGTGTGCATTCATAATCACCAATAGCTCTCCAGAACTAAACAAATGTAAAGGAGTCAGTGAAAATTAAGTTAAGTGTAATTGCATTTGCAGTAATAAAATAGACTAGAGTTTTATAAATTTAAGGGAAGTGATCATATTATGTGATGCACCACATTAATTAGGTTTATTTGAATATTTATTATATTTCTAACATTATGCCTTCATAAACCTGCTGGGTGAAAGTAAAGCAAAATTCATCTTTTATTCTTTTAGAGGGTGAAACTAAATTGTCAAGGCCAAAATAAAACACCTAAATTCAAAAGTGCTCTAATTTTCCTATATTCTAGAAAAAGTCAATATATTTGTGTATGATATGCTGTTATTAAAATACATTTGCTGAATATATTTATTAATTACTATTAAAGAACTTTGCATGGTGCTTAAATATATCTGAGCTGATCAGATAGGTTTCCTCATGGTGGGAACATTGGTCATGCTTTCTCTCTCTGATTTAGTTTCTCCAACTAATAAAAACAGTAAAAACTTGTCAATGGAACAGTTACCCATAACATGAGATATTTTAAATTTGCCTCAAACTTTTCAGAGTTTTGAAAATAAGACTAAAGGAAATTTGTGTTGGGCAAAAAATGTTGCCCGTTAAAAATGTTGGGATTATTAAGGAGATGATGTGTAAAATAACTCATCAATTTGATTCCTATTTAAGTAGAAAAGAAGACAATTTTTCCTAACGTCAGAAACTCTTTTTAGTCTTATCAAATCTTGCACAGGGCACAGTGTTTTGAAGTTACCCATTTATCACACGAGTGTGAAATTATTGCTTACTCATATCTCTTCTCTTCTAAATGAATAGCAGAAACTACGCTTTTTCAGCATGAGATCCCAGTACAGTGTTTGGCCAATAGTTAGCTCCAATAATGTTTATTTAAAGGGTAGTGACTGTGTTCATTACCTTTCTTGGCATTTTTTAAGCTAAATATTGGAAACATCCTAGAATTTCTGAAACAGTCTTGATGTTGATAATGAGTAACTTGATTTTTGTAGATGACTTTGTCTTTACTATGTAATACTTTTATTTGTCCTTAATTAGCTGAATATTTCATTTTCTTAATTGTCTAGAAAATGGTAAACTCTATATTTAGGTCAAATTATTGGTACCTTGGAGAAAAAATATTTTATTAGGTCTCTGACAATGTTTCGCTAATTGTTTTTTTCTTTATCTTCAAGAACATCTATTTAACATTTAAACCTATAAAACATACAGATTTAACAGGTATGAAGTCCTGCTAAAATTTTGACTTACTATTAATGGATTGTTACCAAAACTTTAATTTTGTGAAAAAGCACTTTAAATAGTATGCTCTTAAGATTTTTGCTTATTTGTGGTCATCAGACATCCTCTTGCTATTCCAGTAAATACCTTATGTTATTGGCATAATTATTCACACTTGATAAGTGGGGAAATTGAAGTTCCCAGATGTGGTGATGAGTCTTTAGAGCATGGAATGGTAAATGTCAACACAACAATCGAAGCCCAAATCTGGTTGGCAAGGTATGAATTCTGTACTCCTAACCTCTCCCTGACACCGTGTGTTTACAGATGATTAGACATAAAATCACATTTATCCATATATCCAAATGATTCCAGGCAATGATTTTAGTCTCAAGGGATTAGAATATATTTGGAGTAGAGTGTATTATCTGTCCCATAGTTAAAAGCTTATTTGCCCTTGTTGAGTGAGATGTTATATGTCTGCCTTGGAAATTTCAACTGCCTGAATAAAGCATAAAATGAGTGACTAAAAAGAAGACTTTTAATTGGATTGATATAGACAGGTAATTAATATCCAACTAATTCTTACATCCTTCTCCCACCACTTGAGACAGATGGATTTCTCAATGGCCAAGACATCTTTTAGCATCAGTGACTGTTATTTATTATTTAAAACTCAGGCTGTGGGATGCTAGCCAAACACATTTTTTTTTTCCTCTCCAGAATTCAAGTTAAAGGACGGGCACTCGCAAAAGATTGGAACTTATGAGACAGCTGGATAGTTTATGTATAACTGTGAAGGGAATACTATGAACAGAAATTTTCTGGAAAACCTAGGATTATGATTTTCTTTCTTACTAAGGAGACATTTGAAATAACAGAATTTGGTTATAATTTGTCTTCTAAACTTATATTTTCTACTAAATATAATCCAGAAGTCACATTATATTATCCTGAAATTTGCAATTAAATAAATTTGGCAAAGAATTTATATTTTTTACTCTGTGTGAAGTCCATTATCTTTCCAAGATTTCTGCTATAAATAGACATTGCAGTACTAGGGTACTATGGTTTCTTCTGGACCAGAGTTTCTGCTGACACTGAATTTACTCGTATATCCAACAAGATTGTGCTGAATTTAAAATGATATCTCTTATTTTCTACAGTGAAACAGCAATTAATCTCATCATTAGCAGGGATTTATAAATCTATAGGAAGATATGATTGAACATAACTTTCCCTCTAATTTCCTAATTTTAAATGTTTTTATTACACTTTTGGTGTATAATTTTTCCCAACTGCTATTATAATGCTGCCCCATCTTCATGTGGGTATACTTTCTTTAAATCGATTTTTAGAAGCTCAATATATATAAAAAAAAAAAATAGAATCTAAACATCTCTGCTTAAAGGAGTTTGGATGGCAGGGAATCAGGTTCTCTTTCAACTTCTTACAGCTTCTGTAAACCCCTTACTGCACCCACCTTGGAGACACAGAGGAACCTTCACATCAATGAAACCCCAAGAGTTTACACAGCACTGTGACATTTGCCTTCATAAAATCATAATAGCTCAGGTTCAACCTATAGAAAAATGACTTTTTTTAAACCACCGAATTACGTGCAGTGTACTGCTGTAATAATATCCAAACCACAGTGGTTTAATAAAATAAACATTTGTTAAATGCTCATTAAACAGGCATCCAGGGATCCTACAAATGCCATTACTTCAACATCAAAGTGTCTCCAGGAGGCTGGGAAGTCTTTGATTAGCTCCTGACTGTACCTTTCACAGCTCCCAGGGGAGGCTCTTGCTCATCAGTCCTCCTCTCTGGGCTTTCCCAAAGTGGTCATTGATATGCATCTTTCTGCAGAGCTCCACAGCTTCCCAGATGTCTTCCTGCCAGAGCAACCAGCTAGAAGGAGATAGGCTGTTTTAAACTTGAATGCAAAGATTTTTGTAGTCCAGCTTCCTGCCTGCCGTAAATAATTCTAGTCAGGTACCTATGTCTATAAGCATAAGCAAAGTTCTTTCAACACATAATTACAGTCCCTGATTTTTTAATTCCTTTTTTATTTTTTACCCCATGAGTTGTGTCCTCTCTCTCTCTCTCTCTCTCTCTCTCTCTCTCTCTCTCTCTCTCTCTCTCTCTCCTTCTCAATTCAATGGAAGCTACCCAAAACAAGCAGTCTTTTCAATCCTTCAAAGCCATGGATTCTAACTCTACTTCCTTTCCTTCTTTCCTGGACACCAGCCATTTCATTACTGTGTCCATATTTTTCATATGTTATCTTACCAAACACAAAAGTTTACCAAGCATAGCATGACTCTCTAATCACTCAGTCTGGTCTGTTTTCTGTGCCTTCTCTCTACTGATTGATTAAACAATGTCGTGTAGGTGTTTTTGTAAATAATATTGCTTAGTGTGACATTCTGAAAACCACAATATTGACTTCCTAAATCAGAAAATGTACAAATACAAGCATCTTTATAACAAAACAAGAAGTTTCCTTAATTTGGGAACTTATGGATAACAAAAAAGAAAAAGACAGAAAAGAAAAAAAATTAATCTGTTAAGAATAATCTAATTTATATAATAAAATGACAATAATGACAATAATGTTTATAATTTTGGAGACAAACGAAGTGAGAAGTACTATGATAGTCACTTGAAATACACTTTTCTCACTTCATCCTAACAAATTTATGATAATACATTTAAATTTATTTTACAGATAGAGAAATTAGACCTCAGATTGCAAACAAAGACCTCAAGTCTTCTGTTCAGGAATGCAAACATAAACTGTCTTATTCCTTGTTCATGATCCTCCCATTGAACAACGCTGCTTTCCTTTCATTAAAATAAGCTGTTGTAAATTAGACTGGAAATTCTGGTAGGTAGAAGTAGAATTCTAATCAGATGATCCCCATGATATTTGTATTAGGCATGTTTTTAAAAATTTATTTTTCAAATTTCCTTAAATTTATTGGGGTGACATTGGTTAATAAAATTATCTAGGTTTCAAGTGTAGAATTCTATAATACATCATCTATATTTGCATTGTGTGTTCACCACCCAGAGTCGTTTTTCCTTCCATATATTTGACCATATATTTGACTCCCTTTACCCTCTTCTACCAACCTCCTCCCCTCTTATCCTCTGGTAACCACTAAACTGTTGTCTCTGTCTATGAGTTTTTGCTTATGTGTTTGTCTTATTTATTTGTTGCTTTCAGTTTCGTATCCCACATACGAGTAAAATCATATGGTTCTTGACTTTTTCTGTCTGACTTATTTCACTTAGCATGATATTTTCAAGATCCATCTATGTTGTCAAAAATGGCGGTATTTCATCTTTTCTTATGGCAGAATAGTATTCCATTGTGTATATATACCACACCTTTTGGAGGACACTTTGGTTGTTTCCATGTCTTGGCCACCGTGGATAATGCTGCAATGAGCATAGGGGTACATATATCTTTACAGATTAATGTTTTCAGATTATTTGGGTAGATACCAAGGAGAGGGATTGCTGGTCATATGGTAATTCTATTCTTAAGTTTTTGAGGAACCTCCATACTGTTTTCCATAGTGGTTGTACCAATTTGTATTCCCACCAGAAGTGTGCAAGTGTTCCTTTTTCTCCACAGCCTCTCAAATACTTGTTACTACTTGTCTTATTGAGAATAGCCCTTTTAATAGGTATGAGGTAGTATCTCATTGGGGTTTTGATTTGCATTTCCCTAATTGCTAGTGAAATTGAGTGTATTTTCATATAACTGTTGGCTATTTGTATGTCATCCTGAGAGAAGTGTCTGTTCAGGTCCTCTGCCCTGTTTTTAATTAGATTGTGTTTTTCTGTTGTTGAGTTGTATATTTCTTTATAAATGTTGTATATTAACCCCTTATTGGATGTATCATTGGCAAATATCTTCTCCCATTCAGTAGGCTGTCTTTTAGTTTTGTTGGTGGTTTCCTTTGGTGTGCAAAAACATTTTAGTTTGATGTAATCTCATTTGTTTATTTTTTTCTTTTGTTTCCCATGCCTGAGGAGATATATCAGAACAAATATTACTAAAAGCAATGTCAGAGCTTACTGCCTATGTTTTTTTCTAGGACTTGTATGGTTTTGGGTCTTACATTTTAAATATTTAATTCATTTTGAGTTTATTCTTGTATATGATGTAAGAAGGTGGTTTAATTTCATTTTTTCTGCATGTATCTGTCCAGTTTCCCCAATACCATTTATTGAATAGACTGTATTTATCCCATTGTATCTTTTTGCCTCCTTTGTCACAGATTTATGGGCCATATAGGCAGGGGTTTATTTCTGGGGCAAAAGCCTTTTGTGTGATGATGCGAAAATTTCATTTTCTTTCTGGGAAATAAAAAGTTCACCATGTTACAGAAAGACATGTTGGAACTATTGTGGGCTTTAGAGTCTACAGACAGACCTCACACTTCCATTTACCAACCTGTTAACTCAGGAAAGTTTCTCATCTATGTGGCACTAGTGATACTTACATTTACCAATCAGGTTGAGGGAATAATAAGTAAGAAACTGAGTGTCAAAATGCCTAGTATATTAAAGACATAGTTACCTTCTTTTGTTTCTTCATAATTGCATTTCCAATTGTTTGATGTAAACAAATGTATTCAACAAGGATAATAGAGTCTCATTAGATATTGATTTAGCATGGAGATTGCTTGAAGGCCAGACCAGTCTCACTGTCCCCATAGGAGGGAATATAGGACTCAAAACATTTGGTGGTGAGCTGGTTATATATACCAAGGAATAAACTACCAAGCACAGGTTAAAAGAAAGCCTCTGTTCTCTTCATTTTAGCCTAATAAACATCCACATGAGTTAGAAAAAGAAATCAAACCACAGCATATTTCATATTACAGTTCCATTTTGAAGAAGACTTAAGTAAATTAACAAATATCTTAGTCATTGTTTTTAAAGGAAGAGTCCCAGTTCTGACTAAGTAGAGCCTGACGTTTTGATCCGGCGATGGAGCCTTCTCTTACCTTCTCCGCCACACCAAACTGTCGGGAGTCACTACCTGTGTGTGAGTGCGGAGAGTGACATCTGCAGTGCGCCTTAGCGAAGGCCTGTGGCAGCAGAGGTGAGTGATTTCAATGACCTTGAATGTGCTTTGATGGAATGTGAAAGAAATTGAATTAAGCAGTCACTTGTGGGTCCCTGTCATATGCTACTTCCTGCTTAGTTCAATGAGGAAAGACACTTGAGTAGTAATGAATTGCAAACCTACTGGCAACAAATTAGCCAGTTCATGACTCTTTACATGCAAATAATTGCTCAACAAGTCCTGGGTTAACTGCCCACATCGCTTCTCTTCTCTCACAGGCATAGTTCTTCTTAACTATTTCCTTCATACTGTTTAGGGGAGGAGTTATTTTATTAAAATAAGAAAGAAAGTCCTTACCATTGACTGATCACTTAAACATATACACAGAAGATACGCCAAACACCTCTTTACTTCCTTTGTTAATCTGTGCATCACTCCATTATGAGCTCGCTGGAGGAACCTGGATTCTCTCCACACTGGTTTTCCTCAATCTTTATTCCAAAACGTTCTCCCTAGTTCAGGATTCATGGTTGTTTTATACATTCACACTACCTTTTATTTTAAGATGAAACTCAGTAAAAATAATTATTGTATTTAGTCATTGTATTGCTAACAGACTTTATTGTATAAAACACTTTTAGATTTACAGAAAAAAATTAACAGAAAACACAGAGCTCCCATATAATCCCTGCACACCATTTTCCCTTTTATTAACATATTATATAAGTATGGTTCATTTCTTATGATTAATGAACGAATATTGATTCAAAAATTCTGTCGATTACTTATATTTCCTTAGTGTTTACCTAATGCCTTTATTCTGTTCTGGGATCCCGCGGAGAAAGCCTTATTACGTTTATTTGTTATGTCTCATTAGGGTCCTTTGGGTGTGACATTTTCTCAGACTTCGCTTATTTTTAAAAACCTTGACAATTTTGAGGAGTTACTAGTGAAATATATTTTAGGATGTGCCTCAGTTATAATTTTTCCAGTGGTTTTATGATTAGACTGGAGTTATGGGTTTTGGGAGAAAGATCACAGAGGGAAAGTGCTGTTTTCATCACAGCACATAAAGAGCTGTATTATCAACATGATTGATGATTGTTGATATTGACCTTACGTGGCCAATTGACGTAGTATTTGTCAGGTTTCTTCCTGTAAAGTTGTCCTTTTCCACCCCTTTCCACTATGTACTTTTCAAAGAAAGGTCCTATTCAGAATTGACATTTAAGGAGTGAAAACTGTGCTCTGCCTCATTTAGAGTAGAGTGTCTACATAATTTATTTGGAACTCTTCTGCTCTAGAGTTTTGTCTTCTCCCTATTTATTAATTTATAAAATAATGTATATAATCTGTGTGCACTCACGGACATTATCGTAAATGTCAGGGGTAACTCCAATAATACTTATTTTGTTGCTCAAATTGCTAGGACCTTGGCCCTTGGGAGCTCATTTGGTCAGCTCGTGAGTCCCTTTGATACGTTCACATCAGTGTGGATTTAGTGATGGTTTTTTGGAGAATTTCTTTATTTTTCGTTACTACAACATACTCCAGGCTCATCTGTATATTTCATGCCTCTCTCCTAAAAACAACCATTTTCCCAAGGAGCCCTGGTTCCTTTTATTGGAGAATGGTATTAAACACCAAGAACTGGGCACTAGCTGTGCTCGCTGTTACTGGGGTGTCAATTCTTTCAGGTCCTTTCAGCTGAGAAGGCCAAGAAATATACATCTATGTACAAATTCTTGCCTATACACACATCAATAAATGTTAGTATATGCAACCACGTGTGCCTGTTTACATTAAACGTGGGTTTATGTTGAAGTATCTAACTCTTATCTCTTACCACATGGAGTATTCTAGCTTCCTCCCTTTGCTTTTCTGTCAACTCCCACTCCAACAATTAGAAACCTGGCTCCCACCACTCAACCTCCAATTACTTAATTATTCAATTCCAGTGTATATGTATAATGGCATAAATCTGTACAGTGTAGGAAAACTTTATCAACTAGACTACAGTGCTTATGTCAGTTCCATTATGCCTTTCATCTTAGAGTTCACTCGTTTCCAATGTTCTATGGTCAGTGACTTGTCCTCCTATACCCTTTAGTGAGGATGTGTCACACACTCATTAAATAGACTCTGCTGTCAGTCTGCGTTCCTTCGCGTGACGTCACAACATAACTAAATTTTTTCTTTCATTTGCATACATCAAAGTTTATTTTTTGTGTGAAGCTCAATGGGTTTTTGGACAAATGAATAATGTTATGTTTTATGATTGCTGTATAATACAAAATAGTTTCACCACCTTAAAAAATTTCCTGCACTTTGCACTTTCAACTTTCCTTCCCTAACTGCTGATAACCACTGACTTCTTACTATCTCTGTATTTTTGCCTTTTCCAGAATGCAATATATTTTGAATCATTCAAAGTGCAGCATTTTCTGATTATCATTCTTCACACAGAAATATGCACATATGGTTTCTCCATGTCTTTTCATAGCTTGATAGTTTTTTGTTATTGGTGGTGGTGTTGTTGTTTTTTGTTTTTTAATTTGGTGCTGTAGAAAATTGCTTTAAAAAAAAAGTAAATTCCATTTGTTCATTGCTGCTGTATAGGATTAGCAAGTGCCCTCTAAAGATTAAACTTATATCTTACTTTGCTTGCTTATATCTTGCTATGCTTGCTTATTTGCTCCAGGAATTGTTCTTTTGTTGTTGTTGTTGTTGTTGTTGCTACTCGTTTTGGATTGCTGTCATGTCATCTGTAAACAAAGAGAGTTTTAATTCTTCCTTTCACACCTGTATACCTTTTTCTTTTCTTGCCTTATTTACTGATTTCTGGTATAATGTTGGATGGGACTGGTGAGAGAGGACCTCGTCCAGTATACTGATGAGTCCACTCTCCCT
The DNA here is from genome assembly GCF_004115265.2 of Rhinolophus ferrumequinum. Taxonomy (NCBI): domain Eukaryota; kingdom Metazoa; phylum Chordata; class Mammalia; order Chiroptera; family Rhinolophidae; genus Rhinolophus; species Rhinolophus ferrumequinum. Next base: position 3,653,976 of record NC_046303.1, on the reverse strand, counting down.
TCCTTTGTTCTTAGTTTCTATTATTTTGTTCTGATCTTACTGCTTCCACCTCTGCTTACATTACTCATATATTCTCAGATATTGTCTACTTTTCCCATTACATGCCCTTGACATGTAATTCATATCAATTTCAAATTCCCTGTTGTATAATTCCAAAATCTGTCGTACCTGAGTTTGATCCTGATGCCTGTTTTGTTTCTTGTGACTGGGTTTTTCTCTTGCCTTTACAGTGTCGGTTTTTTATTGAAAGCTGGACATAGTGGATAGGGCAATAGAACTGAAGTAAGTAGGCCTTTGTTTAATCTGGTTAAGAGCTGTGCTGTGTTTAAAGATTGCTATAGCTGTAAGTGCCAGAAGCTTCCGTTTCCTCCAGTGTTTTTATTTATTTTCTTTCTTCTGTTGTCTTAGGTTTTCCAAATAACTTATCTTATGATTAAATTTCAGTCTTTTTTGTGGGCCTGAGTCCCTGGGCTGTGGTTTGTAGCCTTTTGATTTTCTCTCCTTTGATGAGAGACAAGGCCGGGGGGCTGGGTTGGCTAATGTTCCTTCCCTCAGGTCAGTAAGGCTTTGTTCTAGTAGTTGCCATGGAGAATAGACCAGTGCTATGGAGAACTTTCTGGGTGTATTTCAAAAATAGCTATTTTTCCCTCCCAATGTGCAAAACACAAGGGTGTGTGTGTGTGTGTGTGTGTGTGTGTGTGCGCGCGCTGTAATGTGTGAGCTTTCCCCATAAGAAACTGGTTGGTACCTGGAAGTAAAATCCGTGAAAGGGGCCTGGGGAACCTCTCCATGAGGACTAGATACCCAGAAACTTCTCACTTTGAACCTCGTCTGCACCCAGCCCCCAGGACTCCAGGCCAGTCTTCACTCCTACCCACAGTGTGTGAGTGTGCTCATTCCACACACACGTCCCCGTGGACTTGCCATGCCTCTTTAATGTTAATGATATTATGGTTGTAGAATGACATATCCAATTATGATCCGAATCTGCATTTCTCTCACTTATAAGACGCATCTGTAATTCCTGGCTAGTAATTCTTTGTTTTCTCAGCGAGGTGAGTTTCAGTGCTTCCTGTTTGCCATTTTTATCATGAGTACCATTTTTCCTGCCTTTATCAAAACCTGACTAAGGACTTTGGCACGCACTTTTAGAATGCCTGATGTTCATGGTGAAGTTCTTCTCCTTCCTCTTTTTTGAAGCACATCCATAGGCATAAGAATGTAAACAAAGTGGAAAGGGATCCAGGTGTCTCCCTGAAAGCCACGTATTTTCTCTGACATTTGAAGTGTTGAATGGCTTTCCAGAGCCAGTGGGATGGTGCATAGTGCAGGTGCGACAGCAGTTGAATGCGTGTTACAGACCATGAATCAGTTTAGGAGATGTGCACATCCACCTGTCCACCGGCATTAAATAGGAAAGAGTTTTCGCCAGTGCCAAGGGCAGAAAGGGAATGGCTAAGAGAAGACTGCCATTGTTCTGTTGGCAAGCACAATGGCAGCATTGATTTTTCTCATTAAATGGGCTCAGATTTAAAATGAAGCCAAGGGGGAAGGACTCGAAGCAGGGGCAGAGTCCCAGCCACGCAGGACAGGGCACTGGCCTGCATGTCGGTCCTCTAAGATGACCATGCAGCATTGACGGCCTGGACTACAGTGGGCTAAGGCAGCAGGCTCCCAGCCATGCAAGAAATGTTCTCAAAAGGATGCTTGGTGCCAGTTAGATGCCCTGATTGGTACACAGGCATGTAGCAAAAATTTTCAGAGCAATAGTATAAAACTTTTCCGTATAAAAGGATAAGTGGAGGCTGGAAAAAAATGACAAAGGGACTGAACACTTACTGTGTGTGCGTTTGGCCATCAAGCACGGTCCATTCCTGGGGAGAATTTGAAGACACCGAAAAATCAGTCTGTGATCCTCCAGATGTGTCTCCTCCGCTGTATGCCCTTCTGCATATAGGTGTGTCCTTATATTTGCTTATAGACTTTAATTTTTTATTTTATTTTATTTGTGTTAAAACCTCTTTTGTTGGCACCCATGCTTATAGAAAACAGAATTCCTTTTAGAAAATGTCTGCATTACGTAGTCCATAAGTCTTATAAATAAGAATTAAAAGTTATCAAGAGGCACTAGGAATGGAAACAACCTGTTTTGAATGAAAAATAATTATGTACAAGAAGCTTAGTGAAATAGGAAACAAACAAATAAAATGATGGTGTTGGGTGAGGTTGAGTTCTCAGTTATTATTTCCAGGCAAACATAGTGCATTTAAAAAATGCAGACTCTTTACTGTCTTTTCTCTGCAGTACATCTTGCCTAAAGTCCATGGAGTAAAGTCTATACAGTTTGGGCAAGGAAGCAGATTGCCTGGAAAAACTATAATCAGTCAAAAACCATTTATGTGTAAGTGGTAGGATGTATTTCTCTAATACTCAAGAACTCAAAAACTGTATTATCCATACACCATTCCCCAAAACTCATTGCATATGTACTCAAAACTCATTCCAAGTAGGTTCAAGTTAAGATCGTGACTTCTTGATTTTAAGGAAAAAACTAAAACAAAGAAGTGAAGTAAGCAGTGATGGAAATGCAGAGAGTAAAGCATCATCCATCACACGTTTGTTTTACAGTCAGAAACGTTGGTTGCTGTTTAGTCTGTCCAGGCTGTAATAACCAAATGCCATAGCCTGGGTGGCTTCTACACAACAGAAATGTATGTTTTACAGTTCTGGCGGCTGGAAGACCAAAATCAAGGCCCAGCAGATGCAGTGTCTGGTGAGAGCTTCGTGTTGCAGAGGGCTGTCTTTTTCTATAACCTCACATGGTGGAAGGGCTGGGGGCTCTGTGGGGGCTCTTTCATAAGAGGAGTAGTCTCACCCCTGAGGGCTCCACCCTCATGACCCACACACCTCCCGGAGGCCTCACCTCTTAACCCACGACACTGGCCATTGTTTCCACATGTACATTTGGGGGGGACATAAACATCCAGTCCACTGCGATCTCTAAACACAGAGTTAAATGACATCTATTCCTAGAAGTGAATGAAAATGAACCCATATTGAAGCCACTATAAGAGGACCCTGATAACCACGGATGACAGTTAGATAAAGAGAGTTATATCTAAGTAATTGTTGAAAATGTAACAATTGCTTAGTTTGCTAGTTGGGCAGATTTGTGATTCTTAAAGAATGTCGTAGTGGGATTAAGTGTCTTTATATTTTTTCTAGGTGGTGGAGATAGTCTTTACCACTGGTAGGCAGACATTTTACTTTTCTTAGTCAATAATCAATAAAATTACACTTTTTGTTAAGTGCATGAAGTATATATCATTCCTAGCTAAGATATGACTATTTATACTTTGATCAAGCATATTTCAACAGGAAATGTGGAAGGACAGAAACAATGATTGTTATTAACAAATGCCATGTGAAATAATAACTTTTGTGTTCCTATACATGACACATCTGCCTTGATGGTCCTGTCATATATATTTTAGTATCTTTTATTCCTTTTCCAAAAACAGAAATCATTTCAGAGAAGTATCTATTATACCTGTAAGTACTGTGCATTACATTGGTATTTTGCTATTATAAACTTTCAATCTGCTTGCATATGAAGAATGATTTCCAATATTTTAAACACCGAAGTGAATAATTACCTTTCATATTTGGATTTTTTTCTTCCCTTTATCTTCTTTTTCTAATTCTACCTAAGTTTTCATTTTGTAAACAACATGATGTATGTGGATGAGTATCTAATTGTAAATATCATGTTTTTACACACTTCCTAATGTGATCTGCATGTAGAGGGCTTTCCATCCACGTGCCTTTATTCTCAGCTATCTGATGCTTTAAGGACCAACCCATGGAAACTTGTAATAGTAGATAATACTGCACCATCATGCCAGGGGCCCTGCATACGAAATAAAACGTCTGGAAATTTCAAGCCTGATTGAATCTTTGATTTATATGGCATGGATATATGTCTCTGTATTAATTGGATAAATAAAAGGCAACTTGGCTTTTAACTTCCTGGCACACAAGCACTCTTTTCAAGATGATGAGTTATTTATAGGCAAATAATTTAATTGCCAAGGTTAAAGTAGAGACATTCACTTTGGTGACAGTTTGCTCAGAAAAATTCAAAAACAAACTACAAATATTATGTAATATTGACAGTATTATATAACTTTGAAAATATCTCATTTGCAGTTGATACAGAAGTAAGAAAATTGTCCCCAGGGGCACTAGAGGTGTTGCTACAATAGAACAGATGTCAGTCCCTATCATTCCCTGTAAATGCATCGTTTTCAAAGCTCAGGCCAAACACAGATTTATCCCTGATGGATGTAGTTCTAATGCATATATATAAATACAGATACATATTGATGCCAAGTGATTTCCCCCCTTTCCTGACCTGGCCTAACCCACTGCACCCCTCACCTGCTTTATCGCAGTAGCTTTTCTCTAATGGCTCCCGTAACCCTCTTTTCCTACCCTTCATTCTGTTCTTCATGCACGTATGTGATCAGTGATCCCTTTAAACAGAAGCCAAGTCAGGTCCGTCCTCTGCTTGACGCTGGGGGCTTTTTATTCCACTTGGGTAAGTGTTAAAATTCCTGAGTGACCTCTACATAGGATGAACCTGTGTCCCAACTTGTCTGAGGCAATCAGGGTTACACTTGTTTTCCCATCATAACTATTAATCGTCTTGTTCTTAACAGTGCTTCCTCTTGGATCCTAAATCATGTGACCCATCTCCCATTGGTCCCTATATCATGTGCTTCTTTCTTGTCCAGCGCCCTCGCTGCCCTCATTGTTTATGGTTTTTCCTCCACCTCTCCCTTCAAGGATACTCTCCTCTTTGCTATTTTTTAATCATGATGGAAGACCTTTCGCCATCACCTTTACACTTACTCCCCTGGGACTTTATCTCAGGTATCTCAGAGTTTCTCTCACAGCACTTTCAAGCCTTTACTTACATATAACATTGTCAATGAACCTTCTCTTGCTATCCTATTTAAAATGTGATTCCATCCCCACTCCAGCACTCCCAATCTTTTTTTTTTTTTTTTTTTTTTTTGGTACTCATGAATATTGTTCTATCTGCCTCCATCAGAATGTAAGGTCCATGTGGAAAAGGATTTAGTTGGATGTGTTTATTCTGCTTTCCTAGTGTCTTGCTTATGGCAAATGCTCAATAAAAATTTGTTGAAGGAATGGAAGAATGAATTCAATGAATGATTGAATAGGTGTATTTTTAAGACTTATACTTTTGGCATCCCGTCTAACACTTCTTTGCCTAGCTCAGGTTCCCAAAGATGCTTTTATGTTTTTTCTGAAAGTTGTAGAGCTTTTATTTTACATTTAAATTCATAATCTATTTTGAGTTAATTTTTGCATAAGAGTTTGTGGTCAAGTTTTGTTTCTTTGTTTATGCTTTGCTTACTATTTATGTATATTTATTGCCTGTGTATGCCCAATGCTCCAGCACCATTTATTAGAAGTATTACCCTTACAACTGAACTGCTTTTGCATCTTTGTCAAAAATCAGTTGAACATGTACACGTGGGTCTATTTCTGGGTTCTCAGTCTCAACAACTGATTTTTTAATTATGTCAGTCTTTGCCCTTGTGTTGATGTAGGGACCCTTAGGGGCTTGGATTGAATTAGCTTGTTATTGGGTGTTGACAGTTTACATCTGGGCTTTTATTTTGCTGACAAATCCCATTCATTGTTTTCCACACATTGCAATCAAATTACATTTTTTTTATATCTTGTAGTTGTTTATTATTTGGCTAGAGGATGATACGGTTACTTTTTAAAATTTGTTTTGTACCTTTTCTTCTGATGACTTGCTATTGTTCTGGCACTGATTCAGCATGCCACACACTACCATATTCGTGATAACGTTTTACACATCAGCATCTCACAGTGTGTGTTTGGACAAGGACCGGCTCTTCCTGTTGTACAGCCTTGCTTATTTCCACAGGGAAATCTCTAGTGAGAGTGTGAACTTGGGTGATTTAGTGCGTGCATTCTAACTAACCTAAAAACTCTACTTTACGTGCATGATGCACTGCCGTTTGTTGCCCCAAACCCATTATGTCTGTGGTACTTTAGCTAATTTGTACCAAAATGATCTCTTGTGATTCAGCCAATTCCCAACCCTAATGGCAGAGATGTTGAATCAAGCTGAAGTATAGAATTCGTATCTCTATATTTAACAAGAACTCCAGGTGATTCTGATGCAGGTGTCCTCAGGTTAATGAAATTTGCCAATATCAGGACTCCAGGAAGTTACTTATAGCTTGCTGTAAAACCCAAATCCACCACAGAAATGCATTTGTTTATAATTTCTTGTATGTAGAGAATATGAGGGCTTAATAAACAGGGTCATGGTGCTTTAGCAGCAGGCATCCACCTGCACTAAACTATTCAGGAAAGTGTTTATCACCCTCATATTGCCAAAGAACCCAGATGCCAGAAAAATAGGTCAGTTGATCCAGGAGAGCTCATCCATTTCATCTCCTATAGGGAAGTGAAAAACGCAGAAAGGTTAAGAAAAACGAATCTTTGGGTCAGGATTCCTGGAATCAGTGCTGTTGTTACTATGAGAATCAATTTGGGAACTGCACCCAACCTTTCTAAGCTGTTTATTGACCTATATGTAAAATCAGACAAGAAAAAAAAGCCAATCTAGAGTGCTAGAGAAGTTTAAGTTAGGTAACATCTAGAAAATGCAGAACAGTCAGCATGGGACAGAGGAGGCGATCACTGAACGTTAGCTGATTGGATGGCATCACTCAAGCCATGTATGATTTAGAACAGAAATTGAGATTTAAAATCTGTATCCTACTCTTTGAGTAGAATCTGTATTCTACTCTAGTTAAGGTTATTCATTTAATGTCAATGAATAACTCTTGTGACCTTTCAGTGAGACAGTTGGTAATATGACAGCTAATGTGTCAGCTGCCTCAGATACCAGCCAAATGGGTGCACTTTGTCACAAATCTGAAAGCTTTCTAGGAAGTCTCTGAATAACCTTGGAGAAGGTCTCATCTGACCAGAGAGACAGTTTCTTCAGAGGAACTCAGACAGATGTTGGATTTCTTTCTTAGCAGGGATTCAGAAGGGTCTGAACCCAGTAACCACAAAGGACTTTACGTGTAGCCTGTGTCTCTGATCTCCTGAACCAAGATTAGGGAGCTGAAAGAATCCACTAGACTCCAACCTTGGGTAACATTTCACAGAAAAGGTAAAATGATGAAAATGTATATTTCAGCATTTGAAACAAGCTGAGATCTACTCTACCCTGCTCATTTTCTCAAATATCTACAATCATTAATAAAGTTGCTCATCAATTGTTGGATGGAATAGTTGGCTAATTGGAAAAAAAGAGTAGGCCACATCATTTAGAAATTTTGATTAGGAGGAATTTCAAGTATGTGCAAACGAGAGTAGTATAAACCCCAATGCACCCCAAACCCAGGTTAAACAATTATCACCTCACAGCAAATCTTGGTCAATTTACCTACTTTTGTCTGCACCTCCTTTTGATATTTATAGCTTTATTGAGTTACAACAACATAATAAAATACACATAATTAATAAATACAATTTGAAGAATACTGAAATACATATAAACCTGTGAACCCATCATCACAATCAATATAATGAATATTTCTTTCACTCCCAAAGTTTCCAGTTGCTACTTTTATTCCTTCTTCCTAACTCTCCTGTCCCCTGCCAACTCTTATTATGAAAACACCATTGCTGTACTTCTTGTCATTATAGATTACATTTTATAAAATGTGCTTTAATTGTGTTATCCAAATTATACCTCTGGTAACAAGACATTAGTGTGTATTTTTACTCTAATTGTTATCTAGATTGTTAAAGAATTAGGCTTTCATATATATATATGTATGAAAATATACTCAATATATATATATATGTATGAAAATATACTCAAAATGGAGTCACTTACGCTAATATAACATATATATGTATATATACATATATATATTTATGTATACATATATACATATATATATTTATGTATACATATATACATATATATATATATATGTATATATATATATATATTTTTTTTTCCTTTCAGAAAAAGACTGCCTTATATTGGTCTTATGATCATGTGGGAGATAAATTTACCTAAAGACCCTGCAGATCATCTAATATTATGTTCATATAAAGCCCACATAAAAGAGAATAGAACCAAGAACAACCATTTTTCAATTATTTTAACCATAAATGTACATAAAAGTAATCAGTGTTTCATATAATAGTGTCTTTGCTATAACAGATTCTCAAATATTTGAAACAATATACATAAATATTAATTTTGTAAGAATTTATGTAATTGTATATTTAACTAAATTTCAACTTTAAAACTGCAACTTCACAGACTCTTGACCAAAATGAGAATTTTCAGTAAAATTTGTTTTTATAAAATTTAGCACAATTTTACTATGATGAGAAAAGATGACTATAAAACTAATTTTGAAACTTATCCACCCTGACATTTACTATAGTCTCACATTTGTAGCTAAAACCCATTGTGATTGTTCTTAGGATTTACATTAAAAATGTTTTAGAAAGTTTGAAGTGAATAATTTTTTCCCAGTTTTGAGTTGTTCAAGCATGAGAAAATGGCATTTCATTGACATTTAAAAAAGATTCTCCCTATGAATTCAAGTGTTTCAAAAACACCTTATTATAAAACATTAAACTATGACTAGAATATGAAAGGTTGGTTTGGGGTGATATGATATACTTTTCTGAAAGCTTGGTTTCCAGTAAGGATACCTGCTCTCATAGGTATCCAAGTTCCTGAATTGCATTGCTTTGATTTGGTAGGTGTTCAATCATTGACGGTGAATTAAACTTGAACCATTTTTAGACACACGGATTTGTTACAGGATTATATTATATAATAACAGTGCTAATATTTAGAATCCATCATGTAAAGAAAGTATGCTGATTGCACATATTGTATACTTTATAATGTTAAAGAAGAAATCCACAGGCTCAAAATAGAGGCACTTAAGCTAAAGTCCATGATACCAAACCTAGATTTAATAACGGACCCAACTGCAGTTTCAACCTTCTCCAGGACTGTAATCTTAATCAGTCAGCCTGGAATTTTCTGGTGGGTACCAATGAGGCAATCGGTCATGCGGGCCCTCTATCTCCCAAAGGAAGCTGATAAGACCCCTCCTTTCAGTAAGGGAAGGTAATCTTACCTGAAATAACCATTTCCTTTGCTAATAACTTTCTTGTCCTGGCTGGTTTTCGCCGATAAAACTTTCTGTATTATAGAGCTTCTCGGGGTTCCTCTTCACTTGCTACATGCGATGCTGCCCAATTCTTATGAATTGCTCAGTAGAGCCAATTATGTCCTCAAATTGATTGATTGGCTTTTTGTTCTTTAACAACATTAAAAGATTAAGAATATTTTTTCTATATACATAGTTTGACATAAGTATTTAAGGTTATTTATTTAATGTCAAGTTCTGCAAAATAGCTTGGATATTATTAACTTGCAAATTTTGGGATATTATAATTTTTTGAAAAGGTTTATTTGTGCAGTTGTTTTTTTTTTTACTGGGTTTTAATGTCATGATAATAACTTAGTGAAACTAAAGGAATCATGGACACATTGTGTTACTTACTGTATAAAAAAAACAATATTATAAACATTGGGATCAAATAGATACAGGTTTGAACTCACCTCTACATTTCTTGTGTTGTTATAACTTTTTCTACTATAGAATTGGAGAAGGTAAAATATAATTAAATATGTGTATTTTACATTTCTTTGCAGATACATACCATATTTTCTTTCCTTTTTTTAAAGTAAAGTTTATTGGGGTGACAATCGTTAGTAAAGTTTCACAGATTTCAAGCGTACAATTCTGTATTACATCATCTATATATCACATTGCGTGTTCACCACCCAGAGTCAGTTCTCCTTCCATCATCATATATTTGATCCCCTTTACCCTCATCTACCGCCCCTTCCCCCTTCCCTTTTGTAACCACTAAACTATTGTCTGTGTCTATGAGTTTTTGTTTCTTCATTTATCTGTCTTATTCTTTTGTTGTTTTCAGTTTTATGTACCACATATCATATGGTTCTCTACTTTTTCTGCCTGACTTATTTCACTTAGCATTGTAATCTCAAGATCCATCCATGTTGTCACAAATGGTACTATTTCACCTTTTCTTTATTTTATTCATTGATGAACTCTGAATATTTCCACAGCTTGTCTATTGTGAATAATGCTGTAATAAACACAGGAGTGCAGATATCTCTTTGAAATAGTGATTTCATTTCATTTGGATATATACCCAAAAGTGGGATTATTGGAGCATATGGCAGTTTTATTTTTATTAGGTTGGTGCAAAAATAATTGTAGTTCAAAAAGTTAGAAATAATTGCAAAAACTGCAATTACTTTTGCACCAACCTAATAATTTCTTGTGGAATTTCCACACTGTTTTCAATTGTGCTTGTACCAGTTTCCATTCTCACCAGTAGAGTCCAAGTGTTCTCTTTTCTTCACACCCTCACCATTTGTTATCTCTTGTCCTTTTGATAATGGGCATCGTTACAGGTGTCTGTATGTGACATGTGACTGTAGGTTTGCATTTCCCTGATGACTGGTTATGTCGTGCACCTTTTCACTTTTTGTTGGCCATTTGTATGCCTTCTTTGGAAAAATGTCTATCCAAGCCCTTTGCCCATTTTTTTAAAGGTAGATTTGTGTTTTGTTTTGTTTTGTTTGTTATTTAGTTACATTAGTTGATTATGTATTTTTAATATTAATCTCTTATCAGGTATATAGTTTGCAAATATTCCATTTTATAAGTTGCTTTTTCCATTTTGTTGATTGTTTACCTTGCTCTGTAGAAGCTTTTTAGTTTGATACAGTTCCATTTGTTTATTTTTGCTTTTGTTGCCTGTGCTTTTGGCGCCATATGCAAAAAGTCATTGTCAAAACCGAAGTCAATTTTAGAGGAAATCTGCCGATAAATGCATTCAGTCTGTTCCAAGGATAACTGGATTAATGATTTATTTAGTATGTCATGATGCGTCCTACGGGTAAGGCCTCCTGTAAAATACTCATGGGAATTTAAGAACCCATGTTAACTCAAAAGAAGATACCAGCTGATTTGATTTTTTTTTTTAATTTAAACATGAATTTTTTTAATCTTAAGTAATTTGACAGTATGGGTCCACTACCTTACTGTCATTATAACATCAAGGTTATTTGGTTGAAAACTAACTTAAAGGCTCATCATCTAATGAGGTAGATATGAAAGGACATTTCCTCGGAAACGAAACTATTAACATACCTACGAGGTATATGGAGGGAAAAAATAATCAGTTTGAGTTCTTACTCTTGACAAAAAAACTCACTGAAAAATATACAGAGGAAAATACAAGTTTAAAATAATTAACCAAAAGAAGACAACTTTAGATTTTTTAAATGCTTGTAAGATTTTAATTTGCTCCAAGTTGAAAATAAATATATTGCTGGTGTTTTAAGGCACGTAATAAGCAATTATAGTACACATGATAAATTCAGCAATGAAATATTATCAGTTAACAGCTGGAACTTATAAAAGCATAGCACAGTGTGAACATAAAATTAGCTAGAATAAAGCATCTGCTGAAAAATATTATTCTGTGAAATTAAAGTTAAGACATTATTTGCCTTATTTAATAGATTTGTGAAAAAATAATGAGATATTGAAAAAGTAGGTGCTACCTTAATTCATTCCCTAAATTAGACCTTGGTTATAGTTTTGCACAGAAACATTCATTCAGCATATAAATATTGCTAAATAGCCATAAACATCTATTGTGTATTTAGCATAAATTATTTGAAGATAAATTTTATAGCTAAAGTAATGAAAATATATTTAAAGTTTTGGAAACAAATTGCAAATATGGAATTATAATGCCTTCTAAACAATAGTACTCATTATATATGTATCTCCATCTTTTCTTCATGCTTGCAATACCTGCTAGTTTGACCTTTAATCTTCACTCCTTTATAGGAGAAAAGACATGGGTCTCATTTTCATTTGTATGACTTCTAGTGTAGTTCAACATTTCATAAGTTTCTTTGACCATGTTGTAGTGTGTGTGTGTGTGTGTGTGTGTGTGTGTGTGTGTAAAACTTGCTATAGATGCTCTTCTCTTACTTAAGGCCAGATATATTCACTTAATGATTATTAAAATAAGAATATTAACTACTGATATTGCAAAACGTATGTTTTATAATATATTTATCTATGTTATTATTTGCTTTGTATTTACTTTAATTATGGTACCATAATGCATATATTTTAAAATTAATCATATCTCTAAATCTCTTTATTTTGGGGTCCGCATTTGAACCTATGCTAATAAAGTCCTATAATTGTAAAGGATTATATACATTGTTATCTTCGTCTGCATTTTGAAGTCATTTTCTAATTTCACTTTTATGGTATTAAATTCAGTTTTAATTTGAATTTATGTTGTTATCTGACTACAGTATCATTTTTAAAATTTTTCTTATAAGTTATCACACTATTTCAGCACCATATACTGCCTTTTATATGATATATATTATAATAATCTAGGATTGATTACTTTCCAATGATGAAAATATGAGAAAAAGGTATTTAATTACAACATTTAATAATCTACTTAATAATCTAGAATTAAAACAAAGTCTGTGGGTTGGAAAATCCTTATAGTAAGAATAAGAAAATATTAAATATATAGTGATAATATAAGTATCAGAAAAATTCATAAGTAAAATAAAAATATTCTGAGTGAAACAGGCAGAATCACTTCATCAGACCAGTTAGTTGAATTCTTAATAAAGATCTGACAGTAACAGAAATATAAATATCAATAATGCAAAGTGGATATGTGTCAAGAAAATTTTTTAAGAAACAGAAGAGAAAAATCAGAGAGGCATTAAAAAAGTTAGATTAAAATGTATGAGAATAATGCAGTTAATCATGTTATCTAAATATTTAAATCCCTGAGATTTGAAAATACATAGTTATAAGCACATGTGAAATCGATAACATTACCCATACATTAGCTCACAAGGAAATATCAATAAGTTCTTGCAAAATCTAATAAAGTAGAAGATATACTCTCTGTCCTTGTTGCAATAAATTTAGGAATAGAAGTACCAAAGGAAAACACAGATATTGAAAAATAAAGAAAATCAATTTGTTTTGGTAACATAAGAATTTAATCTACAATTGCCAAATATTAAGAAGTGTGATTTTGAACTGCTGAAGATTTTATACCCCAAGGGACATTGGGCAATCTCTAGAGATATTCTGGGTTGTTGAGACTGGGGTGAGGGGAAAAATCCAGAGAGTCTAGGTCAAAAGAAGCGCCCAACATTGCACAGCGTGGTCCCTCCCACAACAAAGAATTATCTGACCCAAAATGTCAGTAGTGCTGAGGTTGAAAAATTATAATCTAGAAATAAAAATGTTTACAGTTGTTTGAAGTATTCAGGGAAAAAAATCAATATTCAGAGGGGAAAGAAAGTGTAAACATTTTAATTGCCCTATAGTTACACAAATCCATGTCAATACATGAGAAGGAATAGATATAAAGTGGATTATTTTTTAGAATATGTATGTAGAGTGAAAATAAAATCCAGACTGACCAGAAATCACAGAAAGAAAATAGTATGTCATAAGATATACATTTTAAAAATATAGGTTCAAAAATATTTATGAAAAAATATTTTAAACTATCAAGAATCAAGTAATTCTTTTTGTTTTCTTATGGTGGCAAAATATGGAGGAATAATGAATTCTATACCATTTCCTTCTACAAATCCAGCATAGCAGTAATTATAAAATGCAACAGATATTGCAGAAAAAATAAGTAAGTAGAGCAGAATATTAGTTATAAATATTGATAAAAATGCCAAATAAAATAACAGTAATCTCCAAGAATATCTAAAACATAAATGTCATGGTTAAAAAAAATCATGATTAAAGTGTGTTTCCAAGTCAGGTAATTGAATGATATAAATAATCTTAATACAATAAGACCACATAAAAAATTTGAAATTCTTGATTTATTAAAATTTTATATATATTCATGTCTCTAAAGATTCTAAAAGCTATAGAGAATGTCATATTCTATATACACATGCACACACATATGTCTATGAGTGGTAGAGAGAGGTATCCTTATTTTCATATTTTATTAGCTGGTTATAGAGAAGTTAATATAGACATTAATTTGCATATGCAGCGAGAAAACATCAAATAGAATTTATTTTCATATTTAAAGGAAATTAAAGTTAAAAATATTCAATCGTAAATAAAAAGTATAAGCATCGATATTAAAGTTGCTATAAATATTTGAGTTTATGTTGTTATACTTGTATAACAGGATAATTCAAGTTTAACATACAAATTTATAGTAAACAAAATAAATAATTTCAAAGAGTTGTTTAATGACAGATATATGCTATTTGAGATTGATAAATCAGTAAAGAGAGAGCATACTTTCAATTGCTATATCTATATCTGTATCTATCTATCTACATCTATATCTATTTATTAAGGTATATAAATGCAGACATGAATAAATAGAAAGACACAGATGATCCTCAGGAAAAAAATAGTATCATAAAGATAAATTCATCCCAAATTCATCTATCATTTTTTTGAAAGGACAAAGACAATTTTATCAGTATAATTTAGGAAATTTTCAATAACTCTAAGCTTTATTTAAAACAAAAATAGGTATTAGAGATAAAGAGAATGAAAATGGGCAAATGTTGGGTTATTCTTACAATCTTACTGGTTTGAAGAACCAGAGGAAAGAGTCAAGACAACCATGACAGCAATAAAAGCACAGGGAAAGCGCGTAAAGAAATCTGCACATTTGACATACAGTTGTGTACAACTCACTTTAAGTAAGCTGAAATCGAGGATATATATTGTAATCTGTAGAACAACCACTAAACAAATAAGCAAATAAGCAGGTTTTGCAAAATGCCAACAGATAAAACCTATTTCCGAATACAGTAATAACACCTATGTTCTCTTAAATATATTTGGGAACAAAAATAGCCCTTTTGTTGTAAATTCATTTGTGCTTTATGGTTAAAAAAAATATAACATCTTCTTCTATCTTTGTGTCTTTTCTTTCTTATGGTCCAGACATTTTCATAAGCATATATTTTTGTAAGTGCATAAATTAAGACATAAAATAAGCTGCTAATTTTATAATCTATGCTTGGATATGAATCAGATCTTCTCACTGCTTACATAAATTCTAAATCTCTTATATTTATCTGGAGGACATACTAATTTGGATTTATCTTACCATTTGATTGATCCCATAGTGATATTTATTTCTCTACACTATGTATTTTCTCTGATTGTTGCTGGTCTTAGAAGTCCACGTCTGGTTTTTGCTATGGCCTGGTCTCTACCTCAAGGATACAGTCAGTCTGGCTTTCTCTGGTTCTGTTCTGGAGCTACTGCCTGCAGGTCTGAGGTCAAGTTCTGACCCATCTGCAGGTAAGCACACCAGTGGCGAACACTGTCTGTTATGGGCGGAAGAAAACTGCCAAGTCTTGATCTCCCAGGAAGACTCACTGTAGAACTGTGTTCTTTCATTTTGAAATATTCTCCATTTTCTGCAATAAATTTTATGGTTATCTGAATAAGAGTTAGGGCCTGAAAGAAGCATAACTTCACATGGATTTTCTGCGTGGTGATTAGCACATGAAATTCTTATCTACCACAGTCACCTCAAAATCCTTCCATTTCAGGACAACAAACAGCACTGAGTATGTCTATTTCACTATCGGATTTGTCTCTGTGCCATTAAGCTTAATGCTTAATGGTGTTTCTGTTCAGATTTTCTCTATTTAATTTCCCAAACTTTCAGTTTTTCTTAGGATGGAATCATGGATGATTGTCTTCATTGTGGTTCCCCTTGCACCATATCATTTTGAAATTATGTGCTTCTGGAATGTGAAACGTGCCTTTTCCAATTTTAGTAATGGTATGTTTCCCCCCATTTTTAGCAGGTGTACTTGCAAGAGTCATCAGTTATATTTAATCAGTGGCAGGGGGGGATAATACAATCTATTCTCATACTTTGATCTTTCCCAAAATGAAAAAAAAAAAAAAGGTTTTTAGTTAAAATAGTTGAACTTAACAAATCCTTTAAGATACGATGTGATAATGTATTGTAAGACCATATTTTTCATTTCATCTTTAGTTTTACATGGAATTCTATCACTGTTCCATCCTTATTCCTACTGGAATAATTTTTCGAAAATAGATATATTGTCATTCTTCCTGTTGTTTTCAGTAAATGAGTAAGTGAAATGAAAAACTATCTTCAGTTGGGACAAGACAGTAGAATCAAATCCATCTTTACTAATAAAACCAACCAGTCAATTACACAGAAAATTACTGTGTATTTTGAAGACAACATGAACCAGCCCACTGCCTGACAAATGATAATTTCTATCTATATGGACATCACTTATGCAGATCTATGCAGAAATCAAAGGGAATTGCCTTTTCAAATATTGAATCATATAGATGACAGTACAGAAAACTTAGAAAGCACCAGCCTTCGGGGTAAAGAACACAGGGAAATTAATCATTTATGTGCATGGGGAAATAAAAATGGGGAAGAGAAAAAATTTAGCAAAATCGATGAATTGAAGCTGTTGATTCAAACTTGATATTCTAATGCAAATTTTATTTAATCAGTGTTCTCTGTGGTATATATATATCCTTGATATTACTATTCACAGATGTACAAAGAGAAAGAGTTCTCAGAGGAAACTACTCTAAGATTGGAATTAAACCAGACTTAAGTTTGAATAGAGAAAGTAAGTCCAGGAATTACTGAATATTTATTTTATTTTATTATTATGTTTTCACTTACAGTAGATATTCAGTATTATTTTATATTAGTTTCAGGTATACAGCATAGTGGTTAGACATTTATATAACTTATGACGTGGTCCCCCGATCACTATATTTTCGGTGTCAGATAAGAGCATTCCAGGTAGGCTAGGATAATCAGCAATGAGTGTGAACACAATATATCATATCAGTATTTGGATTAGCTTTTGAATTACAAGGACAAATGGATCAAGTCTTAAGTCTTTAATAGATTAGTCTTATTATGCTGAGATGTCTTTTTCTCTGTTTTTCTACAAGGAGATTACAAATTCGCAAAGCTCAGCTGCTCTCACTTTAAACTCTTGCTAAGTCAGAAGGTCCGCAGTCCATCAATGTCTCTAAGAGCTCACAAGTTACATACAGTTTTATAGCTTAACCTGCTTTCCCACCTGCCTAAATTATCACCTTCATTTATTCTTGTTCTTTTTCACTATTACATACTTATTGACCACATAATGAAAATTAAAAATGTAAGTTCCCATGCCATTATTGTTCATTTTAGTCTAATCCCTCCAAAGTTCATCCTTGAATTTTATTGGCTTTTCAAAGGTTAAATTCAAGCTAAGCATAAATGAATGTATGTCTTATGTTTACATTAATTTAGTGTGAATTTGCTGTACTCCCCCATATACACACGAATATCCATGCTCACATTTTCAAACTTCCAACCATGGAGACAAGAGGGTTGAGGTGTTAGGACCAGTGATAAATTATAGTTGCTTCTCTGATGGTAAGATTACTGTATTAGCTTCCTGTTGTGGCTGTAACAAATCACCACAAACTTGATGGCTTCCAGAAAGCCATTTTATTATCTTATCATTCTGAAGGTCAGGGTCTGAAATAAGACCTGTGGTCTACAGTCAGGAGTAGCAGCAGGGCTGCATTCCCTGGGGAGGCTCCGTAGCAGAGTCTGTTTCCTTAACTTTCCCAGCATGTGAAGGCTGCCCACACTCGTTGGCTGCCTTCTTCCGTTGAAAAAGTCATCAGTGTTGCCCCAAGTATCCCTCGCGTTCCCATCTCTTGAGTTCTCTCTCTTCTGTCAACTGTTTCCATTTATAGGGGACCTTGTGATTCTATGGAGAATCTCTCCATCTCAACCAGGAAAATCTCTCCATCTCAAAGTCATCGATTAGCAACTGTACCTCTACATGAATCATTTTTTGGGGTGCCATTATTTTATCCACTGTAGTTGACATAGGTCTATTTATCTATAGATTAGAATGATCTTGATGTTTCTCTTTCCCACAATTTCCCAAAGAACTTTCTAAACTAGCATGTGGTTTAAATAAAGAAGAAAAATGTTGGGAGTGAGGAAAACAAGTACTAGAAGCCCCGTAATTAGTTATTTGAGAGTATGCTTTATTGTTTGTTGACTTCTTGCTTCTGATAACAAAGGAAACAAAATGTACAACAAGCATTTATCTTTTTCTACACACAGAAACAAACAGATACACATGCGGCTACAAAGGTAAAAGGAAATCCTAGGACTCAGATCCCTAAACATGTTCCCAATTCTTCACTAATTGCTACATAGAATTCATTCAACATTCTAGGGACATTTTTCTAGATTCTTTGAGATACTTTCTGTAGCCAGTCAGGTTTGTATGTGAACAGAGAGTTTATTACTCCTTTTTTAATCTATAAGAGTGTATTGGTTTTTAAAATTTCCTTCCTGGTGCTTATTTGAATTTAGTTTGCCTCTGTTTTTCCAGTTTCTTAGGAAGGATGGTTGAGTTATTGACTATTGGTTCCATATGAGGAGCGGCAAGCAAGAGAACCCTTTGATTTGAAGTTCTAACTCTCCAAAGGAAAGTCTGTTCTTTTGGGAGGAGATTGGGAGGCCTTTCTTGTAATCTGTTCTTTTCATCCAGGTAAATCTTCGAGCCAGGGCTGTGGAATGGAGGTGGGGGACAACGTCAAGATTTTTCTCTGAGTGACACCCCTTCCCAGGAGCTGAGTGCTCTGTGGGATTATAGCAGCCTAGGGAGATCAGCGTCACTTACAGACGAGACTCCAGAGAGCAATCTCGCACTCTTTCTGTAACGTGAGAATACAAGAAATCAGCCATCTGAAACTTACAGGAAAGCCCTCACCAGAACTTGTCCATGCTGGTACCTTGACCTCAAACTTCCAGCCTCTGGAACTGTGCGAAATAAGGTTCTGTTGTTTACAAACCTCCCAGTGTGTGGAGCTTTGTTTCAGCAGCCTGAGCTGACTGCCACACCAGGCTCACACAGAAGCTACTATGTCCCCCTTAATCTTGTAACTCTTTAGGGTTTTATTCGCTTGCTAATGCTTTTGAGAATATTCTACAAAAAAAAAAATAAAAAAAAAATTCACTTTTCTTTAGTGGGATGCTGTTTTCTGAATTATTTGGTCCATATTACACATATGGGTAGCTTTGATATAAAACTTAATAAACTAATACTTGTGAAATAATGTATTTATCCATTTAACAACCATAAAAGTTTGTTAAGCTGTGATTGGGGACCAGAGTATACAGCAATGAAAATGACTAAATTCTTACCCTTACACATTGTATGTAATAAAATACATAAACAGATGAGTGAATAATCAATTAATTAACAAATAATAATATTATAAAGGACAGAAATTTTATACACAATAGAACATAGTAAGGCAATAATGAATCATTCAAGCTACTATTTTTACATAGAAAATAGTTTTTGAGAGTAGACCTAAAAGAAGTGAGGAATAACCCGAAGGAAGAAAGAGAACTATTTGTGGATAAAGGGGAAATTTTAAGAATTTATGAGCTAAGAATTTTTGAGCAAGAGCAGAGATGTGATGTCTCACAGACACGACACAGTGAAACACAAGTCAGAGAGGTATCTTGGAACCAGATGATGCTGGAAACAAGCAGGTGGGGTCTTGTCAACTGTGGCCTAATTTTTAATTCATTTTAATGTGACAGGAATGCATTAGACAGTTTCTAGAATGCAGTAGATCAGTTAACGGGATAACTTGATCTTGTTATGTTTCAAAGGGAGTGGTCTGGTGCCCTGTGGAGAACAGAGCTGTGGTAATGCAGCAAAAGAGGGTGGTGACTTCCCCTAGAATGGTGAGAGTGTGGGTGGTGAGAAGTGCTCAGAACATTGATAAACTTCCAAGAAAGAGCCAAGAGGCGCTGCCAGTAAATTGCTTGTGGGAGTGAGGAAAATGGAGGTGTGGGGACAGAGCCCCAAAAAGCAGTTTCCAGGCTCTCGGCCTCATGTAGAAAGGTGCTGGCTCAGGTAGTAAATGGCCATCGACTGTGATCAAATGGCCATCAGCTGTGGCTAGTTGGCCGTCAGCTGTAACCAGTGAGCCATTGGGCACTAATATAACTGCCGTGGCTACGCTAGCAGCAAATGGGGGCTAGCAAGGAGATGGTGGCTGAGCCTGCAAGTGGAGCAGTGAGGGTTGAGAATTGTGTGGCTCCTGTTTCCTGTGTCTCCAACCCAGCTGCCAGAGAGAGTATAGTGGTGTGACTCCCCTACCTATGGCTCCGTGGGTGTTCCTTTTTGGCCTCACCATGTCCTGCGTTCTTGTGTGGGGAGCGGGACCAGAGACCTTGCCGGGCGCCCCGCATGACAGGAGGATTCATGGATACCCCCAAGTATGGGAAGATGAGTCCGGTCACTGGGGGAATGACAACTCTTTTTACTATGAGGAGATATGTGGGGGTGGCAGGTTCAGAAGAAAATGAAGGCTCTCATTTGGAAATAAGTGGCAAATGGGATCTCCAGAACCAGTGATTTGGGGATCAGGAAGCTAACATCCCATGGTAGCCAATGAATACACAGGCTCAGACGTGAACTGAAACCAGTTAAAACAGTGTATTTGCAACTGTGTCTTTCAGTTGCAATATTTCAGTTGTGATAATTATTCCCAAAGTGACTGCAGCTGACAGACTCTAAAGAATGAAAATCTAGAGTATGTTATCCGACCTAGCTCGTTTGGAAGCCCGAGAAGATCCTGGTGTGACTTAATAAGGAATAGGTCACCTAGAATGAAGTACTTCTTGAAGCAGAGCTTTGTTTTGACAGGCCCGGCTTTCTACCACAACAGCATGCATTTGGCTTAAATACAGGAACTGTGGGAATATTGGCTGCTTCTAACTGCAGCAACGATGCTGAAGAAAAGGACATAAAAGAAGAGACGACCGTCTCAGGCCTTTGTGGTCTCTGCTCAAGGCAGAATCAGAACCTGAGCTTTCTCTTCCATTATTAAGGGCACGCCGACCTGCTTAATAATTAGGCAAATTTAGCCAAATGTCAGAGAGGGAATCTGATCTTGAAGGCTAAATTACAACGGTAGCTTCCACTCTTGCCATGACTCTGAGTCAAAAATTAGGTCTTTGTTTAGGAATAAATGATACTCTCAAATTTTGAAATAGAAAGATTTGACAGGACTCTACTCCAAATGCCATTGTCCCTAAACCCCACTCAGTTCCTTATGTGCGAAGGCAGACATTTTAGATAAAACTAGTCATTTCCGGTTTGAGGCCCTATGTTTGCTTTGCAAAGACACATAAATTGTCCTCATGCACCAATCTCTGCAAACCTTAAGCACCTCCCAGATCTCTACGTAGTGCCCGACAGCAGCCTAGGAAGCTGCATATTCAGAAGAGGTCACTGACAGAGTCAGCCTGGAAGAAGGGATCTCACCCAGATAAGAGCAGTTTTTTTTTGTGTTTTTTTTTTCTAATTTATATCATCAAAACCTGTGCACGTGTCAGAGGATGACTTCCAATGGTGTGCAACCTGGCAGGGAAAACAATTTTAAATAGTGGGCAAGAGCACCCTCTTTCTGACAAGATAGGAAATAAAATGTAAATCATACCACAGGAGGAATTTCATAAATTATCAAACCTGAAAATATGAAGGGTAATGATTTTTAGCAGATCCACAATTAACTCCCCGACTTCCTTTGTCCAGAGAAGAGATGGTTTAGGAGAACGAGTGGGACAGTGCAGCTGAAGGTGTTCAAAACGCCAATGGTTCATTCCATACGTGCGTGCCAAAACTACCCCCCTGCTCACCTCCGTGACAGAAGAAAAGAAGCAAAAAATAAACAGGAATTGATCTTAAAGGCTCACCTTCCCCTCATCGCGGAAACGTGTCAGTTTTCAAGTCTTTTCATTTTCTCTCCAAATGCTTGTGAACCCCTAAAAGGAATTTATCTAAAGTCAACCCTATGAAGGAGTTTGTCTACTAAGATGAAATCCCACAGTTAACAGTGATTAAATTCAGAATAAGTTTGTGACTGTTTGCTGACAGAGTCTCTCACATGTTCTTCACTCCAGGAAGAGTCATAGACAGGACTGTCAGCCCCTCACTGTGCTCTGTACTCTAGGAATTATACTCTAGGTTGAACTGGGTTGGGTTTCTGTTCCATTTTTACTAGTTTTTGTCTGCTCAGTACTCAACCCTGAAATACTGCTCACACTTTTATTCTCTGGCTGGCTTTTAATTATCTTTAATGACCCAGCTATAGCACCTGGATGACAGGCTGATGTGTTCTGAAAGCCCTTTCTGCTAGACATGCTCTTAACATTTCCAGTGCCCAAAGCAAGGATAGACATGAAGACCCACATACAATCAAAATATTTAAAACTATAAATTAAGCTAATAAAGTGTTCAATAAAAAGTACCTCAGATTACTAGAATAACAAGAAAAGCAGCATAATAACAAATTTAAAACTATGTGCAGATCTGTACTTAACTCCACCAAAAATTGGCAAAATATCAAAGATTGTTGTGTTTGTTTATTTATTTAATTATCTTTTTTTTATTACACATGTCTGGATAGTCTCTTTATAGACAGGAGATAGTTGAATGAATAGTAAAATAAATACATAATGTATAAACTTATATGTGTTTATTTCATATAATTTATTTCTTTTACTTTCACTGTAGCAAAATTACAAATTATGTTATCATTATCAAGATATGAAGGTCTGACAATTAACTTCATGGACTTTATTGCAACGATGTTGCTAACCTTTTTTGATATCAGAGGTATTATTCATTATGAATTTGTACCAACTGGACAAACAGTTGACCAAGTTTACTATTTGGAAGTGCTGAAAAGGCTGCATGAAAAAGTTAGACGACCTGAACTTTTCACCAACAATTCATGGTTCTTGCATCACAACAATGCACCAGCTCACATGGCACTATCTGTGAGGGAGTTTTTGGCCAGGAAACAAATAACTGTATTGGAACACCCTCCCTACTCACCTGACCTGGACCCCAATGACTTCTTTCTTTACCCAAAGATAAAGGAAATATTGAAAGGAAGACATTTTGATGACATTCAGGACATCAAGGGTAATATGACGACAGCTCTGATGGTCATTCCAGAAAAGGAGTTCCAAAATTGCTTTGAAGAGTGGACAAGGCACTGGCGTTGGTGCATAGATTCCCAAAGGGCATACTTTGAAGTTGACCAGTGATATTCAGCAATGAGATATGTAGCACTTTTCTAGGATGAGTTTGCTAACTTAATTGTCAGACCTTCATAGTTATGTAATATGTGTTCTATTGAAACTAATGGTGAAACTGATTAAAGATTCATATGTATATTCCAAATGTACAGCATTTGCTTGTATCTTCAAAAATACTGCTATTAAAACTTAAAACATTTTATATAGTAGGTTTTCAAAGTTATTTTTCTTTTAATATTTAAAATTGCTGATTAGAATAGCAAGGCAAATATAAATTATAACTAATAAATATTTAAAATTTAAATCAAATGTAAATACAGCTAATATTTTTCTTTTTAACTTTAATTAGATTTTATTAAATATTTTATAAACAGTCATTCACTTTCAAGGTCAATGTTAAGACTCATGTAAATAGTCGATATAACACTTTTAAGCATGTTTCTGATAGAACTATATTATACAAATTTAATAGTATATAAGTTGTTTAATATTCTGAAATACTTCTGAGGAGTATTTCTTACAAGTAGCATAAATATAATAGGTTCTTACATAATTGATTATTATTTCTAAGTAATGCACAGCATCTATTTTCCAATTTGTGGTTCCCAAGGTACTTAGGAATTAGTGTGGTCATCACAAATGTCATGATTTATGAAAAAGATTTAACTAGTTGGATAATTTATTGTTCCTTTTAACTAAACACATCTGCCAATCAAACTCTTCCAAACTTGCCACGCTGCCCCCTCTATGAACCTGACCTATATAGGGTTTATTTAAATTAATTGTCGGTTGACCAGAAGTTCTTGTCATCGTCTAGCTCTGTTGGTACAGGTACAATGCACAGGCTTTCATACCATTGTTTTTGCGGGGAAACCTAGGGTGAGAGACATGGAGAAGCAGGTGCCTGGGGGGCCGAATGGTGTTCCTCACAAGCATGAATGTTTATGGGATGGATCTCATTGAGAAGCAGTGAGCGCGAGATCCTGAGTAATGGTACTGCCTGTGAGGTCTGCATTCCTTCATTATCTATTGAGCTGTCCATGCATTCAGTTCCTCAGTAACTTATTCATTTATTTGTTCGTTTGTACAAGGAGTGGTGACTGGTGGGGCCGTATCACGCAGAGAGACAAGGATAGGCGCCCTTCTTGTCCATATCTAAGAGTTGTAGTGTCCGTTGAAACCTGGTAATAAAAGACATGTTTTTCAAAGACTTACTTCACACTAGGAATATCCTCATGCATGGCAATACGATGTCTCTTACAAGTTGATTGTCATAACAACTCCACGACACAGGCAGTCTGAAAATCACTCAGGACCCACTGAATTAATACATGTGAGGGTTGTGTTAAGGAACCTGCATTTTTAGCCAGCTCCTTACTGCTGAACACAGTTTGAGACACACAGCCCTACACCACCACCAGCTTTGAAGCCCAGGCCATGTTTTATTCCCTTTGCTTACTGTGAGCCTGGCCCACCGCATGCGCGGAATAGCTGAAGTCTGGGTCAGTAAGAAGCCAGTCTGACTTTCCATAAACAAACGCTGACTATTGCCTCTCATGGCAATGGTAACAGGATATTCTTCCACTAAGAAAAGGAAGAGGTTAGTTTTGACCAGGCAAAAGCGGAATGTCCTGAGAGGTAAGAAAAGTGGTGGCAAGTACATTCTAGAATGAGAGCAAGTCTCTGCATAGTTATGATGTTTGCCTCAAATTTTACTTTATTAAAAAAGAAAAGTCACAGAAGCAGTAGATAGAACAAATTTTTATTCTGTTTTATGATATTAATATAAATCTTGGTTCTAAATTGGAAAAAACAGATTTTTAAAAACTTATATGGGCAATTGAGAATTGTATTTTAATTAAGCAGGTACATATTTTATTTTAAAATCATATAATTCTATTTTAATAACTAATGTTGATTGCAGAAATAAAATACAAAAATTAGAAAAAATATATTTATATACATATATGTATGATTATCTATTTACTTCTGTACCTATCAATTCTGCATGAATTTTTATGAAAACTATTTTAATATATTTAGCATACTTGATAAGAATTTATGCATACATTTTGTGATTACTGTACATTCCACCATCAATTGTAATGTATAAACTATACTTTCATCAAATTTCATAATAAAAGTTTGTTTATCTCCAATATTTTACTACGGCATGTCTTGTATCTAAAATTTCTCCAAATGTCCATAATTATGTTCTTAAGATAAATTTAAGGAGATGGCTCCCTCAAGAGCACACACCCTTTTAATGTTTTTGTTATGTGTTCTCAGGTTGCCATTCTACAACTTTACACTATTTTCAGTGCCATCATCAGTGTCTGAAAGTATCCTGGGCTCTCATTCTTGAGGTATCCATCTTCAAAGTAAGCCTTAATGCTTTCTTGGCACAGCCTGAAGCAGGAGATGACCTGTAGGGAAGAAAAATCACATAAAAGGCTTTGATCGCTTGATGAACTGTAGTTGTAAGGTCTGTTTTGGACCACATGACTTAGAAATAAACCTCTCTAACTTTGTGTAAGGAGCTGCTTACCTGGTTTTGTTCCCTCTCTGGGCCAAGATCATAACTGCGCTACTCAGAGAGTACCTGTGTAGCAGTTATATACGGTCAGTGCTCCTTGGGGACAAACAAAAAGGAATTGAGGCAAGGTCATTGTAATTTCCGAAAGTGATTGCAGTTCACAGCCTAAGTCTCCTGGGTAAGTGTCCCGTGTACACCTACAGACAGTGCACTCCTCACGGTGCTGCCACAGGACAAGCAGAGTCCTGCCTCTGAGCTTTGCAGCTGCTCTTCCTTCTGCCTCAGAGTCTCTATTGCCAGGGGTCGTCCACTTTATCCTTTCAGTCTATTCCATTGGCCATTTTCTGAAGAGATTTTTCTTATCGCCTGCTTTAAAGTAATGACGACCGAGTATTAAGTTCAATCCTTCTTCACTCAGAAATAATAAAAAACTGCAACCAAGATAATAGACTGAGACTTCCACTGATTTGGCCAAAACGTCTTACGTTTCCCATATGCTCTTAGTCTAGATTGGTTTGTTGTTTTCTTATATTGCAGCCCTTATGCTTTTTTTTTTTTTTAATTAAGCAATTGTTTCAAATTCTCTTAAAGTATTTAATGTTCCGGAAGACAATATATTCTTCTAACGTTCTCTCTACCTTTGAATCATGCCCAGAATCACATCAGCTCACCCCATTTTCATTACCATCGTCCTGGACTGGCACCATCACCTCCTACAAAGACCATTGTAACAGACACCTACGGATTTGCCCTGCTCAGCGGGGAGAGCTAGTGTTTAAGGCTCAGTCCTGTGAAAATTTTCTTTCAAAATAATTACAAGTCCTTCCAGAATGCATCTTGACCACTGCTCTTTTTCAAACAAACCAAGAACTTTCTCTTTTATTTTTGCATATGTTAAAAGTACGTTTCCTCCTCTGTATTTCTAACAGTCCGATTTAGCAAACCTTCCTGCACTACGGGGTAGTCAGTTACTCTCTGCCGGATAATCCCACAGCGCAAGTTTTTATTGCTATTGTTCTTACAGTCCACCTCCTTTTCAGATATTTGAGGCAAAACAATGACAAAATGTGATCCAAAGATACTATTTTCAAAAAGATAAACTCATGACTCTCATACAAATAAAAAGTAAATGAATGAATACGTGTGAAAAATGTTATTTAACTTGTTATGTTAATGAGGCATCCAGGAAATTATGACAGCAGGTAGGAAAAAAGCTAAAAAATACATACAAATACTGGGGGTGCCAAAAAAAATGTATACACATGACTTGTATTCACCTTTTGTTATTGGTAATATTGAGTATTGCAATTTTAATTGTTTTTTTTTTCCTTTCTTAAAATGTGCGTATATATTTTTTGGCACCCTCTGTAGGTGATCAGGGATGATGAAATGAATTTGCACACAGACAGTTATAAAGTACTCTAAGGTGATCAAAGATGCAATACAACGCAGAATCAGAAAGCTGGGAAGGCTTTCCTGGACCAGAAGTTAGCAAACTTCTTAAAGGGCCAGATAAGGGTTGGCTTTGCCAACCATGAGGTCTCTAAGGAAACTACTGGGCTCTGCAGTGGTGGCAGTAAAGCACCTATGGCAATGTGGAAACAGATGGGCATTGCTGTGTTCCAATAACACTTTATTTACAAAAATGGGTGGCTGGCGCCTGCAGGTGGTAGTTTGCTGACCCCTGCACTAAAATAAACCAAACCTGGCATTCCATAGGACACAGCTGTAGACTGAATGTTTGTGTTCCCTCAAAATTCACGTGTTGAAACCTAATTCTCTACATAATGTTATTTTGAAATGGGGCCTCGGGGGAGGGGCGATCAGGTCATGAGGATGGCGCCATCATGAATAGGATTAATACCCTTATAAAACAGACCCCAGAGAGCGCTCTTGTCTCTTGGGTCTTGTGAGAAGATGGCCGTCCGTGAACGGCCCCCAGCACGACCTGACCATGCTTGCACCCTGGTCTTGCTTTTCCCCCCTTTCATGTCATCTTCCTTCCATTACTTCTTTAATCCAAAATGTGTAAAAGAAACTGCATAACTGTTATTCACTGGGGCACTTGAGACCGTGCTTCCCAGCCTGTGGTCAGTTTGACTCAATTAAAGTCATAAAAGTGCTGTGCAAGTGTGGACGTTTCTAATGTCGACAAAAGGAAAGGTGAAAAAACAAAAGTTGGACAATAAAAGAGATGCAGGGTCCATCTTATTAAATACTCAACTAGGTGATATATCTTAGATATATGTATTTCTTTACTCATTAATCCAATACTTTCCAATGAAAAGAAAATGTGAGCCATATATGGAATTTTAAATTGTGTAATAAAAATATTTCAAAAAGTAAAAGAAAACAAAGGAAATGATTTTTGTGATATATTTTTCAAAACTTAACCCAGCATTAGAATTTCTCCATTAGTTATATACATATAATAAAATATTTTACATTTTTGCACATCAATATTTGGTATGTATGTAAGTTTCATAAAGTGTACAGTGGAAAAGTAGAGTCACATATCCAATTTGTTCCAAACATAATTAAATGTTTTCCAGGAACTGAATGACTATTAGTTTCTAAATTGAAATTAATTTAAAAAGAATCAGTCCTTCAGTCTTACTAGAGCCATTTCAGTGCTCGGTAGGCACGTGTGCTGATGGCTTCTTTCTGGACATCACTGAGCTGCCCTGACTCCCTCCTGTTTCTCTCCCTTATCCTTCCCTGCTTGAAAGCAGGAGCCAGATGCCATCAATCTAAAACAGATGCAAAAGCAGGGGCCCTGAGAGACAGCAATGAGGAAGAAGCAAATGTGTCTCATCCATTTCAAATAAACTAAGTGAAGCCTAACTTTCTGCAAAGTGACAAAATGTAAATGATGGTGAGGAGTTCTTGAATGCAGGTGTAAATGGGCACTGCACACGTGTACATGTTTGCACGTTTGGACCTGCTTCACCATCTCCAGCAGCTGTATGCAGCATCCATACGTGTGAGGCAATAGGCCTGGATTGGAATCCCAGCTTACCCCACTAGAGCTCTCTGATCTTGGGGAAGTTAACTGCATTTATCTGCCCTTCTGGGTTGTCATCTGGAAACCTGCACCTACCACTCTAGTTTGTTCTGACAATTATATGTCTGATGGGAGAGGTGACAGCTTTGAAAACCATTGTGTTGATAACCTTATAATTGCCTCTTCTTTGGTGCTCTTCTTTGTATGCAAAGCCCTTGGGACAAAGGGGCACTTCTTATCTGTCCCCAAAGCCTCCTACTGATCTCTCAGCAATTTCAGCAGGACCCAGGATTCCATGAAAATCCACATTCTCTTTCAGGATAGATGCATAATTTCAGGATGCTTCAAAGGAAAGAAAGACAATGGGAAAATGACACCATTTGTGGATTTAATGGTCCTTTCGGTCACCAGCTAATAGAGCACCGGACATATCTCTGAAAGTCTTCAGACTCACTCAGGAAACAGATTGCTGGCTCCTCTACTTGAGGCGGTTTTTGCCACACAGATAGGTCCCTGGGAGACCCTGGGCTCCGCATCCTTGTTCATGATTTAGCTGGTGCTTTAGTTCAAATCATTAACCTCCCTGTGCTGCAGGGTTTGTTGTTGACATTTTGGTGGTGGTGGTTGTATTTGCATAGTAAGGACAATAACAGTGTCCTTATAACTCCTAGAAACAGTGTGAAAATCAGATACTTCGGTGAATATGTCAGCATGTTCATTTCATGTTTGTAAAGCTCGCCACAGGGAAATTTGTGTTTTTTTTTGTTTGGTTGGTTTTTATTTTTGTTTTTAGTTGTGTCAGGGGTTCCCCAGGGCTTCTATTATGGCCCCAAGCCAGACAGGTTCTCCTAGGACACAGTACAGAGGATAAACAGAAGGTGGATTATGGTTGTACAAAATCAATCTGCACAGGGCCTCCCTCCAAAGCATTCTCACAGCCTCCTCTAGGCTTTGCACATCCTGACCCCTGTGCTTTTCTGGAAATAGCAACAATACGGAAACTGCTGTCCAAAGCAGTTCAATGGCAATTGGACTTCTCCTGAAATTGTTAATGCCTTATTACAATTTTTTTCAGAGCAAAAGTTTATCTATTAAATGTGTATTTTATAAAAGTTCATCAGTGAAGATCATTATGGTTTCCTTAATTGAACTTTTAATTAGACCACAGAGATTATGTTAAATGTTTCCTTTGATTATGTGTTGAGTACTGTGACTCCTTGCCCTCTAGAAAGAGCAGAATTGACATTTACTTCCTTATCTCCTTGAAGGCATTCGGATAAGGATAATTTCATTAGGTCCTGTCTAAATGCTGTTTCATATCCAGGCCCCAGAGCTAAGAGCTAAGCAAATGGCTTTCAATAGACTGCACAATTTAGTCTATTCATGTAGACAAATTAGATTAATCACAAAATTTAGGAAAACTCTGCAAAAATCCATAATTAGGAACAATAAAAATATCTTTAACATTTGTGTGAAAAAGATGATCACAGTAAGAAAAATAATACTTGTATAACTGATACTCAGAAGACAAGTGTGATTTCTTGCCAATTTTGAGTGAGTTTGCCAATGGGAAATGTCAATTACATGCTGTTTTTGCCTTCAGGTATTTGCTTCATTATCCACGTAATCAATTATTTATTCTGTGGTTCAAACTGATTTGCCTTTTCATAACAAAAAAAATATATCTTAAAGTTGTACTATTCTTCTAATATTAATGTGATCATATCACACAAATCAAACCTGAATACGATGAGGAAACATGGAAGTTTGACATTAAATGATGGACAGCTAAAAGTTTGTGAAGTCCAGCTATCAAGTTGCTAAGACACATTAGAGCAACTGGCATGATTGAGTTTTAATGAAACATAAAGAGAAAACCAGCATAAACTGTTAAATATATTTTGTTGGATTTTGATTTCAAGGTGAATTCTTATAAATGAAATTGGGAGGCATTCTGAGCTCAACTTCTTATCCCAAATCTTTGGGTCAAAAATATTTGATCTCAAAACCTGTATTGAAAACTTCATGCCATGATATGGGTCCACGTTTACAAAGTGGGGAGAATGATCATTTTAAAGTTTTGGAAAGAAGTATATACACGTGGAAACTTTTCCACATCTGAAATCATGGATGTATGGTAAATGGTGAAACTTAAAACATATGCATTTAAGGAAGATCATACATAATTATATAATCTTAGAATAGTCTTTTATATTCTCGCTGTAGTGACACTCACTCAGAATTTAGCCTGCATAGAGACTGTCTCCCTCTGTGTATTTATTTGTGTAGCTATTTTTTCCCCTTGTTGTTAGAAAGGCTTATCCTATAGAGCACAGATTGGTTTGTCATCAGTAAGTATGCTAGGACGACCTATCTGAATTTTATTGCTTAATGCAGGAACCCCCTTTTCGGATGATATGAAGGGTATTTCTTTGCTCTTCTGTGACCTGTTTTCACTGACACAAGCAGTTGTGGCAGCACATCCTCTTGGTGCCCACGACAACTTATAACTACGAAAAATAGAAATTGTTTTTAATTTCCATGCCATAGTGATTTATTTCAGGTAGGGAAGGTCTGAAGGAAAGTAACAGGTAGTATGAAGACTCTGTATCTGCCAAAGCCAAAGTTTTGAAAACTGAATCAAATAAACTCCTTAAAAATGTCAGTAAGACTGAATCCTTAAATTCATTCATTTCATTTCCTGCCACAGACTGGGCAATAAAATGTCATCATTAAATCGATATTGTGTTAGGGAGCCTGAAAGGTTAACATGAAGCTAATTTGCACCCCCTTTCTTCCTGTACATCAAGGGGGTGCTGGAAATATGAGCCAGCACTCCGAGATATGGACTGGCCTTCCAAGGTGGCTTGGCATTAATCTCTCAATATCCAGAAACACTTTTGAGAGGGCAAATATCTGTATTATATTTATATGTCTTCTATTCTCTCGTTTAATGACACCAGCTATAAATGATTCTCAACAAAGGTGTTTAATGTTGCGTTTTCATTTGGAGTATTGAGAATGAAAAAGAAAGATGGAAGGAAGGAAGGAAAGAGGAAGGAATGGAGGAAGGAAGGGAGGAAGGAAGGGAAGGAAGAGAGATGGTTGTGGAAGGTTGAGGGAGCAGAGAATGGAGAGAGAAGGAGACAAAGATATAGGGAGACAGAGAGGCAAGGAGACAGGAAGCGCTGTGTTTTGCCAGAGTTGTGAGAGAAGAGAATGCATTAGTATTTCTCCTTGCAGCCAAGAACGACAGCTGGCCCTGGTCTCTTTAGGGATGTCAAGGCGAGTGATTCCTATGGCATGTAATCTCTACAACCTCTCTCTGTCATCCCTGAGGATTTAGCCAGTTCCTGTCTTGGCAGAGTTCTTAATACCAAATCTAAGCATGTGCTTAATTCCTCTCTGAAAGCACTTTGCTCCAGCATGGACACATGCCAAAAACAAAATGGGTGGATCCTTCACAGAGGCACATTTGTGTATTTATACCGTAAATATTTATTGAGTCCCTACTACGTGCTGGTGACTGCTCCAAGCTCTGGGGACACAGCACGGGCCTGACTCTCTCTTCTCACAGAGCTTACATCCTACTTGACCTATACATCTCAGCAGAGTTTTTGTCAAAATAGTTTTTGTTTAATGGACGGTTTATCCATGTCAGGGACTCTGCATAATTAGGCTTACTTCAGACACAACAAGCAATCTGTAATTAAAAAGCAAAGCCATATGAGATCAGACAATTAAGTTCATGGACTTGTTACAGCGATGTTGCTACCTTTTTTTGATATCAGAGGGATGATTCATTATGAATTTGTACCAACTGGACAAACAGTGAACCAAGTTTAGTATTTGAAAGTGCTGAAAAGGCTGCATGAAAAAGTTAGACGACCTGAACTTTTCGCCAACCATTCATGGCTCTTGCATCACGACAATGCACCGGCTCACACGACACTCACTGTCTGTGAGGGAGTTTTTAGCCAGGAAACAAATAACTTTATTGGAACACCCTCCCAACTCACCTGATCTGGCCCCCAATGACTCCTTTCTTTACCCAAAGATAAAGTAAATATTGAAGGGAAGACATTTTGATTGCATTCAGGACATCAAGGGTAACACGATGATAGCTCTGATGGCATTCCAGGAAGAGAGTTCCAAAATTGCTTTGAAGGGTGGTCTAGGCACAGGCGTCAGTGCATAGCTTTGCAAGGGGAGTGCTTAGAAGGTGACCGTAGTATAGTCAGCAATGAGGTATGTAGCACGTTTTCTAGGATGAGTTCATGAACTTAATTTTCATATCCTGTATGTTATTCAGAGGGTTTTGTACCCATAACTGTGCTAAACTAAATTGTTTAAAACTCAAAACTAGTATTTGTTTTCTAGGTGAGGAAAGTGATTAAGAGGCAGCTTGCTCCAGAGTAAAGAGTGCCAATCAGGAATGCAGACTCAGCTGAGGAAAGCTTTTGTGCAGTGGGAGTGACTACCAGGCCAGGTCATAGCTGAACTTCACGATCGTCTTTCTTTCTCTACTCACTCTTGTATTTTCTGTGACCACTTTGTTGGTATCTGTTAATGACACCATGTTCTTTTTGATAACTTATCTAATTGCGCTAATGCAAGCAAACAGACTGATTAGTAAAGAGGTGTCCTAAACTAGGCTACAGAAAGCCCAGACTACTCAGATAAATTCAGTGGGTGCCTCCAGGGTCCAGACTTTCTGTTTTCCGTTTGGTGAAAATGATGAAGTGACTGAATTTTATGCATTCCTGGGAAGGGATGTGGGCTCAGGGGAGTCTTGATGTTAGCGTAAACTATTGCTACTTCTCTATGGATTAAATAGACTTAGTTTCTTGTTAACTCAAAGGCCCTTGATCTCAGAAAGCACTGATGGGATTCCTGTCAGGTCATGTGAACAGAAAATGTGCTACGTGTATGCCCAATATATGAAGTGGGTACTAGGCCCATCTCTTTATATGAAGCAAGTATATTCTTCGTGTAAGCAGACATGGCAAGTCTAACAATATGTTCTCAGGTCTATTTAAAACTTTTTGAAAAGTTCTATTTAAAACTTTTCACTTCTACAATATTTTGCTAGTATAATGCTGAAGGAAAACAAGAAGCAATCCCAAATGATTATTGGGACTATGGTAAAGCAAGTGGAAGGTAGTTGGGATAGGGGAGAAGGATAAGGCAAGACTCTGGGAATGTAGAAGAAACTGAAAGAAACCATAATAATGCTTGTTGTCTTCGTGGAACAGCACTTACATTTATAACTTCTTGATTGCAAAATGGCACAGATACTATGTGACATAGCGAAAAACACTACGGAGAGTAAAGACAAGCATCGTCCAGTAGACTAAATGTTCAGAGTCCCTGACATAGACGAAATAGTTTACATTTAGAAATAAACCATACTGATATTTGAGAATGAAAGAAAAGGACAAAATTGTAATATGTTTGTTCATATAGGAACCATATTGAAATATGCAACACAGAAAAAGGAAATTTAAATCACATTAATGTAAATCTTAAATATATTTAATGCTTTTAAGAATTACTCAATTAGAATGTTGTTTTTAATTCTCTGGTATTCTACAAAATCGAAAAATGTAAGTATTTATAGAGACTTAGAAAACATAATCTAAATTTTGAATCCAAAATGAGACAGATAGGAAGACAGTGGCAATAACGGCAGAGAAGGAGAAAGATGGTCGAGTACAACATTACTTCATGTACTATCGAGAAGCTTCAATGTAGAAAGACTAGAACGGAGCACAATTACAATATCTGGTATTAATAGGCCCATTAAAGATAATTTTTTAAAAAATTGACTATTTTAAGGGTGACAACAAACTAAATAAGAGCAAGCGGCTACTTATTCAGATATAATTATACCGATGGGTGGCTTTCGCTGACTTAAAAATCAGTAATCACTTAGAATGGAAGAGTGCACGTGGAAGTTTGTTCAGGTAAATCCTGGTGGTTGGTTAGAAACATCTATGTCACTTATCTAATCATGGCTGATTTTATTTCACAATCTAATTCTCACCTTGGAAATCTTTATGTATTTCTTCGTTTTGTACTGGTCTCAGTCTATTCATAACCAATGGTGTGACTGAACCGAATTTGTGATTCTTATTATGATTTCAAGATGCCCTTTAGCAATAACCGGGAAACTTTGAAAATACAGTGCCCCCCAAAAAATGTATACACATTTTAAGAAAGGAAAAAACTGTATTAAAATTCCGCTGATGGTAACCACTTTGAGCACCTCTTGTAATTGCAAAAGTCAAATATGACATGTATTCATCTTTTGTTATCAGTATATATTGAGTATTACAATTTTAATACAGTTTTTTCCTTTCTTAAAATGTGTATACATTTTTTTTTTTTTTGGCACCCTCTGTATAGCTTTATTTCCTTCCTATCCTTCAGGATACTTTAAGATTTAACTATGAAATACATTAGATCAGAAGTTGTATTATGCTACCTTTTCAGAGAATTATCTGAGCAGAAAAATGAGATATGAGTGTATACACGGAGTCAATCACGCTGTCCTTTCAGAAGATATTTATGTCTCCTGATAAACTGATATTCCTCCATATGATGAAAAACACTAAATGATAATACTGATGGTTTCCTCTCTAATTACCCATTAATACTAAGTGACTTTATCTTATACGTTGACAAAAGCCATGGACTTTACATTAAACATATCTGGAAATAAGAAATAAATTCTTTGACTTGAAAACATCGTGTTCTCTTTAACTCTGTGTGTGTATGTATTAGTGTGTGTGTATGTGTGTGTGTGAATTTTAAGTGAGCTAAAAGAACGTTCCTACCCTAGACAAGCTTCGCAGACCATGATATAATTAATATGCCCTATGTTGGTGTCTTTTATTATTTATCTGAATATGAGTTAACTTTTGTGTAAGCATTGACATGTGACTTGTGCATCAAAATGTCCAATGACAAAGAAATATGCACCAAAGTCTCAAGGAGATCATTTAAAGATTATCTTTGTTGTACTTATTATGTAACAGAGAAATGTAATGAACAAAAATGTTCCAAACATTAAAGTATCAAGGAGTATCTAATACAAGATGATAAAGGAGCTTAACCACTGAGCCTGTGCTGAACTTCAGACGAGCAGACAGTGTGCCCAGTTAGGCTGGTGGAAGTAATTTTGAGGGGACATTCCAGATGATTTAAAGGTTGTCCTTACTCCGCTAATAGGGGGAGCCCAACTTTTGACATTCGTGGAGAAGAGTCATGGGATCCTAGCATAGCTTGGTGGCTGAAGACATTACAATAAGAACTCATTTTCACAATCACCTTGGATTGTTTTTGGCATCAGCTTTTCCTGCAGTCCTGTGGAATCTTAATGCTGGTTCCTACCACGGTTCAGAAAGTATCCAGGATGAATTTTCTCCAAGGGAGAGATCTGGGAAACAGTCACCTCCCTTAATTTTTTATTTTATATTTATGTATATACTGATTTGTTAGTAAATGTATTTGAACTGTTACTAATAAGTGAAAACAAAAATAAGGTTGATGGGATGGAATGTTTAAGCTGATTTGTTTTGTGTAAGGGAAGTGCATTCAGGCCAGGAACTGCTACTTTGCACCCCTTTGGGGTTCAGGATGTTCATGTCACTGACTTATCTCCCAGGGTTCCTCTGACAGAGACTGAAACAACAGCCACTTCACCGACCACCAAGAACTCGCGCCTAGTAACTGTATGTGCTTTCATGTGGTGAAAATGACCTGTCCCTTGTCGTGAGTAATCTCGATTTGGGTTAACTTTATGAGAAACTTTACTGGGAAAACAAGAAAGGACTGGTTCTCAGCACTCCGAGTCTAAGAGTAAGTGTATCTTAAGTAACAAACCAGATAAGTGCACACACATGTGTTTCGAATGTTTAAATAAAAAAAGCGAATTGGATAAAATGAAGTATTAAACGGGCATAAAATATTTCCCATGCTTATGGGACATAGGTCAACAACATATTGAAAGGTAAGAAAGATAGTCTAAAATTATTTGTATCAGGTCTTTATAATTGTTAAACTTGTACACATAGTGATAGAAATGGGAAGATATTCATCAAAATGTTAAGACTCAGTAATAGAATTATAGGTGATTTTAAAAATTCTTCTTTATACATTTAACATATTATTAGAATTATGAAAATGTATTAGTTTCACAATCAAAAGCATTCAAGCTCTTTTCCTTTTTCAAAGACAAAAATAAATTAAGTAAATAAACATGTAAATCAAATAGTCTTTAAATGACACTATTGAACATAAAAATTATGATATTTATAGACTAAGACATCAAAATGTCTTCTTAGGTTTATAAGAGGGTAGGCACTTGTCAGTCAAACATTTTGCACCCATTTAAGAGAAGCTGGCCCCCTTGATCATGTATGTGGGACTAAAATATACCTCCTGTTTGTCGTATTCTGGCTCAAATGGAGGATTGGGAAAGTGAAAAACGCTCCCAACATTAGATATTTAGAGGAAATTCCAATGTTATGGAGGAGTGCCAAACTCATTCCTTGGTTTTAAATTATCCGATTTAATGAAGTACAGAATATTGATAATTCATTCTATAAGCAGTTTAAAAAATACACAGTATCTAAAATACAGAAGAAAGCTTTAGTTTTAAATCCCAGGGCTTAATAGACTGATAGTTTGGCTTTCCTGAGCACTTTAATATGCTTATCTCAGTGGCCTAGTAAAATGTCTTTGGAAAACCCTTACCTGTGGTGACATTCATACTTCAGTATTATCTTCACATGTCACATGTGCAAATTAGAACAGGTGCAAGAACTGTCGATTAGAAAATCAAACGGGCTGGTAATGGTATCCTCTATGGTACATCGTCTCTGGGTATATCTTCATTACTTATGTAAAATAAAGCTCCAAAATATGCCCAGTCGCATAAGTGGTTCTCCAGCCTCAGTGTGTAGGGCAGTCAACCTGGGAGTATGTTAAAATACTGCTTTCCGGGCTCTGCTCCAAGATGCTGGATTAGCAAATCTAGAAGACCCTATAATCTGCAACTGTAGCAAACC
This sequence comes from Rhinolophus ferrumequinum, assembly GCF_004115265.2. Lineage (NCBI taxonomy): Eukaryota > Metazoa > Chordata > Mammalia > Chiroptera > Rhinolophidae > Rhinolophus > Rhinolophus ferrumequinum. The sequence continues at coordinate 3,615,908 of NC_046303.1, read as the reverse complement.
CCCCAGGTAATCTGAGGCAGGGATTCAGAAGCCAAAGACTGAGAATGTTGTTCTGTAGATTTATACAGGGTTCCTTTCTTGAATGTATCCACAAAGACTTATTTTATTGAAATGGCATCAAAGTAACATTTTCTTTCTTTATCGATTATGTCTTCTTTTTGTTTAGGTACATATATTATGAGCAAAGCATTGTTTGGGACACTGTAAGGAATAAAATAAAAAAATACTAACTATCTAAACAACTAGCAAATTACTCTGTAATTTATAAATGAGTGCATACTATAGTGTTCTGTAGGTAAAATGGAGTTATAAAATCAATATCATGGAATTGATATTGATTAATTCCATTTAATTGGAATTAATTCCATTTGATTGGAAATTCCATTTCCATTTGATTGGAAACAATGGCTCCATGGGATAAGAAACAACTGATGAGTTCTTCATTCAGGGATGGCTGTAAAATTTTGGATATACTCAGTTCTGTCTAACTTATATTGGAGAGTGAACTTAAATGTGATTTGTTTTGTTTTTGTTTTTTGACAAGAGTCAGAAGAATGTTGAAGCATCATTCAAGAATGTAACTTCGGAGTTTAGAAACTGTGGAAATATCTGATGTTTCTTGGGAGGAGAGTGAAAGATTCAGTGATGTGTTTTAGAAGGAGATTTCTCATAACCAAATGGATGGATTAGACAATGGAGACCAAAAGTGGAAAGGGACTGATGGTGACAGTAAGAATGGGGACATAAAATAAAAATATATATAGGGATTCAATTAGGAAGTAGATTTGAGGGATGTCGTGACTGCTTAGATGCGAAAAACACACAAAAAATGGGGGGGTTGAAATATTCTGAAATGTCTATCTTAAGTTGTAGAAAAGATTAGTGTATGCCATTAATCTAGATGAGCGCATATTAAGGGAAGTTGGAGGTGTGTGATAAAAGCAATGGGGCATGCTGAATTTCGACCTTATGCCTTTTATCACACTATTGCCTTTCTATCATGCTTAAGCGAAGAACATCTCATTATTCAAGACCCAAGCTAAGGATGGAACCTTTTCGTATTCTATGGAATCTTTTCTAGTGTTGCATTCCTGATTGAGAAGCTGCATATTAGCATAGTCAACAAAGCAGAAACAAACTGACCGTGAGCCTAATAGGCCACCCCAAAATGTGCCACTTTGGCATGTGGGTTGTTTTGACCTGAAGGCAATCAAGCCCCAGCGGATTCAAGAAAAATTTTACCTCTTCCTAAACTATTAAAATAATTTAGATAGGGGACTGCCCTAGTAAGAGAGCTATAACTAGAGATAACCTTTAATCTGAATGACCTATCTGTATGACAGGACCAACATTTACTTACGAACTATGTGCTCTGCTTATCATCCTCTGAAATACCGTCCTCCCTTTTGAAGCCCGAGAGCCTTTTCCACTCCGTAGCTCAGCATGGCAGATCTCAATGGTTCAATTGCCTTTCGTCTCATATTTTTATGGGTCTTTCCCTTGTACGTATGGAATTAATTTGTTTTTCTCCTGTTAATCTACTCTTTGTCAATTTATTATACCAACTAAAGAACCTGGAAGGGAAGAAAGGAAATTATTTTCCACCCTTACAAAACTCTATAATAAACTCTATTGAAGAGGATACCATGTAATGAATACTGAGGATTTGTATACCCTCAGAATCATCACATGAAATATTTGTCTCTTTTCTTTGCAGACACTAGAAAAGTGAGAAATAAGAGGCAGGATTATTTTGCATATCTCTTATAAGTAGTTTCTCTATCCTAATTAGAAAAGCTCAAATTACACACACACACACACACACACACACACACACACAATTGTAAAAACATACTGTGAAATTCCCATTTTCTGAAAAGTAGAAAGATGGCTATAAAGATGTTTTTTTTTTTCATTTTTAAGTTTCTTATATTGCTGTGACTTTGATGTCAATATTCCATAAAGCACCTTCTGGTGCTTTTGATATGAAAATGTGATTGCTATTGAACATTAAACAAGGGATGCTGGTAATTTTATGACAATTATGTTTTAGCTTTCCATACCAAAACAATGATAATCAAATCTCATGCTTGAGAACTTTAGCTGATTGTCATAGGAAGAAGCATCGTGCCACCAATGGCGTAATTATAGAGGAGCATTAATGGGATGTTTCACCTTCCTCTGAAGCGGAGGCTAAGTCATTGTAACCAATATAACGCAGCTTTGGGCTGATGGGCTGATGGAGCTTCTCGTCTTGTGCTCAGACGTATTTGCATTATATTCCATTTAAATCCCATGTATTATAATTCAGTTACATTTCCATGTTTAAGGAAATGACTTGATACTCCCATCTGCTACAGAGTATATGGGTCTTCTGAGAATAGAAAAAAAAAAAAAACAAAAACTGCTCTTGTATGCCATTTCACATATCCTCAGAGTGAGATGTGTTCTTATTTGTACAGGATTCTAGGCAAAATTTCTGCTTTCATTAGTTTTTTTTTTTTTTTTTTTTTTTTTTTTTTATCTCTCCTACCAATAAAATTCTTGAACCCATGTCAGTGGAGAAGAAAGACCTTTTCTAGTCTCCAAGAAAAAAAATGGGTCAATGCCTGTAGATAGATAAGAAGCTAAGTAGAAATCAACAGCAGAAGTTACCATAAAATTTATTTTCATAATATACTAAAAATAAGGGATGCAAGAAAAAGTTTTCCAGGGTCTGGTCTTCGTTTTAAATATTGCTGTGAGCTTTGTGTACCTACCTGTGAAAACAGCATATGCAAACTAGCACCATGCCTAAACTAAGCAGGGATTTTTGTGTTAAATTTTAAAGGTGATTTTTGCCAGGTAAGATTTCAACTTGTGAGTTAGGAGATGCTTGTACAATACAACACATACATGTCTCAGTCTTAAAAAACATATCTATCTGTCTGTCTATTTATCTAAAAAAACACATCGAATGTTATTACATTTATATTTGAAATGTAAAATGTAGAATGAAGCACAGACACGTGGTGATTTCTCAGATTTCATTTGTCTAATGAAATCTCAGTCTCCCACGTTGAGTGCTAGCTTATGAATGCAGATTGACTTCAATGCTCGCTCTTTTCTTTCTTTTTCTCTCTATCCCTATACCACACCTAAGGGCCTATAAATATGTATAGAACACGTGTTCAATAAGTGGTTGTCATCTGGACAATATGAGACTTTAGTGGTTAAATATTGAAGAGTGGGATGGAAAAACTATTAAAAATGCAGTGTATTTAAATGGCATCATAGAATATACTTTGGCAGGGAAAATAAAGAATATCTATTTGAATCTTTTCATTGATTATTGAGGAAACTGAGAGCAGGGAAGGTTTTCTTCTTGCCACAAATTAATTTTAGGATTATATTGCAACAGATTAAATATTTGAAGCAGGGACTTTTTTTAAAGGAATCCCAAATATGTGCGATTGTGAAGAACACATTTTTTCTTAGATTACGTATAGTATTTGGGGACAAAATGAGATCACAATCTAATATCTGAAATACATTGAAACTTCATTATGTGCCAGGCACAGGGCAGGCATTTTACACATTATTTCAGATTTGCTGGCACCAAATTCTCAAGATATTCACCAGAGAATGTCTTGACTTTCTTTTCACTCTTGAAGCACCTGAAGTGTTATTTTAACCCTTACAACATCCCTCCATGGCCGATATTGTTATTCTATCGTGTGCTAAATATGATCATTTTGTCTGTTTTATCCAGTTTTGTCTGAATTCCAGCCTCAGTTACATTCCTTCTAGATGACTCTGAACGTCCCCAAGAAGGCCCCCATGCCTACCGTGAGACGTCGACCTTGACTTCATTCCCGAGGGCCAGAAAATGCCTTGTCAAAGCAAGTTCTAACGGCAGAAGTTTTTAGTATGTTGCCAGTGCCCACAGTGGGGTGCTCACCCACATACACGTCGGAGCACTGCCAGTGCTCATTGTCCCGAAGCCCATGTCTTTTCCTGAGGTCGCTGAAGCCTCTGGTTCTCTTCACTTAAGGGTGATGAGAAGCTTGGCCCCTGGCTTTGCCTGGCAGGCCTCATGGGAAGAAGCTGATGTCTCCACCACAGCCTTGGTGTGCAAAGCCCATCTGGCACCGTTTCCTGAGGGAGTCAAGGACTCAGGACCCCCGGACCTGCTCTTCTCACATGCATATCTGCGTCCCAAGCCTGGTCACCTCCATGTGGAAGCCTCCTTACCAGGGCCTCAGCTGTGTCCCTGCACTCTGACTCAGAATTTTCCCACCCCTACCTCTTCTCGTCTCCTTCCTCCTGGTCCCCCCACCCATAAAACTCAGGGACCTTTTATTGGGGGCTCACTCAGCAGTAAGATGACCCCCCCCATGTACATTACGTGTCTTCTGAGCCCCACCAGGTGCCACTTAGCAATGGGACACCGAGGGGAAGCTTCTCTGTGCCTCTCACCTGTGCTCTCGCAGTGAGTGAGTACTTCTGGGCTGGATCACTGCTTTCCGTTGAACGTGTGTTAATTGATTGCCCACCTGTGAGACCATCAGGTTGTGACAACCGACACGCGTGCTGAGAACTTGCCACCCATCCTGCCCCCACCCCAAGCTTTTGGTGTGAATGCTTCTGAAGGCTTTTCTTTCTCATCATCCTGCGGCGGGTTCAGGGAAAAGCTGTTTCTCTTTCCGCTGACTGTTTTATTGGCCGCCTTCCTCACGCTTCGCCTCGGAGCGCTTGAGGCTGGAGCAGAGGCCAATCTATTTGGCAGGTACAGTTTCGAGTTTTAAACCGCCCCTTCACCTCTGGTCCCTTCTTTCTTGAATTTATGTGTGCTTTTAACATTTTCTTTCCTCTTGAAAAATTTTGGCCAAGAGCTTTCATAGACATGTATGCCCGGGATTCTCTGATTCGTTTGTATTTAAGGCATAGAATCAGCTATGCCTAAATCCAGGGGAAAATCAGCTCAGTGAAATCTGGATCTCTACTATATTAATAAAAATTATTGTGTTCTTACATAGCGTTCCCATTTCAAAAGATATTTCATATCATTTTCTCATTTCAGCTTTCAAACAACTGCAAAGGAGGTGAGAAAATACTATTTTCTATACGGCAGATAATGACCAGGCTCAAAACCATTTAGCACCCAGCTTATGGCCTTAGGGTTTGTGAATAATGGGCCATGGGCTTGAATTCAATTCTGACAGATAAAATCCATTTTTATTTCAACTTAACCACGCCATGCTGTCTTCCAGATACATAGTTCCCAAAACTGAAATAAGAAGCAGAGTTGAGTTTTTTTTTAAATGATAGGTTTGAAAAGTGTGAGTTAGCAGGAAAGACTGTGTAAAGTAGCACATCTGGTTTCTCTGTCAAGACCCTGCATAGAACACTGGGGAGAGTTGCACAGCAAGTGGAAGATACAATTTTATTTCAAATGACAAAGAAATTCCACAAGTAAAAATTGAGTGAACTCAAATTATAGGCACATACTGGTGGCACCCGTGTTAATGACCATGGACTATGGGATGGCTCCAGGAATCAGGTAACAAGCCCGCTAAGCATGCACTTTGAGATCAAAAGGAACAATTTCGAATTTCGCAACTCTTTCTTGTATCCACAATTCATGTCACAAGAGGAAGTATAAGTTAATAGATGTTATGAACACCTTAGGACATCTCTTTCGATCTAAGTTTTAGTAACTCCCTCGGATATTTCTTGGTCAAACTACAATACGAATACATTATTCTCAGTAATACATATAGAACCAAGTCACTATTTTATTACTTATGAATATAGTAAAAATGTGAAAGGGACACCGTGAAACAGAATCGCACAAAATTAACCTTAAATTTCAAATGTCTATATTTTACCTTGCAAGCACATTTTAAAAATATGTCCAATGAAACAGATTATCAAAAATGGTGAGACCCAGCTGAGGTCTTTATATTTCATATCTTTAAGGGTAGATGTTAGACAATGCCTCCTTCAAAAAGCACCTATTTTACACATTAATTATCTTTCCTTTGATGTATTCTTAAGTAATATTTTAGACTGCTAAAGGTATAAACATTTGCTAGCAATCTCAACTCATAAAACTAATTAGAATAAATGTTTCTAGCATCTGCTAATTATTCTCTTATTCCTCTTATACAAAGCTACACATATGATCCATCTAAACTCTTTATTACAAAACAAAAACAATTCCAAAGTGGAAGAAACATCTGTTGCTCTGTTATTCTGGTAACTGTGCGAAAAAGATTTACCTAAATAGATATTTCCAGTGACTGGGGAGTCAACTTATTAGATAGTTCTAAGTAACAACAGGTTGGATTACTTAAACGTTATTTATCCCACTACCTCCATCATTCTAACCTTCAGGTATTTTTTCCAAGTTTTTAGTTTGTTATACTGCAGACCCCAAAATAGATTTTAGTCATTAACTTTTGTGCCCACTTAATAAAGAATTTTATAAGAGTCATTCATTCTTTTATTCACAGTTCAGATTTTAATATCTCTTCTGTTTAAAATTGATTTCTGGGAAGTCACCATTGACTAATAAATAAGACGTTAGGCCTGCCCTCACCTAGCTGAAAACCAAAAGGGGAAGAAAGATGAAGAAATGTGAAATTTTTGTTATATGATAGCAGTTGAGATAAAGGTATTCAGAATGCGCTGGCAACTAACTCAGTCTGGATAATGGGTTACAAAGGGGTCACAAAGGAAGTAGTACTTAAGGGCATGTCTTGAAGCTACAGCGTGAGGGCTTCCTGATTTTGGACACAAGCGTTTACCATCACGAAGCTGTACTCATTTGCTTCTGTTTTGTCGATGGCTGCTTTCACACACTGCAGTGGATGACATAAGTAGTTGTAAGCGTATCACATGGCTCACAACGTGGAAAATATTTACTAGGTGTCCCCTTAGAGACGGAACATAGTAAATATTTTAGACTTTGCAGGTCAATAGGTTGCTTGCTGCCGATATTCAATTTGGCCATTAGAGCAAGAAAGACTCTGGACCATCCCTAAAAGAAAGGATATGGCTGTGTTCTAATAAAACTTTAATTACAAAATCAGTCAGCAGGCTCAGATTTAGTCATTGGAGCAGTAGTTTGTGAACTTTCGGCCTAGATAAAGTGACTGTGGCTATGTATATAGAAAGGCATTTTACATAGGTTTTCTTTTTTTTTTTTTTTCATTTTTAATACCAAATGATGAAACTAAAACAGGGAAATAAGATGATGAACACATTTTTTGTCATACCTAAATTCATGCTTTGATTATCATTTTCACCCCCAAATTTACTTGCCCAGATTTTTAATTTACTGTCTGTAAGTTTCAATGTTCAGAAAGCCACCAAAAATATTACAATGAGCACAAAACTACCCTTCAATTACATTCACTAACTACATATTTCTCTCTCTGTTAGATGTTCTAACACTTTATTTCTGCATACTTGCAAATCTATATTCTAAGAATAAATTTATTCTCCTGCATCACAACAATGGACTCACAGCGAGTAACAAAAATATACACCATGAACCCTTAACCCAACTTCCTTCCAATGGCGACACCTTATATAACTTGCATAACTGTAGTAGAATAGCAAAACCAGGAACTGACATTGGTGCAATACTGTACACGAGATTACAGACCTAATTCACTTTTTACCAGAATTTACAGAAAAACATTTCGGCACAAGTGTGTAGCTCTATGCATTTGATTCCATGTATAGAGTAGTGTGAACAGTACAAAAATCAAGTCAGAGAATTGTCCCATCACAGCAAAATTCCCTCAGATTACTCCCTTATGCTTGCTTCCACCCCTGCCTCTGTACCCGGTCAAACATTGGTGCATTCTTCATCTCTATAGTTCTGTCATTTTTTAAAAATTGTTATAGGAATGGAATCATACTATATGTAACCTCCTGACTTTTTTTTTTTCTCTTTTTTTCACTAAATGTAATGCCCATTCAAGTTACTGAATGGATTCCTAGTTTGCTCCATTTGATTGCTAAGTGTTATTCCACTCCAGGGATGCATTATCAGATTTTTTATGCCTTTGCTTGTTGAAGGATATTTGAATTGTGTCCAGTTTGAGGCAATTAGAGCAAAAGCTGCTAGGAACATTCATGTACTGGTTTTTGTGTGAACATAAGTTTTTGTTTCTCCAGGAAAAATGCCAGAGTGTGATTGCTGGTTATACGGTAAGTGCGTGTTTAGTTTTATTTAGTTTTTTACAAAAGGGAACTTCCCAAACTATTTTCCAAAGTCACTTTTACATTCCCACCAACAATGTTTATGGCATTCAACTTGTCCGCGTCCTTGCCAGCAGTTGTCACTGTTTTTTAAAAGCCATTCTAATGTAGTGATTCCTTATTGTGTTTTCAGTGTGGACCCCCTAAGAGCAAGGTGCTTGTTTGCCATCTGTGCATCCTCTTAAGGGGAGTGCTTGTTCATACTTTTATTCATTTTCTGACGGGGTCACTTGTTTTTATGTTGTCTAAGATATAATTCTTTTGTCAGAGAAGTGGTTTGAAAATAGTTTCTTCCAGTCTGTATCTTGTGTTTTATCCTTTTAATGGCGTCTTTTTCTGAGACCAAATTTTTCAATTTTGATAAGTGTAGTTTATCAGCTTTTTTAAATGATTATGCTTTTGGTGTCATGTCTAAGGATTTTTACCTTGCCTCAAGTGCTAATATTTTCTTTTATGTTATTTCTAAAAGCTCTGTTGTTTAGAGTCTTACATTTAAATGCACAGTTTGTGTTGAGTTACTTTTTGTCTAAGATGTGAATCTTAGCTTGCTATTATTTTTATTTTTTTGGCTTATGGATGTTCAATTGTTCTAATGCCATTTATGAAAAGACCGTACTTCCTCTGTTGAATTATATTGGTATCAATATCAAAAATTAATTGGGCATATTTGTGTGGTTCTGTTTCTGGATTTCTGTTTCATCGATCTATGTGTCCATCCATTCACCAACACCACACAGCGTTGATTACTGGAGCTATGCATGGTAAGCTTTAATACCAGGTAGAACGATGCCTCCAAGCTTAGTATTTACTTCTAAATAATTAATGCACTCTCTTAATTTCTTCGCTGGAATACCTCTGATAAATCCTGCCCAGAGACCTAGACTGATCAACGTTCCAAATTTAAGGTCTTTTGAACAGGAAAACTCATAATCTGTTTCCACACCTGGAATTAACCCAAAAGATATATGTACACATACAACTTAATTTGGGATATGATGTGTATCAAAATGATTAAATAATTAAAGAATACCTTATTTATAAAGTAGCATACTCCACAGTCTCTAAAATTATATTGGAGTTCTACAAGTGCTGGTGCCATGAAAGTAGGTCCTCCCTCGGCCACCACCTGCCATGTACCAGGGTTTTGCATGCAGATCTGGGTTTGACACTGCATATTTTAGGAATTGGCTTTGTTGGAGAAAAGGGGACTCGTAACAGGCCAAGATCAGCTAAGAGGAAGAAAGACAGGTTCCCCACCCTCCCATGACTCCAGACAAGCAAGGTGGAAGGGGGGTGTTGTCTGAAGAAACCTCAGCTCTATTGACACGAGAGTCAACATTTTCCCTTGACATCAGGCAGTGGTGAGAAATGGACTTCTCAGTGGAAAAAGGATTAGACGTCTCTAACGGCATGCAGTACAAGTTTGGGTGGTGGCTATTCATTCGAACATCCTCCCAGCACCTGTAAATTGTGGGGTCCATTGACTGTGACACTGTCTTCTGTGAGGGCGGAAGCCACAGAGGCTGTGGAAGCTGTTTGGTTACACTGCTCTCCTAACCGCGAATACCACCAATCTCAGCTATCTATTAGGTTTTGTTTTGTTTTGTTTTGTTTTTTCTTTTTGTAGCTGGTTGCAGCAAATCAGAATGTAGGGGAAACTCAGTAAGGCAGCATTAGGAGGTGCTATTTATATGATTTAGACTTTGAGCTAGATGATTTAAAGGAGGATGAGGAAATCGAAGTTAGAACTGGATTGTATACTGTCAAGATGCAGGACGAGTCTGTGATTGAGCATCTTAATAATTTTTATCTAGGAGATGGGAGGATTAAAGTGGGATTAGAGTTGTCATTGGTAAAGCAGCAACAATCACTCAGAGACAGATAGAAGATAGACGAGAAGACAGACGAGGATGTTTAGTCATTTTTGCTGTTTGCTGGGCGGGCATGTCAATGTCTTATTCGCATCGCTTAGGTGGCGATCAGGACTGTTTGTCTTTTCCTCAAAAGCTGAACAAGACACTTAATGACCAGATGGAGCAGAGGAACTCAGTCATTTCCTTTATGATCAGACCAGGGACAATACACACCCTGTTTCTCCCTGTAATCAGGGCCCTTTTGGGAGAGACATGGAGAGTAATCATCACTAAGAGAGATCAAGAATGTTTTCATTTCTCTCTCTCTCTCTGTTTTGATTTCCCCTGAAGAGGCCAAGTGTTACCTGGGGAGATTTGGATTATTAAAACAGGACAATCTAAACAAGAACACTAAATTAGAAGTGAGGGTTCAGAAAGAAGACATGATTATTCACAGACAAAAGCAATGTGTAATATCTCCTAATTTAGAACAGGTAAAGTTCCAACACTATTACTTAAAGAAAATAACTACATCTCTGGCAGGTAGACAGAAATATGTGCATTTTTGTAACTAGACTGCAAACATACACACACACTGTTAGTATCTGTGAAGACTGATTGGATACTTGGGGCAGGGCTGTAAATACACATGGGAACCTTTTACTTTTAATTGCATATTGTTATTTTATTTTTTTCATGGATGGCATGTATTATTTTTATCATTAAAATCTGGCTTGCATGTAAAGCTTTTACATAATGTATAATCTTAAGAGGGATGCTTTTGTATTTAGATAAACACAATTTTCTTTGAGTAATATGAACTGATTAATAAGTAGTTATTACGGATTATTTTACTTAGTTTACTTAGTTTTACTTAGTTATTCGGTTCCATTTTATGAGAGAGGGTAATGGTGTGTATAATAAGATATAATAAGATGAGGTTTCCTTTTTTGGGTATTCAGTTCTTAGACTATTCATTCACAACTGAGTGCCAGAATATGATGGTATTAGTTTCTTGAGGCTTGTGTAACAAATTATCTCAAACTTGGTGTCTTCGTAAAGTAGAAATTTATTCTCTCACAGGTTTGGAGGCCGGAAGTCCCAGTTCGATTTCACTGGGTGGAGATCAAGTTTTCGGCAGGCCGTACTCACACAGGAGGCTCTCGGGAGAATCCTCTCCTTGCCGGTTCCAGCCTCTGGTGGCTGCCAATATTCTCATGCTTGAGGCTGTGTCACTCCAATCTCCTAGTCAGTGGATACACTGCCTTCTCCTCCCCTATGTGTCAAATCGCCGTCTGTGTCTCTTACAAGGATGTTCATGATTGACTTTAAAAGTCACTCAGATAATCCAAAATAATTTCCCTATCTCAATATCTTTAATTTCATTGCATCTGTGAAATCTCTATTTCCTTATCAGGTAACATTTGTAGATTGGAAAGATTAGAACCTAAGACCTTTGAGTAGTCACCCTTCAGCCTACCGCAGTGGCTGTCTGAGTAACTAGAAGAAAGACAATAAGGGTCACTGAATACTCTAACACCTCAATTAACACAACTATCCAATAACATACACAATTATGACACCAGCAAATTCTGCAATCAAAAATTATCTCTTGGTCAGAGGTGACAACAGAGAATTCACAATTAGCCATAATTTCAAAAACAATAAGTTTGCTCTTTTTAAATATTATCTAGATGATTGCCCTTAGTTTCAGTACTTTGGGAGTGTAAATATTTTTTTCAGTGTAAACTAAATTTCTGCCTTGTACCATCATTTTTCAGCCTAAAATTTCATAGTATTTGCATATAATTCTATTAAACTTAAATACTTCAATTCAATATCAGTCCTGTCCAAACTGTATGGCAGGGAAAAAAAAATGAAAATCTCATGAAAGTGTGTTTTCTTAACTTTCCTTGGCCTGAAAACAATTCCATAATTCCCACACATATACAATTAAATATATAATTTTCAGCCAAAATTACTTATATTGTTTTTAGTGACTAGTTTGACTAATTATATTCACAGAGAGAGGTTTATGATTAGAAAGGAATCTCATTAATATTATAGTTTCCACAGAAAGAGCCAATGTAAAATAAATAGTATACTTACTCACAATTATTGACCTATTTATCTTAGATCAGGGCCTTGTTCCTTCCGTTCTTACTTATACATTTATAAATGATTAGTGTTCAACACGTAATCAATACATTGGGAGGAAACCCCAAGGACTAATGTCAGACTAATTAAAAATGATGTGTGCAGTGGTGTTTTGAGATCCCCAGGGGTAAACACATAATTGATACATGATCTTAACCAAGCATTACCAAAATGGAGCTAATTATGTCACTTAAAAGCAAGTAATGGATATTGAAACTAAATTGCAAACATTTATTTGGAAACTCAATGAGTTATTAGTGCAGAGCCATTCACTGTATTATAACCCAGTGGGGTAAGAGAGTACAGTGAACAATGTATTTGTGGAGTTGCTATGGGGTCTCCTTATTCCATGTCTATATACACAATCTCCTCCACGGGCCAGATTTATCCTAGAGAAATTATTGGGATTTTCTTTCCAGGTGACTAAGTAATTAAAAAAAATAATAATAATTCACCTCATAAATAAGAGCCAGGTTAAAAAAAAGATTAAAATCTTCACATATAAAGCAACAAGAAGGGTAAATAAATCTTGTCAATCAATATAAATAATTATTGTCTTAAATTATCTACTAAGACTCAGTGAATACAAACAGAAATCACACAAGCCATCTTTTTTACTAGAAAGCGAACAACTTTAGTTTCACTTTTCCTTTCACTATGTGATTGTTTTCTGTTAGGGATATCAGATATCTATTTTATTGGCTATCTTTTCCCTAGAGCCTGGCACATAAACACTAGATGAACTCATGCAGACACCCGCCTAAGAGCTATTACAGGAATAGTACTGTATTGAAACCAAACCCTGAAATGTGAGACCCTTTAGCTCATTTTACTTCTTATGCATGCAAGGCTGTGCTTGTCATTCGCTTTTGTGCATGGCAGCCTCATGAGAGATGGAGAAGGAGCTATCTGTGAGTGCTAGCAACCACTGCAATCTGAATAGCCTCAGAGCAACGCAGCTAGCCAGGTGATGATGTTTATATGAAAAACAGTGGACAAGAGAGGCCGCAAAAAGACAACCACATAGATCTGGGTGAAGGAAACCAGCCATTTCCATGCAGCGCAAGTCCGGAATTCCACTTACAGAGAGTATGAGTTGACCTGGGGTCCAATCTTATCCAAAGTTTCAGTGAGTGTTTTGCCCTTGGGGAAAGAAGGATGGGTGAATGGGCTGGATTTCATGCCCTATCTGGAAAAAGTGCTTTTTTTTTCTTTATCTTGTTACCGGGAATGATGTCATGCCTTGGCTCTCATCTTCTTAAAATGAAGAATTCCATCACGAGACAGAGTTTGTGCACCATAGGAGAGCAAGAAGTTGATTAGTAAAGCAAGTACACTCTGAGATATGGAAAGAGCTGAACCAAGAGAGGGAAGCGGCCTCTCCTTATGTTGTGTGAGGGTTTCTAGCTCTGTGGTTAGAATTGTCTCCCCCTCTCCCTGTTACCTTTCTCTCTCTGTGCTGAGGTGTCCCCATCTTCCCCTCTGGTTCTCAACGTTGCCTTTCATGCATAAGCATGAACCTGTTAATTTCCCATGGTTTATCTGAGAAGCTCATTAAAAATGGTCCCGAGAAGCAGGATGTATATTCTGATAAACATGGTTTCTCTCCCTCTCCAGCATTTTTCCTTCTTCTCAAGACACATCTTGTTCTCAATATCCTGCTGAGCAAGCAACATGTTTGTGTCCCAAGTGAGAGCAGCTGCAAGGGGCCCTGACCCAAGTAGGAGCAGCTGCCAGGGGCCTCCTAACGGGGCTACTTCCCTTCTTTTCCTGCTCATGTCTACCTTTCTACATATCTACTCTATCCTTCACCTTTTCCAAAAGCTTAAGTTAAGCTGCAACTAATAGTTATTGAATGTACTAGCCATACTTCCTTTTGGTCCACAGATATCTGAGAATAATAACACATACATATGGTGGTAATTGTCTAACTTTAATAATAAGATTATATATCATTAATTTTCAGGTGGAATCAAATGTGCTCCATTGTAAGTGGGGCATAAAGGTTAGAGTGGGTACTTGACTCCCTTTGGGGTATAAATGGATGAATCTATCACTAAATGAATTGTGACTCCTTGATACCTGGCTAGGAGGCATATATTTTTAACTATGAAGGGTAGTGATAATTTTTTTGAAATAATGACATTTAAGAGATGAGATAAAAATCATTACAAAAATATGGTACCAAAATCCATTTTAACAATTCAAGTTTTTAAAACCCTGTATGAAGAGGGTTTGAAAAACTTCAGTATTCTCTGCAGCCTGAAAATGCCTTGGAAATTTGCCAGATAATTTGAGAATGGAAAGATAACCAAAATAAATCAGAGCCTTGCTCTCTTTCTCCATCTTCTTCTTGCTTCACTTTTTCACAAAGAAAACCTAAAACGAATTCAACAATGTCGAAGAGCAGCATTTGTTCTGTCCATCTTTACTTAAGTTATTTTATATGTGGCACTCGTAGCAACAAGACTCTAACTCTTCAGAACCAGCCTGTGGGACTGGCAGACGTTGAGCCTGTATGGGTTGCACAGGAGAAGCTCTAATTTTGGGGGTCGAAGGAGCCAAGTTTAGCTACCATTAGAAGTATGATTTGCTGCAATCATTTCTGTTCTTTCATAAGCAGAGCCTCTGTTAGGAGTCACGAGTAGAGAACATATTCTGTACACAACACCAATTTTTTAGGAAACAATTGAACTAATTGTCACAGTATTTGTAGGCTGTAATCAAATATGCAAATGCCGTCTCTTGGACATGATAACATTAGTCAGGTTGAATTATCAAACCGCTGAACACCATTGTCCAGAGTTCAAATGGGACATAGAAAACGAAATCCGGAACAGGCTCACAGCATTGGAAAATTCATGCATTTCAGAGGGTAACCTTAAACCTGTTGATATAAAGAAAAGTCATGTTTCCTCTCCTCCACCTTTTGGTCCTTTTCTGGCCCTGAACACGTTAGCTGATGCCCCCCCCCCCCCCGCATTGGTGAGGGCCAACTTCTTTACTCAGTCTACCTATTCCAGTGCTAATCTCTTCTGCAGACGTCCTCACAGACACCCAGAAACAGTGTTTTAACTGCACTCTGGGCCTCGTCAGCTAAGTGAACTTGACACAAGTAACTAACCATCACCGTATCCTCTCTTCAGTTCACGACTGCTCCCACTGCCCTTGCACTGGAATACTCCCTGCCTGGCCTCTCTGTTTGAGTTACATCCTACGTTCTGCCATATCCTGAATCATTATACTTCTGTTCTTGTCTCACTCCTTTCCTTGGCAATGTAACCTCCCTGAACATGTCTTCCTGAGATCAGCAATACTTTGGAATCAATTATTCCCACGGACACACTGTATCTCCTATTTTGCTAGACCTTCCCACAACTGACCTCATGTAGTCAGTTCTTCCCTTGGGGTCTCTTTCACAACATCTTCATGTTATCCTTTTCTGAGGACCTCTCTGACCTGTAGTTCTTAGCTTCCTTGGCAGGTTTCTCATGCTTTCCTCAGTCCCATGGCCATGGGCCCTATGCATTCTGACATAAGCACAGGGTACCCGAACATGCCATGCCGTGTGGGGACAGAATCCCAGCGAGCAGTTTTCAGGCTTGGGTAGTAGAAGGACATCAGCTGTGACTAGTTGATCATCAGCCGTTACTGATTAGCCATTAGCCACTGACATAACTGCCGTGGCTACGCTAGCAAGTGTGAATTGCAGTTAGCAAGTGAGATTGGTTGGCAGAGAAGCGGACGGCAGGTTGCGGATCGTGTGGCTCCTGCTTCCTGCGTCTCCAACCCAGCCGCCAGCGAGAATGTAGTGGTATGACTCCCCTACCTATGGCTCCGTGGGTGTTCCTTTTTGGCCTCACCATGTCCTGTGTTCTCACGTGGGGAGCGGGACCAGAGACCCTGCGTGACACCCCGCATTGATATACCACTACTTTAGACAAAGTTCCAAGTTGCTTCCCATGTCTTGTGTTTTCCCCTACAAGTTTACTTCTTTATCGTCCTTGAGTTCTATGTTTTACTCACAATGTCTTTTGTTTTTCATTTCCTTGAATGTCCAAGTCATCACACATGACTAGAACATGCTTTTATGTAATTTTCTTTGGTATTTGTCCAAGTTCCAAATTAGGAAACACTGTTTCTGGGAAGCCTTCCGCAGCTGTCGTCCACTGAGTTAGCCACCCCTGCTATGGACTCCCACAATGGACCTCACCTTCCGTTTGAGAGACTCCGTCCATTACTTTGGCAAATCGCTTCTATCATTCTGTTTCCCCTGTACACTGCCATGGCGTCTCTCCTGTCAACTTCACTGTCTACAATACTACGCAGAGCACCTGGGACATAACATGGCTAATGAATACCTGTTGAATAAAAGGTACATTAATGGTTCAGAATTGAACTGAGATGTGTAGTCTGGAGTGAATGAGATGCTGAAATCTTAGAGCTGACATGAGTCAGTAGAATTTGATAACAAATGCCATATCTGTCTTGCTCCTTCCACAACTAAATCGTTATGGTATATTTCATCATTTCTAATCTATTTGTTTCATCACATCTGACTTACCCATTACGTAAACCCAGTGCTTCTGGATATTATTTTCATATTGATTGAAAAGAGCAAAATTTGTACAAAATATACCGTAGTGTTAGCCCCAAATTATCTTTTTTATGTAAAAAGAATAACCTCAATTTTAATGTTTCGCCTTTAGAAAACACATATCCTTGTAAGTTAGGAAGGATTCACATGTGTTTTCCTAGCAACACAAAAAAGTACACATTTACTTGCTGTCTACCATAAATGCAGAAGGCAACTATAATCCGTGGTCCACTTGCTTTGATCAGTAAACGCAAAATGAAGGGTAAGATGTTTACCTAAGCCAGACGTAAAATACAACATGTGGATAGAAATGACCTGTAATACTTCACAGGTGACTGTCCGGTACTTCTAGAATGCTTCCCAGAAGCCAGGAAGCACACTGCCTCCGGCTTTGCTGCTCATCCAGGGATCACTGGAAGCCAAAGGGCAGATGCTGCAATTGTCACTTTCACAGCTGTTTGCTTCTCTCCATGAGTCACTACATTAGCTCACTCAGGAAAAGACAGATGGGAAAAGCTTCCCAGTATATGAAATAAGGTCTTACTGAAGCTCGCAAATGCCTTCACTCTTACAGCTGAAATTTTCCTCAGGAAAGGAATCCACCCAGAAGAGAACCATGGTTGGTGTGCAAAGCTGTGGTTTGGCAGGTGATGCTAATATTTTGAAAACTCTCACTCTGAAATTGCCTGGAAAGATGAAACATATGACCCTCCATCCACTGCTGCACACAGTTTTAAATAATGCTCATATGAAACTCACATCTAAATGCATGTGCGTCTTCATCAACCATTCTCACCCTCTGGAAATGTTTACCAACGCTTTGGTAGTGAGCTGATGTTTCCCTGTGGCTCTTTGAATGTTTCCATACATAGAAATTGATATGTAGAAAGTAGCTTAGGAGAGAAGTAGAGTTCTGGCCCTATTTGGCAATATCCCAAGAAATTCATTACATAGTGTAGAAAATATTTTAAATATTTAAATCACACTCCTCCCACTTCAAATTCCTATTAACGTTAACAGCTCCTCTTAATTTTCTTAAGAATTCATATGAATATTCTTTATTGTTTTGCCCTATTAAGAATGTAATTTTTGCGAGAAACAATGTCTATTTTGCTTAATTTATTTACAGTATGTTGTATTGCCCAGCACAGAGTATGTCCTGAATAATTATTTGTGGGAGAATGGATAAATATAAGAACAATTGCATCTTCACAGGAGTATTTCTAATTTCTTTCAATTGATGTGTTCACAAGCAGAAAACTAGGAGTAATCTCCAACATATCCTTGTTTTATTGATACATAGAGACATAGTGGGACCCAGTCAGTCACTGCCTATTGCCACCCCTACGCCAAGCAACCACTAATCAATCTACTTAAGGTCTCTACAATTTTGACGTTCCTGGACATCAGTTTATACAAATGGATCATACAGTATGTGGTCTTTTGTGTCTGTCCGCTATCACTGCACCCCAAGTGTGTAGGGTTCATCTATGTTTTGCACGTATCAGCAGTTATTCCTTTACTTCTGAATAGCATTCCATTGTATCAATAGACCACACCATGTTTATCCATTCACCAGTGGGTGGGCATTGAGATTGTTTCCTCCTTTTAAATATTATGAATAATGCTACTGTAACCGCTCACATACCAGTCATTGTGTGGCCATCCTTTCATTTCTCTTCAGTGAAAGTCTAGGGCTGGAATTGAGATCATATAATAAATGTGTATTAAACTTTCAAAAACTGAAACTGTTTTCCAAGGTGGCTTTGCCAAATTACATCTCCAACAACAATGTATGAGGAGGGTTCCAGTTTCTCCACGTTGTCACTAACTTGTTATTGTGTGTCTTATTATTTATATCCGTCTACTGGGGAGGTGAAGTGGTATCTCGTGATTTTAATTTGCATTGACCTAATGACTAACGGTGTATAATTTCTTTTGTTATATATGTTTTGACATTGCTATAGTTACAGCTCTACAAAGGTGTGTTAAACAAACTGAAGGATATAACAGTGGTTTTCTCTAGACACTGAAAGTATAACTGGTTTTATTATTTTTTTCTGTTTTAAAATTTTAAAAATACATTTTTAATAAAATGGGGTTGTAACATAAAACAATATAGCATATTTTTCTTCTCATCAGATTATAGAATTTAGTGTTAAAAAGCTAGTATTTTCCAGGATGAACTAGATCAAGCCACTCCATTGTTGACAGTTGATGAGCTCATATGTATCCTTTCAGGACATCTATTAATAACAACGTTAGATTTTTTTGCCAAATCTTAATT
This sequence comes from Rhinolophus ferrumequinum, assembly GCF_004115265.2. NCBI lineage: Eukaryota > Metazoa > Chordata > Mammalia > Chiroptera > Rhinolophidae > Rhinolophus > Rhinolophus ferrumequinum. The sequence continues at coordinate 3,596,758 of NC_046303.1, read as the reverse complement.
TCTCAATTGACTTGGATTCTATATACTTCAACTACTTATGGGTCAGGCTCTATGCTCTATTTCTGGCACTGAGCCCAGGTGTTAATTCTTTCCCAAAGTCTATATAAAAAAATATTCCAAAATTGGTACCAATAGCAACAATTTTCTGCAGACTTCTGATTGTATGTGAAGTTAAATAAGGCTAACTATGACCCTTACTTTTGAATTAAAGTTTGTAGGTGAATTAGACTCCTCCCTCTGCTGAATTTATCCCAAACCTTCGTTGTATGTCTCACTTTATGGGAAATATTTATTAGTCAGCATAGAAATACAAAGCAATAAGAAAGTATAGTCAAGAAAAGATTGTGAGATGTTTGAATCAGAAAAACATTCTAGATAGAGAAGAAACATAAACATACTTTTATTGTAGTCCCTTTTCCATTCCAAATTATTATAGGACACAAACACAAAATAAGTAGTGAAAAATTTGGTAATATACATCAAGGAGGTATTGATATTAAAAACGTGGAAGAGCTGAGGGCTTTTCTTATCTTTTTATTAATGGAGTAAATTTTAACTATTGGATATCTTTATACCTATTAGAGGACTTTTGTGGCTTTTTTGGTGCTTTGAGTAAGAAGCACTGTGATGGATGCCTGGTGACCTAAACATCCAGGTTACAATTTACGTCTGACTATGGTCCAGAAAAAAATGGTGAGAACCTAACATTTTATACCTGCAAGGATCATTAAGAGAAGAATGGAAGTAGGATGTACATAGAGAATTCTTCAGAAAAGTTTTGCCCATTTTGATATCGCTTCCCCTGCCTTGTGTCTCTCAGGCCCTGATTCTGTAGAGAGAGAGGCACAGACTCTCAAAATAGAATTAGCAACGGAAACTAGGTTTGGTTTCAAAATGGCATTAAACCTCTCAGCAAATAAATGACTGTCAGAAAGAACAGCCAATCTCACCTACAAAATTGTATGAATTTTAGTTCTACTTCTTAAAGTTTAATTTCTGTAGAGCCTTTGTAGCTGCTGGAGAAGAAAACATCTTACCTAATTTTTCATTTGCTCTGTAGTTACTCTGCCAGTTGTCCAACACAGAGACTTCTTGTTCCTTAAAAAACAAAGGGTGTTATGGACTCTTTAGTTCATCCTTTGTGAGGTTCCTGTTTTATTTCCTTTACACAGCAATTCTGTTAACTAGTTTTATTTGTATTCTCTGTGTCTCTACAACATTAGTGACCTGTGGATTTATTTTGCCTTTAATCATCTACTTCTTCGGGGCTTATCTCTTGAAAGAAAAATCCATATGCTGCCTCTGACTAGAGTTTGTTTTGTTTGAGGAACTGAGGCAATTCTTTTCAAATCTTACTGAGGATGTTCTTACAGGCTTAGCATACACACAGGAGGCTTTAAGTTTGCTAGGAGACCTAGTCTCTTCAAAGTCCCTGCAGACCAGGCACACAGACTCAGCATAAGTGAAGGTGGAATGGAGATTCCTCAGGAATCAAAAGGATAGCGTGATTTCATGGGTCCAATATTCTTCTTTTCTCATTCGGCCTTCAGGCAAAATCGCGTGCCCTAAAGTACCCCATGGGCCTAAAGAAATGAGTCTCTACTTTAAATTCCTCGTTACTCCACGCCGTAAGGCAGCCCTCAAATGATGACACAGTGTTTCTGTGGGAGCTGCCCTCGTCTCTTCTACTACAGCAATACAGCAACAGGGATGACCGCCATATGTGCTTATTGATACTGACACAAATATGGGCAAACTGCGAAAGCTACATTTCTCCCTAACTACATGGATGTGGCAGGTACTTACACACTGTTAGAGTTCAGCTCAGACCTTGGGCCTGTTTTATAGATGAGAGACAGGAGACACACTTAACCAAGTCCAGATCTTGGTTAATTTGTTTATTTAACCATTATACAGCATATATCTGAACATTCATTGGGCTACATCCACCTTTTTAGTTCCTCCCTCCCGCCCTCCCTTTTTCTAACTACACACCACACAACTCATCCATCTCCCTGCATTTCCACACATAAAATTATCGAATGATGATCTGTCCATGAATGCTTCATAAGAACCTCAAGCACAACGCACCAAAATAAAAGCATCAAGACTTGGGGGGGCGGCGAGATGGCTCAGTTGGTTAGAACACGGGCTCTTAACAAGGTTGCCGGTTCAATTCCCACATGTGATGGTGGGCTGTGCCCCCCGCAACTAAAGATTGAAAATGACGACTGGACTTGGAACTGAGCTGTGTCCTCCAAAACTAGATTGAAGGACAATGACTTGGAGCAGATGGGTCCTGGAGAAACACACTGTTGCCCAATATTCCCCAATTTAAAAAAAAAAAAAAAAAAAAGCATCAAGACTGCTATTTATTCTTCCCACTTCTAGTTGTGGTCACCCAGTGGAGTCCATATCGCTTTAGTATGCATAAGGCATATAACTTGTACTCTCTTAAGAGTGCATATGTAGTTTTTCATTCAAACCAGGATACTTTTGATTGAAAAGGGGCACAGATTGATGAGGTGTAAGCAAGATCACCTGACACTATCCCCGGCAAACCATCGTGTACTCAAGTGGTCCAACTCAGATCTGTTGGCGAGCTGTGTGTAATGCCCACCCTGCTCGCTCAGCCTCACCCCAACCGCTATTTCAACTACACAGTCCAAAATTAGGTTCTTTTCTGTTTGTCTCCTTTTCCTCTCCAAGTCATACTTTCCAGTTAACTTCTACTTATCCTTTGTTTTTGTTTGCTTTTTCTAAATTATCTGCAGCAAAACGTTCTCATGCCTTTTATATGTTCACATAGAAATTTGTGCTTGCCCTTATAATAAAATCTATCAAACTGTATTGAATTCGCTTTCTTCTAACTATCTTCCCACTAATCTTTAATTTCTTGGTCTCTCAGTCACCATAATGACCCTAGTGCCTAGCAAAATATTTAGATCAATATGGACTCTCAATAAGTACTTCAGGCATGCTAAATTAACGTGACACTGACGGCGATCGGGGGATACGATTGCCCAGATACTCAAATTCCCTTTTAACCTAATTAAATTTCAATTTCTCTACTGGGCTTAATACAATCCTCCCCTCGGCAGGTCTTTGTGCATCCCATCACTGGTGATGCATTATTCTCTTATTCTCACCGCTTTCCTTCACATTTATCAGCCTCACTCATCGAGAGGAGTTACAGTCACACTGAAGGGAAACTCAAGATGTGTTTAATATGCGTGACAACAACACTTAGACAAATGTGATCATAAAACTATACTTTAACCCCACATTTTAAACCAGGAAAGGCTTTTTGCTGTATTTTCTTTGTCCGAGATATTTTTAACTTATTGTAACTTTTTAAAACATCTTACAGAAGGGGAAGTTTTCACAACACTGCCAAGATCCGGAGACACAACTAAAAGAGTGAGAAAGGGCCCCAGGTTGGAGGCATCTGAGAGAGATGGTGATGAACCAGCTTTGATTCCCCGATCCAAATTAAAACTACTTCTTTACAAACACCCTGTGGCAGTTGGTCTTATGTGTCAACCACGGGCTGCCCAGATATTTAGTCAAACACGATTCTGGGATGGCTGACGGTGTTTCTGGGTGAGATGAACATTTGAATCAGTGACTGAGTAGAGCAGATGGCCCTGCTGGTGTGGTGGGCCTCATCCAACACCTGGGAGGCCTGCGTAAGAACAAACTCCGTCTCTCTGCATGACTATCTTTGACTTGGAGCTGGGATATCAGTCTTCTCCTGCCTTCAGACTCAGACGTGGACGGGGACTCACACCATCACCTCTCCTGGGTCTCCAGCTTGTCCCCTCAGGCGACATAATCAAGTTAGCCATTCCTTCTAGGTAATAAACCTGCCTCCCCCTCTGACCCATATTCTCTCTCTCTCTCTCTCTCTCTCTCTCTCTCTCTCTCTCTCTGTAACTATTGAATATACATACATAAACACACATATATGTATAAACATATATATAGAAGGATATATATATATATATATGTATATATATATATATATATATATACACACACACACATACCTGCACGTGTTCACACACGTTCTGTTCCTCAGGAGAACCCTAATACACACTCTAATGCCTTTGCTTCTTCCTCCTTTATTAAGTTCTTTTCGAGTATAATCATATGGGTTAAAATAGTGTCATAATTAATACCAATATGCACTCAATCCTCATTTGTACTAGCTCAGGTAAAATAAAACCTAGAGAAAATTAATCAGTCATATTTCCTGCTTTCCCCTTTGGTTTAAGAACGCAACCCTGAAATGGACACTCGCTGTTTTCTCATCATCCCTCCACGGTTCTGTTCCTTTTCCACTCTGAGAATGCAGTTTCCCATTTCAGCTGCTCCTCAGGCCTGGGATTCTCTCCTTCGCTCTGTCTGTTGACAGTCTTGCTTTGCATGTCACTGAGAGAGGAGAGGAGAGCTGAGTCCCCCATCCCTGGTCCACCACCCTGGCCCTCTCCACACCCACAGATGCTTGCCCATCCCCCACCCTGCAGTTATTGAGGTTCAGCTGTCTGAGCGCCACCCCCGACCAGCCCTGGTGTCCCTCCCTCCAGGTCTTCTGAAGAACCCTTTACTGCTGAAATATTTCCCCTGTCCTTCCTTAAAAGAACATTTTAAAACAAAGTAGAAGCTCCTTCAGCACTCACACGGGCCTGCTTTGCTTTGTAAGTATACATCTACCGAATGGTTTCTCCAGTACCTGCCGACACGGCCACCCCTCCTAGCGTCTTCCAAATCAATTCAAGTTTTGAGCTCCAACACTCAAAGACAGTTTCTCCTCTCAAAGTTAGTGGTGGCCCATCTCTTACCTTCTCGGCAGCAGCCAGCATTGTTGATAAATCCGACCTTCTGGAATTCTCCCCTCAGAGTCCCTGCTTCTGACTTTCTCCCACCACAATGGGTGTTTTTCTCAGACTTCTCTCCTTCTCCATCCTTTCCTCCTCTGAACACTGCAGCACTGCAGGGTGCATCCTGAGCCCTCTTTTCCTTACAGAGCCAAAGAAGTCCTGCCCACCTGGCACGCGGAAGAGCCAAACAGTGAACACCCAGGTTTGCAGTGTGGACATGAAAGCAGGTTGTTGGCAGGGCACCAATCCTGGAGAATGGGAAGCTATCACTTAAAATCCAAACCAGTTAGGTTAATGGCTTTTCATCAAAGGTTTTTAAAGGCAAAGCTTGAGGGTGGGGATCAGAGGCGAAGCTGATGGGTTAAGTTTTGAGCAAACCTCAGTGGTTTTTCTTTGTCTCATTAATTTAGCTCCCGACATCACCTTGTCTGGAGTCTTCCTAACTGTGGTGGGGTGAGCTGACCAGGTTCTGGAACCAGATGTTTTAAAACATCTCATGATTGTACATCAGTGACATTATCCTTCCAAGCAAAAGGCAGAGGCTGAACATCTTGTGACCACTGCTGTTGTTTGACCTATCACACTTCATGCTTAACTCGCTACCTTTTTCTGTTAGGTTGGAGCAAAAGTAATTGCGGTTTTTGCAATTATTTTTAACCATTTAAACCGCAATTACTCTTGCACCCACCTAATATTATCTCAAGCAAAATGTACTGTTAAACATGTTCCCTACTTGCTTTACAGACAGGCCTCCCCAACATGACTAACATACTTTCTTAATCTTCGACTGTAAGCTATGTGACGACCAAAGCAACGGAAACATTTAATTAAAGCTTATACCTGTATCTCCAGACTCTGTGATCTAATACCTAAACACGTTTGCTAGTCACTGTCGGTTTCGTTTTCCATCTGTCTTTTCTGCACAGGTGAGCTCATGGAGCCCATGACTGTAAGTACCACATAAATGTTAGAAGTGAGCTGATATGTTCATAACTTCTACTTTTATTTGTCTAGCTTCAATCTCTCCACTGAGTTGCAGGCTCGTGTTTTCAACTGCACAGGTGACAGCTCCACTGGGAGAACAAATGTGTATACTCGAGAAAACGTGACCAAAATTGGATTTCTCCAAATATTTTCTCTATTGTTACTTCCCATCTCAATATATGGCCTATCTTCATTGGTTTCTTGAACCAAAAAGCTAAGACTCATGGACGCTTCCACTTTTCAAATGCGGTCATCCAGTGCACCAGAGAGTCCCACAACCTCCACCTGCAAAACATTCCCTAAGTTCGAATGTGCCTTTCATATACATCAGTTCCCTTTCAGGCCAAACTCCCCTCTTCTTTTGCTTGAGATACAGTATTGAGCCCCTCTTGTTTCTGTTTACTTGCTGCCTCTACATAATCGACTGTCCACACAACAGCCAGTACAAATCTGTTTAAAAGTATCGATCCCATCAGTCTTTCCTCTGCCTAAAACCCAGGGTTCTTAGACTAAAACCCATTCTCTTTCCCTTGGCCCTGATGCCTTATAACACGTTATGTGTCTCTAAAGGCATGTCCTCCTCCCTCTCTCCACTTTAGCTATACTGGACTTATATTTGGACCTCAAATAAATAAAAATTATTCCCAATGCAGGGGCCTTGCCCTTGCTCTTGCTTGTCTGGAACATAGTTTTCCTTCATTTTTGCACGAAAAGCTCCCTTTGAATGTTAGCATCATGTTTAATGAGGTTAAATAGTTAACTACACAACGTGGGCAAAGAGGGGAGGTGGGGAAAGATGCCATCTTGAAATCTCTGTTTTCAGGGAAAAGACAGGAAGGAGCCAGAGAGCTTTGCTCTCCACAGTCCAGTGTGGGATCCACAAAGCCAGGGCACGGGGCGCTTGGAGGCTTAGCACGTCTGGGGACTGGAGTGGTACTGTGTCAGGGTCCCATGTTTGGTGGAGCTAGGAGTCAGCAACAGGAGAACGGGTCAGCCGGTTCGAGTCTCGCACGTGGGTAGCTGGGCCCTGATTCTTCGCAGCCAAAGGCTCTAGCAGGTAGGGCGGCCTCAGGGGCAAAGGAGACCCTGCCGACGCCCCTCGGGGCCCTGGGGGACTGACTGAGGTCGCGGCCGTGTGGCCTCTTCTCCCAGCTCCCCAGCTGAGGCTCTGTGCCCTGTGCTGGCACTTCCTCTGTGTGGTTGGCGGCAGACAGAAAAGGCTGGACGGCAGGCCCGGGGTCAGTTTCCTCCTTGCAGATGTAGCTCCAGGAGGGAAGCCTTCTGTTCAGAGGCCCTGGCCTGGGCACAAAGGAAGGGACCTGTCCATTTTTGATCAGAGGCTTGAAGGCAGATGGCCTGGACTCTGGGTCCTGAGACCCACTCGTGCTCTCTGGGATCTCAAACCAGAGAGGTGCGTCGAACCTCCTGCTCACCTTCCTGCACTGGCTGAGACCCCTCAGCACTGTCTGCTTGGCCCTGGGGTCTGGGCACTCAGTGAGCGGATGCCCTGCGGAGCGGTCTCCTTGCCCCGGGGATGCACAGGGACTCTCCCTGCGCTCAGGAGGCGCGATCTTGATGGTCACCGGGCTCCAGATCGGTCTTGCGTGCCGAGCACTCCCAAGCCCCAGCTTCATGTAACTCTCCCAGGAGCAGGAAAGATGCGGCCCCAGGATGGCCTCAGGCGGCGGCTTGGCAGCAAGGTGCTTCCGAGCCTTGCTGACCACCCTCCGGGTCTTGGCCGGCTCCCAGACCGGTATCTGGGGCAAGGGTCCAGTGTGGACGCGGTGCCCCCCATGGAGGCTGTCCCGGGTCAGGGAAGGACCAGGACTCCGGTTAGTGTGCCTCTGGGCTAGGGGTGGCAGCGCGGGCTGCGGCGAGCTCAGGTAACTGCCCATGGGAGCGGGCAGCAGGGAGGGCCCATCAGGGAGGTAGTCCCCTTTCAGAAGTTCCCGCTGTCTCCGGAGGTGGCTACACGTTAGGCGCCCAGGGCTCAGGTGACCGTTCAAAGCGCGCGGGCATGGGCACTGGAACTCTTGACATCCTGGTCTACGCGTGAGTCATCAGCTGGCACAGCGGCAGCCTTTGTGTGACCAGTTATCTGAAAGTCTCGGCCTCTAGCCTCTGTGCCCCTTTCTGGCAGCAAGAGTTTAGCTTTGGAGAGAGGTCCTAGGAACTCGCTTTCTCATATTCTCATTCTCTCTCTCTCTCTCTCTCTCTCTCTCTCTCTCTCTCTCTGTCTCAATATCTTTGTTGAGATATGTTTCACATACTGTAGAATTCACCCATTCAAAATATACAGTCCTATGGCTTTTGCTACATTCACAGATATGTGCATCCATCACCATCGTCAACTTGAAAACATTTTCATCACTTCAAAAAGAAATCTGTATCGCACACCTTCCCATACACCGCCCCTCCCACCAGTCCTGAAGAGCCATTAATCTCCTTTCTCTCGGTGGAGGTTTTTCTACTGTGGGCTTTGATAAAAATTGAATTCAATAACATGTGGTCTTTTGTAAGCAGCTTCTTTCACTTAGCATAACATTTTCAAGCACCATCTATGTTGTGTCAACACCTCACTCCTTTGTCTGGTCCAGCGTTACTCCATTGTATGGGTAGACCACATTTTCTCTTTTGCCAATTGATGGCCATTTGGGTTGTTTCCTCCTTTAGACTATGACGAATAATGCTATTCTAAACAGTCAGTATACAATTTTGTATGGACAACTGTTTCATTTCACTTGGGTGTAGAATTGTTATGTCACATGGAAACTGTTGAACATGTTGAGCACCCACCAAACTCTTCTCCATAGCATCTGTACTGTTTTAGATCCCCAGCCTTGCTTCTGTTTTTGGACTTGACATTTACAAGGAGAAAGTATAACAATCCCTGCAGTTCATAAAAATTTCAGATCGTGTATTGACAGAAGGCCTCTCTCATTATTGTGAAAAAAAAAAAATGAAAACAGTTCACTTGAATGCGCTTTTAAGGAAAAGTAAATAACTTGGTTTTGTTTCAGTAAATGTGATGCACATTTTATTCTTCTAGAATAGTTGTTAATTTTACTTTGTGCAATTTGCCTCTGAAGGAAATAATGACAGTAGACCACAGTTTATATGTGAGCACTGACAATACTGATTGTATGAAGACTCTCCTATAGTTTTAAGTTTCCATACATCCATATATAGATTCTCTTCTCTTTGAACGTCAATGCAATTTCTCTATTTTTTCATTTGTACGGGTAATCCACACAGACACACATTTCCAACGAACAGCTGAAAAGCATTTGCCTACAAAAACAGTGTCTGAAGGACTTGGGAGGCCTGTTCAAGGAAGTATGAACCAAGCTCTTCTCCAGAGCATTTTCTTCAAAGGCATGTGCAGACAGGGCTTGCTGGGCGAGCCAGCAGAAGTGCGGAAAGCGGAGGCTGGCAGAGTCAGTACCCAACCCAAGAGCAAGCAGAAGGTCCTTTCCCGTTCTGAGAGGTGACAGGTGAATGAATGCTGAGGACATTGAAAGGAGCTCAATGAGAAATGCTCACAAGGCTCCCACAGCAAAGAAGGGCCACTTGTCAGGGAGGCGGGGTACTACCAGCCAAGGCGTGCTGGAGAATGAGACCCATCACCCTTTCACACTCAATAATCATTTTCATTTCCTCCAGATTCCTTATTTAAGTAATGATCCCTCAGTAACTAATTTTGAAAACTAAAAGAAAGCCCTATGCTATAATTTTCTTCTTAATAGGACATTCCTTGATCATGATGGCAATGGTTTTCATAGCTAAGAAGCCTCTTAAGATGGTATTATCATCATGTCACAGTGGGCAGATAATACAATTGAGTGTAGATTTCTTAAAATGCGTTTTTTTTCTTCCCAACATCTACAGTCTCCCACATCCTATTTGCAATCCAACCCAATGGGTATCATTTTGTTTTTCTGGTGAAACACCGTTGGAAAAACCACATTCTTTCTCCTGGTGAACTACAGACCACCATAAATTAATCACCTTAAAATATTCCTTCATTGGTATACAAACATGTTGATTAGCTAACAGTGATTCTCGTGGACGCAGAACCTGTCTGTCTCTTCTCCTTCTCACACATCCAGACATACCAGGTTTCTTTTGGTTAGTTGACATTAGAGATTAACATAGGTCCCTGGTTCTGGATTAGAGATAATTTTGCTGTCCACCACACCCACCCCAGGGACGTTGGAGAAAGTTTCTAACGTGGGTTGGGGGCAAAGTGGGGTTGTTACTGATATTAGTGGGTAGAGGGCAGGGGTGCTGTTACAGTGCACAAGGTAGTCCCCGCCCCCCAACAAAGAATGGCCTGGCCCAAAATGTCAGCACTGCGGACACTGAGAAACTCGCCTCCACGCCCTTCCCTTAGCTGCCCCTGTTATTCAGTCACATAACCATGGTCCCCTTCTCCAAACCACAAAATTACCATCGGATTAGTACTGTCAAGCAAGCTTCAGACTCGCTTGGATCTCACGTTTTTCCTTGAAGACCCTTGGCTTTTCCAGGAACTGATCTACACAGTTCCCTAATTTTTTTTGGAGGGGGGACCTTTCCCTGTGTTTATTGGCCCTTCATACATCTTTCTGGGAGAAATGTCTACTCAAGTTCTCTGCCTATGCTTTTTAACTGGGGTATTTATCTTCTTATTGAATTATAAAAGTTTGTTCTATATTCTGGGAACAAGTTTCTTATCAAATATATGATTTGTGAATGGTTTCTCTCATTCTGTGAGTGGTCTGTTCACCCGCTTTGAAGCACAAACTGTTTTTTAATATTAATAAAGTAGAATTGGAAATTTTTGCCAAATCCAAAGTCATGAATGTAGATAGATACATAGATAGATAGATAGATAGATAGATAGATAGACCAATACACTCACAAAACATAATTTTAATATGTTTTTATGAAGAAAGGGCTCTCAGGAGCCACAGTCATACTACACCCCTATTTCTTTGGCAGATTTAGTTACTTTGTGTTTTAATTTTTTTACCCTGTAGTAGATCATGAACTTTAGAATTAACTCAATACCTGTTCTTTTTTACTTAGATTACTAACTGCTTAAACTTATAAGCCCTCCCAGTAGGCAATTAACCATTTAGGTGGGAAACTTCAGAATTTAACATCTATTCAAACTTCACTTTTTAGTTTACTTTCAGGAAAATTGGAGACATGTGTTAACTGGTTCTGCAGCTAGGAATAAACACCCATAATTATTCTAAAGATTGTCATAGAATTCCTTACAACTCTCCTCATTTATTCAAGCTGGGGTTCCTCTGGATTTTATTTTGACCTCAACATCAGTGTGTGTGTGTCTGTCTGTGTGTGTGTGTGTGTGTGTGTGTGTGTGTGTTTCATAATTCATTCCATCATTTTTTTTATCATCTACGAGTTCCTTAAAATATCTGATCTGCTGAAAATGCCCCATGTCATTTTCAAATACTGCTATCAATATTCTACAATTTTCTTGAATTTCTTGTATCTCATTTTAAGAGAAGTAAAATCAATATAGGAGTTTAGTTCTTGTGTCTTTTAAAAATATATTTTGAACTTCCACATTCTAATTCGATACAGTATTCTAGTTATTTTAGGGACTAGTGGTTCTCAGACTTGAGTGTACAGCATTAGAATCACCAGGAGGAAATGCTAAACAATGGTGCTGGGTCCCAGCCCTTGTAAGTCTGGATAGGTCCCAACAATTTCATTTCTGACATCTTTGTAGCGGATGCGATGTGCCTACCCTGGGACCACACTTTGAGAACCATGTTTATAGGCTTAATTGTGTGTGTATCTGGTTTTAGAATCTGGAATTTGTTAGGGTTAAACACATGTAAGATAGATATTGAAGGGAAAAGGGATTATCATTTCACTCATTTGTGAGAGACATGTATATCTTTAAGAGCATTTCTCAAAATTGAATGTGCATTCAAACCATCTGGAGATGTTAAAATTCAGTGGGTCTGAGATATATGGCCCCAACGTCTTTATTTCTTATAGATCCCAAGCTGTCTCAGGACTAGCAATTTTGGTCATAAACTAGGTGATCACAATGCAGAAGCTCAGGCACCATCCATTATACCAGCTTTTGCATTTTTCATATATACACGCATTTTAAAGCTTGGAATGTACAGGTCTAGTTCCAGAGTTCTAACCCAACTGCATATTAAAGTGCACTGAAAAGCTTCATGTCTTTCTAATCTGTTTACATGGTCTGGAGAGGATTCCGTGAATGTTTAAGGTATATTTCACAAGTCCTCCCAGTAACTCTGATGGTCAGCTCTGGTAGAGGATGACTGGGCCAACTGATCTCTAGCTTGGGAGCACGGCCTGCTACGGATGCTCTCAGCTCACCTGCTGGCCAGCACTGATTTAGTTGGCACGCCTGACTGGGACCGCTTCCTGCCACCCTGCTTCACGTTCACCCGCCGAGGTTTTACTGAGTTAGAGAATTACATCCATCCATGTAAAGGTCTAAGCTTTGATGAAGAAATTAATATCTGACTGTTCCCTTACTATGTAATGTGACTAAGTCTCAGGAATGCAGGATAATTCATACTTAAATCCATACTACTATAAAGCCAACCCTGAGCCTAAGAGGGGGCACATGTACTGACACTTAACAAATGCTTATTGAAAGCATATTTCCTGCAGTTTGAAAAGGTCCAGTATTTACCTTCGATTCATGTACTTTGCTTCTATAAGGAAATTTCCTTTTAGACTATACTTCCGGTATTTTCAAGCATAATTCCACACCATTGCCTTCTGTTTTTTTTTTTTTTTTTGTTGTTGTTGATTGAACTCTATTACGTATCCAATAGTTTATTAAATACATATGAAACAAAATGTGTGCTTTCTAATGTCTCGTTCAGGTATAATTCTACAATCAAAACCGTTAGGTCATAAAATGAACATAGAGGTGATATTTCATGCTGAGCTATTTCTTCCTGGATATGAAAGTTTTAAGGGCAAAGATTATGTCTCTTGAGTGCTGCTGTATACAACATCTTCCCTGACATGGATGCGCAACACTTGTTAAATGAGAAATTCACCCCAAGGTTCTGTAAGTGAGAATTTTGATCAGCTCACTGTAAATGCGGACAGATGACAGAGTGGATGGCTGTGACAGGGTTTGTCTGGAAAGCAAGGACTGACATGCACAGCTGAGTGAACTGCAGCTACTTATGTTCTTGTAACTCTCCCAGATCCATAACTCAAAGTCGCACAGCTTGCATAAGATTCATCAGACAGAAAACAGTAATTACAAAGACATAATGAAGGGGTGATTTCCAGAGAAGGCTCTTTGGTACGTTGGATGTCACAGTAGGAAACATATTTTTGTAGCTTTTAGGAAAGATGAGCACCACAGGTATTGGCGTTGTGTGTGTTCTTTCCCAGCCAAATCCTCTTTTATTAGGATCATTTCCTAAGTCTTGGGTTCAACTGAAATTGAAAAGTCATCCTAAAATGCATTAAAAATAATGGAAGTCAAGAATGATTAATCATCACAAGTCATGCATGTTTCTTGTTGATTTGCCTACTGATAGGTATCCTCATTAATGACTCGTTTGGTATGAAATAAAGGAAATTAAATGGATGACACGAAACAGTCCCAGGGGCTTGGCTCTGCTCACATTTAACTATTATATCGACAAAGTCATATCTACTAAAAACATGGTGAAATTTAATAGTTTAAGTGATGTCAAAAATATAGAAGCTTAATATTCTGTGGCTGATGGTGTTTTGTCATCTTCAGGGTAATGATGCCAAAGATAAAACACATAACAAATACATGCTACAGTTTATGCTTTTATGGCTCTAAACCATATAAACTAAATAATGGATTGAATGTTCAGGCTATATTGATTTACTTTACTACAGGTTACCCTGAATGCTAAAATACTGGACATGATATTCTTTGCTGAAAAGGATTAATTTAGCAATTCAGGACAAGGTTGTTTGCTAGGAAGTTGATCGATCAACGTTTGTTGACCAAACCAAAATTGTTTGGAAAAGGAATTCCATTTAACATGCAAATCCATGTGATCAGTTCTTCTTTTAAACTCATTATATTAATAATACCTACCACCTCTCTAGTTTCATCTTCCGATTAATGATTAGAATCATGTTTATAAGTTACCTTTTTTACTGTCTCAGTGAGATGATAAGAAGAGAGAGACATTTTTATAAATTTTGGAAGATGTCTGATTAAATTTTGAGGTTGTATGATTCCTGATCTAAAATAAAAATGATGAAATTATAGCTGTAATCTAATACTATAATTCCCATAAAACTTATTTAGCTCTGAGTTATTACTCAAAAGTACATGAGTTTGTTTCCTCAGTTACAATAATGGGCTTCGACCAAATCCTTATAAGACATTTGAATGAATTAAAATGAGTAGTATATATACACAATGGAATTCAGCGGTAATTCAGTGCTGAATACACTATTCAGCGGTAAGAAAAGATGATATAGGAACATTTGTGACAACATTGATGGATCTTGAGAGTATAATGCTAAGCGAAATAAGTCAGACAAAGCAGAGAACCACATGATTTCACTGATATGTGGTATACAAACCAAAAACAACAAAAGAACAAGACAAATGAGAAACAAAAACTCATAGACACAGACAATAGTTTAGTGGTTACCAGAGGGTAAGGGGGATGGGGGGTGGGAGATGAGGGTAAAGGGGATCAAATATATGGTGATGGAAGGAGAACTGACTCTGGGTGGTGAACACACAATGGGATTTATAGATGATGCAATACAGAATTGTACACCTGAAATCTATGTAATTTTACTAACAATAGTCACCCCAATAAACTAATTTTTTTTTAAATGAGTATTACAACATATATATTTTAAGAAAATTTATAGAGAAGTATAATACAGGGTGGCCGGGTGGCTCAGTTGGTTAGAACATGGTGCTCATAACACCCAGGTCACTGGTTGGATTCCCACATGGGCCAAACAGCTGCACCTTTCACAACTAGACTGAAAATAATAACTTGACTTGGAGCTGATGGGTCCTGGAAAAATACACTGTTTCCCAATATTCCCCAATTAAAAAAAAGCATAATGTAAATTAATATATTCTTAGCATTAATACATCGATTTATTATATTTTAAAGTCAAACTTTAAAAAATTATTTCCTTTGTCTTAAAAATATTATGTCACAAATTAGAATACTGAGCTCTTTGAATGAAATTCTAAACACTTTTCAAAAAGACAGTGATGCTGGATGATGTGGTCTAAGAAAATATAGATCCAATTCAAGATATTAAAAAAGTCTATCACTGTAGAAGATAACTGATGAATTTAGTTTTGTTAATTGTATGAATAAAGAAATAAAAGCAAAGATTATCAGAATACTACTTAATCGTTTTGAAACAAGGCATGTTGATATGACTCCCCATGGATACTAGCCTGGCAGCTAAGAGAAAAGCAACAGGCGTACTGTGTCTGGAATGCAGAGGGGCGTCTGACAAGATACTTCCAAGACAAGCTCCTCCTATCTCAAAGGCAAGATAACTTAAAAATATTTGTCTTTTTCATAAAATTAAGTCTATATATTAGATACAAATCTAAGCATTGCAAACAAACAAACAAAACAACCCAGACCACGCAATCACCAATGTTCTCAAGTGGCTAAGATGGTGTAAGCAGGAAATCGAGAATCCTGGAGGACGGCAGAAGCTGATGGGCTCTAAGGAGTTACTTGGTCCTTATTGATGTTGGTGATGTAGAACTTTTGTAATTCATGAGATCATAAGGCAACTGTACAGGACAAGTGGAAACAAGGAATCCTGACACAGAAGGTTTGCAGAAGGCTAATGGGAATTTTCACTATCTGCATCCATGACAAAAATCGCCGTAGGTGAATACTAAGCTAACGTCAGTAGCATGGAAATAAGCTAGACGGGTGATTTACAAGTGGAATGTCAGGACTTTCAGAAAAGAAAAAAAACACCTGTGGGATAAGTCACAGCTCTTGGCTAAATTATTCTGATGAATGTCCAGGCGCCATGCTCGTGATGACACCTGTGCAGTCCATCTACTTTTCCTCCTAAAAACATTTTAGTTTTAATAAGCAGGGTACATGTATGTTAACATGTCTTTAGTAGAGTTTAAACAGTGTTCTAGTAGGGTCAATTATACTCAGCATAGAAGCTTGTAGTGCAGTGGACCTGAACCCAGGCCTATAAGAACCAGGAAGATAAACTAAAAGGGGAAAGACATGTAATAAAGTAAGCCATGTATATAAAAATGGTGCTCTTTATTCTTTACTATGTGAGACATGGCAATGCAATTAGAAGAAAAATTGCTCCTGACACGTCCTCAGCATCATTAAGACAAATGGCAGTATGGATTCTAAACCCCACATAAAATGCTAGTTTTCATACGCTCCCATCAATTGTTGACATGTAAAATGGGACCAAAGTGATACTTGGCATCTGAGTTGCAAGGGAAGCTGAATATGAAGGATTTGGTATTAAACCTGTCAGTGTTTAAATGATGACAATATTTTATTGCAGATATCTTCTTCTTTTTATTTTATGGTGTTTTCCCATTTTAAATAGATGGTTTTTATCTGTAATGAAATGAAGTTGAACTATATTTCTTTTATATGTTACTCTTTTTCTGTACTTTCTTACCCCCAGATTAAAAAGATATTTTCCTACATAGCAGTTTATCTAATACAATTCTTCATTAAAGCCTTTCAATATTTTATAATTTATTTATGAAGGTCTTTCATACCTTGTTTTAGATTTATTTCCACACCTTGTGATTCGCTTCTGTTGTGAATGGTATTATTTTTAAAATATTTTTATCTGACTTTCCTTTCTTATAGGAATACTGCTGAGTTTTGTATTGCGACCTTGTATTCAGCAACATAGATAAATTTCTGAGTGCTAATCTTTGTAGAGTCTGTTTTCTGTATACACAATCAAACCATCTCCAAATAATAAAAGTTGCTTTTATTTATATTCAATCTATATGTCACACACTTCTCTTTTCTTCTAGTATTAGCTCTCTAGAACTCCTAGCAAAACATTTCATTGTTAACCAATTTTCATCTACTTTTCAAATATACGCATTTTTAATCTATTTATTTCCTTATATATGGTTTTATCTAAAAAGCCACAATATAATAAACGTTTTATTTCTCATAGCCACTCAAAGTTTTGTTCTCTTTGCAATGACTGGCTTAAATTTTCAAAAATTTATATTTTTTAACTGGTCTTATTTTTATGGAGTTCCAGTTTTATTGCATAGTTAGTAAAACGTTCTAGTCTTATGAGTATATTGCTTACCTCTGTTTTTCTCTTTTTCTCTCTCTTCCTTCATCCTCTTCCTCCATGATATTGTTAAGTATTATCAATTTTATTAGTCTTTTCAAAGAATAAATTTGTATCTTTATTGATACTTTATCACATATGCGTTTTCTGTATCATTATTGTTTTTCTTTTTTCTTTTTTCCCTACTTATTAGCATTCTATTTACGGTTGTCAGTCTTAGGGAAAAAAATAAAATAGGACACAGTTAAATTTGAACTCAGATAAATAACTGTTTTTTGTTTTCGCTTTTTTTAGCATAAACATATCCCCTGCAGTAGTTGGGAACTGCTTGTACTAAAAAGTTATTTGTTGTTTATCTGAAATTCAAATTGACCTGAGTGTCCTGCATTTTATTTGGCAACTCTCTTTAATACTACTTCTTTCCAGAGTAATATTCTGTTTGTTATCTTTATTTCTTGAGGTAGATATTTAGACTATTTATTTTTAGACTTTGTTTTGTTACATTTGCATTTAAGACTATAAACTACAGCTCAGTACAGTTTAACGTGTCCTAATTTCATTATCATTGAGTTTAAAATATTTTCTAATTTACTTGGTAAATATATTTACACAAAGATTGATGAAAGCACATTTGTGACAACACAATGGGAAACTACTCAAATATCCATTAGCAGTGAAGAGATAAAGATCTATTATTTATACAATGTACCATTAAAGTAAAATTTGAAAAGAACAATTACAGATAAATGCCACAACCTGGATGAATCTCAAAAGCATTAAAAGAAGTTCCAAGATTATACTATTCTGACTGGGCTGCTGGTAGCTGGAAGGACGCAGTACGGATTTTCTTAAGAGGGAAATGTTCTAATTTAGAGGTGAGTCTAGCGATAAGTGTATACATTATAAGAGTTTTATACTTATGATTTGTATTTTGACTACTTGAAAATCATAATTTTTTAAGGGCAATGAACAATAAAGTGATAGACTATGATTAAAACAGAGAATGTATCAGCCATTGCTGGTATGAAAGATAAAGATATCACATTAAAAATAGTAAGTCTTATTTTTCTTTGAACAGCTTACTTAATATTCTAAACCACAATAAAAGAAATGTTAAATTCAGATAAATTTATTTAACCATTATAATTTGTGAGGCATTTTTATATTTCTATTGTACTTCCTCCCAATATACTCTGATGTTTTATTATATACCAGTATTAAATATAAAATATCAAAACTAAAAATAAGATAAGTAATTAGTTAAAGATGATAAGTTAAGAAGAGAAAAACAGGTTTAGTTCTTGAGTTTAATTCTAGGACTAATTCATTCATTCCACAAACATTGGTTAAGCATCTCATAGTTTGCAACGGTCCATACAAGAAGATGGGTTTACAGTTTTGAACAGACAATCCATGGTCATTGTTCCGTAAAGCTTAGAGCTTATAAATGGTGTTAATGATATTTAATATAACACAAAACACATGAATGGAAACTGAACAATGAAGAGGAAGAAAACCCTTCTTTCATCCTGATTTAATACTTTTGTAAATAGTCTATGCAGA
This sequence comes from Rhinolophus ferrumequinum, assembly GCF_004115265.2. Taxonomy (NCBI): domain Eukaryota; kingdom Metazoa; phylum Chordata; class Mammalia; order Chiroptera; family Rhinolophidae; genus Rhinolophus; species Rhinolophus ferrumequinum. The sequence goes on along the minus strand of NC_046303.1, from coordinate 3,578,003 downwards.
CATTTTTTTTTTTTTTTAGGATACAACCTCACTCCAAAAGCTACAATATCTCCAACTTACTAAAACACAGAGGTCAAAAGTTATTTCCAAGTTCTCTCAGGTTACACTATTATTATCAATTTGGATTTAAATCCATTAAACATTTATTCAAATAGCCTCTCAAAAAAAAAAAAAATAGAACAAAAAAGAAAAAGAGTTGTCCACGTGGTCTTGCGGTAGCTGGCATGGCCTCGCATTCTAATCAATGATTGTACTGCTTAGCTTTGCCGTCATCCTGAATGCAGTTATCCAGCATTCAGACTCAGTTCTTCAGACCTTCAACTCTGGCCGACTTTACTGACCATCACTGGCTTAAACCCCAAAGCTTATTCTTCCCAGGAAGTAATCTGCCACTGAGTTCCTTGAACTATAAGATACCATAGTGACATAAGTTATATTCTTCCAGTAATCTCCTCCCTTTATCTGATTCTGTACTCATTGGACAGTCATTCCATCATACCCTTTCCTGTCTCCTGCTTTATTTTTTCGGCCACATCCATACTCGATTCCAAGGTTCACTGATTTAATTGTGTCCCGAGTTAATGCCTTTGATTGTCCTTTGTCTTCACAGTCAAGCAGACATAGAGCACCCACAATCATCCAACACTATCTTAGGTTTTTGTCCTTTGTGCTGCTCAGCCTTGGGGGCTGTGAATATCCCTGTGATTACTAGCTCCATCACAATTTCATGCTGTACAACGTTGGCCAGGGTTCTGCAGATACTTGGCAATGCTTTTCCTCATCTCTAATTGACTCATTATAAATCTTCTCTTAGCAGCTGTTCAAAAAAATCTCCTCTGCTTTCATATTCCTAAACAACTTCCACACCACGCTCTGGATAGAGGTTCTAGTTCCCATTTCACTATGAAGATAGATGACGCTCTCCAGTCTAGCATCTGTATGTTTCTAAAACCTTAAAAAGAAATTCCTCACAGCATTTCCGTTGTCATTATCTGGCTTCGGCTGACACCTTTAGATACTTATAGATTCTACTTGTTGTTTTTCTTTCAAGTTCTTTAGTGAGCTGACTTAGCTATGGTTTCTCACACTTGCCTCTGTTTCCCCCGCCTAGAATTTTATTTACTCTATTCTCCATTTATCTCTTTCCAACACATCCTCTAAGATTTAGCTCAAATGTCACTCTCAAAATGCTACCCCATGCTGATTTAGATGCAGATTCCCATAGTGCCAGTCCTTTTGTTAAAAAAACAGTTTGAACATGTCCCTATTACACTTGTCTCTAATATATTCTAAGCAATTTGAAGGACAAGACTATTTTCCTTTTCATAATTTTTTTTCAAGCCAGTCCCACTGCCTAACATATAAAAATACCTAGTAGATTTTTCCTATAGTAACAGTGTCACAAGACAAATCCTCATTTTTGCTCAAGCCAACATCGGTGTTCTTCCTTCCCTGTTTTCTAATGATACAAATATATATATATATATATATATATATATATATATATATACACATATATGTGTGTATGTATATATATATGTATATACATATATATATACACATACATATATACATACATACACATATATATGTAAAATTACTAGGGCTGGAAGCTGACATTACATCATTCAATATGTTTCTTTATCTTTTCTAATGTAATTTATTCATGATATTGCTATCAGCTTTATATTCATAAGTCAAATATCTATGCAATAATTAAATATTTTAATGGCTTCCAATTTTCTAACCATACATTTATGTACACACAAAAGGCCCAAACTACTTATTTGCATTAACCATATCTACAAAGTGTGATCAAACAACATGGTGAATGTTTAAATTAAAAAAAAAATTATTACAGTAAAATATACATTGCTATTAATCCCCCTCAAAATACTCCCCTCACTTCAAACACACTTATCCCATCATTCCTGCCACTTTCTGAAGCAGTTCTGGAAGTCCTCTTTTGTGAGTGTCTTTAGTTGTGCTGTTATGGCTGCCTCAATGTTCTGAATCATTTTAACTTTGGGGAAGAGCCAGAAGTTGCACAGCGCCAGATTTGGTGAATAAGATGGACACACCATAATATTTTTATTTGACAGAAATTGCCTTATTGCGATGTGTGACAAAAAGTGTTGTCATGATGGAGGATGAAACCATTTGCCCATTTCATCTTAATGCATTGTTCGTGATCCATGATTTATGGCACACTTTAAAACACACCTTCTCTCAATTATAGCTCACATCCGACCTACTGCACTAAACAAGTTGAAACTTGTCACACACTGTTACTAAGGTTTCGATGTGTCGATTCCCATATTGAAGATCCCTGCCTTTCTGTTGGATGGCACTCGGCTGCAGCATTCATTATATTGTTTGATCACACCTGGTAGAATTCTAGTCAGGTGGTTTTACTTTCTTCCAACACTTTAACTATTTTACTCCACTCACTTCTTGCTTGCATGATTTCTGATGAGAAGTTCACCATAGTTCTTAGCCTTTTTTATTTATAGTTAAAGTGTTTCACTTCCCTCCTTTGGCTTCTCTCAAGATTTTTTCTTTTGTTTTCTGTACTTTGAATATAATATGTCTAGGTGTAATTATTTTTACTTTTTATCCTGCTTGATGTATTCTGTGCTTTATATTCTATGGTTTGGTGTCTGTATTAATTGTAGAAAGTTCTCAACCACTATCACCTCAAACATTTTTCTGGTCTGTTCTCTTTATTTTAATATTCTTATTACATGCATGATAGGAAAACTGTAAAAGTTTTAACAGTTCTTGGACGTTCTGTTTTGTAACAATAATTATTATGATGATTGTTATTATCATTGTTATTATTAATTTTCTCCTAGATTTCAGTTTGAAAAGTTTCTATTGACCTGTCTTTAAATGTATTGGGTTTCTCCACGGCCATGCCAGTTCACTGAGGACCCCATCAAAGGCTTTGTTCATCTCTGTTAGCGTGTCTTTGATTTCTAGAATTTCTTCATTTCATTTTTAGTTTCCTTTTCTCCACCCAGAGATTCTTGAATGTTTTCTAGTTTATCCCTTAGAGCCCTTAACATATTAATCAAAGTTAGTTGAAATTTCCTGTATGATTCTAAGATGTGTATCATCTCTGAGCTTGGTTCTAATGATTGCTTTGCTTCCTCAGATTACGGATGCTCCTCAATTTATGATGGGGTTACGTTCCAATAAACCTACTGTGAGTTAAAAATACTGAAAGTCGAAAATGCATTTAACCTACTGAACATCATAGCTTAGCCCAGCTGGTTTCTACTGAAGGTGTATTGCTTTCACACCATTGTAAAATGAAAAAATCATAACTTGAACCATAAATCAGGCACTGTCTATATTTTTCTTGCCCTTCTTGCATACCTTGTAATGGTAAAACAGGTATGATTTTTTTGGGGAAAAGGGTAATAGATACAGAGTTATATAGTCTTTAATGTCCGTTTTTATATCAATAATTCTTGGGAATGTGCTCATTTCAATGTTTGCTATAACTGTAGGTGTCAGAACGGGTTTCAGATTCAGATTCTAGTGGTTTTGTTTTTGTTTCCTTTATTAACTTTGGCTTTTCCAAGTACTCCTATGAAGAAAGCAGCTGGGTGTTTCAGCTCTTTCTGCTGTTGTTGTACAGGAATCCTACCAGGATTGCTGCAAGGAGTAGGGGAGGACTATCATTCTAGAATTATGATTAAATCAACCTTGCAGTGGGCCTGTGTCAGACCTTATAAGTGATTGTGCAGTGGTATAGTTCACCGTCTGTCTCATTTGGTTAGACCATAAGGTTAAATGGGCAAGAGGTGGAGAAATGCTCTTCTTGCAGGTGGGATAAATGTCTTGCACAGGCCTTTATCCTAATGAGTAAGCCTTTGTTAAGGCACATTTGGCACATTTCACTGTGGCTGCTCTTCCCCTCCCCAGCCAGAGCCAGGAGAAATCCTTCTCAGACCTTTACTGGGTAGAAGTCCGATGCAATGCCTGGTGTTTAAACCCACAAACATGTGGAGACCTTAAGATTTCTGACTGAGTGGTTCGTCTCTCTCATATTTGTCCTTATTCAGCCTCCAGTAATTCTATCACTGAAGTGTTCCTGAAAGGTTAGAATTCCAGCAGCCCCAAGAAAACAGATCTGAGTTGGGACATCCTGGCTCATCTCTTTTCCCAGATTTTGGGGTGACGGTATGCCCTATAATTTCCATTCCCTGATAGGTCCAAGAAAAGTTGTTGATATTTTGTTTTTATTATAAGGGCAGGGGTGACCTCTTCTAGTCAATTTAAATGTCAAAGCTGACATCGGATGCTTATCATTTTCAGTATAAAACAATTTCAAAGATCTGTTTGTATCACTGTAACACTGTAATGGAAACATAGCTATTTATTAAAGAACAATTCACTTTATTTTTATACTTACTTTCCTATTTTTAACTAACTGATGATAACAAGATTCAAATATGTCACAAGAATAAACTCCCATCTCTAATGACAGTCTTTTTCATTGTATTTTTTGCACGTGTAATACTTTGGCTTACTCCTATCTTCAGTAAACCATCACATTTTGTCTAGGATACAGGTAACTTTATTTAATCAAAAATCAATTTGCCATTTTAATATTGGCACATTTTCCCCACAGCAATGACTTCCCGTTGCGAAGCAGAACTAAAAAGAATATTTCTATCTGCAGTTAAGCTCTGGACTTCAGAATCTAATCCTTTGTGTGTAAAATTCTGCTTTATGAACTGTTATTCCCATCTTTATAGTGCAGTTTGGAGGACAGTGACTTGGTGAGTTGTTTCTTAATTTAATGAGTTTCAATATACCACCACTAGCTGCCAAATAATTTGTGGAAATTCATTATCATTTTGTGTATGTTGTCCTAAGAGAACAGAAGTAAAATGGCTGTTTGTTAAGTGTGTGGCAAAGAAACGTCAACATCATTTTTTAAAGTACAATTACATAAGAGCATCTTTTTGTGTATGCATTAATTAGCACAGAAATACAAAAGAACTATTCTTAGTAAATTGAAAACATCATCAATTAATGTCCGAATGAACCGTAATTTTGGGGCAATAATTTGTTGTTTGTTTCCAAAATTAAAAATGGGAAAAATGATTATATAATGACGATGTAAAACTTTATATTCTTAGTTTAAAGTGTCCACGATATAGCACATTATAGCCAAGATATTTCTAAGTTCACATCTTTGAATGTGCACGTGGCAGTTCAAAGCTATTCTATATTTAAAAAACGAAAAAAAACAGAAAACGACTTCAGACCATTTTTATTTTCTGTGTTTTATGTTTTTTTTTTTGCTTGCATTGTAATTCATAAAATTTGAAATTTAAAGCTAAATGGGCACATTTGTACCTCTACATACTTATATGTCACCTTGTTTTTGGTGGTGTTATTTGTGAGAACATACAGTTAGCACAGTATAAGGAGTAAAAAAAAGATTAACTTCGAGAAAATGTCACAGACGTGACATTGATAAGAATTATTTCAAGAAGCTGGAGATGTGAGATCCACATGGGAATGAAGACATTGCATTTGGATGGCGGAAGGAATTTCATTTGCATCCTACCATGTATGAATGTCCTTCACTCTAGATCAATTGGTTACCTGGAGAATTTGATAACAATTACAACAGGACCCTTTAGCTGCTCACATATCTTTGAATGCTTCACTTAGATCGCCTCTATATGTAATCTTTGAAAACAGTCAACACATTTTCCCTTGCACACAATTACCTTTTTCTTTCTCCTCCAGTCTAAAAGCACACATTGGGGAAACCATCATGACTTCTTCATTTTTTTTTTATGTTTTCAATGTACTTTGTAAATTAGATGCTCAGCACTGGAATATCTACACGATATGCTCATTTCTTTAAGTAGGTGAAGCCTAAGATGAATGATGACACGCTAAGTAAGGTTCAGCCTTCTACTCATCACTGGGGCTCCATCACTCCTTTGTCTCCTGCACATAAGAGAGTTAACATAGCTGGCTCACTGCTTACCTTTAAAATGCCCTGCTTTCAAGTTTGGCTTTTTGGCATGTCTGGGAACTTGGATTTTAGGAGGGTTCCCACCATTCCCAGATCTGAAAAGAATGGCTCACTATGCCTACACTGTTTGTACAAACAATATGGTTTCTGCTGTTAAAGAAAAACATTTTAAAAGAAACTTGTTAAAGCACAGTAAGGAAGACTTTGTTCAAAGGGGAGGACAATCACCATAGATAGAGGAGCAACTGTGATGGAATTTTTTGCAGTGGAGGAGAGAGATTGGGTTTAACTTCTGAATACGTCATGGACAAGTGGGGCTTTATAGCCAACGAAGAGGGTGGGAGTCAGTTAGTAGAAATCACTAACAGGAATCACCAGGTGTAAGGAGGGTTCTGGTTAAACCAAGCAACAGGATTCTTGCTGAAAGAGGCCCAGGGCGATCAGACATCAGCTGTGGCATGGTGGGGAGATGAAGGACCTGATTAGATATCAACAGCCATCAGATAAGAGGATGTGGGATTCATGTTAAGTTAGTTTTTGTGAATAGTATACGGTCTGTGTCTAGATTCTTTTTTTTTTTTTTTTTTTCTTGCAAATGTGCAGTTGTTCCAGCATCATTTGTTGAAGAGACTATCTTTGCTCCATTGTATTGCCTTTGCTCTTTTGTCAAAGATCAGTTGACTATATATTTATGGGAGCCTATTTCTGGGCTCTCTATTCTGATACATTAATCGATTTGTTTATTCTTTCACCAATATCATACTGTCTCGATTACATAGCTCTACAGTAAATCTTGAAGTTGGGTAGTGTCAGGCCTCCAACTTTGTTCTTCTGGTTCAATATTGTGTTGGCTATCCTGGGTCTTTTGCCTCTCCGTAGAAACTTTAGAATCAGTTTGATGGAATTCACAAAATAACTAGCTGGGATTTTGATTGGGATTGCATTGAATCTATAGATCATGTTGAGAAGAACTGACATCTTGACAATATTGAGTCTTCCTACCCATGAACATGGAATATCTCTGTATTTAGTTGGTTCTTCTTTAAATTCATTCATCTGAGTTTTATAGTTTTTCTCATATATGTGTCATAGATCTAATATATCTTTTTTTTAGATATATAACTAATTATGTTATACCGAGGGTGCTAATGTAAATGACATTGTGATTTTTATTTCAAATTCCACCTCTTTGTTGCTGTATATTTGAAAGTGATTGACTTTTGTATATTAACCTTGTATCCAGCAACCTTGCTGTAATACCTTTTTAGCCCCAGGCGGTTTTGTTGTTGTTGTTTGTTTTTGTAGTTTCTTTTAGATTTTCTACATAGACAATTATGTCGTCTATAAACATAGACTATTTTATTTCATTATTCCCAATCGATATACGTTTTATTTCCTTTTCTCATCTTATTGCATCAGCTCGGCCTTCCAGTATGATTTTGAGAAGGAGTGGTAAGAGAGACATCCTTGACTTGTTTTTGATCTTAGTGGGAAAAGTTCAAGTTTCTCACTGGTAAGCACTGTGTCAACTGTTGGTATTTTGCAGATACTCTATCAATTTGAGGAAGTTCTTCTCTACTCCTAGTTTACTGAGAGAGCAGTTTGTGTGTGTGTGTGTGTGTGTGTGTGTGTGTTTTGTTTTGTTTTTTTAAATGAGCAACAGTGTTAGTCTTGTCTCCTTTTTACATTCAGGGGAAAAATTGAAAATTTTACTTTTTGGAATGATGTTAATTATGGGTTTGTAGTAAATGCCTTTTATCCGATTCAGGTAATTCCCATCTATGGCTGCCCTACTAAGTTTTTGTTTGTTTGTTTGTTTGTTTTATTTTGTTTTTAATCAAAGATGTCAAATATTGAAAACAATATACTCATTGCAAACCTATTGAAACTTTTCAGAGAGTATGTGATCAGAATATTTTTTAAAGGATTATAAACTAGTCACTAGTAAAGGGATCCTGCATTCTTGCTATCCAGAAATCTAGCAAGATTCTTCAAAAATGTCTCTATGTAGTAATCTAACAAAGGCACTTACCAGAGGACACATCTTCAGCATAAAGAAATCTCTAATCTCAAATTTCTTATCTTTCCAGAATCTGGAAACGAATCAATTTTATGAAGAAGATATTTTTATGATAATGTAATTTTCTAGCTTTAGATTATATGAGAAGGATAAGTGAATGTCAGGTTTGTATTCGGGTTTTTTCCCTAAAGAATACTGTTATATTCTTTATGACTTTGAGAAAAAAATAATGTACAGAAGCTATTAATGATCATTATTCAAAAAGTACTTGCACCTGAAACCAACAAATAAATATGTAAATAAATAAATGGTGTTAAAAAATGAAAAACAGACTGTCGTTTAAAGTTGTGCTATATTTCAGAGATAATTTTATATTCTCCTTTATAATTTTTCCAGGTAAGTAACACAATGGGGTTGAATCAGTTGAATATGAACACTCTATTCTACTATCTACCTTTTCTCATTATCTCCTTAAGCATAAGCCAGGAAATAGAACTTACGACTCAGAAGCATCCAAGTTATTTTCCAAAATGGGCATTAACAGCACATAATTTCACTACTGATATCTATCTTCAAAAGAAATGTCTAGATCATATTATGCGCCTACCTTGGAAATGGGAGTGATAAATGAGGTTGGAAAGTATCAATGCTAGCATTAATTTTCACGTGTTTTATTTTTCCCAAAACAAGCAAACAAAAAATGATTTCTTTCACTTTTAGTGCCGGGTGCTAGGAAGAATTAAAAGAGATTATTTTTTAATTGAAAGAGGTACATTTCTGGGCAAGGATGGCATTCAAAACATTTCCTCACCCTTCCCATATCTGTCACTGTATTGATGCCCAAAATGGAATCTCTTCTATTCCTTCCAAAAGTCTCTCTTATCCTCAATAAGTTTTACTTAATGAATTCAGTTAATATTTATTGACTGCCTATTATGTCAGTATCCAGAAATCTCCAGCTATATTTTTGACTTAATAAATATGGTTCTCTCTTTTGACCCTTTTACACAAATTATATACTATTGGGCATCTGCCTTTTAGGTCTAATTGCTACTTTTATATCATTATTCTTCTTTCACTCAAATAGCCTCATCCATTTTTAGACAGCTATACAATCTTTTTTTATTTTGCTGTCAGCATCTCTAGACCTGAATCTGGAAAATTCTATTTTGCTTTTTTAAAAATTGTTTCCCTATTTAACATTTGTAAATTTGTTTCCCTATTTAACATTTGTAGATTTGTTGAGTTTGCTAACAGTGATATAAATACAGAATGGCATCATTAATAAAGAAATAGTTGTTCTTTTTAAAGTATGATGATAAAATTGTGCCGAGAGTATATCTAACAAAATTTATTACACAAGACTTAAATACTTGATAGAAAATAGCTGTATTGTTGTTATAAGCTTTCTAGGACAAATATTGGTATCTTTCACTCAAAAACTATTTTCCGTTTACTGTTTTAAAAAGTTCACACATTAAGAGGTTAAATGGAACAAACAGAGTTATTTAAATACCACTTGAGGCATTACAAAACCAACGGTCAACACCCAAAAGTTCTAAATTAATTGATTTGGTTTAAAAAATATTAAAATTGCTACTTTTCCACTTTCAATTATTTAAAAGAACGTACAGTTTTCTAAATAAATAGCTAATTACTTTAACTGTATAAAAGTGAGGTGATTATATTTGCACACTATTCATGAGGGTAAGAGAAAAGTATTTTGATGTTCTTAGAAAAAGAATGCTGCAGAAATACAAAGTAATTAAATTTTATTATGAACCAAATGCCAACAGCATAAATCCTTGAATATAAAATAATCATACTGACAATTACAGTATTTTTTTAGCCAAAGATCTTTTGTTATTCTAAGCTATAGCAAGTAATAATTATTAATGTATCCAATGTTAATGGGAAATATTTTCCATCAACATTTGAAAAGTAGCATGTTATTCTAAAAAGCAAAATATAGTATATTTAGTACATTAAAACCTGATTATAGCAAGTTAATTACTCTGGTTCCTTATTTAACGAACTTATGTTTCTACATTACATTGTTAAGTTATTTAAAAATAACATGCTAGACAGAATACTATATTATGCATTTCAGTCTATTTTATAACGTTATTAGTGACAAGAAAGTCTCCTTAATTTCATTTGAAATACTCAAATTTTCAAATGACTTACTGAAAAAGTGATACACAACTTAAAAACTCAATAGCTTTCATCTTTACTGGAAATATAAGGAAATATTTTGAAATTGAATAGGAGTAATGAACACAGAAACAGTACAAGTAACACCAACAGCTGAAGTCTGTTCTGGGTGTGTGTGTGTTTGTTTTCTAATTGTTGCAGCTAATGAGAGGTCTTAGAACAGCACCATCTATGCTGACATTCCATCTTGCAATGCCTACACCCTCAACACGCGTCACAAACAATAATGATGCAAGCTGAAGTCAGACAGCAAGAAATAAAACTTGACTCCTGTTTTTGACCTGCCAAGTTCACAGTTATATTTTCACAAACGTGAGACAAGAGGTCACACAGAATGAGAATCCACAGAACACAATTCTGGGAGAAAAAATAAATAAAATGAAGCATTGTTTTAGCCAATGTTACGATCTCCTTAGCACTCTGATTAAAACCTGAAACACCATAGAAATGTGCGGGGAAATAAGGATTCTGGACAATTAGCCTGATTATCAAAAGATAATTTACTCCCTTACAGAAAGTACGCAGCAGCTTGTAATGCTCTGTAGGCTCTTCCCGCAGCTCCGGAGTCATCTGAAATCTATCAACCTTCAGAGCACACTGCTCATCGCATAGACACAAATTAGATACACGTTTTAAATATGTTTATATTTTAAAATTAATTAAATGCCTTTTCTCATTTGATAACGCAACCCCTGCTTTGACTTCTAGAACTTCTCTGCGTCTTGATGTTTCACAATGAAAAACAGTGAATATATCGCTTTGGGGGAAAAGATGTTATCTTGCACGGAACCTTTTCAAGGTTCAAACGTAGCTCAGTTATCAAACTAGGAAAGAAAATACCAAAGAGTAAGGATGGTAAAGCAAAGCCAGAGCAACTTCAGTCGCATAACCTCTGCCTGCTTCTCCATCTTCAGCTGCTCTCACCTACCCCTTCTTATGCAGCAGTACCCCACATCGCTGGATCTGTTGTAGTCTTGGCTTGCACCCCAGAAGACTGGATTTCACTGAGGGTACCGCATAGCTGCTAACTGCAGTGCACCCTTTAACCTGGCTGAGTCTTTCAGTATTATAGGTAACCCCAGGTTCACTGAGCAATTGCCTTTTCCGTCTCCACTCCAGGTAGTTTAGAGCCTCCCATCTGCATTCACCTTCAGGAAGCCCAGGAAAAAGTATCAGGTACATTGGAAGTTACCCAGGGAGGGCTTGGTGGTCTGGAAACTGGAGAGTGATTGGGAAGTAATACAGCTGCTCCTTCTGCCTGGTTTTCACTGGTTATGTCAACCATCAATCATGCCTGTCAGCGGGCACAGCCGGCAACAGCCTCCAAGTCACAGGAACCTGGGTCCACAAATTCAGTTTGTATACGCCACCGTATACAAATGGTGTACACTGTATAGAGCCTGTATACGCCACCAAGTACCTATCTTCTGTGTCTTAATGGCAAATATTCACAGGAACATTGAAGGTTATAAATGAATTGGCCCTCCTGGGTCAAATGTCCAGTCCTGAACTACCGTGTTTCCCTGAAAATAAGACCTAGCTGGACAATCAGCTCTAATGCATCTTTTGGAGCAAAAATTAATATAAGACCCAGTCTTATTTTACTATAAGATCAGGTCTTAATATAATATATAATATAATATAATATAATATAATATAATATAATATAATATAATATAATAATATAATATAATATAATATAATATAATATAATATAATATAATATAATATAATATAATATAATACCAGGTCTTATTTTACTATAAGACCAGGTATAATATAATATAATGCAATGTAATGTAATACCCAGTCTTATATTAATTTTTGCTTTAAAAGATGCATTAGATCTGATTGAACGGCTAGGTCTTATTTTTGGGGAAACACTGTAATCATCTGAATCATTTTTATTCAGTCAGGAGCTGGGGGTGTTCAAACACCACAGTTTCAGGACATCATTCTCTGACTTGTATGTCCCCAAACTTCCTGTGTTGAAGCCCTGACCTTCAAAGGGACTGTATTTGGAGATTTGGTCTTTAAAGGGGTAATCAAGGTTAAATCAGTTCATACGGGAGGGGCCCTAATCCAGTCGGGCTGGGGTCCTTATGAGAAGAGAAGGCGACACCAGCAATGTTCACACAGAGGAAAGGCCACATGAGGACACAGCATTAAGGAGGAAGGCAGCCTACAAGCCAAGGACAGAGGCCTCAGCAAACCAACCCTTCCAGCACCTTGAACTTGGACTTCCAGCCTCCAGACTATGAGAAATACATGTCTGTTGTGTAAGCCACCAAATCTGTGACATTTGGTTATGGCAGCACAGCAGACTGACTATGTATGTATAGTGGAAAGTGTGCTCAGAGAAGGTAGTATGACAGAGCAGCAGGAAAAAAAAATATATATATATATAAGTGGCTAAGGAACAAGAACATGCTAATCTGAATTTGTTTTTCTAGAAGGTGTTGTTCATTTCTTCATGTGTTGTCTCTTTCTGCACTCCTCCTTCCCCCGTACCCACTCCCCTCTGCTACAATGATATGTAAAAGCTTCTTTAATCCTAGAATCTGTGCAGACCCTGTCTTCTGTATTCTGGTTTCACATTTCCAACAATAATATTAACATTCATACCAGTTGGATTTCCCCAAATCAAAAAAATTTTATCGAAAACTAAATTAATGTACATTTGAACAAACTCTTCCCCCTTCTTAAATACTGGCCCCATGACAGCAAAACATGGACACACTTGCCGAGCTGCTGTTGAGTCCTTGGTCTCTTCTTGCCTGCCACTCTCTCCACGCTATCTCCTTGGCCTAAACTATCAAGCTCTAAACAGTCCTGCTTACTTTTTCTTCACAATTAGCTTTCCGTTTCACATTCTTAACTGCCTCGTTATCCTTATTGTACCAGCAACAAAAAATGAAGAGCCGCATATTATGTTAAATCTCATCACTTAATAATACGTGAGTGGCTGTTTTATAAATATTTGCAGAGACTGACGACAAAATGGTTTAGCAGGACCAATTACTGCTTACTCTATCAATTACACAAATGTTAAGGAGTTCCTATGTACCCATGGACAAGCAATTCCTAGCTTAGCTCTACTGAGCCGCTAGTACTTCTATGGGAAGAATTTATGGTCACTAAGAGGAAACAAGCAAAATATTTTTAAAAACCTACAAGAATATAGCAACTGCATAGATATTGCTTTTGTGTCTTTCCATTTTTTTCTCTTGGATTCTCTTGTAAGATGGAATTATACCAATGATGAAACATCATTAAACATTTAGAGAAACTCATAGGGTAGAAAAGCGTCTGTCAAAAGATTTGGCTGTAAGTTCAGAACTTGAAATATATGATGCATCTGTGTCCCCCTGGAATATCCTAAGGGCTGATCACGCGGAGTGAAAACTGGATGCGTTAGTGGGTCGGAGAGGTTTCGTTCGTAGGAGGGATTGAGATGAAGAGAGACAAATGCCAAATGTCAGAGAATTCAGAAATAATGGGGCTTTGCAGACTTGAAGAGCAGTGGATCCTATCACCTAAGATGTTATTACTGACATGACATAAATGATATGTATCTTGTTATCTCTGAATATCAATAGATATGTAACCGATTGTTACATAAAGTTTTCTGGGGCCGAGTGATGGTAGGAAGAGGCTGACAAGTCCATTATTACATCTAGACTTTATGAAGGGAACTTCCATACAAGCCTCTTCTGAGGTGGCAGTCAGAACACACGGCTATCCTCCAGGCCCGGTGGCAGGCGCTAAACGGTCATATAGGACCGGGCAGGATGGATGGGGGTACTGGGGCATGATGTGCCCCCCATATGGGGACAAACACCATACATGCTTGCCCGAGGGCTGGCAAGGGCCTGTTCCAGGAGCCAGCACAAATTTGCCCTCTGTGGGGTACAGGGGAGGCGTCAGACCGTCTCTGAGGGGACTGAGAGAAGCAATCTCTGTTCTGGCCCGGGTATGCATGGATCTAGCCCAGGGCCTGGCAGTCATCCGGGGGCAGTCAGGACATGGACTAGTTTCTCCTCCATGCCTCTGTCACCTAGCAGTAAATGTCATATGAAGACATAAATGTATGGAGAACGACATTTGTTTCCTATTACTATTGTAACAAATCACCACACACTTAGTGGCTTAAAGCAACACAAATATATTCTTTTATAGTTTTTCCGAGGTCAGAAGTCAGAAATGAGTCTCACTGTGTTCAAATCAAGGTGTGTTGAGGCTGCATTCCTTACAGAGGCTCTAAGGGAGGGCCTGTTGTCGCACCTTCTCCAGCCTCCGGAAGCCGCTGGCACTCCTCGGTTGTGGGTTCCTGCCATCTTTGAGACCAGCAATGCCACCGAATCTTCCTCATGCTTCTCTCTAGTTCTGACCCTTTTGCCACCATGCCTCCCATTTAAGGACCCTGGTGATTTCAGTAGACCTGCTGAGACAACCTAGGATAATCTTATCTTGAGGTCAGCTGGTTTGGTAAAGGGCAACCTTACTTCCCACCTGCCCTGTAACACAACATTTCCATCTCTCGACACCTCGACACCTGTGGGGAGCATCATCCCACCTATCACAGTAGCCTGGACCATTTATTTTGTTCTATTGGAGGATTTTCTACTGGTCCATTTGGCCCTTATTCTTGAAGTCTGTCCTCTGACCATTTTAAAAAAGACATATCCACTCATTCTTTTTTAGCTCAACTGCTGAATCTCAGAGCACTGACCCTGAATTTGGAACAGGGCCCCACAGTTTTCCTTAGAAATCTCCTCAATGTAACATATGTTCAGGAGAAGACATTGCCAGAGATTTTGAGGTCACAGACCGGGGAAAAGAAAAACATAAACAAACACATCACAGGACGCCAGTTCTTACCACACTTCCATTAACATTTTCAGACAAACTCATAAGGTAGAAAAGAAGAAAGATAAAGCTTAAGCTGAATTTATCTTATTACATTCAAATTAGAAAATGTGATGGCAGTTTGAGTTCAATGAGTACAAATTGACCCTGAGGGCACCCCAGAAAACTCTCCATTTGTAAGAACCTTATGGTAAAGGGAAGCAGAAGCTCTCAGAAAATAGAGCAGAAGTCCCAGGCCTGCATCTGGTGTAAGCCCTGGTTATTAATTACTTCTTACTGAATAGGAGCTCATTACTCCATTCATGAGTTTGTTTCCTTGTGATACTAAACTACCCATTCAAGGAACACTTTTCATAGATTTAGAATCCAAGCATAAACCCACCATTGCACCCAGTACCAGTTGGACACAGGCGGGGCTCTGGAGGGAAGAGAGCTAGAGGGATGGCCCAAACACAGCTGGCCTTGTCATGTGTCACAGCAGAACACCCCTTCTGGCCCTCATGGTTCCTCACCCTTCATTCCTCACTCACTTCTCCGCCTGGATTCTCCTCCCAGCATGTGAATCATTCTCCAAAGACCTGCAGTATGACCCCCAATAAATTCACCCTCTATACTGTTTCCAAAGGGTGGATTATAAACCTGGTTAGGTTATACTCCAGCTTTAAATGCTTCACTTGTCTGTATCTTACAGGGTAAAATTCTAAGTCTACAGTAGCACAGAAATCTTTTCTATGAACTGGCACTTGACCTCTTGGATGGCTTCAGTCCCCTTCTATGCCTACCATAATCTTTTCTTCCCATCTCCTGAGCTGTTTGTAAATGTGGGGGCATGTTTTGCTGTTTACACATCTGTGCCTTGGCACATGGGTCCCAGCCAGGATGTTTGCGGCAATTGTCTTACCCTGAGTTTCATTTCTATTAATTTAACTCCTACACAGCTTTCAAACTTCAGCTCTAAAACTACCCGGCATTGGAGACTTCTGATTTAGAGATTCCTTAAGTGCTTTTATAGGGGTTGCCTTTGCAAATGTCTCTCACAGCATTTAGAATCCAATCATTTGTTTGTACACCAGCCTTCTGACACCCTGGGAGGACAGAGGACATAATCTATCTCGCTTTGTATTGCTGATAGATTGCACATTAGCTGTCACACAGTAGGTGCATTAATACCTACTGATTGATACAGACACTGCATTGGGAGGTAGACTTTCATAGCTTCTAATTTTTCTGTTCTCCCTACCTCAGATCCCAGGAAATATTAAATTTACCACTAAGGCTGTTGTGTCATTAATGTTGAAAATAATAATGCCAATGAAAGCATTTCATAAAAATCTAATTTGTAAAGCTTCTTACTAAGAATAATATACAACTATTTTTTAGCCTGTGTTGGCACATATTAAAAAGAAATAGACAATTACACTCTAATCTGTGTTATCATGTTATGGTACGGTTGGCTCTTAAAGTTGAATAGAGTTTCCTCTTAAAGTACTTTTTAAACAGGTCAGATCCTCACCAATTTGTTGGAGAAAGGAGAGATAAATGGAACAAAGGATTTTTCAGGACCCTAACAATCTCATGTTTTTATCTGCTATCCGGATTAAAATAAGTCAGACAACAAATAAGCTCTTTCTTTTACAATTTCTCCAACCACTTAGGTTTAAAAGACTTTCGGACCTAATCTCTCCACATTCATTTAACATCCAGTTCTGACTGGGAGTTACATATTCATAACACTCAGATCTCATCAGTGATCAGTACAATGAAACGAAGCTTTTGTCCCCATAAAGAAAAAAAAACGTTACACTATAACAACGTGCCTGCAGAGCGGGATGATAGCTGATTTAAATTACAATGAGGCTCAAGTAAAAGGCAGGAAACAAAAACATGCCGTGAGGTTTGCTGACTACAAAAGCTTAAGTCAAAGACTACCTGTTATCAATCATAGCATCGGTACCAAAGGGCAACTTCCATCCCTGTAAATGCTCCAGGTGAGTGCATGTCACACCCAGTTGAACGACATAGAGTCAGAAAATGTTATAATTGAAAGGAACCGTTCAAGGTACTGAAACAACCACCTTACTTGTCCTACAAGAAACTCAAGTCCCCCACTTTCGCCACCTCTTGAATCCTTCAGCGGAGCCCGGCCAGGCCACAATAAACACACATCCCTACACTTTCCATTTGTCATCTATCGTCACACAACACATTATCACAACTTAGCGCCTTAAAAACAAGAATCATTTATCATCTCACAGTTTCTGTGACAGCAGCTTACCTGGGTGGTTCTCTGGAGGTTGCAGTCGGGAGGTTGGCCAGGGCTGCGGTCATCTAACGGCTTGACTGGGGTGGCAACTCTGCTTCCCAGGAGGCTTGTCGATGTGGTGGGAAAGTTGGTGTTGGCCTCGGAGGCAGGTATCAGTTCTTCACCACAGGGACCTCTCCACAGGGCTCATGCTATGGCAGCTGGCTTCCGTGGTCATGACTGATCCAGGAAAGGCCACGGTGGAAGCTACAGTCTTTTAGGCCTAGCTTCAGACATCACACATAATTCTTTCCATGGTATTTTATCAGTGACACAGGGTAGCCCTATTCATTGTTGGAAGGCACTACTTACCGGCAAGAAAACCAACAGGGAAGAATCGCGGGGTGAGGGTGAATCTGGCAACCACGTTCCAATCCTCTTTCCCAGGGTCCCTTGTTTTCCCTCTTATCTGATTTCTCCCAGTCATCATGTAAGGGGGAATTCGGGAAATAAATAATGCAGTTAAACTTAGCTAGTTTGCAGTTAGATCCACCCTGATATTCAGCTGTTTTCTCTTTGTTTCTCCCCTCTCTGCTTAACTGAAGAACTCTGTTTTGTTCCCTTTCTCAAGCTACCCATACCTCATTAATCCATTTAATCAGCAGAATCCTAACCTAAAAAGAGGAATTTCTTAATCCTCAGGCACTGGGACACCAGAATCCGTTTTGCAACTCTCTTGCAGTTTCTACTGGTGACACATAAAGCCCCAGACCACGATGGCCAGTCCGAGCCCGGAGTCCAGAGACAACATTATCTTCAAACAGACCAGATCCCAGGAAGGATGTCAGCCTTCGGACCTGCCTGACCGACTCCCCCTTTCCTTTGTTCTTCTTGTTTATCCATAAAACCTTCTGCCTTTTCTAGGAACGGGGAGATGGCCCTTGCATTGGAGTCCGCCACCCTCCCAGAATGCCAGCATTCGGAATAAACCTGCTTTTCTTTTCACCAACCTTGTCTCTTGCTTTTTAACTTTTTCAAGCGGTAGGCAGCCAGAACCCTAGCAGGTTCCCTGTCACTTACATTGCAACCTTCTCAAGTGAAGGCAGGTCCCTTCCACCTCCATCTTTAATCCCTACTCCAAAACTTCTGTCAATTACAAAGTTGATTAATGGGCCGAAGTCTGTCTTGCTCTCCATTTCTGCTTTTAAACAATTCTTTTGAGGTAATTTAAGTGTACCAAAAAAATTATGCAGAAAGTCCAGGGACTTTCTAAGTATTCATTCCTCTTTCCTCATATAGTTTCTCCTATTGTTAATGTTTTGCACTGGTGAGGTACATTTGTCACTGAACTGATATTAATTGAACCGATATTAATACGTTGTTATTAGTTCAAGTCCATGGTTTACAATTTGTTGTATAGTTCTTTGAGTTTTGGCAAATGCATGACACGTATGCATATCGTGGTGATCACCATGATAGTATCATACAAAAGAGTTCCACTGTCCTAAAACTGGCCCATGTTTCACCTCTTTATTCCTTTTCCCCACCCACTGAACCCCAGGCGACCATGGATCTTTTGATTGTCTTTAGAGGTGTATCTTCTCCTGAAGTCATATAGTTACAATTATACAGCATACATAGCCTTTTCAGATTGGGGTCTTCCACTTCGCCAAATGCATTGATATTTCTCCATGTCATTTAAGCTTGATAGCGCATTTATTTTTATCACCGTATCATACTCTATTGTATAGACAGATGTGCTATAGTTTATCAATTCTTCTCCTAAAGGACATTTTGTTTGCTTCCAAAATATGGCAACTGTGATCAAAGAGATAGAAAATTTCTTGTGCAAATTTTCATGTGGGCATAAATTTTCATCTCATGTGGTAAATACCTGTGAGACATGTTGCTGAATGGTATTTTATGACCATGTTCAGTTTTGTAAGTAACTGCCAGACTGTCTTCCAAAGTGGCTGCACCATTTTGCTTTCCCACCAGTAGTGAGTGAGTGTTCCTGTTTCTCCACCTCCTCACCAGCACTCGGCATTGTCAGAGTTGCATTTGGGCCATTCTAATAGGTGTGTAGTGGTTTCTAATGCTACTTTAAATTATAATTTTCTATTCACATATAGTTGGGCATTTTTTTGTACGCTTAGTTGCCATCTATATATCTTCTTTGGTGGGGTGTTTACTCAGATCTTTGGTTCATTTTGTAATTAAGTTGTTTATTTTCATATTGCTGAGTTTTAAGAATTCTTTATGTATTTTGAATGCAAATTCTTTATAAGATATGTATTTTAGAAAGATTTTTCTCCCAGGTTGTGACTTGCTTTTTTCCTTCTCTTTATAGTGTGGTTGCAGAACATAAGTTTTTAATTTTAATAAAGTCTAATTTATCAAAATTTTCTGTCACAGATCATGCTTTTCGTGTTGTATGTAAAAAACTCAGGATCATCTAGATTCTCTCCTATGCTACTTTGTAGAAATTGTATAGTTTGCTATTTTACATTTAGATCTATATTCCATTTTTCTGAAAGGTATAAAGTTTGCTTCTAGACTTTTCTTTAATATGGAAATCCAGTTGTTCCAGCACCATTTATTCAAATAATTATTCTTTTTCCATTGTATCGCTTTTGCTCCTTTGTCAAATATCAGTTGTTCATATTATGTGGGTCTATTTCTGGGCTCTCTATTCTGTTCCATTGATGTATATGTCTATTACTTAGCACATTGACTTATAAACTGTAACTTTACAGTAAGCCTTGGAGTCAGCAGTCTTCTGACTTCATTCTTCTTAAGTAATATGTTGGTTGTTCTGGGTCTTTTGCCTTTCCATGTAAATTTTAGAATCAGTTTGCTGATGCCCACCAAATAACTTGTTGCAATTTTTATTGGGAGTGCCTAGAATTGGTAGATCAAGCTGGGAAGAATTGACATCTGAATAACATTAAGTTGTCCTATTCATGAACATGATGAAACAGAAATTTATTTAGATCTTACTCGAATTATTTCATGTTGGTTAAGCTCTGGTAAATAGTTTCCTTCGAGTGCAGTCCTCTATTTAGAAAAGAGAAAGCTCTGGACATATTTGAAGATGGTTGCTTTTCTACTTCCCCACCAGAACCACAGCGGAATTTTTTCTCTCATCTTCCCAGTGAGAACCGGATGTGACTCCTGGAGGTAAAACTCATGAAAGTGCGGGTCCCCCTAAGCCTGAGGCTCCAGGAGTTTTTACTCTCCCAAGCTAGTCCACCCTCAGCCTCTAGCAGTTTTGTTACCTGATAAGTAGAAATAAGTATCTCTACCCGGTACCGTCTCCAGCAGCAATGTCTGGTGGTTGATTCTGCCCATAAGCTCGGATTCTCTGTATCCAATTGTCTTTCCAATTTGGGGAGTTGTGGTTCACACTGAGACCTTAATTATCTAATAGTTCTGAGGCAAGTTGTTGATTTTATTTTAGTGTTATGGGGCCAAGAGTAACGACTTCCAGTCTCTTTACATGTAAGACCATAAACCAGAAGTTAAAATGACGTTTTTAAACTTTTTCCACAGTCTTGAAATAACCACTTCATTCTCTCCTCACAACTCAGTGTCAGTAAAATAAGGTTCCTCTTACTTCATGCCCTTTATCAGGTACATTTATCTGTTTTTATATGAATTCTTTACATTTCCTTCCCTTTTATTACAATCATGAAACACTTTTTTCTCCTTTCTACAGCTAGTGTCAACCCTTATGATTTTCATCCCATATAATTATCTTATAGATTGCAGAATTTATGAGTAGTTTATCAAAATTTTGTTATTATTTTGTATCCATACTTTTGGCCGAGATAGGCCTATAATTGACTTGATCTGTTTATTCATAATACTTTAATACATGATTTTGCTCATTTCTATGTATTATTACCAGAGGTTTACTTAATTTTAACCTTGTAAAACTACCAATTTTTAATTTCCCTACTATTTTTTCTATTTCTTTACTTTTAGTTCTTTATTATAGCCTATTTGATATCAGCTTATTATTTTGTAAACCTTTTAACTTTTATATTTGAGTCTTAGCTTATTGATTTTTACCATTTCTTATTTTTCAGTAAGTTTTTAAGCATGTGAATCTCCATCTAACACTGCTTTAGCTGAATACAGTTTTAAATGCTCTATTTTAGTCATTTAGTTCTAGTTTTCTTTTATATTTTTGTTTTGATTTATATTTTTATCCAGAGTATACTTAGAAACATGTATTTCTCCTTTTAATTCACAAAGATTTATTTTTATTATCGATATCATCTGAATTTCATTGTGATTAGTGAATATGGTTTGTTTTATATCTATTTTTAGAATATATTGAAATTTACTTTATGGGAAAAACACAGTCAATTTTTATAAATGTTTCATAGCTGCTTGAGGAGAACCTATAGTAAGTATTGGGTACGGGGATACTGTCATTATATTAAGATGATAAAATTTGTTACGTGTTTTCTACTTTTATACTATCATTTATAGAAAAGCTTGACAATCAAGCTGACTCAGTGACCACACTAACAGTATATGTTTAAAATGACAAAAAAAAATTTTTTTCTCTCAAAATGGTATTAATTTAATTTAGACATGATATTAAATTCATTGTCAAGTGGAATGCAACATCACAGAAAGGAGTTACCAAGAATAGACATTGGTTGAAAACAAGGATTGCAACACACTGCTCTCCAGACACGTTCAGGCCACATATCCCTCTCCCCACTCCTCAGGTAAAGTTCCCCATTCCTCCTGATTTTACTGCAACTCCTGCTTCAAGCACCTTTTTTCTTTCTTTGAGAAACCTAGTGTAACCACTGCCCTCGAGGCTAGCATTTCTCTGTGATGGAATTTTCTCAATTGTTTGAGGTCTTTGTCAATTAATCTTTCCGTGCCGCAGTTTTTGTAAAACAGGATTAATAATACTACCCTACTTTCTGAGATTCTTGTGAAGGTTAAGTGGGATAATATATGCAGAGCACTTGGAAGAATGCATAGAACATAATGATGTAATGATTCTTCATTATTATAAGTGATCAGTTTTTACGATCGTCATCTCTGAATGATTTCTGTTTTCATGGCTTCCTATAGGTATGATGATTTCTCAATGAGACATAAAACACTAGAAGGCAGAAATCGTGGTGCACTTTACTTTTAAATTAGCTAGGCTTGGTAGGATCTAGTTTAAGGTCTAGAAATTGTCTCCTGCCGTTGACCCAGTTGTGATTATGTCCAAGTATTGAGCTGGCAACTTCCTTCTTATTGACCCCAAGGATGCAGTTATTATACCTGCATGGGTCTGATTCATCATTTATTTTCCTACTGGAGTTTTATAGCTTTATTATTATTTATTTATTTATTTATTTATTTATCTATTTATTTATTTATTTGGGAAAGGACTAACACCATTAACTATTTCCTTCCAGCAACTGTCTTGCTACCCAGAGAGTGGGCTGTATGTCTGAAAAGATGAATAAGTACAGTTTCATAATTTTGTTTGCATATTTTTTATGATCCCTTGGTTCTCTTCTGTAAGGACAGAGTGATTTAGAATCACACGACGCTCCTGAACTTGGGTTCCCCACTGCTACAACTGGCTCTCATTGTACAGGAGCTGACACACAGGAGGGCAGTGTGGAGAGAACAGGATTCCACTGGGGCTGACTTTCAAGGAGGCTGAAATTGATTTTCTAGAGTGAAGAGAAACTGAGGTAGCAGAAACTCCTGAGGAGCCGGGACGTGAACCAATGATGGTGACTGCCAGGGTCCAATCAGAGCTCCTCTCCATGTAGACCTCATTGCTCTCCACCGGTGGACCTCGCTTACAGCACAGATCCAAAGGTGGAGCTGGGCAGGAAACTCGCCCAGCGATGAGCCAAGACTGCCTCCTTCTGCGCATTCTTTGGCAGGGTAGTCTGCACATGTTTGCCTTCATGTCCTAAATTTCTGGCCAATTTTTCAGGAAAGCAGCAGAATGCAGTTGATTTTATTGGCAGTTGTCAGGGCCAAAGATGGATGTCCAGTTTCTCTTTGGCTTGGACATTATGACAGATCTGTGGGGTAATGTTTCTCATCCAGGCATCTAAGTCCAAGCATAAGGATCACAATGCAAACTGTTTGCCTTGTTCCACTTAACTGGTATGATTTATGGCTTTTTGTTAAAGTGGGAGAGAAAATTATATTTTTATTTGAAGATGATGCAATCCATTGTTTAAAAGTCTTTAAATGTAAAGGAATTATTTCCTATACTTTTAAAGAGGAAGTAAAACATCTGGGAAACAAGTTTTATTGCTTAAACATATGGTGTTTCCCTAAAGGGAAAAAATATATTACCAAATAAAACAACAGAAAAGTTATAATGTGTTTAAGATTAGAAGGAAATAGAAGCCCAATATTTTGAAACCAAGTGAAGTGAGAGACGTTTACTATTTAACGAAACACAGTCATACATCTAACACACTAAGAAGTACATATCGGCAGAGAGTAGGGAGCTAGAATTGTGTCTTGAAATTATTTATAGGGAACAGCCATCCCTTTGACACAGCCATTGGTAATCACGGGTGACAGTAGTGTTGGACACAGTTGGCCAACAGGAAAACATTGCCTTGATCATGAAATAATTAGATAATAAAAGACTAATGTGCCGCTTCTTAGGGAAGTCAAGAATTGAGAATAAAACTAAATGAACCACATTGAAAACAAGCAAATGAAGGGCAGATACACTCAGACACACTGACACTGGGGTGGCATAAGCGAGGGAAGTCCCCACAGTGCCAGAACAGCATCCAGCCAGGAAAAGAGCCAGCATTTCCCAGTCTCTGCTGCTCCCAGGACACAGCCAGCACTAGCGAATGGGAGCTACAGAATCACTCATTTAGTCATGCCCAAATCAAGACAGAAAGTCACCATGTTTCTTTTAAAGATGAACAACCAATTCTATTTCTGCTAAATTTATGAACTGTCCAGTGTACACCTCTCAAGTGTACATCACAAGCAACGGGTCCGTTTCTGAGAATCCCATCTCATCTGCCACCAACAGATGGACTGCCTGTCGAAATGTCTGGCCCTTGGTTTGTTATATGAGCTTCCATGATTACAGATCGCGATTATTAGTAGCTATCCTCTGATTGTAAAGAACAGAAGACCATCCATTTGCCTAGAATTCAGGCCCAAAGTCTGCCCAGACTCAATTGAACCAAGACAATGAGAGGAATCTTGGATACAGAATCAAAGAGCAGTAGGATAAGAGTGGTAGAAAAGAGTGTTGAAAGAACGGAGAGTGGCGAACCTGGGAAAGTGAAATCTCGGGCCATCCAATAGCTGTCTCAGGACTTGCAGAAGAGGGATTGTCCTTGCTTTGGATCCTAAGCTCCAGTTATAACCAGTGGGGACAAGTCATACATGAAGAGATTCAACTCGCTGTAGGAAAGAATTTCATTATAATTAGAACTACTTGGGAAAAAAAATGGGTTTTCTCATAACATACTCAGCACTTATAGAGTATACGATAAGCTAGAACCCACTATGGAATACTCCAAGAATTTTGTAAGGTCCAGAATTTTTTCTATTGATGACAAAATAAGTGTTACCAAAGATCTTCCCCAGTGGTGTTGAAAGTATGGGGGTGACCACAAGCTACTGAAAGGGCACTGGGCCCCAGGAACAAGACACCCAGCGGCAGGAGGATTTTCTGGGGAATTTCTGCACAAGAAACAATGACAAAAACAAAACAAACAAACAAAAATTTAAAGTGGCAGTTGAATTTCACTGAGGCATTGGCCTACAAGTATAAACAGAGAACACTGGAGGGTGGCACTGCAGAGAGTAGTGCAGGCTCCCCAAAATAGTTGTCCCCAGCCAGCAGGCCTTGGGAGGAAGTCCTACTTGTCCTATTCCTTTGGATTCTGGCCCAAACCAGGCATCTCTGTCCGTTTAGTTTCAAGGAATGAAGAATCAGTAAAAAGTGAGAGTGATGGTGAGACAGCAGAAATGGGAAAGTGCAGGTTACCCACTGATCACACCACTGCGAGAAGAGAGAGGAAGAAGAAAGAATTATATCCAAGGGTTGATTCGGTCTGCTTTTATCATCTTACTTTTCAACTAGTTACATTCTCAGAAAGAATATAACAATAAAAACATATTTAAAACAAAAATTTGAGTCCTCTCCCTCCCCATGTACTTGTGTGCCACTGGTAACTACTTACACGTCTTTTTTGGGGTTTTTTTTGGCTATAGATACATATTTATTTACGTATAAGGTTGGGCCTCTATTGTTTTTTCTTTGATTGTTTGTTTTTGTTTGTTTTCCTGTTAATGGGATCAAACTGTACATTTTTTTATGCATTTAAAAAATTACCACTGTTTTGAGGACTTTTCATGAGTGGCTCCTTTTTAATGCATACCTACTTGAAGATCTATTAATAGGCTTTATTAGCTTCTAAATATTTTCTTCCAATTAATTTAAGGTATTGTCTTTCATAGTTAAATTTTCAATCTACCTAGAATTAATTTTTTAGTTTCTTATGAAATGGGGATCCAACTGACTTTTTTCCCCACGCAGAAATCATTTGTCCCAACACGATTTCCTGAGTAGAATATTAGTCATCGTTGATCTTCAATGCCTCCTTTGCCACCTATCAAGATTACAGATACATGGATCTATTTGTAGACTTTCCTTTATTCCATTTGATAACATGGGTTATTTATTACAAATTTATAGTGGATAATACCTGGTACAGGTAATATACTTTGATTTTCTTTATGAATGACCTTGGCCCATACGGGGGCTTTGCTCTTCTCTTTCAGGGGTCAGTAAATGCTATCTGTAAAGCGCTGGGAAATAACACTGGTTTTCAGCGAACAGCATGCAAATAAAGCAACCGTCCTCACTTTCCAATACACACACCATGAGAGCCCCAAAGCCTTAGACACCAAACAGTGACAGAGGCGTCGGATCCCAGGACAGTGGTTTTGTTTAAAAGTTGGTCCAGCAAAATGCTAGTTCTGAGGAATTACTATGAGTTCCCTCTATCTTAGATTTTACCTCTAAAAAAATAATTGACTTTATCATTTTTAGCAGTTTTAGATGTACAGAAACATTGAGTAGAAACGATAGAGTTCCCCCATACCTCCCTTCCGCACTCCCCTCGTTTCTCCTATTACCATCATGGCGAGTGTAGTGCATTTGTGACAGCTAATGTTTGTCTTTTTTTTTTTTTTTTTAATAGTTGGGTTTTGACTCAGCATGTGTGTGAGTGCTGTGTAAGCAGCGCTGCCTGTATGGGGGCTAGACAGGAGGTTCTAAGTGAGTGGTTATCTTTGTAATCCTGCCTGTGTGCAAATTTAGTCTGGCCTTCTGCAGAGCCATCTCAGTCTATCAGCGTGCACCTCGAAACCTGATCACCCTTATTTATGCCCCCGCTAACTCCTTTACTCCTTGGAATCTCCCACATTTACACTCTACACGGCTCTGCCTTTCCAAGTTCTCACCTCCTCTCTTTCTACACTTTAACTCCTCTAGTATTAATAATTGATGTCTCACCCTCTTTGAATGCTTCCTCCTCAAATATCACCTTCCTTAACTTTCTGAGCCTGAAGGTTCTCAGTGCATTGGCCAACCGAGGTGTTACCAGTGGACGTGGGAGTTTTGATGTCTGGTCAGTGGGAATGTTATTTGGAGACAGAGCTTCCTCAAGGATTAGATGTATTTTCTTGCTCTCTTTTAAATCAAATCATATAGTTGGCCAGCTGAAAGGCCTATGTGTTAGATGAATTTTGGTTGGTATTTATATAAGAAAACTAAAAATATTCTGGAAACACTATGCTTTTTAACTGACATAGCTTAACTTCCTCAGATCAGAAGATTTCCCAGAGAGATGCAAACATGGAGAAACTTTCTTAGCATCGAACTCCCTCCCTGCGCTCCCCTAAGGCAGCTCAGCCAAGCCATGTAAAAACGTGTTGCCTTGGAAGGAGAGACTGTGGCATCACAAATAGCAGTTTACAGTGGAGAAAATACACTTAGCAAACTCTCATCCTTTCTTGCTTATTGTTTGCACGGTTTTGTAGAAACTCCTAAATTGAAAGTCTATAATTTTGACCAGAGGTGGTAGTCGAAATTGTAGGGATTGCCGCTGAAAAAGATCTGAAAGCTATTGCTCAAGTGAAGCATCAGTGGCTTCTGGTAGTGACATCTTTAAAGTAAGAAAAGAAAGGCTCGCAGTTCCCGGTGACAGAGCAATGTTTGTGAGAGCACCGATTTATTCTTTGGAATCATACAACAATCAAAGCTGAGATTCATCCCAAGCACAGTCACACTTCAGAAATAGAGACTAATGGAATGGCAGCTAGAATTAGTTAAACATCTGTATTAGGTGAGAGTGGGGAAAATACCCAAGTTTAGAATCCTAGGATTTTTAAACAGAGGCTACCTCTAAGATCATACCATTTGCAAATGCATATCTGAAGAAGTTTTCCCTAGTAGAGGTATTTAGAAACGCTGACTTAATTAAGATATGAAGCAGATAAATAACAAACCATCTTTTACAAGAAATATACAGTAACTTACCTGTCATAAATTACTGATATTTGAGTAGCTTTACCCCAATAATCATTGTATCTGAAAAGGTATAGCACACATAATATAATATGAAATACAACCCACGAATATGCCAAGATGAGTTATATTGACAAATGGAATCCATCACATTTAAGTTAAACTAAAAGCAGAAAGCAAAAGAAAAGAGAAAAGCCTTAGTTACAAGCATGAAGCAAATAGTTTATTTTCCCAGCACTTGCAATGCATATATTTATTAAAAATACTATGTATGTACACATCACAGACTGGGGATGCCAAAAAATGTATACGAGTGAACACTTTGGTCAACATTGCCCAAGCAGTAGTTTGCCATAATCAGAAGTGTCTGGAGGCTGGTGGGAACCACTTTGAGCACCTCTTGTAATTGCAGAAGTCAACGTGACTGGTATTCATCTTCAGTTATCGGCTTATATTGAGTATTACAATTTTAATACAGTTTTCCTTTCTTAAAATGTGTGTACATTTTGTTGGCGCCCTCTGTATATATGCATGTCAAGGTGATGGCAAGGCCATGCTTCACTGAGCAGCTCTAGAGCGATCCCTTCTCTTGCCTCTTCCGGCATCTGGTGGTTGTAACCATTCTATAAAGCATGAAAAACAAAGGGCCTACAGATTAAAAAGAAAGGAAGAGAACTTCTGCCACTTCAGCAATAACATGACAGCATATGTAGAAAATCTGAAGGAATACACACAAATACCTCCTAGAACTAGGAAATGAGCTCATCAAGCTGATGGGTAACAAGATCAATGCAAAAAAATGAATTTTATATTTTTGCATATTATCAATAAAATTGAAAACTAAATGAAAATAATATGACTTCGATGTATAATAGTTGCAAAAACAATGAAATTCTTAGGTACCAATCTATCAAAATATAGATATGATTTATATGCTAAAAACTACAAAATTCTAATAAAAGAAATAGAGGATCTGAATAACTTGAAAAGCATATTATTTTATGGATTAGAACACTCAACATAATACAGGTGTCAAGTAACCCCAAATTGAAATATAGATTTGTTGCCATTCTAAACAAAATCCCACGATGAATTTTTATAGACATAGTCAAGCTGATTTTAAAATGTATGTGAAAGCCAAAGGAACTGGTACACCCAAAACAATTCTGAAAAAAAGGAAGAATGTTAGAAAAATCATTTTACCTGGTTAAAATACTGACTAAACTGACATAAAGACAGTGTAGTACTGGTGAACGGCAGAGGTATTGATCAATGGAATAGAACAGAGTGGAGATAAATAGGCCCATACAAATATGGCCAATTGATTTTTGACAGAGGTGCAAAGACAATCCAGTTGATCAAAGTATTTTCTTTAACAAATTGTGTTGGGACACATGGACAACTGTCCACACACACACAAAGAACTTGAACCTAAACCTTACAATTATACAAAAACTAACTAAAAATGAATCATGTATTTCAATGTAAACTAAAAATTACCCAACTTTTAGAAGAAAACAAGGAGAATATGTTCCTCTGGTGGGTAAAGGGTATGAGACACAACATCAAAATCAAAATGCATTAAAAGCAAAAATAAAATATGTTTATTAAAGATAAAACTGCTTTCCTGTGAAATGCCTATTGAGAGATACTTAAAAGACCATCTTTAGATGAGGAATACAGCTGAAATATAAAATAATGTTGAATATCAATGATAATTAAAAAAACAGTCACAGGCATGTAAAGTAGAGCATAGGGAATATAGTCAATAATATCGTAATAACTATGTATGGCGTCAGATGGGTAATAGACTTATTGGGGTTATCACTTTGTGGGGTGTATGACTGTCTAATCACTATGTTGTTTTGTACATTTGTAAATTAAAGAAAAAACATTTTGAATTTACATATCTGACAAATATTTTATTTCCAGAACAAATAATTTTAAAAACACTCAGAACTCAAGGTAACTAACCAACAACATATTTTTTTTAAATGGGCAAAATGTTGAATAGATTCCACCAAAGAAGATATACAGATGACAAATAACCACATAAAAACACAGTCAGTATCACTAGCGATGCAAATTGAAGACCATAATCAGATACCACTTACACAGCCATCAGAGTGACAAATCTATAAAATACGTCCTGAAAATACCATGGATGGGATGTGAGCAACGGAAGTGTCACAGAATGCTGCCGGGGATGTGACACAGCAGAGCCACCTGAGGAACCATCTGGCAGGTCCTTGTACAGGTAAACACGTACCTGCTGTGTAGCCTCCCATTCTCACCCCTAGGAATTTTTCCTGCAGAAACGAATCCTTACATTCACACAAAACTCTGCTCATGAATAGCAATTCTACTTATATTCCATTTGCAGCAATTCTACTCACAATTGCTCCAAACTTGAAACAATCTCAGTGTCCTTCAACAAGTGAATAAACAAATGTAGTACATCCGTACAACAGAATACGATACTGCAATAAGGACTCAACTACTGGTGTGCTAAGCAACTGAAATGTATCTCAAAGGCATTATTCTAAGTGACAGAGCTTGTATGCAACAGGGAACACATACTGTGAAAGTCCATGGAGAGCAGATCAGTGGTTGCCAGCAGGTGGGGGCAGCAGGGGGAGCAGAGGTGGTTCTCGGAGTGATGGGCTGTTCTGTCCCCAGCGTGTGGCAGTGGGCACACGAGTCTGTCGCTGTGTTATCAGTCGTACAACTGCACGCAAATCAAGTTTGCTATATGTTCATTTTAACATTTTCATTTTAAAACTTCTCTTACAGGACAATCGTTTTTCTTCTCTCACTTTGAGACTTCAGAGTAACAATCATCTGTTGCACTTAGAACATTGTATAAGGTTGGTACAAAAGTCATTGCAGTTTTGCAATTATTTTTAACCTTTTAAACCGCAATGACTTTTGCACCAACTTAATAAATGACCATTTTGCAGCATTAGATATGCTTATGGGAAAACACACACACGCGCGCGTAAGAATTCCATATAAAATGATCAGGAGAATATATCTCCAGTCCGTGAATAGAGGTCACTTATTCTGAAAGAATAGGGTCTGAAATAATGAGATTTTACTCTGCCTAATGAAATACCTTCTGCAGGCTGGAGTCTTATTTATTTTTTTCTAATACGCTAACATCGACATTGAATTCTAACTCAGGCACCAGGCTTCTCATCATTAGATCAAATAGCTCTGCTCATTGGTTACGTTCCCCTCCCCACTATTTGCTGTGCCATAACTCCTAGCATTTTATGAGAGAGTCACACAGTTGTCTTTCTTGTTAACCAGTTCATCAAACACAGAGAACCCCAGAGAGCACGTTCAGAGCCCTGCCTCCAGAGGGTCCTCACAGGGGAGAGGTATAGGAGTGGCTCCAGTCCAGAATGAGCCTGCCCAGGCGCTGTCCACAGGCTGGCCCCCGGGTCCCCATCCACGTTTCGTCAGGCTCATCCCTCTCTTTCTCCCCCTGTTTGTTTGCATGTCTTTCCTTTTGTTCTACTAATTCTGTGGATCTCAATCAGGGTACCCCACTTTCTGGGGGGATTTGAACACTGGTGGGGATGCTTAAGTTTGTCTCAATAATTGAGATGGAGTAGCCTGTTGGCCACTTATAAACAGGGCCCAGGGCACCACATGTCTGTCTGCAAAGCAGGCAATTCCACACAGCAACACACTGCTCGCATCCCATGTAAAAGTGGTTCCATAGCCAGATAAAAATATCGATGAAAGTCAACTTATTATATAATCCTCTGCAAACACTGTATGTTTCCTTATAAGCACAAAGTGTCTTTTACAATTTTAATCAACTGAATATTCCATACATGCAAATGCCATATAAATTGAGGAAGTGTGTACTTTGTTTTACCAAAACATTTGAGCAACTATTGGTTGTCCTTTCAGAATAAAGCCACACTCCTGGCAGAAATGCCTTTACGCTCTGAAGTGCTGACCAGCACAGCTGTCCTGCTCTGTGTCTGCTGTGACCCCGCTGGCCTGGCTCTGTGTGAGTGCAGTCAGAGCACTCTGTGTTCACCAAATCCTGGTTCCTTCTCCTGTAATTCATGATCTTCTAGGGGTGCAATGCTTTGGAATTTACATGTAAATTATGCATTATCATATTATGAGTCACTCTCATTTTTTCTTCGCAATTAAATCATTATATATATTTTTGAAATTTGCTTCTATGTGGGACATGTTATCTGTGATTCATTTCAGAAAAATAAGTGGGGTGTTGCACAGCTTTGTTGGACAGTCAGGTGGGCGGACCAGAGTCCTGACTACAGCCTTGTTTTGTCCTGTGGTCCTCTCATGGCTTCCTGTAGTGACTGCCTCACTGAGACAAATAAGCAAATAAGGCCTGTGAGATGCGTCCTCCTTCCGAAAGACAAATATTAAAGATCCAATTGGCCCTCGAGAGAGAGTGGAACATAATTCCCTGGCACTGCAGTGTGGGCTGTGTCTCAGGGTTTTCTTCTGTGGCGGACCCACGGGCCGCCCCCAAATATTCCATAATGGCATACTGATTACTTAGAACTGAAGTGGCTTGACAAGCAGCTGGTGCCAGAAGGCATGCTCACCCTCCCTTGTCTCCTTGAATGCAGCGAATAAATCCCCTGTGGAACACACCCTCCTTGCATCTGGAGATGCCCTTATCATTAGAGTTTTATATACATACATATATATATATATATATATATATATATATATACATACATATATACATCTCCAGGGCCGAAAAAGCCTGTATAAAAACACCTTGTTACCCCTTTCCTAATTTACTACCCAGCCCACATCTTGCTTAGTTCCTTTCTAGTGAGCATTTTTTGATTTGTCCTGTCGATCCCCAAATGTACTGGTTGGTGCATGATTTCTCGGAACATCATTTATGATTCTCCCAGGACATATGACACTGGTTTTCTTCTCCTGCTAATCTGGCTTTACGTCAATTTTATTATTTCTCTGGCCATAAGAACTTAAGAAAGACAGAGGGGGGAAATTTTCTTCCCCCTCTATACTTCCAAAGAGTACAGTAAGGAAAAAGTTAAAAATAAAGAGTGAACGTCTGAGACATACTCTGTCAGCCAGACGATCAAGGCTAGTTAGTGTTAGCAGATAAGTCAGGTTGATAGCATATACTCTTGATAAAAATAAGAATGGCATTCCATTTGTGTGGTCTTCTTCCCCCAAACTTTTAACCCTATTGGATTCGTGAGAAAGAAATAAGACAAACCCCAGTGAGGGACATTCTACAAGGCATGTGATTAATATTCCTCAAAAGTGTCAGAGTCAGGGAACACGGAAAATCTGAGAAAAGTGACAGTCCAGAGGAGCCTCAGGACACATGACTGATGTGACGTGGAACTTGGGAACAGAAAACAAAGATATCTGATAAAAATTAAGTAATTCTGAATAAAGGATGGACTTTATTAAATAATAATGGATCAATATGAATATGGGTTCATTAATTGTGACAAATATACCATACCCGTATAGATACAAGCATCAGGAGAAACCGGGCGTGGGGTTACACAGTTACTCTCGGTGCTATATTTGCAACTTTTATGTAAAACTAAAATCATTCTAAAATAGCTTATTAACAAATCTTATCCGTTCTCCATTTCTATTCCCACTATGCCATTCCTCTGTATTTGTTCAATGTTAAGTCTCAATCAGTAAACGGAAAACTTTTGGGGTCAGTGGGAAAACTGATTTCTCCCTTGTGACTCTATTCCATTGCCTACAATTCCTGTCAAGTTGTAACCACAATGTCTTTTTTGTTACATGCATTTCATTCTCTGTATTATGTCATTTATCTAAGCAAGAAAATTCCTTCTTTTCTGGACTATTGCAATGACTGCCTAATTGCTGCCTGAATCACTTCCCCTTAATGTCTGGCTGACTCAGGTTCATCCATGCTCTCTACTCAACTTCCCTGCCACTAGCCCTCTCACTACTCAAAATGACCCACTGCAATGCCCTGCTAGATCTATGCTTTCTCACCTTGAGATTATAATCGTTGACAATTTTTCTGTCTAGATCTCTACTCTTTCTAATTCCATCAATTCTGCTTCCAAAATTGCCCTCTGCATAAAAATCATTTCCAAAGTCCCTAGTCCGAAACAGTATAACCCTTTTCTTTTCTCATAGTCCTTTGTAGTTTTATCACTTAATATAGCAAAGGTTGTGCCTATGTTTCTTGAGGTCAGGATGTCTCTTATAATGCACCATGCACATAACTGGTGCCTAATAAATGTTTTCTGAAAAAAATATTTAGTGAGTCAATAGCTAAAAGGGTAAATAGTGAAAAAATGGATGGCTTGGGCTTATTGGTTTATACTCATCTGTATTTTGATAGATTTTCTTAGATTCTACAATGAGCATTTATTAATTTAAAATTAGAATGAAACAATATATGTCTTGCAGACTCAGTTTTGTACGATGTACTGCACATCTTTTTACCTTAGGCATAGGTTCTACACAACTTTTTTACCTTAGGCATAGGTTCTGTGCTGGTGGAGGGAAAAACTGACAGACTGGAGAGGGAGGTGGGGGTGCATGGTAAATGGAATGAAGCCTGGTTAGAAGCTGGATGAGTGAAACATAAAAAAACTGAAAATGTTACAAGTGTATTGATACCTGAGCGCTCCTTCTGCATTAGTCTCACTGAGTTACATTTGTATGGAATCTACTGAAAATAATGGATAAATATTCTAGAACCCAACTCTTGTTTCTACCAATCCTTTTCATATTATTATGCAGTTGTGATTTTGTAGTATCCAATTCAAAATTCCTTCTGTGGATGACCATTCATTAAACTCTTTGGAAAAGTAAGCTCTAATCTCAGTGTTAGGAATGACATCCTGTGACACTTTGTTGTGTTCAGACAACATCGTATTGCCTCTTTTACCCAACTAAAGAGAAAGTTTCAAATGGACATACAAGTTTCATAGTCAGTTCTCTGCTGGCAGGAATTCTCTTAGAAACCATCAAAATGCTAATGACACATTAGAACCAACACCGATTGTAATACTTTTGCATAAATAGTGTTTAGGAAGATTATTAATTCAAATGAAATCCTTTGTTCAAGGAAACAGAAAATGTTCTTCATGCACCAGCATTTGTCCTGTATACCCTACTGGCCCCAGCAAGAGAAGTTAATATGTTAAAAGTTCCCTGATGTTTGTGGTGTCGAGAGACAAGGCATATTGCTTCTTTGATTTCCGGATCCGATGTGAGTTACCTATTCAATCTTCTGTGCATTATTGCACACAACATGCCTGCAATGTACCGACTTTAGGATGTTCTCTTAATGTAGGTATCTCAAGCCTGACAGAATTAAAGCAGCCTCATTGGGGAAAGCGGGGCTGCCCACTAATAAAGGCGAAAAATGAAAGAGCTTGATTTTCCATTAAAATAAAGAGCCAGCTGCAAGAACATAAGTGAATTGCATCCTTTTGTTCTTCTTCCAAGCGTGCACATATGAAAACCCTGCTGGGTTTCAATAACTCCAGCACACAGAGCTTGCTGAAAACTTCCAGAGCACAGGTGAGTTCTAAGGGCAGGTGGGATGATAACGGAGATTCTGCTTCAGTGAACCAGTTCTTTCCTCTGTGCTACGTACACGGCACTAAAATCTAATCTGGAAATTACAGTGCGTCCATGCTGAGTTTCTGCCACTAGGTGAACCTTATCTTATATCCCAAATCCCACCCACCCCCTTCGTTTTTAAACAATCTCATCTGCTAACAAAAGAGAAATTGCAAAATTTTTAGGGTAAGTGCTTGGGTATTGGAAAGCAGAATATGGATCCTGCTGCTGTAAGAAAATTGCTATGCTTTCTTTCCTTAGCCAGATGCTGAGAGAAAAATAGATGTGTGAGAGAGAGAAAGAGAGAGAGCGAGAGCGAGAGCGAGAGAGAGAGAGAGAGAGAGAGAGAGAGAGAGAGACCTATTTTCTTATCCATCATATAATCTGAGGGCAGAGCTTGGTTACTTTATTTTGAAGTGCTACATATGATCAAAGATGGGAGTTAGTAATGAAGGATGACAGAATACCAATTTCAGGAGAATCTCAGAAAATAGCATACCTGTAGGGCAGGCATGAGTATGAACTTACCCGTCCAATATGGGAAAGTGAACCTGTGGTAGGACCTCAGGAGAAGGTGTTTTGTGGTATTGGATG
Organism: Rhinolophus ferrumequinum; assembly: GCF_004115265.2. Classification (NCBI taxonomy): domain Eukaryota; kingdom Metazoa; phylum Chordata; class Mammalia; order Chiroptera; family Rhinolophidae; genus Rhinolophus; species Rhinolophus ferrumequinum. Next base: position 3,541,876 of record NC_046303.1, on the reverse strand, counting down.
CAGGGCTCATGTGCAAACACCTAAACACCCCTTCTCCCATCTGAGCTGGTACCCCAGGTGTCTGCTTGATTTAAAGTCCTGTAAAGACGTTTTAATCCCAGTGTCTTCTACCATCTGTCTAATTTTTTTTTCCAAATGCATCAGTCTTTTTCGTTCTTTCTCTCTCTCTTCCCCTATCTCCTTGTCTCTCTCCCCCTCTCTCTCCCTCCATCATTCCCTCCATCCTTCTCTCTTTTCCTTTTTTGTTCAATTAACTAGCTCATGGATGTGTTACCAGAAAATCTTCCTAAATCTAATTTACAATGTTGGCAACAATATCTAGTGAGTTAAAGTACCATTAATATTCCTCTTTTCATCCTTTACCAGGAATTAGGTAAACTGTATTAAAAGTACAGAGACCCATACCCCGTCAAGCACCCAACAGGCAAGTGCAGAGGACAATATCACAGGTGGTCATGGAGGTCTCCATCGGGGAGACGGAAGCACAGACATAGAGGGCCCTGGCTGTCAGGCAGCATCACCGAGCCTTAGAGGATGAGGAGGGCCAAGGAAATGTGCCTTAAAGAGTCCTTTGGGTACAGTGTAGAAGACATAGAAACAAATGAAAGAGAAAAGAAATGAAAACTTGGCAGACATTGGCAAATAGAAGTGTTTCAGAGCTAGCTGTACCATGAAAAGTATCACCACCACTTCTAAGATGCTGAACAATTTCCAGGACAACAGAATGTTAGTTTGAGTTCTGGAAAATGAAACACCCAAGGCGAAAGAAGCACAAGACACCCTTTTATAGTTGAGAACATAATGTTACTACTTCACATGTCAGCTATGCATATTGTAAGAAAACTTAGTCCACAGCAAACAGAATGACCTGCTCCACCTGGGATCATGGTGGGTCCTCTGGAAAGTACTCCAGCTATGAGACAAGCCCCAGGATTTCTGTCTGAAAGATTTACAAGTTCCTCTTCAGGAAGCTGGGCTTCCAGAACAATGAGAATCATTCCAAGTAGTAAAGCAAGTATCTGCTATTCCTCAAGACAGGTGTCGACTTGATTTTGCATCTTCTAGTTCAAGTAAAGGTAAATCTACTTAAAATGTCTTGTCTACAACTGTGTCTGTCCACCTCGATTTAGAGAAAGGTTTTATCAATATATGAAAACGTGCTACATTGCATAATTTGAAACCAAACATTTGTCAGGGGAATCTTTCGAATTTGGAAAAAAAAAAATTAGATTTGCATACCTGCTAGTTAAACATATACATGCCTGAAAACATAGGACACACTATTTGTTGATGAGACAGGGACCAAATTAACAGCATCACAGCTAAAGCTCTGGAATGCTTACTAAAACAGGTCATTTTTGAGTCTAAAACTGAACAACCTGAACTAAGGAGAGATTTGCAAGGAACAAAGAAAGGAGCGAAAGCTAACAGAAAATTGAAGTCTATATCAACACACAAAGGAAGCAAAAGTGAAAATTAAAATGGAACAACAACAACAAAAAAACAGCACTATTTCCAAAAAAGAAATTGGATGGATCTGTTAGTTCAAGCAGTGCTTACAATTTCAATTTGACAGTGGATATTCATCTCAGTCTTTTCAGGCAAAATAAAATGAGCAAGGATTCTAAAAGGGAAGAAAGCAAAATGCATCTGAAATGAATGTCTGTGAATCAGGAGGTGACTCTGATGACCTCTATTTGCCTTCTGAAAACACTTGCAAGTACATTCAACATCTCACCAGCGAATGACATAGGAGCCCTATCACCAGGACTCAGTCTAAACAAGCACTAAAATGTACCCATGAAAATGTTGGAGCACAGGGAATTAACAGCAATCGGTGCCCTAATCAGTGACCTCCATCAAAGCTTTCTACAGGACACTGTAACCTTTTGTGTGTGTGTGTGTGTGTGTGTGTGTGTGTGCTTTTGTTTATTTATTGTTTTGATTTTATCATATTTGTTAAGGTGGCAAGCCAACAACAAAAACAAACAATCCAATTAAAAATGAGCAGAGGACATGAACAGACATGTCTCCCAAGAAGACAAACAAATGGCCAACAGACATATGAAAAAAATGCTCAACTTCCATAGCTATTAGGGAAATGCAAATCAAAATCACAATGAGATACTACACCTGCAACCCTTTTAAAAAACCTTTTGAAAAGACTTAGACTTCTCTGTGTTGCCCAGGTTGAAAAAGTGAAGATGCATAAATCAGAAACATACACACAAGGATTTCAAAGAATTTTATTGGGGGGAAATTCCTATTTTAATTAGCAAATCAGTATGTTCCCATAATCCTTAACCATAATGACCATTCTACAGCATCCCAATGAAACCCCAAACACTGTCCTACTGAAATAGCTGCACTGCTCGTTCTCTAATGCACCAGAAATGACCTGGGCATATCCTATTCAAGACAAGCGCAAGCTAGCTGCTTTGCTTGGCAATTCCCAGAAGCTGTGAGGCAATGATTAATTTTTAGCCAACCATTTTGGATATTTCACTTCCTTCAGTTTAAGAAAAATGATGCCTAGACTGTCCCTGAGCACATCTCACATCTACGGGAAAGTTGTTGTGTTGTCCAGAATACGGCCTCAGCCCAGTGCCCTAAACACTGCATTTTCTTGAAATGATTTTTAACGTGTTTTTAATTACAAAACATAATCTTGCATTCCCTGAAATCTTGATTGTCTTTTTAAATTAGCTAAGGAAAATGATGTTCAAGAAAGTATACTACAGACAGGGGAGGCCACAGGCTGCAATGATAACAAATTACACACACTGATTGCAAAAGCTATCACTCGTATTCAACTTGTGGGGAAAAACCAGATCAAATGATCCAAGGCACATCATGCAAAGTTACTGCAGAGATCGACTACTGACCGTCACCCCCTCTGAGATCATGTCTCCTGTTACTCTTGAGGGTCATTTTGAGTTTCTTGTTTGTATTGACTCTTTCTTTCTTCTTCTTTTGTATTGCTTTTATCACTGCTTTCCAACCTCTAAACACATTCAGTAATTTCTTTATTTGTTCGTTCTTGCAATAAACAATTATTGCAACAATTATTGCCAGCTCAATACATGTCAAACCCTGTGTTTTATTAATAAATGAAAAAGTATAACATTATTGACATCAAATATGTTAACAGAAACGTGTGATTTCATCACAATTTATGTTATAATAAGGTAGCTATCATATTCAATTTACTTGGAGAGTTTACCTTAGAGGGATAATCAATTATGAATTAAGATTTCAACATAGTTCTCTCTGTTCAGTTCCAAAACACACTGAGATAATTAGCTCATGGCCTAATGGAAAGAAAAGAGGCCTGTAAACAAAGAATTCCATCTCTTAAATGCTCGGTAGATTTAGTTACAAAATACAGAGAGAGAGAGTGATTAACTTGTTTTATAATGGAGAAAGGACCTTCAGTTTAGTCTTAATGGATCAGGACTTATTTATTAAGAAAGAAAAGTGGAAATATACTAATTCCAGAAGAAAAAGGGTAGGTACAACACAAAGATATGGGGGGAAAAAGATCTATTTGAAGACGTGTGAGCAATTTAATATGCAAACGAGCAGTATTCCTAGAGGCAAGGAAATAAGTAAGAAGAACAGGGACATAGGAAATTGATGTCCTCCACAACGGGCATTAATCAGGTCAGCCTGTCATAACAAAAGACCATGGGCTGGACAATTTCAACCCAATTATTTCCTCAGAGTTCCGGAGGCTGCAAGTCCAAGGTCAAGGCTCTCCCTAAGGCCTCTTTTCTTGGCGTGTAGGTGGCCGCCGTGTTACTGTACCCTCATGGCCTCTTCTTTGTGCATGTGCCCAGACAACAGAGCGTGAGCTGCTCCGTGCCTCTTTTTATAAGGACACAGTTCTATAAAATCAAGGCCACTCTCTTGTGATGTCACTTAACCATAATTGCCTCCTTTTAAGCCCCGTCTCTAAATACAGTAACAGAGGGGACTAGGGCTTCAGCATATACATTTGGAAAGGACTCTGTTCAATCTATAGCATTCCACCCATGGTTCCCCAATTTTTATGTCCTACCTGCATGCAAGATGCACCCCCATCCCAAGAGTCCCTCAGGTTTAAACTCATTCCTGTGTCAAGTCTAAAGTCCAAAGTCTCATCCAAATAACACCAAGGTCAGGTGTAGGTGAGACTTCATGTCCCTGACCCTCCAATGACAGCTTGGGTTGAGTTTTTGACAGTGGAAATGGAGAAAATGAAGCAGACAACTGTTTGAGGTTGGAAGGAAGTAGAGTTAACAAGATTTCGGGACGAGCTGGATTTGAAGAATTAGAGGAAATGGAAGTGGACGAGATCACTGGGTCTCTAGCTGAGATAAATTAGTGCATGGTGTTAGCATTGACAAAACACAAGGGGAAGAGAATAACTGTGGGAAGGTAAAGGATATTTTGAGAAGGCACACGCAACTGTTGCCTTCTCTTTTTCCTATAAATCTCCAAATCTAATGCATAGCTAATAGAGCATATCAATGTACTTCTTGCCTTTTATCAGCCCTTGCTGACCCCATCTTTCTAACTATAGGGACCTTTATTTATATGGGTTCATGACAAACTATACTGTGAGTCATTGAGAAAATAAATGGCATTATATTGTAAGATCTTGTTTAGCAGGTAGAATTTCGGAATTACTCTATTGCCGTAGGTCAGAAATATGAAAGGTGAGCGCTAAGCTCCTTTCATAATCTCAGCTCTGGCCTCCATGTCACTGGGACTGGGCTTCCACTCTGGCTCCTGATAGATGTTTCAGTTCCGCTGCACCTGAAAATGGACTTCCGGTCACTGATGAGCAGGCTTAGCAGGATTACTTGCCCTTCTCCTTTTCAGGAGTTCACATGTGTCCCTCTCCTTTTGTTTACAGGCTCCGATTCTGTTTCAACTCAGGTGGCCATCTCCTCCCACTTTCTCCTGCACACACACACACACACACACACACACACACACACACACACACACACACACACACGGTTTTTTCCCCACCAAAGTGTTGCTGACCTCAGAGCAGCCACCACCCTAGACTTCTATTAATTCTCTCCCTAGAGAGAATCCCTTCACTGAGGATGCCAACACATGTCAGCACAGGTTTTCTTTTCCCAATTTGACATTATTATTCAAACTGTTTTGGAGTATTCCTAGGGGCATTTTTTATGTTTTAATCAATGCCTATAGTTGGAGGTCCTCTAATTTCCTAAGTCTAAATTAGCCAAGACCAAGGTTATATTGATAAATGTTATGGTGATTTACTTAAATATTTACTTTAAGGAAAATTTTGTTTCTAAGCTCTGAGGGTCACAAGTTTGGACCTAATTTGTGGATTTCTGTTTTGCTCTTTTCTGAGCCATAAGAAAACTTTAAGTTTAGTAAAACATGCCAAGTTAATAGACAATATATGAAAAGAAAGCTCCACACAGATAATTTCAAATATTATGGGAATGAAAAATGGTAAATTATTTGTTTTTTCTCATGTTCTTTTACAATATATATCAAGCATAGTCTTTCATTTATTATTATTTGAGCTTAAATTATAGTGAATAAATAACTACTGATTGATAGGCTGTTACAAATCACCTGCAAAATGCACATATTAAATTAAATATTTTAAAATAGATAGTAGTAAATGTACCATTTTGGTTGGTACTCAGAGCTTGCATTTGCATCCGGTCTACTGACGAAGCTGATGATAATACTGAAAGGGAAAGTATTATTAGGAGGACCATTATCTCATTTCAGATTATTGCTTTAAAGCAATTAAAATTCTAATAGTTTTTCTGCTCTTTTGGACTCAGGGATGTATAAAATAAGAATATTAATGAATAATGATTTACCCTCTAGAAAAAAATTCCTTTAGGGTTTAAAAATAATAACTGTGATAGGTACTTCCAATACAGGTTTTAGAATAGGGTTATATAGGATATAATTTTATTGCACATTTTTGTGATTTGGTTAAATATTTTGCCCAGCAATTTTTATGTGTACCATTATATTGTCTAATAGGAATGAATGTGTTTAATTATTGCCATAAAATGTTAGTTCAAAACAAAGTACAGCAATACCAATTCTGTCTATTACTAAAAAGGGGGGGAAAAGGAAGAAATACAGAGGCTACAGTAATCATAAAGTACTGATAAGTACTTTGTGAACTCTAGAAATTAGAATTTTATATTATTCACTTTTCCTTTTGAAGAAATTTAGGGTTGTGGTAAATATCTTTAAGAACATATTAGTTTTTGAAATATTTTGTTCATGTAAAACTTACCAGGGTCATTCTTGGCCATACATCTTTCCAGAGAAAGCAAACACAAGAGAGAAATTGCTGAGAAGACAGCTGTTACCAAGAAGTATTTTTAAGTTTAACATTGATCTTTTGTTTGAATGATGATATTTATTACACTCAATAATACAACACAGAGGCTTGGAAAGCAATAGACATTTATGTTTCCACCTGCCTCTCATGCCTGCCCCTTCTGGTACCAACATCCAGATCTTTCTCTGAGAAACCACCTCTTCACCATTCTCCACAGTCCTGGTTGGACTCCTCGGCCAGGGATGGCTGTCTCCTGTCCAGGGGCAGGCCAGGACAGTGGGAATCACCTCCCTTTACATTTCAATCTTGGGCCAAGTGGAAAAAAAAAAAAAGGTTGGAATTTGATTCTAACAAGGCTGCACATCAGGGTTCTCCAGGCTCCTGTCCTCTCTAGACATGGGAAAATCCACCATTGGGAAATCAACTATGCATTTCCTTCCAATAAGGTGTTCTTGTAAGTTAACCAGAGTTGGATTCAGTTGCATTTAATCAAATAATCAGAAACAACACCCTGAGGATACACAGCCATTCCTTCTGAAATGCTTAGAGTAGATTCCAGGTTCCAGAAATAATGGAAATAGAGTAAAATTAGGCCCCTCCACTATAAAAGGGGAGTAGGCACAGTGACAAAAATATCTTTCATGGTACTAGAATTTATGGGGAGTAGAACCAGAAGCCTTGTCTCTACTCAGATCCTTGCAACACATGTGACCTTGAGTAAGCCATATAACCACATTCCTCATTATTTCCCTTTGGTATGGATGACTAAGACAGGTAATTTACCATAAAATTTTGTATTCTTAGTGCCTTATGGTTCTAACACACAACTTTTGCTCAATAAAGATTTTAAAAATAATTAAAACTATATCCTACCTATCATTTAAGTAAGAGAATTGTAGTGCGCATCTGTCATTCTCTTGTTTCCTGTCTCATAAACCTTATTCAGCAAAAATGACCCATCCACCCACAATCTGCTATAGAATCTGAAAGTGCCAGAGACAGACTTCAAGCAACTCCTTATATCAAGGATAAGGGGATGTAACGAGCTGAACCCAATCACATGTACCCATCTTTAACTCTGAATCAGGACTAAGAGATGCATAGAGGCAGGGACCACAACAAACTGTTCTCTCCTGGCTGTGGTATTGCAGGGAAAGAGACACCTCATGAGAACACCGGGAATGATGCTAGCAGTGGCGTCAGCGTTCTACTGCAGAAAGGGACAGAGGATGCATCGCTAAAAAAATTGGTTAGCCACTACACTGTAATAAGATTCACACTTGAAAGAAGAAAAAGTTTGCAATAACACTGTAAACTGCAGGGAAATAGAATAACCTATAAAACAATGATAGTCCTTTCTCCCCCCTCCTGCTGGAAGACTACCCATCCCACTGCCACTGGCCTCCACAGTTTCTGCTGAGATATATTCCTTTTAATCTTCTTTAAGATCTCTTGTATGTGATGAGTCATTTTTCTTGCTGCGTTATTCACGTTCCTCTACTTTTGACTTTCAAAACTTTGAATGTGATGTGTCTTGGTGTAGATCTTTTTGGATTTATCTCATTATAATTCATTAAGCTTCTCATATTTGTATATCCACGTTGTGCTCATTAATATTGTGTGTCAAATTGATTGGGCCATAGGGTGCCCAGATATTTGGTCAAGCATTATTTCGAACGTTTCTGTGAGGGTGATTTTGGATTAAATTAACATTTAAATCATACACTGACTAAATCAGATATTCCCCCTAATGTGGAATTGAAGGTATATATGTGTGTATATATATATGTGTGTGTGTGTGTGTGTATGTGTATATATACACACACACATATGTGTGTGTGTGTGTGTGTGTATGTCACCCTCCCTCAAGTAAGAGAGTATTCCTCCTGATTGACAGCCTTTAAACTGAGACATAAGCTTTATCCTGCCTTTGGACTTGAATTGACCCCATATAGGTTAAGAGACCTACACAATAACTTGCAAATGAAGTTTGCTCTACTCCCTATAGAATCAAGGACTGAGATCCCACAGTCCCACACTGGCAACACAGACTTCAGACCTCAAAACAGCTGGCAGGACAGAGAAGGGGTTGGGGGCAGAGGCAATTAAAAACACCACAAAGTTTCCTTAGCATTTTTAAGTTGTAGTTTTTTCTGGATTCAGCATTCATTTGGTTGCTGTAAACCTTTGACTATTTTCCAGAGTCCTGACAGAGTTGTTTCTGATGATTTCTGCTTACTTCTTGATATTTCTGTGGGGAGACCAGAGATTGGAGCTACCAACTCTGCCGTTTTGCTGATGCCACTTCTTGGTCCCTCTTTATGGTAATATTTTGTGCTTGGGTATAAAAGTTCCTTAAGGTTTTGGTTCTTCTTACAGTTGCATATTCCAAAAAGAGTTGATTTAAGTGCTTTTATTTTGTGGTACTCTGTCAAATTTATGAGGAATCACCTCCCAAAATGTGCAACAATGCAAATGAACTAATAAAAGCTACTATAATAGCAATACATCACCTCTGAGTCAGGTAAGCTCAGAATACAAAACACAAAAAGTCTATTTCATCTGTTCTCTCTTAGTTAATCCTTAAGCCTGCATTTAAGGAGTAGCTCAGTAAAACTGGGGTCAATAAATGCCACTGACTGTTCTAATGATTGAATGACTGCTGGAGTCTCATTCTCATCACTTGTTTCTTATCTCACTTAGTGTGAATTTTTTTTTTTTTTGGCTGTAAGCTAAGTGTATTTTATTTCAATTTAAATTTACATACATTTAATCAGAAAAAAACTTTATAAATTAGATAGAAATGGGTTTAACATTCAAAGTCAAAGTTCAGTGATTAACCTGAACCCACGCCCAGTGCTAATGGCAAAGCCAAAGCCTTAGATTTTTGAGGACCTTTGTCGTGTTCTTTGTTTTACAATTCCCTGCACTTTCTGAAATGGCTTTTTATCTTCCTATCACTACTGCATTTTTTATAATGTAAAAATATAGAGCTTTTGTCAATAACTCACAGAAATAACTAATTTTGACTAGAACCAAAACCACTGCATTGGCATGTATTTAAAACAAACAAACAAACAAACAAACAAACAAACAAAAAACTGGATTCAGAACAGAGTAATAAATGAACGATATTATGTCAAAGGGAAATTACAAAGTGATAATTGCAAGAACCTACAGAGAAAATCAGTACGACAGATGAGAACCATGTATCTTTGGGGATAAAATGTGAGACAATTAGAATGGAAAGTCTTGAAACAGCTAAAGAAAGAGACTTATTTAAGGAGATATTCAGAAGTTAACATTTTTTTTCCAAAGTGTATTTACGTATGTTAACCAACATTGGGTATTTCTACAAGGAAACAGAAATTGGAGATTATCTCCAATAATCAGCATAGATCACATATAAAGAAAGTGAAATAGAGAGTGGTCACCTTGCTTGACCAAGGTGAAGGTGCTTTTAGTGAAAGAATTCCCTCCATATGGTTGGCCTTGTAATAGCCTTTGAAGCATTTTGAATCATATTCTGGTTTAAAGGGGGAATTCGGTAATATTCCAAGTCTTCGGATCTACTTTGTAATAGCATACATTTTGTTGAATTGCAGAAATATTCAAGGTTACAAAAATTCAGCCAAGAATAACAGCTATGGGACTGGTTTCTGGTCTTAAATTTCTTATGTTCTACTTATTCTCAAAAGATATCTCAACTGTTTCCTCTACTCATTTTATGCAGAAGTGGCCTTAATCAGCCGTCCCCACACCTCAGAAGGACCATTGTGTGTGATGTGAGTTGCCCACCACTGTTTAAATGTAATCCTGCCCTGTAGATGGGAGAGGTTACACAGGGAAAGAATTAGCTGACATAAGCTACAAACAAAGCACTAAAGCACTGTCTTCCCAACAGAAATGTGGAACCAAACCTTACAAAAGAGCACAGCAGGGAAAAAAAAAAAACAAAAAGGAATAGGCGAATGGAGGGTTAGGGTCCATAGTTCTTAAATGAAATTAGCTTAAAGAGGAAATTATTGTTGTAAATGTAGAAAGTGATCATTGTAACAATAATGATGATATTTGAAGGTAACATTTCTTTCAAGTAAAGATGAAACTACATTAGGAAGAACTCTTACAAATGAGATGGGTAGAATCACTAAAAGGATTTACTTTAAAGGTCAATATTCAATTAATGTAATTGCTAGGATACTGACATGGGGCCTGATTTATGGGTATTGGTAGGATAAAAATGCCCCGTTTTTAGAAACCAAAGCAGTTTTCATAGTTTACGTCATATGCTACAACCTCATACATCCAAACGATTAGGACTGAAAGTGCCTGTGTGATCTGGAAAGGCCAGTCCCACGTGCAAAGTACAATGGGTTGTGCCTGCTGCCAGAGCCTTTGTAGCGCTGGAGTTTTGCAGGAGGTCGAATGTGTGTTTTAGACCCTACCGCAGAGTGGCTCTCACTTCAGTAAGAGCTGACAGATCTGAGTGTGAAAAGGTAATGCGCTCAATAAGTCAATAGTGGGATACGATCACTGCAATGGGACCAAACAGCTACTTTGCATCTTACTCAACATTCAGTGAATCTTTAAAAGCACAAAGCCAAGAGTTCCTACATTTACCCAAATGCTACTTATTACATACCTGTGAATACCTCATTTGATGACTACAAGTGTCACTTTGCAGGGATGGGGACAGGAGCTAAGAAGCCTACTTTTATTTAGCCTTTGGACACAGAAAACTTTAGGGGTGTCTTTGGTCATGTGACCATCCAAAGTAACTGGCTACTGTAAGAGTGTCCTCAGTAGCAGTGAACCAGTTCCATAGCAGGGCTTTTAAAACATATCTTGTAGTAAAAGAGGTTCTTCAAGCATTTGGTGGTAGAAAATTTTAAGCAAATAAAGTAGAGCTGCTTCGATCAAAGGGGCTTTATATACCCAGAGCCCCATTTGTTCACAAGCTGACGCTTTGAAAACAGTGGGTCTATAATAATCACAAAGTTTAAACCTCTCTAGTTCCTGCTAAAAAAAAGGGAAAGGGGGAGTCTAGTACCAGTCAGTAGATAATCTCTCAATCTTATTTGTCAGTTCTACTCTATTTTATTGAGCACAGTACCTGACAAATTTAGACTACTTCCTGTCAGGTCAGGAAGTCTATAAATGCTTATAAAATTGACTACCTTGTTCACTTACCAGGAATCATATGCAAGTCATCTTGCTCTAGCCCTCATTACTAAGGATTTCAAAGAGACTTAGGATGTGCTTCTTTTTTTTACCCTCAAGGAGGTTGGAATAATAGGAGTAAGAATTGTACAAACAACTGACAAAACAAGCAATAGCAAATGCGTACTAAGATGTAGGTAAAAGTAAATTGCTTCGGGTCCCAACAACAACAAAAAACAATGCTAATGCAGCATTTGGTAACACTGCCTTGGGGGCCAGTGGAATCAAGGTGAGACTGTACATCTTAAACCTCCATAAACTCCAGTGGCCTCCCCTGTGAGGTAATGATTTCCTCCTTATGGGACAACTACAAAGGAGAAATGCAATTATGCTCTTAGTCCACAGTGGCCGGAAAAGAGGTGGATCTGTTGACAGGCAGTTTAGATGAGGAAGAGAAGACAGCAGGATTTGGGGTTGTTGACGGTGAGGTATGATGGAAAATCCCTATGGAACTGCAAGGTAGCTCCATACGCAGAATAAACCGTTTTCAGAACAGTATGCTATCCCTCTATATTTTTTTATTCTGACTCGTTCTCCCACAGCCTCGTTCTTCCTCCACCCTGCCTCAGAGGTTGAGTGTGGTGACAGGAGGGAGATAAATAAAACCATGCATGTCTAGATACATAGAAATCCTGATTCCAATTTGCTTCCCTCATTGCTCCATCGTTTTCTTATTGGTGGCTTATTTATTTTTTTCTTGGCCATGCATATTTAATTAATACCCTTTTACTGCCAAATTCATTTTATCTCTCCCCAGACTCTAGTTTTTCTTGCTCTGCTGGCGTTTCTCTTGAGTGTACAGATTTGAACAAATAGTATTAGTTTAATTTAGCACCCAATTAGTGAATTATATCTAGGCATTGTAGATGAATCCAGGGATACAAAGATAAAATAAGATATAATTTTTGGCCTCAACACGTTTAATGAGCACATTTTGAATTTTGTAATCCAGTCCTTCACGTTTTCTGCCACATAAATTCTATACTAACATTTTCTTCCTTTCACTATTGATTTCTACAAATACACATTTAACTCCATCTCAGTATGCTCTGGATGGAGAGTCCTTCCTTGGGCTTTGTTGCTGAGAACACGAGGACATCAGTGATGTGTACCGTGAGGTTGGAGGGAAGACTCAGGTGTTGGAGGTGGCCGCTGTCTGGGAAATAGACTTGCCGGCAGAGCTGGTCTGTGAAAATTGCCAGGAAGCTCAGTAATGGTGTTGAAATGGTCATTTTTAGGTTAGGGGACAACCTGGCCCCAGCCCGTATGTAGACAGCCTAAGGAAAAACCCCACTGGAAGTGAGTCACATCGCTAGCCCCTCTATGCCAGCCCTCCCAAATCCCCTCTACTTCCTTCATGTTTAGCAGGTCTCCTGCACACATGGGGACTTAATCACTTCTCGACTTAATCCACAGACAGAAGTATCCATCAGTAATGCCGAGTGCTACCGCTCATGTCATTAAAGATGTGTGGAGTGCCTTTGCCGGTCCTCGTGTCACAGCCCTGAGAGCACTGAGGTCCTGGCAATGCTGGGAATAGCAAGAGGCAAAAGCAACAAGGTCAAAGGAATTTTAACAGCAGAAAGAAGTTCATCAACCCAAGGGCATTGCGGGGAGAAGGCTGGCAAGCAGGCGGGAGCGTGAACTCTAAGGGCTCAGGCAGGGAGAATGAGAGGACCACGCCCCAACCAGGGTGCAGGAAGAGCCATGTCTTAGGCTGAGCAGAGCGTCAAAGGTGAATCAGCTCCATCCCTCACTCAGTCCAGCGCCTCTTACCCATTTTCTCCCCAGTCCGGGAATTCTACTTGCATTTAATAAAATATATTTGTTTCATATCTAAAGCTGTTTCAAATATTTGAGCATCTTAGAAGCTACTTCTAAACATTGTAAATATTGAGGTTAACAGACTAAAGGAACTGAAACCAAAGTATCAAGTTAATTGCTTCTTGAAAATTGAGAAAATGAATTTAGGAATATGTAATTCAGGATTAAGTACTAAAGAGAACTTGTTTTAATTAGAGCATAAGCATAAATAAAAGAATACAGGACTCACCCAAAGCTTGGAATGATTAAATGTGTCGAAAATGAGTGTGTTTACCTGTCTTCCATCCGTGACACTGCAGATATAAATGTTTGCTGACAGCCCAGACCCATTCTTGCTTCTCTGCAGCTCCCTCTAATCCCTTCGGCCAGATAAGGTTTCCTCCTCCCTGTAACCCTAGGAGTGTTTTGTCTAATTACTGTATCCCATGTAGAAGTGAGATTAACAGGGTACACGTGGGGATCAGACAGTGTTATTCAAATCCCAGCTCCGACACTTCCTAACTCTGTGGCCATGAGATTTACTTCATTTCCTTAAACCTCACGTGTTTATCATCTGAAAAATGGGGATAGCAACGCATCAGGTATTATCCGAGCTGATATGCAGGCACACCAACTGTTCAAACACTGAATTGTTCTGTGTGAGGGGCTCTGCCACTCTGGTTGCCCAGGACCCCTGTATCCATGCTACCCAGACAACTAGAGCATGGGCAGCTGGCCTGGGATGTGGATGTTTCCAGATTTTAACCTTCTGATTGACGATGCCCCTGCTTTATGAGTTGTTAGATATTTTACATATCATCCCGGCTTCTTGCCACCATTAAAAGGACCACTGTTCCCACCGTCCTGAGCACTTCCTGTGATTTGAGGGAGGTAGGTTTTGTTGTTATATCACAATATGATCTGTCGTTTATGATTAGCGTCTAAGTCTGTTCACCTCTCCCATTTTATTGTGATTTCCATTAGTGACACATTCTCTTTCATTATCTCAGTGACTAACACAGTGTTTTGCACAGACTAGGCACACAGTAAGTGAACACTGAATTAGTAAAGGAAAATTACCAATTTATCCTGCCTAATGGATGTGCAGTTTTGTAAATAAATTGTCTTTTTGAGCAACCGTTTTCATCCTATGAGAAGCCTCGTACCTGGGAATACTGGCCTTCATATCATTAGCGGGGGAATAATATACGGTCTTCTACATGGTAGAATCTTTGTGAGAAACCAGATGTGAAATAGCAACTATCTTGAGCAGGCTATAAAAAGTTATGTGATTGTTTTATTTTGGTTTAAGTATTGTGAAATAAAGACATTTACAGCAACAATGGTTTATCTTCAGATAGGACCTCTCAGATTTGAGTGGCTTGATAACCTCAAAACATGAAGCTATGGGCTCAGCCTTGCACAGACTCACGATTGCCGCACAACCAGGTGGAATATGACTACACTCGATCGATGCCCACAAACCAGAGACTGAAATACCAACTACATTGTCAACATCTTATACACAAAGCCATATATACTTAGCAAGCAATATGGATAATTATGTTCAATGACTGAAACATACTCTCTAGCAAATTCCTACTGGAAGTCAATGGTCAGGAAGTTGTTAAAGAAACATGGATGGTGCTACGATAAAAGATGCAGAGTCACTTTTGTCCACCTTAGCAATCACAATGGCCACTGATGTGAAACAAAAAATCTCACTATAAAGCTTTCTTCCAATCCTCTTTAGGCCAACAAGTCATTAAATCCTGCCCATCGTTGGGTGCTGGGTTCCAGAGGACAGCATGAAAGAAGAATGCTGCTCACCCTTTATGGAAGTAATTGTTACAACTTTCAATTGAACCATCCCTTTAATCCAATGCTGAAACTAGGTGATCTGTTTAGCACCTTGATCTCTCCTCCTTTTCTCTCCCGTCACTGCCTGAGCTTCCTGTCTGTTCTAGCTTTAACCACCACTCTCTGTGAAGGTTCCTCACTGACTACCTTACCTGCTCCGCATCTGAGGAAGGGCCCCCCTCTCTGACTCAGGTTACCTTTATTGATTTTTGGTCCAAGTCTAATAACCAGAGTCTTTATGACTTTACAGCTCTCTTCCAAGCTTCCCCAGCTAGAACCCAGGATTAACCTATATCTTATTGAAAAATGTCATGCCAGAATTACATATCTCATCCACGTAAGCACAATTCCTACAATTATTCTATAGTAAGAGAATTTTAGCTGTCAAAATGTCTGTGTTTGCTTTTGGATGTTATTGTTTTTATCATTTTCTTAAATAAAAATTAAGTGTGAAAGTTTTATTTATGAGAGGAAAGAGATTCCCTTTGGTAAACACATTACTGTTTTTATTTTACCATTTTGAAAATTAACATTGCTCCATTTCAGAAATGGCATCTTCAATGTAATAGAGACTGTTCATTGGTCTCCAAACCTTCAAGTAAATGATGCATAGTAAATATTTAATCAAAAAATTAATATTTTGTATTATATATATGTAAATGAGGTGATTACAATGATATCAAAAATAGATGTCCTATTAAGTTGATGACATTCTCCATTATTCCTCTATTTAATTATTTTTGCTATCCATCAATTTATTTTTTTAAAAATGAATAATCCATAATTCTAAATAGATTTTGTTATACCATCATCTATTATCAAACAAACTTCCTTTAATTCGCTACGTGCCTGTCTGCTTGAAACGCAATCACATATACTTGTTTAGAACTCTGTGTTCCAAAGTTTTTTTTATTATTATTTTTCTTGTAAATATACATGTCACAGGTGTTATAACAAGAGTGTGTCAATGCTAATTAGAATTATCACAGCTGGCAGTTTCTAGTAATTTTTGCTGCCCTCATCTTTCTCGCTACATAAAACCTACGTTGTAGAAACCGCTGATTGCCGTGATCTACTAAAGTATTCTGACACCTAACTGTATCCATGTCCTGATTTCCTGCCAAACTCCATGATTTCTGGATTTGATTACTCATCGATGTTGATTTTCCTTTAATAGTCTCTTCATGACTCTTTCTAAATATTGGAATGAAAAATTGGGCCTCGAAGTAAACATTCTTAACACTCATATGGTATAAAAAAAAACAAAAACAAACAAACAAAAAAACCTAGGAAAATGGCACCGTCATCCTTTGTATGGAAACTTATGTAAGCTCCTCATTTAAATCATTATAGTTGTAGTATGAGGTCACAGTGTAACATGCATTTGAACTGAAAATTGGCTGGGGATGCCATCGTGTAATGCACATTTGGCTTCAGGTTTGCCAAAAGTAGTTCAGAGTCTAGAACTCAGCAGAAGATAGTGCAAGGAAAGAACTGCAAAGATGCAAAGTGTAGCTGCCTCATCTCAGGACAGCACTGGGGAAGGATCTAGCCATTTGCCTTCTGTGTCTAAAGCATCAGAACTGACACTTAGACTTTGGAAATCTAAACAATGAATTAGTATTGCTGAATTTCATCAGAAGGGACATTTAAAATGACATGGACTAAATATGAGGCCAGCTATTATATCTGCTTTGAAGAAAACAACTGTTTAACTAACAACTTTCTCTGACAATAGCTGTTGAAATGATGTACCATTCTTGGATTACTGTTTTTTTAAATACATAATAACGTTTTCATTGAAAAACACCTTAAATAATTACCTGAATAGAGTGATATTTCAGATGAAGACACACTCACCAAAAACTCACACAACAGTTTGCAGTGAGAGACCATCACGAGTAGCAAATTGAAATGTGTGCCATGTCTAGATGAACCTAAATATTTGTTTTGCATATTGACATGAAACAAGGAGATGAAGAAGCTGCGTTTCTGGGATCTTCAGTTTGTTGTAGGTATGTGCTGTTTCCACATGCTCCTAGGCCCTCTCATGTTTCATCTTTACTTTGCCTCAAGGGCATTTTTCTGTATTAATATTATTGTATATAATATATGCATTTATGTTATAAAGTTATCTATCTATCTCGATATATACAACTTTATATCTATATCATCTATGTCTATATCATATATATATATATATTACACATATATATGATACATAGATACACATACATAGATATATATATACACACATATATATGTATAATTTTAAGTACAGTTTGAGTACAAGATGACCACAGTCTTTAAAAAAGGTTAAACAATGCTTTTGACATGCTTTCACCTCTGCTGCACTCCTCAAAATGGAATATAAATGCAAACTAGGGCAAGAAAATTTGATGTTGCTTGTTTTTTTTTTTAATCCTGTGTTTCTAATTCTTTTAGACAGAAGCAGCTTCTTCTAGTGTAACTCCCCCACCGCACCCCCCACACACAAACAAAATGATCACTAAACACAGCTTTGTGTTGAACCTAAAAGTGGATCACCCACTCTCCACCATCTTCCTTGTACCCCCCACACCAATGTCCACACACTTCCAAGTCTTCTCTTTCCAGCTTGACAAGTTCAGGAAAGGGTCACTACGTAAACAAACTGTGGGTATATTCCTTTGAATAATTATTACTTATGTAAACTCGCCTCCGTTTTTTAGTTGATAACATTTTACGACGGTGTGAGCAATATCCATAATACTTTTCCCTGTAAAATTAACAGAAATAAAATTTGAGTTGAATGTGCCAGCACATCACTTAGCAGGATCTTGCAGACTAAATGCAAGTATTTTTACATATTGTGTTTACACACACAAACCCACGCAAGAGAAGCGTGTCAGTGTCCTAAGGAGCTTTCTGTCTGCAGACGTGTGTCTTCCTGTTTACCTCAGGAAGCAGGTGGACTGTTTGCCACAATTCATTCTGTTCCACTGTTCCGCTATCTTGGTTCGGGACTCCTTCTAGTCTTCCCCTGCATTGTTTTGACCTGTGGTTCTCTCCTGAGTGTTAGAAGCACACTCCCCTGCACTCCCTCACACTGACCTTGTTTCGTTTTCCTGATTCAGCAAAATCTATTCTGCTGTTGTTGCTAAGCCAACCTCCTTTTATTTCAATATGTCAACTTGTCATCACATTTCTCATTTTCTGTTTTACAGGAGCCTCTGTTTACTAAAATTAATTTGAATTCACAAGGCAAGTAGGGATTAAAATGACCTTTTGTTCCCTAGAAAAGAATTTCCCCCCAATATATTTTCTCTCAGTAGTGTGCGTGCGGTGTTCCATTCTATTACGTAGTAGAGAATATTTTCACATATCCACCTTGTTGTTCCTGACTGCTTTGGAAAAAGAAGAGTTATTTCAGAATAGGTTCTTGCCTAAACTCAGAGGCCCTGATTTCTCTCTGAGCCCTTTCAATATTTCAAAATATGTTAAGAAGGAAAAAATAGTTCTTGAAAAGGATAGAAGGTAAAAATTGGAAATAAATAAGTGGAAAATTAGGCCTTATTTTGGTTTTAAACATAATTCTGAAAATTAAAAATATTGAATAAAAATAAGTTACATAAATAAATTTAAATTTCAACATGAAATAACTTCAATTAAGAGGTGGAAAGACAGGAGAATTACAGTAATGCTAAAAATTCATTGATTGCCAGGGTGGCCGCAGGTGAATAGGTGAAGCATGGGGGGGAGGGGCTTGACTATTCTGTGTAACACCGTCATGAAGTCTATATGACGCTATACATATGTCAAAACCCATAGAACTTTTTTTCTTTTCTTTTTTTTTTTAATTTATTGGGGTGACAGTTAGTAAAATTACATAGATTTCAGGTGTACAATTCTGTATTACATCATCTATAAATCCCATTGTGTGTTCACCACCCAGAGTCAGTTCTAAAACCCATAGAACTTTATAGCAGAAGGAATGAACCTGAATGTAAGAATTTTCTAAACTATCATTTAGGAGGTTGGGCAAGCCTAGGATATAATGTAGACTGTGACAAAAGAATCTGGCTGCATTACAAATACATGAAATAACCTCCCTGAAGGGAAGGGGGAAATATTTTGACCTAAATAACTTTGGAAATGAGTAGAGACTGTACAACTAATAACAAAATGAAGTGCACATAATTTCTACTAGAGGTAAAATGTTTCCCCTGGGGGATGGAATAGTAATTCTTACCAGAGAATATACTGGGACTGAACAGTTACATAAGTGAGTGGCACATGGTGGGAGCCAAATCTCTCACTGTAGGAGTGAAAGGCTACAGATAATTGAGGAGACAAGGGTGAAATGACCACTGAGGGAACGGATTAGAGTCGGAGACCTCAGTAAGAACTTGCTGAGCTTAACACAGACGGAGATGGATGCATGCAGAAATGCTTATGGAGAGGCAGATACACACAGGTGAGTGCACACATGCATTTCCTTGTTTTGTCAGCTGAGAACCTCAGCAAAAATGGTCCAGCGGCCACAAGCATGCCCAGTACCCAGACTCCGTTTCCAAATGTCATCCTCCAGTAAAGGAGCTGGGGCTCCTTGGGGAAACAGCTAATTCGATGGCTGGGGCACAGTACACAGGAGAGGAGCCTGGAACATTTTGAAGTGCTCAAAATAGGACACGCTCAAAACAAACAAACAAACAAACAAACCAAAATACGGCCCTGGGGAATATCACAGGGACCCAAGCGCCAGATAAAAAGCCACCAATGATGAAAGCTGAAATATATAGTGCGAGCAATCAATAAATAATGCAATACTGGATTACATTGCTATGTATAAATAAATAAAAATCCATAAGCCCATGGTATAAATGAATGCTTTGGTAAATTTAAAAATGGGGGATAAGAGATAAATCTCCTTTTGCAAAATAATCCCAAATAATTTATGCAGAAACTGTCCCATCAAGGAAGACTTGATAGATGAACCTGAGGGCAAGATGGTGCTTTTTTCTTCCATTTGGCAAGACCAGCCATGCAAATTAGACTGAGGTTTATTCAGACGGTATGGACATCTATATTCAATTATATTTTCCGATCAAATGCTTTTCTTTAGCTAACTGAGATATCCATGCATTTTACTCTCACCTTTAAGTCCCCATTTAATTTGCTTTTCTCTTCAGGGGGCCAAAGTCATGAAGTTTACCATTAATCTGAGCAGGCTGCTGCTTAATGGTTTTAATCGCAGGACTGCCAGCGATCAGAGATCTCTGTCCAAGCTTTTCTATTCACAGACAAAATCCTTTTTTTAAAAAGACAAGGCTTGTTTTTTCTAGAGAATAGTGCTTAAAATGACCCCCAAAAATTGAACGCAAAGTCTACTGTAACCTGAGAAGCTGTTTTTACCCAGCAAAGGAAGAGTGAAATGTGTTGTAATTTTTGATTCTAGGATCATTTACCTATCTGCCCTTCTCTCATTTTCCAACTTTGATTTGTTGTTTCTTTCCTGGCTGGCTAGAGGAAACAACATGCCTCTTTTCCTCCCAGGCTTTCAATGTGCACTCTAAAAATAAACCTGCCTTAATTAAATTGCAAATGCAATCATCAGGGTTTGATGCAATAAATGAGGCACGTGTTGGCCTTATGTAAAGTCCCTGTGATGCTGCTTCGAGCCCGGGAAGCACGCCTTGCCAAGTCACCTGTCAGGCCTGGAGAACCAAGGCCAGCGCGTGGGTGCGCGCGGACAGGTGCTGAGACCTCCCTGCGTTCAGGGTTCTTGATTTCCAGCAGTGACGGAGAAAACACAGCCGTCCAGCGCTGCAGCTCACTGTCCCCAGTGCTTCCACAAAATCTCAGTGAGCTTGTAGAGAAAGGTGCAGCTTCCCAACAAGACCTTGCGAAGGTTGGCGATCCCCGAGAGCTCACCACCGCCCAGGCCCAGCAGTTCCCGGCGTGTGGGTCCAGAGCCGGGAGCCCAGGTTGCGGCCTGGAGCGGTCACGGTCACAGCGCCAGATCCCAGGTGCCTGGAGACACACAGAACGCGTAAGGGAACAGGTTGCTGATTGACGTGAGTAATAACAACGGCAGCGCGCGCCGTGCTTTAGGCCACTAACAAATAACACGTCTGAAAGAGGCGCTCAGAACCCGGTGTGGTGAATGTCCGTTTTGCGCCCGCTCCCAGTGGAGACGGTGATCCGTCTCATGCAGCCATTTGGTGAAGCATAGCGTGTTCTCACTTAGTTTTACAGTGAAAATGCACGCGTTGTAAGGGTCTTGGCCTTGCCTCTACCATGTGCAGCCCGTCAGCTTATAGGTAGGTGGAGAGAGGAAGACCAGGTTCCCTGGAATAGAACAATCAGGCAGTTGAAGTAAATAAAATGACGCTTTACTATTTTAAATGGAAATCGAGCAGATAGATCAGTCGATTATTAAAGGTGACAATCATGAAAAAAAAAACACACAAAAAAAGCCTGAAGTTTCATCTGCGCTTCAATGCGTTGCTGAATAAAACGGTCCATAATGGGCAGAGTGGAGTTTCTATGTGGCACATGCATCCCCCGTTTCTCTATTGTGTGATGGTCTTGGCAGGTCTGGGCTCAGGTCTGTGCTCAGGCCTGCGTCAATGCCCCCGGAGGCGGGTGAGAAACTAGAGGCTTGAAGTCCCCAGGAATCAAGTCCAGGGTGTGTGACAAAGATCCCAAAAACCAGGTGTTTCCTATGCAGCTGACAGTGGGCGGGGAGCCTTTCCAGTGTATGATCCTCTCTTTAGGCACAGAAAGGTAAACAGGTTGGGAGCGTTTGGGGCCCTGGGCAAACCAGACAGGAGAGCTGTGGGCAGCCATAGTCTTTTACTCATTTTCAAGACATCATCATGGACCATTCATTATTTTGTAAGGCATGCTTCCAGATTTGGGGGCGACCAAAGTGAACAAAATGGAAAACGAATCCTGTCATCATGCCAGCTTCCACAGCGGGCACGTGTCCTGCCATCAGTCACTCACAACCCACTGTGCCACTAATGCAGCATTGTACCAACTCGAAAGCTGAACAGCCGTTTCTGACCATCTTAGAGAGCGTTGGATGGATAATGGATAGTGATGTAGATGCTGCTTATGGAGCATGAAGATTTATAGTCATTATATCATCAGAATCTAATGTAAGTTTTAGTGATCTAAATGCATTCTAATTTTTCTCTGTTGCAGTTTAACTTGGGTTTAACTATTATTAATCTTTCTACACATATCCCCACCTCCCATTTCTTTTGCATTTCCCTGATTTGCCATGCCTACCTTGTTACATTTTTCCCTTGCTTTTATACTTTGTTTTACATATAGTAGTTTTTGCAACCAATAGAGAGGGGTATTTTTAAATTGGTTCTAGGATTTGTGTTTGGTAGAAGAAGGCAGTCTTTTTTTTTTTTTTTTAATCCTATCACCTTGGTCCAGGTTTCATATTTTTGTGTTTCTTTTCTGTTTCATGGTTTCATACTTTCTGATATATGAACCCTGTAGGTGCAGTGTGTGTGTGTGTGTGTGTGTGTGTGTGTGTAATACTTAATGCACATTTATTTTCTAATCATTAACGTTAGAATTAAAGACTATTTCTAGACTCTAGTATCCTGTATTAAGTAAATAAGCAAAAACAAAAACAAAACACAAATACAATCTTACTATTGTTGGCCAACCTTCCTTGGCTAAAATTTTGAATTTTTAACATATCTTAGGACTTTAGATATAAGTATCTAAAATTTATAAGTATTAAATTCCTTTGTTTTTATAGTGTCACTGCACAAGTAAGAAGAGTTGTCTAAATTACGTGAATTGCCAGGAGGGATTTAGATTCTCCGCAAAGATGATGAAGGGTTGGGAAAAGAGCCAACCTGATATTATTTTGATATCAGATTGGAAGTGACTCAAGAGGCTGGCAGGCTGGTGGAAATTTCAATTATGCACATTTTCTGTAATTTTATTAAGGTTCGGACAAAGCGAGTGATCAAATATTACTTCAGTTTACACTCAGATTTTAAGTGTTGCCCCTTTTATGTTTTAGAATCTTGTCATAATCCCATTTTGGATGTGTTTACTTATTTATTCATTTCTATCTTTTCACCTTTGACAGACAGAAGGTCATGTCCCCATGAACAACAGATGGAGGAGATTTTTGCCTGCATTTCCTCACTGCGTCACTCATTGCTGTCAGCATGCTTTCACCTGGAGGGCTGGTAGCTACAATTTTATGTGGTCCCTTCCTCATCCAGGCAACCTGGGCAGAATATACATATGTAATCCCTGGGGGACAACTTTATCTCCCTCAGTTTTCTTATCTATGGATGAAATGTCTACTCTAGAGGTTGTCATTTTTGCTTTGTTTGGTTTTTAATTGAACATTAGTTTTGCTCAGCATCCATGGAAGAGTACAGTGTGGCTATATCTAGTCTCCCTCAATATATTGCTGCATACTCTAACAGAGGAAATGTCTGTTTCATAGAGGAATGCCTCTTCCATGTCTGGGCTGTAATATCTTCATGGTTTTCTGAGCAGAATCAGCAACTCTCCAGAGCCTCTACTCTCAATTGGTAGAGATTACAATATCTAAAGCAATTGACCAGTTTTCTCTCAGTACCTCTCACAGCTCTTCACCCCCTCAAATGACAGGATCTTGACTGGATGCCACTAGACTATGTCTTCTCAACCAGTGGACAAGGGAAATCTGCAAATAAGACCTCAGCATTCTTCTACAAGTTCTAAATACATTCCCCAACTAAGTGAGCAATATTTATGAGCCATTATTTTTAATTTATCTGATCAGCCTGGCCAAGATGCCTCTCAGAAATCTTTCCTATTTCTTGCCCACAAGTTTTACTGCTCTCGAGTTTGGATATTATGCTTGTAAGTGGGATCTGAACTGGAAGGGGAAAGTGAAGGCCAACACGCATCAGGTCGTGTGTCGTCATACTAGACTGGACTATGAAATGGGGGTGTGGGCACAAATGAAATTAGTTTATCCTGGAGCCACTGTTGCTTAACAAGTAACAGATTTTGCAAGGAAAATCTCATTTTTCAAAAACAGAATAATTTGAGAATATAACGGTATTGGCAGAGACGTAGATTATTTTGACTTTTGGCAAATAATCTTTCAATTTTGTTAGATAGATAACTCACATGGAAATATGTGAGCTGAAAAATAGTATTGCTGATTATATGACTAACAGCAAATAGTAAGAAAAAAGTTTTAAAAGTATGCTTTGGAGTTGTATCTTTGGCCTGTACTGCAGAGATGTACGTATTTGTTTTTACTCGCATGAAGGTGAAATTTCAAGAAAAAACCAATTGGCGTTGAGAACAATTTAAAAATGATCCTATTATGATGGATAGTGTAGGATGGTAAATTAGATAAAAAATTTTGAAGAAAAAAGCAATATCTTAAAACATTTTAATATCAATAAAAACAAATCATTACATTTGGCTTCAGGGAACAATACTATATGCTATATGAATAAAACATCATTCACTCATTAATCTCAGAAAAATTCTGATAATTCACATACTGCACTAGGTGTTGGGAATATATATATACATTATGTTTATGCCCTGAAGGATTTCACATTTAGTGAAAGAGATGGATATACATGTAATCCAAACACTACAGGGAAATACGCGATAGTAGTCATTTCTACAGGTTAATCAGAAGGGAGGAGAATGGAGCATTAACTGTGTCAGAGAGGAGGCAGTCAGAGAAAGGGGTCCATTTGGGAGCATTGTTTTGTTAACTGGATGCCATGCAACTTTCCTCCTAGCACTGATAGTTTTGATTCTAACGAAAACAGGGACAAACTAACATTGATGGGACTGCTTGTATTAAGACATAAATGGTTATTAAGGATAATTACAATTATGGATAATTATTGAGCATTGGGTGTGTATGTAAATTTATGATCACATCTATAATTGACATTTTAAAATCTAAATTATACTAGTGCCCTAATTCAATTATTTTTCCCTGTCCTGTAGATGAAGTTCCTACAGTCTATCTTCAAACTTCCAACACCTCTCCCATCAGCGTTCTCAGAGGATGGACATTCTTTCCACCTGTCTGATTTAACGAAAACAATCACAAGAGAACACAAGAGAATCCTGCTACCTCATCTACCCACTCACCAGCATTAGAGCCACAGGCTTTTCGTGTTCTTTGTCACAAACCTAAGTTCTGCAGACTCTTGCCCCACTTCCTTTCCAGAGGACCGCCCCCTCACCCCCACAAGTATACAGATATTCAGTACATCATTCTAGCAACTGTAACCATTCTGTCCTGAAATTATATATCTATATTTGTCTCTCTACTGGAATATCTTTAGCACATAAACATGCTGTGTTTTTTTTTTCTTTTTTTAAAAGCAACAACTAATTAATCTCAGATACTATCCTCCTTCTATCTACCATTTTGAAGTAAAATTCCTCAAATAAATTACTGTTCTCCATCTCCAAATTTTCTTCTCCCATTTCATCTTCAACCCACACCTCTTCATTCCCTTGTAAACGCCAAGGTCACCGATGACTCTCATGGTAACTACTACATTTAATCCAGTTTACTTAATGGATTTGCAGCCTTGGAAACAGGTGCTTACTCACTGGGGTTTCTTGGAAACCCCACTCTCTGGGTCTCCTTGCTTTCTACGTCTTACTGGTCACTGGCTACTCTTTTTTAGTCATCTTTCCGATTCCTCCTGCTGTCCCCTTTTAAATATTCTCAGTCCTGCTATATTCTGTGTCTATACCCCCTGTTTTGGTGCTCATGAAATCCTGTGGTATTTAAAGTTACAAGACTTCATGAGCATGAAGGCAGTGAAGAAAACACATGTATAGAAGAACTCTACCCTGATCTCTGGACTCGTACATCCAACGACAGGCTGAACATCTCTTCTTAGTTGTCTCCAAATGTTCCAGGATGTCATGAACCTCTATTACTATTTCCTTTAAAGCACTATTTAATTTCCAGCTCTAGCTGAGGTTCTATTAAAGGGGATTGATAAAGGTAATGATGACAGTGGTGATACTGATGGTGGCAGTTGTGGTGATGATGATGACGATGATGATAATGATTGTTTTTTTCTTTTTAAATACATTTACTCATGCTAATAAGAATAGTATCGTTTTTCAAGTGAATAATTTAACATCAAAGCAGTGAAGTAAATTTTCCAAGGCCATACAGCTAGAAAGTTACAGAGAGGCTTTGAACCCAAATCTCTGTGATTTTGAAGTTATCCTGAAATTACTCTACTAAATGAGTGACTACCACTTTTTAAAAATCAATTACAGCTTTGTCCTCCATAGCATTCTAAAAATAGAAAAAATAGACAAAAAATAGGCCGTGTTCTCATGGCCTTCTCACATGAAAATCTAGCCCAAGTCCTGTTTGCTTTAGAGACTTTCTTAGCACATTGGAATATTAGCAACTTCGATCATTTTGCTTTCTGTTTCACATGCCAGAATAGCCGTTCTCTTTTTTCTGTCCTGTCACTTACCCCACTCCTGTATAGGAAGAGATCCTCAGGTGACGGGAGGTAATTAATAAGGATTTCTTGCCATGATTATGAACATGCGCTTTGGAATTGGAGAGTTTCATGTTTAAGTCTAAATGCATCCCTTAAGAGTGTTGTAATTTTGACAAGGTATGCAAGTAACCTGTCTCAGACTCAGTTTCTGCTCACGAGGGATAATAGTACCTGATTTGTAGACCTGTTGCTTGGATACAAAGATGTAATCAATATGAAGTCCTAAGAACACTCTTCGCATATTATAAATATAACAAAATATGAGATATTGTGCAGAGTTTTGCTGTCTGCACCATTTATATAATAATATACTTGCAGTGAATGAATGGATGCTTGCTGGGGTACAGCGTCTACAAACCTCTTTTCAATACTTTTTGATCCTTTACTAGGTTTACCTCATTTACTGGCATGCTAAAATATGTGTCACATGCTCGTGGGTAAAGGGTTCAATAAGGAATCTAAAAGGTGCACTCATGTCAAACAGATGGAGGCATAGTGACGGAGCTAGAAAAATGTGTGCTAATTGATGTGATGAGGATCCAGGCTGCTCAGGAGATGCTCCTGGAAACGCTGCCCCTTGTCCCCAGCCCACAGCTGCACACAGACCACACTCTTGCCAGACACACGTGGAGGCTCAAGTTAAGCCCACATGGCATTTGGACATCCACCCCATCATGCATGTATACGACTACAAAAGAGTCCCTTGTTTCCAGTAATATTGTTGTTCAATCTATCTTCACGATCTAAGAACGTATTTAATTTCCCTTAATGGGATTAGCCATCCCAGCCTCTATTACAACACAGGACATAATTACCCTGCTTTAACTTAATTTATCGACCTCATTACCACCCTTGCCTTTCCGCTGTGATTACAAATCTCCTAAGAATTGAGAACTCTCTGAACAGTAGGAGATTTATTGTGATTTATTGTTCACCCTGGCAGTCCTGAGAGCAAACTGATTTATGATGGTGGATCCCCACTGAGAAGAGCAGATTTTGGGGGGCAATGGAAGGCTTCTGGGGAAGTGTGCTTACTCCTCTCAGACTCAGGGTCACCGTTTAATATGGAGCCTGTGGCTTACTGCACAAAAGCAAGAAGGGATCCCAGGAGGACAAAACCACTAGCAATAACCAGCTCGACAATGTCATTTCTGCCACCGGGAAAGTAATTGTAGCCCTTTATTGGAAATGAAAAGTGAGGCAAGTCTTAAATATTCCAGCTGGCATTTGTTTTCCTACCTCCCAAGGGACGGATTTCACCCGTAGTCTGAACAGTCAACAAGTTACGTGGAGAAGGACTTGCATTACTGGTTTCCATTCTTTTTCTGACAAAAGAGCACATCTCCACATTTTCTCAGGAACAGTGATGATTTGCTATAATGATTCTTAGCCAGAAGATCAAATGCACTGGCTTCACAGCTGCCCTTAATGTCCAGGAGAAAGAACTGTGACTTTCAGAGCTCACATTATTACAATGAGTGTTTACAGCTGCCACACAGTGCACGCTATTAAATTAAGCCTTCTATCATTTTCACGATAGGTTTACAGTCTGAACTTTGATGATGATGATGGGAGAAAGAAGATTTTTTTCAACGCAAAGTAAGTTTTTGCACTGCCCAAATCAAGCCATTTTCTAGAAGCACAGTGACATGTTGGAGTTCTTCAGATGCTCTGAAAGAAATGGCAGCATCTGGTTTGGCGAGCGCTCAAGAACACATTGCGTTACTGCCTAGCTCTTATGAAAGAAGCCAGGCTGCTTCAGAAAATTTACCCAAAGACATAGGGTTGGCAAGCTGTAAAATGTTTCGTAGTTTTGAAAGTGGATCCTAACAGTGAAACCAGTAGTTCTTTTGTTCTTTAGTTGTGTTTTCTTTCTTTTGTCCCTTTTTGTTTCTCAGCAGATAACGCCAGGTCTCCTCACAGCACTCCAGAGACCACCCGATCTGCTGGGTCAAGCTGGCTTGAGCAGGTGCGGTTAGCAGTCATGTGACCCTAAGCTGAAAAGCGAGCCCAGCGAAACCAAGGGTTCTGGAACTAAAGTAACAGAGCTGCCACGGTTCGCAAGCCAGAATGCTTTTAAAAGCGAGAGGGCCATCCATACGGAAGATGCTGTGCCTAGGCTAAATATGGACACATATAGGATTGATCAAAGTTTGCCAGGTTGAAATCACTTTCTTCTTCCTGCCCTCTTTCATGTGCCTTGTCTTAGGTGGCTGAGCTCTGAGATTACCCAGTCAGACGTGGGAATTAGACTTAATTCCGATCCGTAGCGCCTCTTTACCTTATTCTGTAAATTGCTTCAAATCGTTATTCTGGGAGGCTGATTTGGGGCTTCTCTCTGTCTCCTCATCAGGCCTGTTGCTTCAGAGTCTGGCCACACAGCAACTTTGGTCGGTGACATTTTTTTTCCTTGAACTCATTCCAGTCTGCCGTAGAAAAGCTGCCAGAGGGCTCCATTTGGTACGTGAATCACTATTGACTTTTATAAATTAAGAAAAAGAGTTGGAGACATTTAATTGTGCAATGAATTTGTATTAGTTGTCAGATGCCCAAAATTCAGAGAGAGAGAGGGGGAAAAAAAGATTCTTGCTGGTGTTATCTCTTCATACCAAAGAAAAGTGGTTGTGACTCACTGTGGGTAGAGTTAATGGAGTGTGTGCTGATGGAGAAGGAATCTCGCTCCCACCAGGACTAAAGATTTGCTCCTGACACTCCTAGCAGCTTTGTGCCCTGTTTCCAAAGCCTTTTACAAATCATCATAAAAGAGAAATGATCTCAGAAGCACTTAAACCCTTTTTTACACCCACTTTTCCAATAAATCTCAAACACATTTTTCATTTTGATCACAGAAATGCAAATTTTCTGACAGGCAAACTACAGTATGACTAAGCCCAAATGGAGTACAGTACATTTACTCAAGTGGAAAGGATAATGCAATGAAACGTAATGGAATTCACTCAACTTCAACTTCCAAACCAGGCATGCTTTACCTCATTGGCTGATTGTTTGGCACAGGTTTTCACACATATTACTGTGAAATGATTAAACTAGTATAGGAAGAAAAAATAATAGTGTTCCCATACTGCAAGGAATTTGATATGCTTGTTTCTACTTAGATGTGTTTTTCCTGAAATTTTCATTCATCAGAAAGTTAGATTTGATAGTAGTAAAATAATTCCAACCTAATTAGGGATATAAGTTCTCATTTTTGGTAGGCTAGATTTCATAACAAGTACAGGGCAGGAACTAATCTATCTAGTCTCTCCTTGGTGTTCAGGATGACGGTTGCTAGGCAGCCTACTGTTTGCAGAGAAAGAAAGAATTTCTTTATCTACAGGTATCTTCCACACTGCCTGGTCGTCTGTTTTCCCATCTGGATTTCTGTGGTGGGGTGGGACTTGTTGAGCAGCAGCGACTTCATGGGTGGCACACACCAACCCATACTGCTGTGCCAGGGTCAACATACACACGTGGGCATTCCTGAAACAGGCGGTTGCTGAAACAGGAGAAGCGAGCCTCATAACACCTAAGAGGCTTAGAATCTCCATTACGAATGTTCGCCTTGAATTTCATTTTATCAAAGCAGTACATGCACCCTAGCTGAAGTTAAATAGTACAGTAAATGGATTAGAACTACAAGTTCTCTGTGGCACCACCTCCTTCCCTGTGTCTTCCTCTCCAAAAGCAGACAATCTTGCCTCTTTTTGTTGTTCAGTCTCCATCAGTCTAAGTCACGTGAGTGAATTGCTGTCATGGATTTGTTAATTTTAGATGTTGTCCCCTGACACTTGGTAGGGTAGATAGGGATTTAGGTCTCTTCCATTGCCATCATTTTGATTTGCCACCCTCCTTCTATTAAAATTTAACATTTGGGGTAAAACAGTGTTTATATTATTAAAATTTATAGTGGTGTCATAATAGGGTGGCATTTACCTTTCTTTTTTCAATTTGCCCTGAAGTTAACTATGCTTTGCTTTTCGTTGTTGCTGTCATTTATATTTGTGTAGGCTCCTTTATACATGTTACTACATTTTCCCAACATCTCTTATCCTCTCGGTGCAATTTTCCTAAAATTAATAAAATTCAGGAAGCTGTGAATTCTGAATTTTCTGTGGAGGTCTGACTACTAGAGAGCCTTCTCCTGCATCCTCTAGGTCTGCTCCCCAGCTGTCTACGTTGCAATTCCATTTACTGTCATCCTAAGTCACATAATTTGTTTCCTGTATGTCAAGTATTCTCCTTTCTTGGTTTACACCATTGTTTGGGTGGAGCAGACCCTCAATTAGTTTCATCAAGTTTAAAGATTGTCCAAGGATGGAGGCTGTGGTGATGACAACTCCATCCTTTCTCTTAAATTAACTGCTCCAAACGAGACTCAGTGTCCTCTCTGCCTGGAGCACAGTTGTCTCCTTATTCTCCGTTTTCACTGTCCTGTGGACATTCCCTTTGTTTATCTCCTGTGTTGAGTTTCCCATTTTGGTGTAATTTGGTGAATCATCATAGTCTCCCTAATTTTTTTCTCCTCTCTGACATACTGAGCTATCACTTGAGAATGACATGATTGTTTTTCCATAGCTTTCAGCATTTCAGTGCCCTTCATTTTAATAAGAATCAATACGTTATCATTAAGTGCGTCCTGTAATCCAGGCACTGCAAACCTGTTACAACACTAGTTCATGGCTGTTATCACAATATTTTGCAATTGTGAAAAGAAATGGCTCAAAGAGATAAAGTAACATGAAGTAAATAAGGTGCAAAGGCAAGGTTTACACCAAGTTCTGTCTGATTTCTTACCATCTTTCTTTCCTTACTTTCCAGAAAACTGTAAACTAACATGAGGTGTGTTCAAGTAACGTCATGATCCAAATTATGACTTGTTTATCAAGTTTATGAATGATAGACATTTTAAACTGTTAGTTTACCTATCCAGTAATATAATCTAGATTCAAATTTATGTTAAAAGAGTTTGTCCAGATCAACAGGACTAAGATTAATAGGGATAACTGGATCTCCAGTATTTGCTCACCTGACCTCTGGCCTCATATCAGTTTAATGAAGTCGTTTGATAGAATCGTGGAAAAATATCTACTAAAGAAATCGTTGAAAATTTTGAAAACATTGCTTAAAAATGATTCTTCTGGGATTAAGTCTAGTCTCTAGATTATTTAGTTCTAGAATGTTTTTGTGGCTTTTCAAATCATGATCTTTCGTGCATCCAAGGCAATTCTTTTTCTGGTGGGAAAGTTGCATTAGTTATAGTTTACATTCTGAAGGCAGTGGTGAAGAAAATGCTTCTGCTAAAAGGAATAACATTTGTTATCACTCTTTCCTGTTTCACAAGAGAAAAAAGCTTGTTATAAAAATAAGTCCATTGCTGAAAGAAGAATGCTTAGAAACATGTGTGTTAGAAAAAGAAAAAAATGAAACTCTATACACATTGGTGTATGACCACTCTTTTTTTCATCTTAAAGCCTCAGGTGGAGAAAGAGAGAGATGCCGAGCCTTTGAAGGACTATTTCTGAAAATACTTACACAAGAACCCTCTTCTCAGCTGCTTCTAAAATGAAACCAAGATCAAGAAAGTACATAATGTTGAGCTATAGAAAATCCTGTAAACCATTTTATGAACTGAGATTTTAGATGTGAGGGTGGGCTTAGAGTTAAATGTGTAAGTATAAAGAGAATTCCTTCTTCAGTACTAATTTAGACTTTGACACTAAAGGAGCAAAAAAAACCTATTTGATGTTACTTATGTATTTTGCATACAAGATGCCTGTCAAATGCTAAAGTGTGTTTTCAGGTATATGCCATAGAGTGGTATTGTGTTAGGTAGAGTAGACTTCTTTGTTATTGTCTTTATCTGGACATTAAGTATGGCTTACGGAGATGTGTATGGGTGGTAAGCTGACAAAGAGTGGACTTGTGATAGTCCATTTCATGTGTCAACTCAGAGGGGTGTTTTGACTGAGATAAACATTGAAATTGGCAAACTGAGTAAACTGATTGCCTTTCATCATATGTGTGAGCCTCAGCCAATCAGCTCAAGGTCTGACCTGAACAAAGACTGGCTTCCCCAAGCAAGAGGGAATTCTCCAGCAGACTGCTTCCAAACTTCATCTGTCCTCCAGTCTCTCCTGGTTCTCCAGGCTGCGGACTCACTGAAGATATGGCTTTGTCTTCCTGCGTAATCACATGAGTCAATTCCTTGTCAATAATCTCTCTTATTGTTTTTCCCTCTGGAGAACTCTGACTAATACAAGTATCATATGTGTATCCACAGGAAGCGTCACTCCCTCTTATCAAGCCCCTCCCCCAACCCTCCCCTCCAGTGGGTCTCATCTGCCATGCAGATCGCCAGGAGTTTGTTCTCTTTATTACCTGGCTCATATGTCCAAAACTGGAAGCATATCGCCTTCCTTATGCATTCGCTACCCAGCCGTTCACATATCCATGACTTGTAAGCACTCTCTCTGACTCTTGTAATTCATTTTTCAAATCTTGGTCAGAGTTGAAATTTCTAGATCAGACACATCTCCTTCTTTCTTGTTTAAACACTTTAATGACACGTTTTCCTCAGGCTCAGTTCCAAACATGGCTCATGACAGTCAGTGTGACAGGACGTGCCCCATCTCTCACCACTTCCTCTCATCATGTTCAGATTCTGTGAGCTATGATACTTGTTGCTGGCACAGTCTCTTTCCTGCAGCCCTCCATGAACAGCTCTCCTTTGGGGGTGTTTGGTCAGGGTTCTCCAGAGGAACAGAACCAACAGAACATATAGAAACATATAGAAAGAGATTTATTATGGGTGATTGGCTCACACGATTATGGAGGCTGAGAAGTCCTCCAGTCTGCTGTCTGAAAACTGGAGAACCAGAAAGCCGGTGTGCAGTTTCAGTCCAGGCACGGAGATCTGAGACCCAGGGGGGCCAATGGCCTAAGTCCCAGTCTGAAGGTTGAGAACCAGGAGTGCTGATGTCTGCATGCAGAAGATGAATGTCCCAGCTGTGCAGAGAACAAATTTGGGTCTTTCCTCTGGATGGATTGGATGTCGCCTCCTGGCATTAGTGAGGGCAATCTTCTTTACTCCATCTACTGATTCAAATGCTGAGATCTCAAGAATCAATCTCACAAACACACTCAGAAATGTATTATCAGCTATCTGGTCAACCCTTAGCTCAGTCAAGTTGACACATAAAATTATCCATCACTGGAGGAAATGTGGTAGTTCTCCATTTCGTTCAATCCCATTTTCTCAAAACTTTCTCAAAGCTTCTTCCATCATGCCTAAACCTTCTTGGTGCCCTCTTACCACACTCTGGCGAAATGACCATCATGCTTTATTGTGATCAGCTTATTAGCTGTCTGTATCCTTCACTAGACTTTTAAACTTCACAGTTGATACTGCCTGGCACTTAGATGGTACTAAATAATTTTTTGTTTATTGAATAGATGACAGAATTTTATGATTTTCTCCAATTATGAGTAGTAAAAAAAGGATACTGTAATCAAATGCATGTTTTCTTTTTCTCAAATACTTAGTGTAGGGGTTTTAGAAGACAGAACACATTCATTCTGGGATTTAGAAAATGGAAATGTATACTGTGTTAATTAAGTTGTCAGGTCAGAGGTGTTTTTCACTTACATGAATGTGAGCGATTTTCAAATGAAACTCTTCCCCTTCTTGCTTGGTTGAGCATGTTGCTGAAGGAAAAAAGCCTGCGTTTTCTGTCTGATTTTTGTTCTTTTGTATTTTTTTCCTGCCAAGGAGATTTGGGACACATAAATCATTAATGTGTGATTTTATATATTCTCGTGGTCAGTGATGAGAGAGTTTAAGGTAACATAAATCCCTTTTGTGGGTATTTACGAGATGGACTTTCTGAGTGTAGAATTCGGTACAAGTCCTATGGATGACCTTCAGACAAGAGCATGGTGGGAGCCTGTACATCTGGAAACGGACAGAGTCCATTTTTACAGTCTACTTGTAGTAGAATATCCTAGCAACAGCATCGAGGGCTATAACTCTTCCATTTCACTTTTACAAGACTTGTTATTTTCTTAGCTAGTGAAGGAGTAAAAATGTGTCATCTGCCCATCACTGACATTCAGTACAGAACAAGTGCTACAGTAAAACTGTGAGGTAAATTTGCTCAGAAATAGTAGGAAGTGAACTTTTAGTTTCATCTATGAAAAAAAAAACAGCTAAATTCCTATGTAAACGCGTGACAGCAATCTGCTTACGGTACTTGATGTAACAGTCTAATTGTGCTTCAATTGTATTGATATTCAGCAATACAAATAATGACATAGCTCTTTTTCAGCTCCATGTGTTACCATACTGCTTGAAGGTTAAAAAATATATTTCCCTTAAAATATATAAAGTCAGACTTCTTTTCACTCATCTGATTCTTCATAACTGCTTGGTATGTTCACTGGATTTTAATGTAGTAATCCCAAAGCACAGCAACATTCGTTATTAGATGAGATGTCTAAATATGAGAAATAAAGGACTATAATATTGCAATAATTTCAAAAAGTAATTCCATTTTGCAGAAACAAAATGCTAGGCTTAATGCCTCAAAATATTTCTATTTTGTTTCAATGTGATCACCTGAAAATGGCCTGACAGCAATGCATGATATATAGTACCACTAAAAATTGAACCATATACCTTTACAGTTTTCATACGAAATCAATACAAATGCACCTGTTACACAACAGATGTCTGCGTGATTAAAATGGCAGCTTTCTTACATGAGATCTCTCTTTCCTTCTCTCTCTCAATTAAAAACTAGGGTGGTATTATCATTCCTGTTGCTTCTAGAACTAAAGAGATTTTAACAACCAATGAGGCAAGTGGACAGATGTATTGCAAGAGCTGAAGAACACTGTTTGATCCGTCAGATGTTACTGCTCATGTCATGTGCTCGAATATTTGCTCCCCGTGGTCCGGCGCCCAGAAACACGCGGAGACCATGAGATGTGGTGTGTCCACGAGCAAGTTCTTTTCTTCCCATAATCACTGAATTAGACTTTCTAGTGCAATCTGGTTTTATATTAATCTCTATTCAGGTCTTAGGTGAAAAAAATACTGTACATTAATATACAGTTATTCCATCTCAGTGAAGACAGCAAAACTGTTCAAAAATAAAGAAACCAGCAAGCAAGTATGAGCTAGCGTTGTGAAAAATGGAATGATTTTTTTATTACCCATTCTTTTGGCCAAAACATGGCTAATGTGTCCTTTCTATCATTATAAACAGTGTGAATTTTTGGCTCATCCCTAAAATCTATTCCTGTAAGTGGCATAGAAAGACAAAAAATTAGTAATTACCTGGGACTGTACAGGTGACTGCAGACAATGGGTTAGATTTCCTGGGCTCCCATCCCAGCTCTGTCCTCTAACTTTGAATGGGACATGTGCCTGCCCTGCTCCTCAGATGGCTGGTCTCTACAGTGAGGTTCACACCCATCCCTTTCGCTGCTGTGACAGTGAAATGACATTTCATAGAAAACCCGTAGGACACCACAAGCACACAGTATGTGCTCAATAGTGATTATCTATAAGTGTCAATATTAATATTACTAGTGTTATATGTATTTTGAAAAATCCACGGATGTAAATACCATTCATTTAGCAATTTTCCTTCTCTCTAGGTCTCCATGTCTGGTTGAATGTTGTGCTTTTGGTGCTCTCATGAACTGAATTGTCATTTTTTATTTTCTTGGAAGAGGTTGTACAATATCAGAATAATCTGTTCCTTAAAAGTTGGTTGAACTCAGCTTTGAAACATTTGGTCCTACTATTTTTTTCTTTGGAAGACTTGTAGTTACAGATTCAGCATTTTTAATGGTTTAAGACTTCCAGGATGGTGTCTTTTTTCTAGAAATCCTCCCGTCCTGTCAAACTTCTCAAATTTGTTGGCATATAATTTCTTATTAAAATCTTAGTGTCTGATGGACTTACATGATTTTCCAATTTTCATTCTCCTTTGCAGTTATTTTTAGCCAACTTTTCCTCCTCCATTCTTTATCTCCAGCAACTTTGGTAAAGGTTTGTCTATGTTATTAATCTTTCTTAAAAGCAGCTTTATTATTTTTGATTTCCCTTTGTGACTAGTTTTCTATTTCATTAATTAACATCCTTTTTTTCCCTATCATCAGCTATTGTGAGTTATATTCTGTTACTTTTTTTAATCTTCTTAATTTTATGCTAAGCTCATGAGCATTCCCTCATTCCTAGTTCCTTATATAGTATTCAATGCTATTACTTTCTTTTAAGCATCACTTTAGCTGCGTTCCAAAGTACTAGTGTATTCTACTTTTATTATTATTTTTTAGTTACAAGTATATTTTTGCATTGTAATTTCTTCTTTTATCCCTGTCTTATTAAAAGCATGTGTATGTTTTTTTCTCTCTACTATACGGAAATTTATTTATCCCCTCTTTAACGAACTTCTAATTTAATTACATCAAATTAATATCAAATCTTTCACTTTGTTTGCCACTTGGCATATTGCCTACCAAGAAGTTAAATTTTGTAAATATCACATGGGTGCAGGGTTCTATGTATATTATTCTAATAAGTAAAAACCTGTTAATATCATTATTCAAAGTATCTCTTTTCTAACTAAAGTTCATTCACCTTGAACTTTCAATAATTTAGACATGTTGAAAATTCCAATTTGATAGTAAATTTATCAGTTCATTTTCTATTTATATATTGTTTTATTTTTATTTTATTTCATTTTTTAGATTCTTAGTGCATTGTCCCATAACGATGTCTTTGTCTTGTCTCTTTTGCTTAATATTAGTATAGTACAGAAAAGATTTTGATATTCATATGAGCTTATTTGTTTGTTTGTTTCTTCCTTCTCAGTCGTCATTACACACAGACACACACACACAGGTATGTTGTTTTTTCAACATTCAGGTCCTTTTTAAAAGTGTCTTACTGAAGTATCATAGACATACAGTCAAGTTTAAAACTTGATGCATTTTTATAAATTGAACACACCCATGTAACCCACACCCAGAACAAAAACAAAGAAACAAACAAACAAAACATGACCAGAATCCCAAACATTCACTCTGTGCCCCATTTCAATTACCACCCACACTGCGGAGTTAACTCTTGTGACTTCTAACAACTTAGGTTGGCCAGCAATTGACATTTATATAATTGGAATCATAAAATGTGTGCTCTTTTGTGTCCAGATGATTTAACTCAATATTGTGTTTGTAATGTTCCTGAATACTGTTGAATTTTCTCATTTTCATTGATGGGTAGTGTTACATTTTGTGAATATACCTGAATTCCTGTATCCATTCTAAGGAAGTGGGAATTTGTGTAGCTTCTGATCTGGGGCTCTTTAACACAAGACCGCCATCGATATTCTTGTGCACACTGTTTGGTGATCCATGGTCTCACGTCCTACCAACATCACTTAAAAATATTATTCAGTGACGTTTTTCCCGCATCCTATTGGAAAATCTCCTTTTCATAGCTCTTACCTCACTGCCTTTTGAAGATGTTTTTCAACATTTTTATTGGCTTCTATTGTTGCTATTTTAAATTTGTTGTCCTTCAAACTGGCATTTCTGTGTAAGTGACCTATCATTTATCACTGTCTGCTTTAATTAACTTTGGTTTTCATTGCTATTCTGTCTATGGTTTCACTAAAATGTGTCTCAGGAAGAATATCTTTTTTTTATAGCAGTCATTAATGCAAGCCTTTATGAAAACATTTCAATATGAGAAGAACAGTATGGTGAGTTTTATTTTTTTTTAATTGCGGTATAATTGATATACAATACTATATTAGTTTTAGGTGTATAACTTAATGATTCACCATTTTAAAACATTAGGAAACGAGGGCCACAATAACTTTAGCTACCAGCTGTCACCATACACAATCAGTACTGTGTTATTTTCATTTTTCCTGTGCTGTACATGACATCTCCATGACTTGTTTATCTTATAACTGGAAATTTGTACCTCTTGATCCCCTTCACTGGTGAAAGGGATTAAGACAGAATTTCTTGTTTTCTTCCTCCCTTCCTCCATCTTCCTCCTCCCCCTCCCCATTCCCATCCCTCTTTTTCTCCTTCTTCTCTCTCTCTCTCTCTCTCTCTCTCTCTCACACACACACACACACACACACACACACAAATATCAGTTTGACCTTATCTCTAAACCTGCATTTCATATGTCTATCATCTTGTTGCTTTTTATTACACGCTATATCATTTTCTTATATATTCTGCCAGACCACTATTATTCTCATGACCTCGGCCTGATGTTTAATGCAGCACTTGAATTTGGAATTTCACACATTTATATTTTGAGCTAGAACTTTTCAAATATTTTCAGTTATACTTATTTTATAATCTGCGTGTGATAATGATGTGTTATTTATGTTGACTTTTTCTCATGGTACTTTCTTTCCCTGTGGGTTTGGGATCTTTTGTTGTGATCTTGTCTATGGTTGAAGTTCATCTTTGAAAATCCAGAGACACAAATTATGGCTGTTTTCTTCCAGAAGAATCTGCATTTGCTTGTCTGGAATCAGAGGGTATTCCCACAGTGGGGCTATTTTAGCCCACTTCCAATATTTCTAGTTCATTCTAAAAGTATCTCAAGCTCTCCTCTGTCACCTTGCTTTTGGCCCAAGGCTCATCATCTTGTTTATAGGATTCATATTGACACTTGCTTTCAGCAGCTTTAGTTTTCATTCAGATTACTTCTATGTCTCTTGGAGATTTCCCTTACTTTGTGGAAACCCATAAATGCAATGAAAAGTGTATTATATGCAGTATCGAGCTGTTCTGCGAAATGAAAATCCTTCTGACTCTATTGGTATCTTGTTTTTTATATTGTGTGAAACGGAAGGTGTCAGTTTGGTGCTTTTGTCAGCATTATAATTTTTATTATGTGTTTTACCTGTCTCAGGGTGTGATATCATACGCACTGTCATCATTGATCCATTAATCCAAAGGAGTCATATGCTGAGGTATAATATTTAGCATAAAGTAGAACATATTCGTTCAGTAGGAGATGGAAAGATAGTTATTATGTAAAAATGGGCATAAATTCTTCTAATGTATTGTTCTTTAAAAAAATAATAAAAGTAGCATTCATTGTCAGAGACCTAGCCTTCCATACACTCTGTCACATTCCCCACTCCCACGTGCCTGGGCAGGACCAAGTCACAAATTCAGACCAAAGGGCTAGAGATGACATCACATGTGTCTCCTCTGGGAGCACACAGGACAGAGATAAACAGGCCCCACTGAAAAGAGCTCCCCTCCCCCCCAGCTTGCCGTTTCCCCTCCCACATGACAAAGAAGAGCCTCGGCTCATCTCCTAGGGCCATGCCATCACAGAAGGCTAGGCTGCTGAGCCACGTCACTGAGAGCCCTGCCATGATTGTCACTCAGACCTGTGGCACCTGCTCCCCTGAGCCGGAAGAGACACTGACATTTGAGAGTTGATTCTTCCTACAGCAAGAGCCTGAACTGAGCAATAAAGTACAGTATGTTTTTAGGGAGAACTCTGAACAGTGTATGAACATGAGCTTGTTTTTTTTCTGAAATATGACATATTCATGTCCTCTCTCCACCTCCCACCTTCCCCTTCCAGGCGATGCAGTGCCGTGATGTCAGAGTCCTTTGTGGAACATGAGCTACTCATCATGGATGGCACCCCAGACAAATACTGCAGCACCGTCATCCACAGCTTTATCTTCTGGGACATGACAACGATTAGAGTACCTGTTTCAAAGGATTGTTGCAATATTGAAAATGGTGATTGCAGGTGAAACATACATCACAGTGTCCAGTGCAAAACATTTTCTTTTGTGTGGGAGCCAGTGTTATTCACATGTTAGCAGTTTCCATGTACATAGTTTATAGTCACCCTGGAATAGATTTTTCCCAAAGAAAAAAATTATCTCACCCTCACCAGTGTAAAATGGAGCTCTCACTTAAGAACAGATGGGAGAGCTAACGGTTAACAACAGAACATGAAACATTTCACTCCAAAATTCCTGATGAGATTACACTCATGATACCTTTTGCTCCATAATAACTTTCTTAAAATTTGGCCATTCCCTTCCCTTGAGCTGTCGAGTCTCCCTCAGCTCAAGTGCCA
This sequence comes from Rhinolophus ferrumequinum, assembly GCF_004115265.2. Taxonomy (NCBI): domain Eukaryota; kingdom Metazoa; phylum Chordata; class Mammalia; order Chiroptera; family Rhinolophidae; genus Rhinolophus; species Rhinolophus ferrumequinum. The sequence continues at coordinate 3,500,955 of NC_046303.1, read as the reverse complement.
TCTTATTATATCTTCTCACTGGACTTTGCACCCTTTTCCTCTCTTTCTCTATTCCAGATCTTTCCATCTGATATCCTTACATTCTCAATTTAATATGTGAAAGACCAGCATCAATAAAAACCTTTCAGATTTCTGGTTTCAACTTCAACATGCAAAAACTTGGACATTGTCATTCCTGTACTTGTAAGATGGGAAAAAAGGAAAAAAGGGAAAAACTATGGCTTTTCTTGAATCTATTAGAGGTATTTCTTAGATGTGATTAACGTTTAAATCAGTAAATTTTGGGTAAAGTCCATTACCCTACATGGATTGGCTTTGCCTCCCCCAATCAGGTGAAGGCCTTAGAAGCAAAGACTGCAGTTTCCTGAAGGAGAAAAAAATGGAGCCTCAAGAGTGCAACATAGAAATTCTGAGTTTCTAACCTGCCTGGTTTTCTCTGAACATTTCAGATTCGAGGCTGCGACAAGACCATCGAGTTGTCAGTGAGAAACGTCCACTTCATGGTTCATGTATGTGACACCTACTTTCACACATGAAAAGGAGTTAGGAGCAAATGTAATGGTCCCATCTTACAAACTACTGCCGTGATTGCAGCCGTGTGACTCTGGACTATTTCACCAGGTACCTCCAGAACTCTAAATCAGAACAGGTAAAGAAGCAGAAAATGGACTCTCCACAGATCTGGGAAAGGAAAGAGCATTATACAAAGGCCCACGGCATGCTGCTTTGGAAGAGCAATCTTTGCCAAGTTCACAAAGTGGCCTTTTCCTGGCTTCTTCTGCCACTTGTATTTCCCCCTCGCTCGGAGTCGGTGCCTTCCTGCGCCGTGGGCCGCTGCCTGGCCTTTAGCTGCCATCACCATGTTCTGAAATGACCCGAGGCCAGTGAAGTAGCTAAGCCTTTCTCTGCAGTTGTTAAGTGTTAGGCAGGAGGTGGCATGCCCACAGGGGCTGCTCTCCGGTACCAGGGCTGGACCTGAGGGATGGACACGCATGCATTCTTTAGTGAACTTATTTTTGAAATGTTTGTGACAAGCTGGAACATCTAAGGCACAAAACTCAGGGCAGGCCCCTCCTGCTGAGTCAGAGCAACAGGCCAGAAGGGCTGGCTTCTCAGTGCTGAGGCACTCACGCAATGTCACATTAGAGGACTTCCCCTATTTCCCTGAGGTATGACCAGGCGAGGACCAAGTAGATCCACTTGTAGATAATGGATATTTCCAACGGAAAGTAAGGGAGAAGGCAGAGTCTCCCACGCAGTGCATTAGCCTAGTCTTAGAACGTCCCTGGCCGCAGCAGGAAGATAGTTGTATTTTAGATCATTACTTAAAATTACCAAAATAATGTGTTTTTTTTTCAAAAGTGATTTCATTTCACAGAGGTTACAAGTTTACACGGTACCACTATTAGAGAGATCCTGAGAGCCGCTTCCTGATTAAAGAAATCCATTTCTGGACCCTCCAAGGAATTCAATTATGCATATTTATGTAAATCATATGCAAATCACTTTGTAAATAAAGTGTGCAAGGGACAAGAGCGATGCTCCCAAGCTGTGACTTGTCAGTCTGAAGCTGTTTAGTAGATAAGGATGTAAACCCTGATATAAACAAAAGCAGAATTATGGAAGATAAACCTTACCACCTACATTTCTTTTGGAAATAATTGGATTTGGGTGAGATAAGTAGTTTTTCTGGCTAACAAGATTGTAGTCCTTCCTGGTTATCTTGAACACTAAGCAATACAGATTTTTCTAACACAGCAACAGTCAGCTCAATACGACATTATGATTTTTCAGTACAGCTTTGGTATGGTATTGAGGAGCCTTCAAATCCCCCTTCTGCCCATAATTGGCCATGTCAGCACCTTAACCTTTCTTGACCTTTCCCAGGTGTCAGCTTTCCTCATCTGTATTGTCTTAGGGATGATGCAGTGGTTCATCTTTGGAGCAGCGAGGCCAGGATCCCACACCACACCACGTGCTCCATGCTTGGTCACAGCTCTTGTATTTATCTCTTCTTAAAACAACTGTATTGCAAACAACTTATTGACTTTGCCTGTTGGTTGTGCAGGCAAACATAAAAGATAAAAACTGTAAATAAAAATAGCTTATAAGAAAAGGTGATCACACACCATTAGAACCTCTGAGGAAATCTTTACAAATACAAAAGACAGAGAATTGGCTTGAAAATGGAAAGAGGCAGAAAAACCAGAGCCCCATATCCCAAAGGGAGTGCTCAAAGCTCACAAAGGACAAATCCTCAACAGGAAGCCAAAGGGCCCTTTTCTTTTTACATGTAAATCGGGTTAGTCCCTCACAACATTCCATTTCTCATCTGTTGTCTCTCCCCAGTGTCTGAGTTCCCTCCAGACAGATCTGAACATCAAGGTGGGTGGCCAGCAAGGGGAATGCTGTTGCTGAGAGCTAGAGCACTGCTCCAGGGGGTTCCAGCTTTCCACCAGACACGGAAGAGTAAAAAGCATAAACCAAAGGCTGCCCTGCTCAGCAGGGACATACTTTCCCCGAGTGCCCCATTGTCCTAAATGCCACTTGTGGCCATGGAACAGGAGAAGTAACCTGTGCAGCTCCTTCCAGGAATCCATTTAGTACTCATACAAGAATATGACGCAGCAGTCAAGATAAGCAGGCATTATGAGGAAAGCCAAGAGCCTCCAGAAATAGACCAGCAGACCATAGAGCAAAGAGAGATAATTACAGTTGCTAAGAGAGTTTAAGCACATTTTAATAGTATCCTAAAAATACTTAGTTTATAAGCTATGTATAATAATGGATCTCAACCAGGTCGATTTTTTTCCCCTTGGCCATCCCCCAGGAGACATTTGGCAACACGTGGGGACACTTTTTCCCACTGGTCTCTAGCTGGTAGAAGCCAGGGATCCTGCTAAATATCATGCATTGTGCAAGACAGTTACACACACACACACACACACACACACACACACACACACACACACACTTAGAGATATACTTACTAATGACATGGTACTAAAAGCCAAATCAGTGATAGTGACTTTGCTAATGAAAGCCAAGTATATTTCCAATAACTTAGATTTGAAGAATGGGGATATCAAAAATGATAGAGGGAAAAGGTTAGCCACCAGGAACCTGAAATTGCCCATCAATGAGTGCACAGCAGCAGAAAACTGAGGAGGAAAAGGGAGATAATCGCGTGAACAGCAGAAAAATGATTTCCTCAGTTTAAGTTTGGAAAAGCCTATGGTGTGTCTCGCTTGACTAATAAAAATGTCTCATATTTGCAAAAGTCCTTCTGAAATGAAGAGTCTATTATGATAATGAAAAAGATAAAATCCTAAAAGAACTGAATGTACAGAAGTTGGAACAGGGTTAGGTAGTTTACTTTCCCAGAAATTCAAACAAATGAGATGTCAGACAAAAGGCAATGCTTTTAAAATGCTGAGAGAAAATTAGAACTACACTGCAGTAATTAACCTAATAAAATTTGAGGACAAAATAAAATTTATTTTGGACATGCAAGACAGAAAAATTATTATGCAGAGAAATCAATATTTGCCTTGAATAATAAATCAAAATAAATTCTCCTTTTACATGCTGACAACACGAATATCACAAAATACTAAAAAATCATATCGTTGTATTATCTAACATATTTATATAGTATTTTCCTAATTATTTGAATGCACACTGTATTCAATGGTTGACTTCTTCATATTGAGTATCAAGACTTATTATGAAGTTAGGTACTTATTGAGTAAATTTACATACATTGGACAAACATATAGAACCCAGAAATACAGTCACATATATGTAGGCATTTCATATATGAAAAGGTAGCATTGCAGAGCAGAGATAATTAGGCAGTCTTCTCAATAAATGATTTGGGATCAATTGAATAGCCATAAGAAACAAATGAATCTTAAATAACTCTCCCTCATTTCATGTTTAAAAGTAAAATTATAGGTGCATTAAAGATTTAAAGATAGAAGGCAAAATAGTAGATTTTTTGAAAATACAACATACCATTATAACCTTGGAGTAGGGAAAACTTTCTTAAACAAGTCCCCCAAAGCACTAATCACAAAAAATAAAGAATAAGTAAATTGGAGCCTATTAAAATTTAAAATTTCTCTTCACTGAAGATGTTATAAAAAAGTAAAAGAGTGAAAAAGTAAACCACAAAGTGGGATAAGTGTTTGCAACATATTTAATCCACAAAGGCTCATAACACGAATGGAAAATTAGCTCGTATTATTCTAGATGAAAATGTCAGACAGTGTAGGAGAAAAAAATGACAAGAGACTTGAACGGATGATTCACACAGAGAATATTCAAAGTGCCAATAAACACACATAAAGGCACTCGAACTCATTAATAAACAGAATACAAAGTAAAATACAAAATGCAATGAGTTACCATTACAAACTCTTTGAAATACAGTTTTTCCTTTACAGCTCTTCTTCAACAATCCCTTTATCACCAATAGCAATTCATTCACCTCACTTGGAATGTTTTCCAAAGTTTTCAAAGTTCTGACTTCTTTCTAGAAGACCTCATATGCCCCACATAGATCTGTGTTTAACGGCCATGGTCTCTGTCCACGTCCATCTCTGTGCCTTGCACTGAACATAAATACAAAGCTATATTCAGATATCTTTAGCAACTGCCTCAATCCTCAGTTCTAGTTGTCCAATTTCTTCTTGTACATTGCATTTGTAGAAAATGCAAATAATTTCTGCTCATTCTTGATTACCTGTGTTTCTTGGAATCCTTTTTACTAGGTCTTTAAAAAAAAAAAAAAAGCTTGTTGCAAATCAACATGTGCTAAAAATAATTGCTTTCGTTTGTCACTTCCTAACTTACAGGGATCTTCTAAGCTGCACATTTAGAATATCACTTATGAAAGTCTCCTAATATTTAGACAGATATTACAACTGGAAATCATAAGATTGTTTTTCTTTTCTAAAACTGAAAGCTGCCTTCCCAAAGAGAAAGAAATAGGTCACGCCTTTTCTCCCAAGCAACTTTTCATGTCTTCTCTTAATTCCGTCACTTCTATTTCAGCTTCTCTTTGTTATACCTCTCTGTTCACAGTTCACAAACTTATTTTTTTTTTTAATTTTAAAGAAATAAAGGAACAGAATGTTTTGGTATCTGAACAACAGATTTCAAGTTGCTGTCTGCGCTCACCAACATTTTTACTGGAAGCATAGCCTCTCTACCTCTACTGCTTGCTGGGCAGCCTTGTTTTGTAGGGAAGATCACCACTGAACAACAAACAAACAATAAAACAGCCTGTTATTCAATATCAGGTGGTCTTTAGAAGCCATGCCCTAAAAGTATGAAATATGTTACCATTTATGAACTAGGAAATGTGAAAAGATTTTGCCAATTGGTAGTTGAATCAAAGGTGAAGGAACACTTAGGAAAAGTTGACACATGGCAAGTTGAGTCTACATAGAAGATACGGTTAAGACACAGGGTGGTTGAACTTTTTTTCCCTATGCTGTGGAAAGCAGAGCTCTATGTTTAGCTTCCTTGATTTCTTTCTTCTGTTTAGCTCTGGCAAAAGAAAGAGTTTTGAACTATCGTACTAATTCTTCCATCATTTTTCTCTCTTTTTGTCCCCATCCCTTCTTTCTACCTGTCTCTCACTGTACTCCAATAACTCTGTCCTTGCCTTCAGACTTTGGGCAGTAATGTTCCAGAGCAGTTCATAAACCGGCATACAAATTTTCACTTACGATTTTCCTACATCCTGCCCACACCTTCATAAATGACCATCTTATCTTCTCTAGTCACCCATTTTGAATATGCCATCTGCTTCCTGCCAAGACTTCACTTATTTATAAGTGGGGGTGGGATAAAGTATAGAGATTATTAAAATTGGGAGACGTCCATGATGAAATAATAACAAAAGATGGAGAGTAGCTGGTCCTAAAAGATGACACGGTCTAGCCCAGAGCATACATACATTTTTTAAATTGAAATATAGTTGACATACATATCATATTAATATTCTTCTTAAAAAAACACACAAAAAGACACTGGCATGTTACATGGTTAATTAATGGCATCAGCAGGCCTAGAAATAAAATCTACTGATTTGGCTCACAGTGTATATATACACTTTCTTTTCTTAAAAAGAAAAAAAAATCAGGCAGATCACTTAAGTCACGTGATTTTTCACAATATGCACAATGCATTATGCCTATCCATACACTCATTGTTTTTCTAGAGGCTGAGATTTCTTTTCAAATTTAAATTATATAGGAAATTGACAAGCGCATTAATTCTACTCAACAATTCAGATAATTCCACTTTTCCAAATACAAGAAAAATAGGTGTGTAGAACTATTCTTGCAGTAAAAAAGCTGCTTTAGCTATCAGGTGAGTAATTATATTATAAAGACAATGAACCTTATAATCCAATTCAGATTTAATAATATTTCCCAACTCTTGAGAACAATTTCCAGGTATTAAATTCTATTCTAAAGCATCTCTAGTCTCAGGTTACCTATGAAGGAAAAAACGAGACTGGACACCTTTCACCAGAGATAACCACATTGCACCCTCATGAACAATGGATTTTACTTTTCAGATATAGCAAACATATTCGCTTGACTCTCTGAGATTGTTTTATGCTAACAGCAGTTTTTATTTAATTTTAAAATATGTTCCACATGAAACATAAAGTAAGTCAGTCCAACAATAGCTTTGGCTGACACCTGCTATAAAACATGGTTGATGACATACAGTCATCTCTTTGTGCTATAAAGTAGGTTTTATAGCATTATTATCTTTCACTGGCACCCATGTGCAAGAAAGAAAAATGACAGCCAAACAGAAGAGAAGCTAACATTTTTTTTAAATGTACAAATTTAGTTGTTTCATTAATCCAACTTTGGAGTGTGCCCCTTAAGTACTGAAGCAATAAATTTATCTGCATACATTTTTCTCACCGTGGTTTAAATAAATTTGTTCAGTAGATTCTATTATCACTGGTATGAGGACACCCGACTGATGTCATTTTTGTCTTACACTCTGACATAACCCCATCACATATCTGCATGATTGTTTTCTTTTTGTCTCATATGGTTTTGATGTCGTTTTCCATTCTATTTTTTATTTGTATTATTTCACTGGGATACCAATATTCTATTGCAATAATCATGACCTGATCTTCTTGGACACTTGAATGAAAGTATATGATTATAAAATAATTTTAAAGGGCGTAAATAAATGCAATTTTGTTTTAAATTTTACTTTATTCTCTTTCTAGCTAATTTTGAAATGATGTTTAGAAATAAGAAAATCATATTCATCTGACCTCCTAAATCAATCCATACTTGGGCATTGACTAGTTTGAACAGGCATTTCATTGGTTAGAACTAGTTTTGTGGTAAAAATAAAGATCTAAATAAGTATTTTTTTTCCTGAAAAATAATATGTTTAAGAGAACAGCGTGGCCCTAGTAAGTTACCTGCAACAATCACATTCGCTTTTTTACAGAAATGCATATATCATCTATCTACAGAGGGTGCCAAAAACATGTATACACATTTTAAGAAAGGAAGAAAAACTATAAAAATGTAATATTTAATATATACTGGCAACAGAAGATGAACACAAGTCATGGTTGACTTCTGCAATTACAAGAGGTGCTAAAAATGGTTCCCATCAGCGTCCAAACACTTCTGATTACGGCGAACTACTGCTTGAACAACGTTGACCCAAGTGTCCATTTGTATGCATTTGTTTGGCACCCGCGGTATATTATCTCAATTTTTAAAAACATTCAGTTCAGTGTTTAAAATAGAACCCACACTTTTTAAATTAGTGAGTGACTGGATAAGGGAAAAAAATACTTGGTTTGTAATGCTTGGTGTTTATAAGAAGTATCACAAAAACCCCCAAAGAGTACAATTTACCTAGATATAACTGATACTCTACAATGTGGGGATCAATATTCCAGGTAAATAAGTTTATTTAAATTGCTTGGTAAGACCCAATAAGCTGAATTTTGAGAAATTCTAGTAAGATGGACCAAATGGGGAGGCTAGAGAAGACTAGGAAAAAGTGAGCAGGTATTCCACAGAAAAGAAGCAGAGACTGAGAGCTATGCATGTGGGACAGGAACTGCCATCAGCTAGCAAACGTAATTACATATTTGTTTAAGGAATACAATATCTCACATGTTTCACAAGACTTTTTGTATTTAAACAATATAAGAGTGTCTAGAAGTAACCTATTCAGAAACATTGATCTGATTAAAAAAAAAAAGTGAGTCAGAAAAGTGTGTATCAGGACAATTGATACACACATACGGAAATTTGCAACTTGTGAGTGTCAGGAGACAGTACAGTTGCAGGGTGGGCTCCCGAGCCAGCTGGGGGCTTGATGACACAGAGATTGCCGCACCCCATCCCCATGGTTCCAGACGCATCAGGCTTGGGGACCATACATGAAAAAAACACCACTTACAGTGTAAAAGGCAACTGAGTTTTCTGTACCTGAACGATTTGGTTCTGATTTTCAAAAGCAGGGCCCATTAAACCTCCTGGACTAACGATGATGGTTGAGGGCCTACAGCCAATTTTCACTTTACAAATAAAGTGATGGGGTATATGGATATGTATGCCTATGGTTAAGCAGAGTAGCTTGAACTCATGTGTTTATATTTGCTTTCTCTCAAAACTTCACTGAAAGGAATAAAAGCATTAAGTCCTCATGGAATAGGAATTCTTACGAAGACGATCATAGTCCCTGAGGATATCAATACAGTTTGTGGGATGGTAAGTGGATGGATAACAACAATTGTCTCAGAAAACTAGAGGAAACTGAAACCTCGCTGCCTGCCATGGGGAAAGGCAAGCAGCAAGCACACTCGGTGACTACTGGAGGACTTGGGAACCAAAGGTACCGGAAAGTGTGAAGGCTGAGGTTTCTGACTAGATGTTTCAAAAGGAAGATTGTCTGCAGGTGGAAATGCTGGCTTCATTCACAGGTTGGAAGCCCCCAGATAGCCTCCCTTTCTCTACACTGACAAAAAATGGGCATGACTTTCTTGGGAATTGCATTAGAGAGATATGGGCCTGGGCACACAAGGCACCAAAGAAACTAGGAACAGATGTGAATATCTGCATGTGAAATGTTGATGATGCCAGTCTCCCTCCTGCTGGTCTCCACCGATACGGAAGCCAGGATGTTACCAAAGAAACATCAGAGAAGATTCTACTCCAGGTTAACCAACTGTTACAAAAACAAACACTGAAAAATACTAATAATCTTAAATTTCCTCAAAAAGCTAACTTTGGCTTTGCCTTATCTCACTGTGGAGAGGACCAACATTTGGACAAGCCAATCACACACACAGCTCCCAATGTACTTCTTAGCAATTCTTTTCCACAATGTCAAAGAGCATGCAGAGATCACCAGAGAGTAGGAAAGGACTTCTAGTCTAAACACAGGGTCCAAAACAATGAAATAAAAAGTACACAGAGAAATCAGAAAATGCCATGAAACTTAAAAAAGACAGCACACAAATACTAAAACCATCAATGAGATCAGATATTTTATACATAAACAAGATGCTATTAAAATAAAATAGAAAATAACGGCAATAAAATATAAAAAAGAGAATTTGGGAATTTTAAATATGATGGCAAGAATTTAAAATTGGGTGGAAAGAAATTTAAAGTTAAGAGAATCTCCTAGAATTAAAATAATAATGATAATAGGAATAATAAGAATAGACAAAGGGAGAGCAAATTGAAGAGAAAAGATGTAAGCTTAATTCAGAAAATTAGATATGCAAATAATAATAGTGCTGGAAAGAAGGAAACAAACAAACAAAAAAACCAAGATAAATGTAGTCAGAGAAATACTAGAGCAAAATTTATCAAAACCTTAAGATGAAAATGTAAAGATTGACAGGATTCATAAGTTTAATATAAATAATAAGAAAAGGATCTTATCCAGAGATTTGAGGACAAGAAAAAAGAAATCATCTTCTCCAGGAAAAGCAATGCAGGATTGCTGCGCTGGGTTGAGTAGCCATCAGAGATTTGTGGACAGAAAACTTCAGCTGCTCACAGGCAGATGTAGGACAAAAGGATGGTTTTTTATCAAGCGAGGAAATGAGTTAAAGACAGATAAAGAAGTTGAGGAAATTTGGAAGATCATGAAATTCAAGCTGTGTGCTGAAGAACATTATTTCAGGAAGGTGTTGATATGCCGGGAGGTGCTGAAATCCCATGAGGTCTCAGGAGTGAAGTGACGAGGATTTTCCGCAGCAAATGTGAGTGAGAAAGGTTGCTATGACTAACATGTCTTTTAAACATAATAAAAACAAGACAAATAAAAAAAAAAAACCCACCACTCATATTATATGGTACAGCATTCTGAAATTTCAGAACACCAGAAATTTTCTTTAAACATTCTAACATCTTCTAGAGAAGAGAACAAACAAAAAATCCTACAGAGAGGGTGGGTCATTTGATTAGCATTAGGATTTGCAATGTCAAAGATGGAAGCCAAAAGACAATGGAGGAAAAACCTTAAAATAATGAGGGAAAATTATTTCCAATTGAGCTAGTAGAGGATGCTGATCTCTGCTGTCCTCACCGCCACTGCCCAAAGGTCAAGGCCAAGAAAGGAAAGAAATTGAATCCAGGAAAGGAGATGTGGGTGAACAGAGGAGCAGGATGACGGGAAATGGAAAATTTAGGAGAACAGTAGAGCAATAGATCTAAGGACTGTCCAGTGAAGACTGGTGTAAAGGGATGGCTGCTTCCAAGGAAGAAAAAAAAGTTCAACGAATCAATTTTTTAAATTATTTCAAAATATTTAAATACATTCACTTTTTTCAGATAATATAAAAACAATAATTTAAGTAACAGACAAAATAAGGCAGTTATTAGCTCCAAGTTAAAATATGCCAAAGAAAATATAATTATGATATTGTTTGGTACAGCTGCCAAGCATATTCAGAGAGTCGTAACCACTGACACAACAACAAAAATATCACATAACCTATTGGAGTAGAGGAAAAGAAGAGTGTGCAAGTGGGATGTGTTGAGGTTGTAGATGTGTATGTGTATAAAAGAGGTAAAACATTAACTTCCATATTAGGAAGACAATAGAACACATGCGAAACTGAAAAAGTAACTTTATAAAAGCTATGTGGAAATACGGATATACATAGCAAAGGAAATATTAGGTTGGTGCCAACAGTTTAAAAGGTTAAAAATAACTGCAAAAAAACGCAATTACTTTTGCACCAACCTAACAGTTAAAAATATCTGAAAAAGATTGCCTCTCAGGAGTAGGAATTAAGGTTGGGAGGGAAAAGGACAGGAGAAGAAACAATTTTGTTAGAACACCGGTAATGCAATTTGACTTTTCAGATTTTCATATTTATTACATTGAATTTCATATCCGATTTATATTTTTATTTTAAAACAAATTAAGGGCAACATAAATGAGGGAAAACTGATTTATAATTAAAACTATTTAGTCCTTTTATATATATATATATATATAAATTGAAACGAGTCATGCAGCTTCAATGGTATTTCCCTAGCCAGTCATGTCATTTCCAAGAGCAAAAGAGAGAAAAATATAATTTATTTTAACTTTATAGAAATGTAAATCCACCTAATACCTAAGTATATGTGAAATGGCCATGTCATTATAACAAGGAAGTTTGTTATTAATCGTAAGACTGGGTTTGTGCTGTTATGAGAAATGAACTCGTTCTCCACCAGTAATTATTAACTGTTAAATCTGAGATGGCAGCTGCAAGGGGGAGAAAATGTGGGTGCTGGAAATAGAACAATTCTATGATTTTTCATTTATCCTACAAGCAGCTTATCTCCTGTGATCAACTGCCTATGGAAAAGACTAGGCTGAGAATTTCATTTAAAATAAATGGCACCTTACCAGATGGCTTTCATTGCACATAATCCAACAGTGAGGCACGGAACTCATTAGTGATGAGAGAAAAGTCATGTAAAAGAGAATAAACAGATAAAAGATGGTCAAACCAAATGATATAAAGTCAAATAAATAAATGGCAATATTTCTAAACTCTCACACCTTAAATTTCTTCATATTCTCTTATCTCTCTTGCAAAGGGCGTGCAGAACAGTAGGTGTGCAGACTTAAAAAACGGCGGTTCAACAAAGGCAGAGATAATGTTATAAATGGCATAAATTATCTTTGTTTTCTTAAACATTCAGATAATTCATTTGGAGAATTTTTTAACATATGCGTGAGCATCAGTAATTAGATCATATAATCATGAAATGGTTTAATAGAATATTTGATAGTTTAATTAGATGCCATTATTCTCAATATTCTAAATTTCTATCTTAAAATACTTGATATTTTCAATATTGCCTTCTTAATGCCAGTTAATTATAACGATTCATATCTAAGTAGAATATTTTTTGTGGTCACTTTACCAATGAAATTCTTCTTACACAATTATAGGGAATGGTACTAAATCTGTTTCTCCATCATTAGGTTTAGCTGGAACAAATGCATTTTTAAAGGCACAAATCAATGTGGTCGTTGTGCTTTGTTTTTTGTTTTGTTTTTGTTTTTTTTTTAAATAGTCTACTGTGTGCATAATTCTAGACTTCCTAGGTCTAATCCACAAAGTAGGGTAACAGAAAATAAAACTCAAAGCTAAAAGTCTTCATTATAGCGAGATGTGTTAATAGTTAGGAAAGCATAATGAAGTAGTATTATTTTAACAGCATCTCCAGTGCATGCATAGAATTTGACAAGTGAGAAGGAGGAAGGTTATTTTAGACAGGCAAAGAAATGTGAATCAGGAAATTCACATTGAGATCAAGAAAGCATGAGTTTTATAACTCTTTGTTTTTCTATTTAAAACACAGTCGATACATCTCTGTGGAAGACAATGCTAAAGTTGCATTTCAAGTCACGTGAATCGCACATCCAGGATATTTCATTATAACCAGATGTGGTTCTTGGTAAATAAGACATTTATATATTAAAAATTAAATCAGCTTCCCTGAACAGACAATATGCAATCATGGAATATGAGCAAAAAGTTGCAATTTAACTGCTTTTTTCCAAGGAGAGAATAGGAAGTAACAGTGATCATGATTCCACAATACTAACTATCGGGGCCCCGAGAAGGTCACTCCCCAAAATTCCACAATAGCATCTTGATTATTCTGAATTGAACTTACTTAAGAAACTGTCAATGGAAGCAGAACACTGTGATCTCTCCCTCTGTGTGTCTCCCTGAAAGCAGAAGGTAAATATTCCATGTGAAAGGTATCCTTCCTGCACCTGGAAGGCTGAGACCCTCATCGCTAGAGTTAAGGAATCCAGAGCCGAAAAGCCTATATAAACAAATATTGCTGCCTCTTTACTAACGTACCACCCAAGCCCAAATCTTGTTTAGATTCCTTATTAATGAGCACTAACGTTTTTGTGTCCTGTCAATTCCTATAGGTTTGTGTAAAAATATATATAAAAGTGCCTATTTTGATCATTTCTCTGAGCATGGTTTTATGATCTGAAAGCTTATTAATGATCTCCTCTGTGGTAAAAATGTATCCTAAGCCTGGAAAGTTGCCTCCCGGTCTTTCTATATAGCAGCTGATCAAATGGAGTCACTATTGGAATAAATATACTAATGAGGATCCTATGGCTAGATGACAGCTCTTTTGATTTGGAAAAAGTTCTGTATTTGAATAAAATAGAGAGCTCTCTTCATAATCAGCTACCTTATGGGTATTTATGGGAGGATCAAACTTAAAAAAGAACACAAAGAAATATAACAGCTAACCTTAGCCGTTATCAACCTTTCATAGATAACAATGAAAACAACAACAACAACAACAACAAACACCAGAAATCAGACTTAGAGCAAAATATCCAAACCCAAGCCGTATGTAAATTGTCCTTCTACTCCCTTTTATCCCCAACTCCCTGTCCTGGATTCTCCAAAAGTTCTTTTAGATTTCTGGGCCCCTAGTCTAAATGGTACGTCTCAAAACCCAGCTCCAACTTTATACCCAGCTCTGGCATCCCAGACAAAGCTCTTAAGTCCTAAAAGTCCTTCAACTTCCCCAGAAAACTCCTTAAATTCCCAGCTGCCTGTTTTAACTTCCCTTTCTTTATAATACTTACAGAGGGCATCAAGGCCGCTGCAAGCTAGGGCCATACAGATATGCATGTAAATCCTGAACGCTAGGAAGTGAGTTGAGCAGAAGCAGTCAGGAAGCCTCGCTTTGCTGTCTTTTACAACTGACTCCTACTTTTAAGGGCTTGATAAACAAGCCCTGCCAGCCTCAGACTTTCATTACATAATAGATTGTGGGTCCCAACCACCTAGAATTCATATTCTCTGGATGGCAGCTGATCTTTTAAACTATAAAATCCTCTTACCTCCACTCTCGGAAGATCCTGCAAAGTGCAGAGAGAAATGAGAAAGATTAGGGGTTATTTGCAACCCTATTCACAGGTATCTGGGTTGGTTATGAAGGGACATACTTCCAGGGCATGATTATACAGTAGTTATCAGACAGGCCAGAGAAAACCCCCTTTGCTGGGGAAAGAGATGGACAGTACCTCTCCCCAGCCCTGTAGTAAATGGCCAGGAGGTAACTCAGCTGGAGCTGATATTAGGGCCTCATAGAATGATCCTGGAGGCTCTCCCACCCAAAGTTATTAGGTCAAAAGTTATGTACTCAGAGATAATAAAAACGTCCGAAGCTTTTGTTGAATGTTTCATCCAAACTTTTCAGACACACTGTATTAATCCCAGAAGCCCAGGAGCATAGCGTCTCTTCATTTCTGTTCTAGTGGAACATTTTCTCCCTAATATAAAAAAGCAAATTTAAAATACTGTAGCTGGTTGGCTGGGGCAGCAGTTAAGCATACTAATGGAAGCTGCCGCTCAACTGTTTGAAAATACTTTGCAGGAATGTAGAAGGAAAAAGGAATGGAAAGCTATCATTCTTGCTTTGCAACTTGAGTCTTTAGAAAAACAAAAGCTTGACCTGGAAGTCAATTAAAGCCCACTCAATGCCCGTTCTATTTGTCTTCAGTCAGTTGGAGAAATCAGGACGTTGAAAGAGGAGCTGTCCAGCACTTAAGAGAACAACTTATAATAATAATAAGCGCTCAAAGACACAGCACCCCCAGGAAGTTAGCTTTTGCCCTCCGGAGGGGTAATTCTCCCTTCATTCAGGAGACCAACCAGTTCTTAGCTGCCGCCCACCATTACTAGACTTAAGATAGAAGACCGGGAACTGGGTTTCTCAACTGATACAAGTGCCACTCTCTCTACCACTTGCTCAGGGGATCTTTCTCTGTCATCTCTGATTCTCCTCAAGCAATGGGAGTCACTGGATAGCCTATTTCCTTCTCCATGTATCAGCCCACCCAGTAATTTTAGGCTCTCTGAACACTCATTATGCCTTCCTAGTCTCCTACTGTTCATCAGTGAACTTTCTGGGGAGAGATTTGTTATGTAAATTTAATGCCACTATAAATTGCAATGAGAAGGGGATTTTTTTATTTCTCTGCCCTCAGACAAAGCCCCAAATTTTCTTCTTTCTTTACTGGAAACTCATCCTTATTTAAATTTCTCTGAGGAGGATGCCTCTTGAAAGGATGTCCCAATTAGCCTCTGGGCCACACATGCAAATGACGTTGGATTGCTATGGGGTGCTGAGTTCATATGCATTGCCGAGAAGAAAAATACACCATTTCCCTGGATAGCCCAATACCGTCTCTCCAGAGACACCATATAATAGACTCCCTCTTACAGGAGGGTATATTAGTCTTTACTTTTTCACCCTGGGACAGTTCAATCTTGTCAATAAAGTAGGCATGATTCAATTTGATTCAAAGGGAATCCCACTCTATCCATTCCTATAGGAACTAAGAGCCATAAACTCTTTTGTTATCCCTCAGCAGGCTGTGGCAGCTACCACAATTCTCACCTTCATTTCTGCTGAGGCAGCCTGGTTTACAGCACTTGACCCTTGCTCAACTTTCTTTTCCACCCCACTGCACCCTAACTCACAGTTGCTTTTTCTATTTTCCTTCAAGGGAGACAATTGGCCTGCACTCACCTACCTCAGGGATATTGTGAATCTCCCTTAACATTTTCCCAAGTCCCTAAAGTGGACATAAATTGAGCCTTTACTCAAGACTCACCCTTGTGTACTGTGTGGATGACTTTTTACTTTGTAACCAAACTGAGCGGCACACTCATAGTCACCCAGTTCTTCCAAAGACACTAGCTGAAGGAGGCCATGTCTGAAGACCTACACTCAATGGTGAGAACAACTGTTAATTTCCTGGGACATGAGCTATCCCAGGGCATTCAGAAGCTTCCCCGAAATGCCGAGTCAAACGTATTCATTCCTGTCCCACAAACAAACAACAGTTAGAGAAATTTGTAGGGGCAGTTGGCGAATATGTCAGTGACTTTCTAGTTTTGCAGCCCTTGCTACACCTCTGTCTGCCCTTCTCCAGATATCAGCCCAGGGCCCTGCAGAAGCATTAACTTCCTCCAAAGATTGAAAATTAGCTCCATCTATACCACTGGCCCTTGGCTTACCTAACTTTGTCACAGCTTTTCATTTATCGTGCCATAAAAATAATTGGGATTGCTAAAGCATTGTAGGACAACCTTTTGTCTCTCAGGTACGTCCCATCACACATTTCTCATGCCACTTAGATCCTGTGGCATCAGGCATGTCCCTGTGCTGTGATGGCTGCAGTTACCACCCTGGTTGACAGAGCCAGGACTCTAACACTAGACTCCCCCATTCACTTCTATGTCCCCCATGCTGTGTCTACTATTTTACATGTCATGGTCTACAACACTTCTCCACATGACGACAGACCATGCTTAGCTCACCTTTCCGTCACCTTACATTACTGTGATATGTTAAATCCAGCTGCTTTGTCACCCCTCCTAATGAAGGAGAACCCCATCTGTTCCATATGATAGCCTTGAGACTACAGAAATGGCCACAAAACCACGAAAGGACCCCTGAGATATCCCTTTGAATAACCCAGACTTAGTTTTATTTTGTGGTGGCTCCTGCAAACAGAATTCCTGGGGAAACATAATAAGTGGTTATGTCATAGTTACCACATGTGAGATGCTTGAGGCGCCCTCTTTACCCACAGTGAAATCAGCTTTAGCTGCTGAACTCATAGCTCTTACTGGCACCAGCCCACTAGCACGACGAAAGACTGCCACCGTGTACACAGACTAAATGTGCTCTCCAAGTCGGCCATGCTGTTGGCGAAATTTGGAAATCCTATGGATTCTTAACTTCTGCCAGGACCCTTATAGCTTGCCCTCAGCTTTGGGCACACAACTGTTGCCCTATTGCAAGCTTTTCATCTTCTTTCTAATATTGCTATTGTCTGCTCTTCAACTGAAACTGAAAAAACTGATACTGTATCTTTAGGTAATGACGAGCTGACAAAGCTGCTATGTATGCAGCTTAAAATGGACCCCTTATCTTTTCTCTATTCAAGTTTTAAACCTCCTTTAAATCATTCCTGACTGATACCGTGTTTCCCCGAAAATAAGACCTAGGTGGACCATCAGCTCTAATGTGTCTTTTGGAGCAAAAATTAATATAAGACCTGGTATAATATAATATTATATTATGTTATGTTATGTTATGTTATGTTATGTTATGTTATATTAAAGACCTGGTCTTATAAAAGACCCGGTATTTTATATTATTATATCATATTATATTTCATTATATTTTATTATAATAGACCCAGTCTTATTTTACTGTAAGATTATATTAATGTTTGCTCCCAAACATGCGTTAGAGCTGATGGTCCTGCTAGGTCTTATTTTGGGGGAAACAAGGGTATTATCAGGCAAATGACCCACAATCTGAAAAAGACAAATGTTTATAAAAGGGTGGCAAACAGTTACCAGATGGAGAAGGTATTTAGCCTCCCTATAACTTCTTTTCTTTTGACTTTTTGGCTTGCACTTATATCCCGTCCAATGAGATACGGGTGCAGATAAGGATAGTTAAGGAACTAAGCAGCAGTTTTTCCCCAGCAGCCACAAACTTTGTGACCATATTCCCAGTGCACCACCTGTAAGCCTCGCCAGACTGCGGAATGAGTCAGTGTGTCCCAGGCAGTCCATCTAGGCCCCCACTGCCCTTCGCAGCACTCCAAGCGGGTTTGCTAGACTTGCTCCCAGCTTTGGGCTATTTCACTGTTTGGATTGTCTTAATAACTGAGATTAGTCAGTGTTTTGGCATTCTTTTATGGATTGAATCAGATAAAGGAACTCATTTTACAATAGAAATAGACCACCTGCTTGCACGACTTCTGGGACATGAATTAAAAATGTAAACCCCATACCTCCCTGAGTCGTCAGGGCTAGTGGCATGTGAAAAGCTAGACAGAAAAAGGAGTTTAGGAAAGATTTGTCAAGGAACTGGACTTAAATAGCCACAGGCTTTGCCCTTGGTCCTTAGAAAGATCTGGAATACTCCAAATAGGAGAGGTGGATTGACCCCTGTGAAATGGGGTTTGGACAGCCTGTACCTAGCAGTGTCTCTATACCGTCCTTTCCTGGACTAGGGGAACATTATGGGAGCTTAATTAACAACTTGATGCTCAGAGTGGCAAAACTAAGTGGTACGCTTGAAGTCCATCACCACAGGTGAAAGAGGCATGGCCTCTGCCACTGACAAGCCTCGTCACCCTCTGGACCAGGAGATGGGTGTGCATCAAGGCTTGTAGAAGGAAACGCACACTTTCCCTCACTGGGAAGAAGAACCTCATGATTGCTGCTGACCATCTATGCTGCTGTCAAAAAAAAACACAAACAAAAAAACAAATAAAAAAAAACAAAAAAAAAAAACCCTGGCTTCATGCAAACCACACAAAAATAGCCTCAGACCATCACTGTCAAGACAACAGAGGCCATCCCTACAGGTGACCTTCAAATGAGGATTTCCAGGGCAAATCCCATGCCGTGGAAGCAGATGGCATCATGATGTAGACAGTTTTCTCCAAGACCACAGATCAAGAAGCTTTATTTTCATCTATCCCCCCCTTATAAAAACAACAAACCTGCACACACACACACACACACACACACACACACACACACACACCAATAACAAAAAACATACCTTCTCTTGTTAATTGACATTTTCCCATATTTATTAATCATGTATTAGAAGACGGACTGGAGAACTTGTGTCTATCTATCCAGCCCTTGTCTCTAAGTCTTCACTATGGGCTCTTTTCCAACCCGTGTCTTGCTGTTTTAATCCTCTTTTCAACAGATCAGGCACAGACCAAACAGCCCTGATGTCTATTTACCAAATTCTGGCCACATTCACTAATTGATCTGATGGTTGGTTGTGTTAACATCTCAATAGTGCAAAAGAACCAGAACTAGTCTCTGCTCCCTCCGATGTGATCACCTGGTACTCTAAATATGAAAGATGGCTGACAGACAAGGTACGGTGACAGTGTCCATGGCAAGACAAACATGATTCTGCCTCCTTTTATGGTGAGTTATTTGGGCATGGGGAAAACTCTATAGAGGCTCAAGAACTGTCCCTTACCCACATAAAGACAATAGATGAAAAAAATTCCTTTTGTATTGAAAACAGACATGACACAGGACTTTTCCAGGGTGACATGCCAGGACAATACTGCAATCAAATTCTGGTTTTATTCCTCACGTGGCATCTTCAGACTACTTAAGGAGATTACAAGTGACACTAGCACCGCTCTTTTTGGTACAAATGTCTGCCAAATCACCAAAAATTTTGGATGCCTTACAAGTCACCCTTGTGCAACTTGGGGTAATGCAGCTGCTTCCCTGATGAAGCTGCCCCAAACCACACACACTATGTGGGTGGACCAAAAATCTGGGCTTACTTAGCCAGCTGACAGCTTACTTGGCCTTGATTTATAGCTGATAATACCAGGTATTTTGCAATCTTTTCTGCTCTCACAGATTGACAGGAGCAAATAGAAATTGGAGGCATGTGAATATGAACATAAATCATGAAATGCTTTAGATCTCAGGAATTGTGGGTCACACTTTAACCTCAGCAAACCATACTGGTCTATTTTATGTGGCAATAGAGTATATAAAGGATTACCACCTATATGGTCAGTACAGTGTGGATTTGGATACCTGTCTCCTTCTATCACTAAACACTCCACTTGAAATGCCAGCCAAATTATACACTTGGGTTCCTTTGTTCATAAAGTTGTGTCACATAAATGTTCCACCTGGGAAATTGTAGAAAATTTGTGTATCATAACTCCAAGTTCTTTTCACCTTTGAGTGTCTTTCTTATTGCCGAGCTTTAGAGATTATGAATTGGAAAAAGCAATCTTATCCCTCCATGGAAATGGAGTAAGAGTTCAACACCATTATGCAATCTTTGGGAATACTTCCGTTAGAAGTTAACAGCTTGGCCTCTGTCATACTTCCAGTCCATTTTGCCTTAGATACACTGACTTCTGAGAAAGGAGGAGCTTGGGCAATCATCTGTGAAAAATGTTGCTTTCTGTGTAAACCAAGTAGGGCATGTAGTATCTAACTTAAATCTGTTCAAAGAAAGGATTAGTATTTCCCATGGGATAAGTGAAACAAAGATATTTTATTGGACTGAACTACGCCCAGGAATGCGGGACTGGTTTAAAGGGGTAAGGAGAAATGTGCTCTGATTTGTTCTTTCCTGCTTGTTCAACTTCCTTCTACTTTGTTATTTTCTCTCTGCAGATCTCTTACCACATGGTTTCTAACCTATTGTCTTGCTTCACAGTCTCCAGACCAGATTTTAACACGTGAAACTTGCAGGGAAGTTTCATAAGTGTAAACTGTCAGGGCCCCAGGCAGGCTGCCCCTAAATATTTCATATTGATTATTTTGAATTGAAGTTAGTCAGGAAGTTGCCAGTGCAAGAGAACACTGATCTTTCTACCTGTCCCGTGAGAGCAGGACATAAAGTTCCCATGTGAAGGGTGCCCTCCCTGACCTGGAGGCTGAGAGAGAAGACACCCTATCACAAGAGCTAGGGAATCCAGGGCCAAGAAGCCTTTATGAACAAACCCCGCTGCCTCTTTACTAACGTACCACCCAAGCCTAAAGCTTCCTCAGATGCCTTACGAATGTTCACACTCTTTTTTGTCCTGTGAATTCCTCATAAATTTATTGTTTCTGTGTCTAAAAAGTGTAAACGTTGCCTGCTTCTGTCATTTCTCTGAGCATCAATTTATGATCTGACACATTATTAATGATCCCCTGTGTGCCCGTATTCAATTGATTTCTCTCCTGTTAATTTGGTTTTGTGACAATTTTATTAATGCAACTGCAAGAACTCAAGCATGGTGGGGGGGGTACCCCCTTTGCAATATCACCATGTCTTGCTGGGCAAGAATAGCAAAGGGAAACTTCCTGAAATAGATACAATATTGGAGAAGTGTCCAATGCGCAACAAAATTCTGATTTTTCTCTACCATTTTCCCAACATCTTGAGGAAGGAAAGCAAGGAAAAAATTTCCCAACTTTTTGCCACTGCATAATAAGAATTTCCACTGTCCCTTTGCCTGTCACACTTTCACTATCAGAATTGACATGGATTAAGCCTGAGTGTGACCAAGAATAACTGAAGCCCTAAGTAATAGCGGCTTAAACCCCATTGGGGCTTATTTCTCTAT
Source organism: Rhinolophus ferrumequinum (assembly GCF_004115265.2). Lineage (NCBI taxonomy): Eukaryota > Metazoa > Chordata > Mammalia > Chiroptera > Rhinolophidae > Rhinolophus > Rhinolophus ferrumequinum. Next base: position 3,479,214 of record NC_046303.1, on the reverse strand, counting down.
AGCCGTAGAAATATGCAGCCAGAATGAATGCAACGCTTCGGCTCATGAATTCCTAAGGAGCCAGGCTTGCTTCCACTTTCCAGGCTGACATCCCTAGAACACTGCCTTCATTGCTCAGTGTGAATTCATGACATTTATATTGCAAGCGGCGAGAAGGAAATGGTGAGAAGAAGGGACAAAACGTGGGGAGGCCGCTCTTGTTAAAGCAAATGTCCCAGGAAATGCTCCATCACAGTTTCCTTTATATGCCATGAAATCCTCATATCATCACAGCTGGATGCAAGTGAGCGAGAGAAACAGGGAAATCAAGTGTCCACCTGAAAACTGCGAACTTCCTTGTGCTCTGCTACAACTATATACTTTACAGACATTACAATGGTCGTAGTTAATCCTTGTTATGTGACTCCTTGATTAATTTCTGTCTTGTAACTTCAAATATCTCAAAGGCGTTGTCCTCAAATTTTTTTTTCACATGCTGTTCTCTCTATCTAACTATCTGATATCTCTCTTTTCCCACCATATAGTAAACTCTTTTTCTTTCAGTGTATCTCACTAACATAAGTCTATATACCGTGTTTCACCAAAAATAAGACCTAGCCGGACAATAAGCTCTAATGCGTCTTTTGGAGGAAAAATTAATATAAGACCTTGTCTTATTTTAATATAAGACGGGGTCTTTAATAGAATAGAATAGAGTAGAATAGAATAGAATAGAATAGAGTAGAATACAATATAATATAATTAATATAATATAATGTAATATAATATAATACCAGGTCTTATATTAATTTTTGCTCCAAAAGTTGCATTAGAGCTGATTGTCCAGCTAGGTCTTATTTTCGAGGAAACAAGGTAGAATAATGTCTATTTATCTCCTAAGCATTAACTCAATTTGAATTTTATGTTTGTAATTGTTTGACTTTTAATCTGTCATATTAACTAGATTTTAAGTTCACCATAAAACAGCCAACAATAACAATTCAAAAGCAAAAGCACAGGACCAGACATAATTTAATGCTCAGAATTATTTGTTGAATAAATAAAGAAACGTGATGGGTAAGAAAGAGTAAAACAGGAGTGTGATGAAATGTTTTGTTTTCCTCACTTAAATGTGAGTTCCCCCGGAGCACGGAACTGGACCATTTTGTTCATTGCTGATTTTCACATTCTATCACAGAGCCTTCAACATATCAGTGTTCAATAAATATTCAAGCAGCAAAATTAGCAAATCAATAACATGCAACTTTTTTTTCCTTTAGTCATATCATACAATTTTGGGAAAGTTTCTTCTCAATCTAAAGACGTTCCACCTTTAAAGGTGCATGTGTCCTCAAATGCAGTTCGCTTTATATTTGACGAGTGTGTGTGTGTGTGTGTGTGTGTGTGTGTGTGTGTCCATATGTCCTCTCACTCTAGTCATTATCTAATGAATTCATAGTGATCTCTATTCATATTTACTAATAGACAAAATCTGGAGACAAGACGGCTAAATTTGAGGTTCAGATTCACAGCAAGAGAGCATTTTCAGATACCAGCTCCCTGGCCATCTCCTGTGTGGAGATGATAATTAATTGGTTTACTTTTTCTGGTTTTCCACATACTGCTGATAACTTTCTTACTGTGAAATGACACAGTTGAGAGAAACGCAAGTCCTACTATTCGATTGCCTAGATGCTTTCCTTATGAGGAGAATACCTTCCAGGCAATAATATGTTTTGATATTCCTTCCTCAATCTTTTCTTTTTTCCAGGTTATTGCTGACATTTATTATCTCTGAATGGATTTACAAAGTTGAGGGCAATGAGAGAACCATAGGAAAATGGTCTCAAAGGCATTCCCTACACAGTAGAAAACAGTTTCAGAATTTGGGAGTTATACTTGAGCCACAGTGTCTTAAGACAATCCAACAAGTAACAAAGTCTGTTTCACAGAAGGAAGAGTGAATCCCATCCTGTTCCCTGGCCTTATATTTACTGCAAATTCGTCTGAATTTCTGGCAGAAATTTGCCCATAGTGTAATTTTCAGATGGCATGCCTGTTTTTCATCTTTTGACGATTATGGATTTTAGTAAGCAATTGGGAGAGACGATATCAAAGGCTGTTATCTATATGCCACTTGTTCTTAAAATAACATGGTAATCCCCTCAGTGCTGGCAGAATCTGAGATGAGACTATTAACTCTGTCCACTAACGTTTTTTTGTCATACAAAAATTTAAGTAGTAATTATTATGTGCCAGATATGGTCCTGAACACTTTACAACTATTAACTCATTTAACTCTTCTAATACTACGACTGTCATTGACCTGTTTTTACAGATGGAAGAATTGAAGTACAGGCGCGTCAGGTCACTGACTTCAGAATCTGAGTTTTGAGCCCATCCATTATGTTGCTTCTCTCATCCTGTTTAGCAGACTCGTCTCTGCACACCACCAATGCAATGTTATTTATCACCACCCATATCTCCAGCTACATAGTATCTTTTTGTACGGTATACATATTCACTTTTTTAAAAAACTTATCACCTTATGACTGTCAAGTGATAGACATCATCTAATCTGATTTTTAAAAAAATCAATCTCAACCAATTTTTATATGGTGATTATATAGGGTAAATTTAATCCTACAGAATTTGAAACAAAATGCTTGTCTGGATTTCAATGATGCAGACAACCGGATTTAATGTGGGAAATAGAATTCTCTAAAACATTTTCATTGTTATGTCTCAAATGTTATAATTGATGAATTATATTTAAAATTGCAATTTCATAACACACTGAAGGCAATACAATGTAGGTATTATGTTAATCATATTTATTTGCATAAATAAAACTTCAATTTTTTACCTAATTAATAGGAAAAATTGCATGTGTGCAAGAGAATCTTTTAACACATAATTTGTTTCATGCCTTTGTATTAATCTAGGTATTTAAATATTTCAGTTGTTTCCTAAATGGAATGGACTTTTTGAATATATCTCACTGTATATTTAATCTACCTAACCAAAATTGAAATAATAAACCTAACATTTTACAGTATTTGATTTATCTGACCCAGACTCCTTGTCATTCATCATTCTAGTCTAGCTTCCCCTTTTCCGCGTCGGACCTGTTCCTTGCCCACCTGTTTATCATCTGTGGGTGCATCCTTTTCATTTTCATTTCCCTCATTATCCCTCTTTTAATTTTGTCTGCTCTCCACAATCCCAAAATTAAAACTTTGTTTGCCACATGAGATTCTTACATTTCCTTCTGATCTCTTGCCATCATTTTTTTATTTTATTTTTTCCAACTGTATCATGAATTACCAAGCAGGTTTCTATTTCAACGCATATCTATTTAATTTAAGAAATTAATTTCATTCAAAAACAAAATTTAAAAAAATAAAAGGGATACCATTGCACTTGCACCCTACAGGGTAACAATAATTCGTGCCAGTTGCAGACTCACTGGGCAACTAACTACTGGGTGTGAGTGAGCTTTTTGCCTGAAGCAATGGGGGGCAGAGCACTGAATCCAGTACAGTCTGGACCTCACAGAGCTCATCACTTATTTAAGAAAACAGGGAAAGACTTGTAAATTCTTGTGAATCAACTTTGCAGGTGACACATATCATCAGAAATAATTTTTTAAGTGTTCAGAGGAGTGACAGATCATTTGTGAGAACAGAGAAGAACAAGTATAGTACAAGAAAAATAAATTAGAGTCAATTCTAGGAGGATTCAAAACTTGTGTTGGACTCAGATATCAGAAAGTCAAAAGCAGAGGGGACCATCTGAATAAGCCCATAGGTGCTGGGAGGTCCAGGGCATAAGAAGGGACCATTCTAGGTAAGACGCGGCTAGATGTGGTATTGAAAGTGCCAGGTGAGTTTTCAATGGTGAACCTGAAGGTCATGTTAAATTTGGCCAAAAATGGAGAGCAAGAGGAGGCTTTGAACAGTGGAGTGACATGAGCAAGTTTGGGTTTCTTGAGGGGGAAGGAGGGAGAAGGGGCTGGTACAGGCTGTTTGGGAATGTCCCTTGATCAGCTTTGAGTGCAACAAACCCATTAAATACGTTATTGTAGCAATCTCCAATGAAGTGATACGGTAACAATAGATCAATGGTAATGCAAGTGGAAGAAAAAGCCACTAGGCTTTATATTCTTTAAAAGTTTAACTTTTATATCACTTTTTTTACCTCTCCATGAGATCTGTTCTTTCAAAGCTTGTGTTTTGCTGACACAAGAAAACTGAAGAACTGCAAAAAGAATCCTGAAAAGAGTTTGAATAATTAAAGTGGTGATTTTTTCCTAGATTTGGTTTTCTGCTCTTGACATTTATAAATTCTATCTTTGAGAATCATATATTGTTATATACTGAGTATTATGTCATTTTGCTCAATTCTTTCACATGAAATCTTCTCTTGACATATAGAAGCGATGTGAAAATGGTGATATGCATCTGAGAATATTATGTCACTAGTGAACGTCTACAAGCACTGTGACATTGCCACAATGCTTGATAAAATATGAAATATTTGTCAGCTTCCAGTAATGTGTTTTTCTAGTTTAAACTATTCCCATGTTTAATATTTACCTCTTCTCTAAATGTTTTCTACTTTTTGTTTTTTTTGAAATACATTAGAATACTGATCTAAGTGATAAGAAAATCATCCCTGACAGTCTAAATCTATGAAATTTACATAAATTATTTAAACTAAGTCCCTTGAGAGAGCACAGTGAATCAGGATGCTATAATCTCTGTCCATGTAAACACATTAAGTTTGCCCCACTCAAAAAAAACACCAAGGGAAGTTTGATAGCTGTGGGCTATTTAACCATCTTGTAACTACAGGGAATAGGACTCAGTTATCAGTTTGGGACTGAATCAGTGAAGTATTTTCTTTATTGTTAAAGAAAAAATATTATGCCCTTCTGGAGTCTGTCTAGGGATTTACGTTCATATATGAATATAAATGCATAGTATACAATCAGTGAGGATTGTTTCAAATTAATATAAATTTAATAATTTCCAAGAAAAATTTGTCATTGACAACATTTTTATTCTTAATTTTGAAGCTTGCATTGAAAACAATGGTAATGTAATTTTTAATTTAAAAGGTAGCCTCTGAATATTTCTCAAAAGGAGAGAGGAAGATAAAATTACATGTGGAAAATGCCAAGAAAACTCAGTAATTTGTCTAAATTTACACATATCTATAAAATACATTTCAACTAAAACTAAAATGACGTGATTATTCCACACAGTTTTAAAACCAACATTGAAAATAAAAATCTGGATGAAAATGAAGAACTTCAGAAACCTGGGTTGTGTTTACACCCATTCGTGTTCTTTCCTCTTTAATTAGTTCAGACCAGTTTCCTTCTACTGCACTTTCAGGCTTGGTCTCCTTGTCCTGGCCCATAATGCACGACCATACTACCCTCTTGTGACTATTTCTCTTTTAAGAATATGTCTTTAGAGGAGCTAGGTACACAGTAAAATTGTGAGGAAGGTACAGAGGGTTCGCGAAGACCCCCTCCCCCAAACAGGCACAGCCTCCCCCATTGTCAATAGTATATACCAGAGAAGTAAGTTTGTTCCATTGACACATCATAGCCACTCAAGTCCATGGTTTATATTAGGATTCCCTCTTGGTGTTATACAAATGTATAATGACATGTATCTATCATTATAATATCATCAAGGGTTGTTTCACTGCTCTTGGTTCCACCTAGATGTCCCCCGAACCCCAACCCCAACCCCTGGCAACCACTGATTTTTTTCATTCTCTAGTTTTGCCTTTTCCAAAATGCCATGCAGTTAGAATCATATAGTATTTTGATTTTAGACTTTATAGTATTTTGATTCTAGACATATAGACTTTTCAGATTGGCTTCTTCCTCTTAGTAATATGCATTTCATGTTCCCCCATGTTTTTTCACGGATTGATAGCTCATTTCTTTTCTGTGCTAAATAACATTCATTGTCTGGATGGACCACAGCTTGTTTATCCATCACCTACCGAAGGGCATCTTGCTGGCGTCTCAGCTTTGGCCATTATGAATAGAGCTGCTATAGACATCTGTGTGCAAGCTTCTGTGTGGACATAATTTTTCACCTCCTTTGGGTAAATAATACTAAGTGGCGTGATTGCTGGATTATATGGTGAGAGTATGTTTAGTTTTGTGAGAAACTGCCAAACTGTCTTCCAAAGTGTCTGCACCATTCCTACCAGCAGTGAATGAGGTTTCTTGTTTGGATTTTTACTATTTTCAACGATGTATAGTGATATCTCATTGATGTTTTAATTTGCATTTCCCTGACAACATATGATGTGGAGTATCACGTTGTGTTTCCTACACAACACAGTGGAGCAAATACGGATTTCCATAGTATTCCTTAGGTCTCATTCTTCACGACATCCTGTTCTCTCTGTTCACCACTGAACGTCCTTGCCTTGCTTGAAAACATTCCTTAATAATTGCTTATCTTTGCCATTTTCTTTTTGTTTGTTTGTTTTTAATTAAAGTTTATTGGGGTGACAATTGTTAGTAAAGTTACATAGGTTTCAGGTGTACAATTCTGTACTACATCATCTATATATCACATTGTATGTTCACCACCCAGAGTCAGTTCTCCTTCCATCACCATATATTGGATCCCCTTTACCCTTATCTACCACCCTCCAGCACCCTTACCCTCTGGTATCCACTAAACTATTGTCTGTGTCTATAAGTTTTTGATTCTTTATTTGTTTGTCTTGTTCTTTTGTTGTTTTCAGTTTTATATACCACATATCAGTGAAATCATTTGGTTCTCGACTTTTTCTGTCTGACTTATTTCACTCAGTTATATTAAACTAAAAATCTTCTGTACAGCAAAAGAAATAATCGACAAAATAAAGAGGCAAACATCCAAATAGAAGAAGATTTTTGCAAACAACACCTCCGATAAGGGGCTAATGTTCAAAATATATAAGGAACTCATAAAACTCAACAACAACAACAAAAAACAAACAATCCAATTAAAAAATGGGCAGAGGACTTGAATAGACATTTCTCCAAAGACATACAAATGGCCAATAATCATACGAAAAAATGTTCAACGTCACTAATCATCAGAGAAATGCAAATAAAAAACACAATTAGAATGGCTATCATCAAGACAAATAGTAATAAGTGTTGGAGAGGCTGTGGAGAAAGAGGAACCCTCATATACTGCTGGTGGGAGTGCAGACTGGTGCAGCCGCTATGGAAGGCAGTGTGGAGGTTCCTCAAAACATTAAGCAGACAATTACCATATAACCCAACAATCACTCTCCTGGGTATCTACCGAAAAAATCTGAAAACATTTATCCATAAAGACACGTGTGCTCCAATGTTCATTGCAGCTTTGTTTACGGTGGCCAAGACATGGAAACAACCAAAATATCCTTCCATAGATGAAGGGATAAAGAAATTGTGATATATATACACAATGGAATACTATTCGAGGGTAAGAAAAGATGAAATAGTATCATTTGCCATTTTCTTAAATACTTCATCTGTTTTTATTTTATTTAACCATTTTACATGCATTTACAGTCTCTGATTTCTTAGAAAATATTATAAAAATAATTACATTATTTAGATCCTGGTAATGGCATTAGCATAAATCAGTTATGTAATTTCAATGCAGATGTATCATATTTAGACCACCAGTTTTTTTTTTAATTAAAAAAAGTGTTTGACATAGAAGAATTCTAAGTTCTCATTTGTCTTAGAAATTATAAGAATTAAATATTACATATGGTTAACCTGACTGGAAACTAACGTTGAATTTTTAAACGTTAATATCTTCATTTCAGTTAATTATATCATTGTACAGTAATTAACTATTGCTGATTTTCCATTTGTAAGTTTCAAAAACTCAAAGTGAGATCCACACAAATCAATAAAACCTCTTCAAAAATGTCAGAAATCAAGATTCATTTTAAAAACATTATCAGTGAAATGAAATGAAATGCAGGACTTAAAATAAATATGAGGACACATTATCTTGAGAGAAGGAAAAAAGAACAATTCACCACAATCTCCTCCTCTTTCTTTATTTAATCTCTGTTTTGAAGAATAACTGGTATGCTACCGTCTTTCCCAGTGTGAATAGAGGTGATGGCACTGATACAGCAGTTGCTTTAGTGGCACCGAGAAAGAGAACGGTACAATAAATTGGCCCTTTATATAGCAATTATTTATTTCATGACAAGTTCTGGGCAGAGAAAGAAGAAACAGGCTCATAGAATGGCCCTAAAATTGAAAAGGAATCTATTATATATCACATGCCAAAAAAGGAAACGCAGCTCTGTGTAGACAGTCCTCCTTCCTCAGCTAGTTTTATTTTAGGGAATTCAATCACAAACAATTATTTTCAGTTAGGTCTATAACTATTTTTTTTTTCAAATTGGAGAAATTTTATCATTTAACTGGAACAATATTGAAGCACAAAAAATTGAAAAGCTGACAAAAGAGAAAATGAAAAGAAAAAAATTCCAAAAAATAAAGTTCATCGAATATACTTTTCCCTTGTTTTATTTCCTAAAACAAAGTATCGCTATAAATTTTGTAAAATTGTCTTTACAAACTGTTACAGAATGTTTTGTAAAATTTGAACTTATTCTTCTTGTGGAGAGCAAGAACCAGAAGTCAGAAATGTTTTGTTCCCTCTTCTTTATTTCCCACAATTTTCTTCAGTTATCTCTACTACTGTGGTTTCTTAATCTCTCTCTCTCTCTCTAAACACACTGCGGTATGCAGAATTTTTAAACGGCCCAGTGACTTACACCCTGTGTAATCCCCTCACCTTCAGCATGTGAGAACTTTGTGACCGCAATGTGATACTACTTTGGTGGTTATGTTATGTTATATAACAAAGGTGAGAGGACTTCGCAGATATAATATACCTAATCAGCTGATTTTGCGTTAGCTACAGGGAGGTTTTCCTGGGTGGGCCTGACCTCATCAGGCCAGTCTTTTCAAGAAGATCTTAGCAGCTTGAAGCAGCAGAGTCCTTACTGCTTGCCAAGAAGAAGCCACCATGATCTCTAGAGCTACAATACCATGAATTCTGGCAACATCCATGTGAGCTTAGAAGAGGACCTGGGTTTCAGGTGACATCGTAGCCCCACTTGACACCTTAACTGTGGTCTCTGACACCTTGTTCAGATGACGCAGCTAAGACAGGTCCAGACAGCTGGCATACAGAAACGGTAAGGTTATAAAGGTGAGCTGTTTCAACCTCTGAGAGTGTGGTAACCAGTTATAAGCAATGCAGGATGAATACGCATATATAGAAAAATGTATCTAGATCATTCCCTCATTTGTTACAAATTTTAGGCACCCTTAATTCAATTTCTTCAGAAATAAAATCACATAAAATGAAGTTATCTGCAGGTTGAATAAAATACTATATCCAGGAGTAGAAATGAATTCATATTCGTTAGCACAGAACTTTCTCTTTTCTTCCCTTCCTGTGTTCTTTGGCAGAAAGCATAGCGTCTCTGAGGAGTGAAAATTTTCTTGAACCTGTGTTCTGGCCATAGAAATTCCCACATATTAAAAATAATGCTAACAAGCCTATTGGCCACACAACTGACTTTTAAAGCATAGAAGATTCTGTGTTAACCCACCACCTTTTTATGCAGAGATGAGCAATATGGTTGCAAATTTCGAGATTGTGAATTATACATGTGCATTGTGGGGAGGAAGGTTCCAAGATTAAGTCAGTGGTGTTTCCCACACCCGAAAACTTCACCATTTCATATCCAGTGCCTAGCAATCATCTGGTCCATAACAGGCATCATAGTATATGTGTTGATTCTATACGGCATTGGATGAAAACAAACATTTGACAAATTTGCATCTATTTCTTGAATGCCAAGTATTAGGGTATCTCATTCTACAATGTGTTTTTTCATACTAATTCCTTAGGATATTTATTTTATTGAAGTGATGCTTTCCATCATATCTTCTTTGATTATCTTTATTGTTTTCAATTACCTAAAGTTCTGGAAGATTCAAAGGATATATCTCTTGTCATTTCCATAATATTGGCACATGGTATCTTCTTGCTCAGATGCTGCTTTTTGATTCTAACCTAATCTCTTCTAAATGCACAATATTAGGGTTGATATCAGCATCTGGTGCATCTTTAGTTTCCCATTTGGAGAAATGCATTTGCTGGGAAAGCAGTAATAGAAAGAGTAATTTGCTGCCACGTAGAACTGGGTTTGACTCCTACAGGGTTTGACGCTTAACCAGTAGCTTGTCTTTGGACAATTAATTGAGCTTTTCTAAGTATTCATTTCCTCATCTCTAAAGTTCCGGTAACAACAACTGTCCTGTAAAGTGGCTATGAGGATGAGAGAGCTTTGGCGTAAAATACACTTGATTGGATGGTCCTAAATGTCAAGATCAATTTCTTATCTACGGTTCCTTCGGCAAAGCAATGTCCAGTAGTCAATGGTTATCAGGTGAAAACATAGAGAGATTTTTAACCCTAATATGTTCTGCGGGCCCTTCTCGCCTGTAGAGAGAAGGGCACCTCAGTGTCCTAGGCTCTACTCCTATTGTCTCACAACCCTCATTCCACCCTCACACCGCAGCCTTCCACATTTAAGGGTTTCTCCTTTCTGCTGGATGCCCCCCTCATCGTATCTGTGACCTAACTTAGGGACCCAGACCTATCGCCTGACAGGTCTGCACGCTGCAAGTCCCGTGCCCGCCTACCCCACTGCCACTGCACTCGCTGCGCCCTCTCTGCAATGTGACAGATGTGTAACAATGTCAACAGCTTCCGCTGTCAGTATTTCCTGTGGACGCTGCCCACACTCCTCCACTTCTTCCCATCTGCGTATTTCCATTCCCTTCTCTTCTGCTACCTGGCTGCCTGGCACTGGAACACATGCCACAAAAATGAAACGTGATGTAAGTAGATCATATCTGGTCATCGCAGGCCCTTCATGAACTTGGATGTTGTTTAATGATCTTATTGGATTTCCAACCGTCCACCTCACTGCCATGCTTCTCAAATATTCAACTTTGTGCTCATTTTTGTACAGCTATATAATTTGAAGATTTGCATTTTTAATTTCTTAACTTTTGTTTCATTTGAAAAATTCTTGTGATTTTTACCTCATATTTTATCTCTTTCCTCTATTAAGATACTTTAGTATCTCTCTGATCTACCCCTGGCCCCCAGGCTCCGTCAGCTCCATTCCAATCAAAGCCATTGCCCTGTCATGCCTCTCTGTGTTTTCTGTGATCTGCAACAGCCCACCACATCCATTGCACCCGAAGGGGAAATTTTAATTTTTTGTTTAATGGACAACTAGATGTTACCTATCTGTGGTGGCCTTTCCAGGATCCATAGCCATATCTGCACATTGTTTTGTGTTTCAGGAACGTGCTCCTCTATTTTAGTTACACTTAAAGTACACGTTCATATAGTATACATTTTAAAATATACATAAGTATAAAATCTGATTGGGTACTGAAAGTCATGCGTTAAGACCCAGGGGGCTATATTTCCTGATTTACTGCTGTTAAGTCTTCCTTACATAGCAATTAGTGTCTAAACTAATGGCTTTCAAACTTTTCCAGCATGTTTGAACTCTGAGCAAGTGCTAATAAATACATATTGGAAAAAAACTGAATACATTCAATTTGCTTTAAATATCCATGTTTCTATGCAAGACTTTTAAACTGAGGCTATTAGCTCAATACATTTTAACCTATTAGATTGGCAATTTAGTAGACAGATATTCTGCTATGGCTAAAACGTCCTCATTTTGATAACCTGGTTAGTGTCAGCCACTATTTTTGACAAATCACAAGCTACCTGTGATCAGGCATGAAGTAGATACCACATGCGGTGGATGTCATCACCGAGGGAAGGGATTTGTTGTACAAAGAGCCCTACTCCATTTTTGATGTGTGACGGCTGGCAGCCTGTACGCCTCACCCCTTCCTTCCTCCCCTTCTGCCTACATCAGAGCAGGTCAGTATAAGTGTGGCAGTGCTCCTTCCTTTGGCACCAGTGGGAAGAACAAACCACATGTGGGCCACTCCTAGTGCACACAAAAACCCTCACCCCTACCCCATCCCCTAACCAACATAAAAATCCCAAATCCTCTCCCGGCTTTTTTAATCTGTTCTCTTGCTGTGTGTGTAGTGTCACCAACCTCAACATCCGAACCAAATTTTGGGTAGGGGTTCACTCTGTTTGTGTGGGGTCGTTACAATATTTATAAATAAACTGTTGATCATGACAGTTAAAAAAATATATTGGAGTCATGTTTTAACACTTATTATATGCAAGATATTTTGGAAGGCATTGAAAATAGCATGTATTTGTCAGAACACATTTTGGACAAAAACGTAGATAAAACTGATTTAAATAAAATGCCAGGTGGGCACTAGACTAATCTGGGGCGAAATCACTTCATAAATTATGTAAATGTCCAACCACCATGCTGTACATCTGAAACTAACACAAGACGATACTGAATGTCAACTGTAATGGAAATTAATATATAAAATAAATGTTTCTAAACCATCTAATTTAAGTAAAATGTATAATTCATTGGTATGGTAATAATTGGTTCTCCAAGTTGAAAGAAATCTTACATAAGCAGGAGCCACAGAAACATTACCAGTATGTTTTTAAGGTTGGGTTTTCAGTCTCAGACTCTTCTGTCGATGTTGCCTTTGAACTTGGTTTAATCAGAATTTAATGTGTCTCTTTTCCTATCCTGACATGAAAGTCCAGGTTTTTCAGACAAATGCCACTACTGCAAATAAGATTGCTCTGAATCCCTGCGTGGCTCAGGTGCACTCTGTCCTTCCACAGACCAAATCATTCTAATGTCCTGAAGAGCAAGGTCACTGGACTCACATAATGAGAGAGAGAGAGAGAGAGAGAGAGAGAGAGAGAGAGAGAGAGAGAGAGAGAGAGAGAGAGAGAGAGAGAGACCAAAAAATAGACAGACAACCAGAGACAGAGACAGACAGACAGACAGACAGACGACAGAATACCAGACCCAGAAAAAGAGACAGAAAGATAGACAACGAGAGACAGACAGAAAGAGACAGCAAACAGACAGAGAAAATTCTCTCTTTGTTGCAGTTATGGAAACTTGAGGAGAGAGTCTAATTCACTTTCATTTTACACGCTCACCCCTGGTACCAATCACTGTGCCCAGGATGAAGTGTCAGGACTGACCCATCTCTGGTCAGCTGTGCCCTTCTTAGCCACTCATCATTGTGTTCAAGCTGGAGCATAGGGAGAGCAATCTCAGAGGCAGGAACATTTGCATAAATGTGGACACTGGGTGGGTCATTTTGTGACGGGTCTCTACCACTCTTCAGTGTCCTGCGATAGTAAATATCTGATTAGTCTCCTAAAACAAACTAGATAGTATTTTTCCCATATTGAAATGTGGAAACTAAGACTCAGGGAGATTTAAAGAACCTCTCCTGCATGGCTAATAACTAGTGGAGCAAAAATTTATTTCCCGGCTTTTATGATTCCAAGATTATAATTACCCTGATATACAGTACCTCTTAGAGATCAGTCACCTATCCCAGAATGAAAACTCCCATCCGAGCTGATGTTCGAGACAAATCACATGGCTAGATGGGACATATCCATCTACAGTTTCAACTGTGGGTCACAGCCTAGTAGATATAAAAATAGAAAACTTGGATTCTTCTTCTCTCCTTCCCTTCTCGTCTGTTAGTTCCTGATCTACAATGTATTCATCAAATAAACATCTTATGAGGCACATATTTTGAAAGAATCATACCCTCCAAAAGCATTTACTTTTAGAGGAGATAAAATTATCACTTAATTCATTGAGTTTGACCTACAGAAAAGATAAGTTGACTTAACACAAAACCGCTAACATAACCTAATCTTCTAAGATGAGGTAAAGTAGGATATGAGAAAAAATTACTCTGGCATTTAGAAATAATGAAAATGTGAGAAGTCATTTTTAACCAAATTAAAGTGAGGTGTGTGTGTATGTGTGTGTGTGTGTGTGTGTGTAGCTGTTGACATAAAAGACAAAAGCAAGTGAATGCTACATGTACTAGTACTTCAAATAGAAACCCATTACAAAAGACAGTAAGAATCCTTTTTCCTTTTGTTTTTGCTCTCTTTTTAAAATTTATCAATACTCTTTCCTCACAAAGAAATGTTAAGGACCTTTCAAATTCCAAGTCACTTATTCTCCATACTTTCCTTTAATTAGTATTCTGGTAATTCATGACAAGTCATGCACAGCCTACAAACGCTTTTGCTGAGCCTTGGCCTTGAGATGTGTTTTGTTTAAGGGAATGTGCGTCCAATGATTTAAATAATATTGCCTTCTTCTGTTGACATCTGGGAATATGGGACCTGCCTTGGTAGCTTTAGTGAATAACTTGAATGTTTTGTCTCGAGTATTGTTTTGTACAATATTGTATTGTTTTAATGTATATAATACGACTTTACATAAAAATGAAAGTATTAATAATTGGTCATTTGAATGTAATTGGGTTGCCTAAGTTATTATAATATTAAAATAAGGAGACTTTAGAAGGTTTCGTTTATTGAAGTATGATGGACATTGAACTGCACACATTTAAAGTGTATAAGTTCATAAAGTTTGACCTACATATACATCCAGGAAGCCGGCACCACAGTCAAAATAATGAATAATCAATCATCCCAAATGTTTCCTTGTGCCCATTAGAAATATCTTCAGCGCCATTTATTGAAAAGCTTATCATTTCTCTTATGAGTTACTTTCGTACCTTTGTGGAAAATCAGTTTTATATGTATAATATATATTTATACGTATAGTGTATAATATATATAATATTACATATGACATATGTTATATGTATAATAAATATAATAATATATGCATTATATATATATAATATTATATATATATATTTTTTCTTTTCTGTTCCATTGAGTTCTTTCTCTAGTTTTCTGCTAATACCTCAATTTCTTGATCATTGTAACATTATGCTAAATTTTGAAATCATATAATGTTCTTTTAAAATCTTTTAATATGGTCAATTACATTAATTGGCTCTATAGTAGTAAACCAATGTTTTAATCTTGGAATAAACCCCATTTTGCCATGGTGTATTTTTAAAAAATATATTGTTGGATTCATTTGCTAAAATTTTCTTAAGGTATTTTGAATAGATGTTAATGAGGTATATCGTTCTCTAGGATTTCTTTTACTTTGTGTATATTTTGTAGTGTACTTTCTAGTCAATATCAGAATAAGTCAGCTTCACAGAATGTGTTGGGAAATGTTCTCACCAGTTCCCATTTTCTTAAATGTTTGGTACAATTATATGGGCTTGGAGTTTTATTTATGACAAGGTATTTTGCTTAAAACATATTAAAAGTAAACATAGACCTGCCTGCTGCAGTGAGTGTTACTAGTTAACGACTCTCAAAGAGATTGCTTATTTCCTCTAACCTATCAAATTTATTGGCGTAAAATTATTTATAATATTTTGTTATTTTCTTTTTGCTATCAATAGATCTGATCATGCCACCTCTCTCGTTCCTGGCATGGGGTAAATTGTGTCTTTAGAATAGTTATTTTGAACTCTTCTATATTGCTTCTAAATATTTGGATACAATTCTTATATATTTCCATTATCTACTTCTAATATAATGCTATTACCTTTAGAAGACTTACATTGTATTATTTGAATCGTGTAATATACATTTAGACAAATGTTTGCTCCAGTGTCTTTCGTGGTCTTGACTTGAGATCTCAGTGCATTGCTTTCCCATCTACTTCATCTGAGAATATGCCAATAATGTCATTTTACACACACTTTATTCAGTGTGGTCAGTCCACCCTCCATGTGGTTTGCACACAGACAAGCCAACGTGGAAACCTGTTCCATTTCTTCAGTGTTTCCTTGGGCATCAGAACTCCCACCACACAAGGCCGTTTGAGGATGTCCTGTGATGACATATGAAAGGCAACCAAGTCCTAACAGTATTCAGTCAGTGTACCTTTTCTAGGATAATTGCTCTCTCTTCTTCAGTGAGCTTAGCCTCTTGTAGTTAGCGAAGCCAAAGCTAGATTCCCCTATTCATATTCCAGACACAACATTTAGAGCCTGCCAAGTATAAAATAATCTTTAAAAAAGGAAAGAAAAGCACCATAAATACGGTGGGGAAAGATTAGTTACTGCCATCACAAAAAGCAGAAAATAAGCACCCTAGATAGTTCGTAAACAAAAGCAAACATCCAAGGTCTTACGTATTACAGGCTGTGATTTGTGGGCACCTGGAGCCACAATTCAGAAGACTGCAGACACCGCCACTCTGGTTTTCATCAGTCTTTGCTGCTTGTTTCTGTTCACTGCCTCCGGTTTCATAAACACAAGCAAAGGTGGTTGTGGAAACACTGACTAATTATTTTTATTCCAAGATCACAATTTAGAAGAACTATTTTTTCGTCAATGTATATAGATTATAATGACCTTAAGCTATAATTCTGAATGTTGAAAGATAGTTATCACTTTGTCATGTATTATGGTCATGTTGATGTACTTATGGTTATTTTTAACAGCTAGTTTTTATGTAGATTCCTTAAAGTCTGCATAAAAACTGAAAATAAACTCAAAGCTCCAACTGTTTGTATTTTCCGTCTTCTCTTATGTTGTTTCAATTGCAAATAAATGTGCCACATGACATTATTGGCGACTCAGCGCTAACATTCTCCACTCAGAGGACTTTCATGGCCCAGCGTTTATTTTCTTTTTACTTTGCTCCAATGTCAGGGAATTTCAGCTGTTTTTAATTGTTCATTGCTTTCCCTGGTATTTGTTATAAAATTTTTTGAACAAATTTCTTATCTTTGGAAAATCTTTAAAAACGTATTGCTTGGTATTATAAGAAACAAAGACACATAAATTTGGAATGATCTTGTTGCTTATTGAAAAATTGCTCTCCGGAAAGCACAGGAGCGTTTATGCTGACAACAGCAGCGTTTGAACACATCAGCGTAGGCCTGTCAACAGCGGGCTATATTAACTTTGTTTGTTTTTGCTAACATAATGGGATTCATATTGCAACATAAATGTTATTTAGTAGTATTTCTTAAAGTTCTTTTATTAAAATACAGCTAACATACAATATTATATTAGTCTCAGGTGTACATCATATCTATTTATCAGTGCCCACCTAGCACTGTACTGTGTTATTACCACATTATCGATTTTATTCCCTATGCTAAAGAAGTGACCACCATGATGACGAGTCCAGCAATCATCTGACACTGTACCACACTATCACAATATTATTGATCTTTCCCCCTTTTAAAAATTTTTAATTAGAGTTGACATTCAATATTATTTGATTAGGTTGGTGCAAAAGTAGTTGCGGTTTTTGCAATTATTTTTAACCTTTTAAACCGCAATTACTTTAACACCAACCTAACATATTAGTTTTAAGTGTACAGCATAGTGGTTACAGCATAGTGGTTAGATATTTCTATAATTTAGGAAGTGATCCCCCTGACTAGTACCCACCTGGCACTATGCATAGATGTTACCATGTTATTGATTATATTCCCTATGCTTTACGTCCCCGTGACTATTTTGTAGCTACCAATTTGTGTTTCTATATAGGTATATACTTAATAGTATTGCTATATAGTTATTGTTTATCTATCTTTTGGAGATAAGATTGCCAGTGGATTTTGTTTGTATTAATCTATCTTTACAGTGTCTAGTTATAAAATAATATTTTTGATAATTAAAAGGAAAATGTTTAAAAAAATGAAAGTTAAAACCCTTTCCTTAATAATACTAAATAATTGGTAGCTAAAAAGGTTTTAATTTTTATTTTTAAATATTTTCTTTTTAGTTATCAAAAATATTATTTTATAACAAGTCACCTTAAAGATAGATTAATACAAAGAAAAAACACTGGTAATCTCATTTCCAAAAGATACATAAACAATAACTGTACAGTGATACTGTTACTAAGTATATAACTGTATAGAAACACAATATATATGTATGTATATAAAGTTACATGCATATACATGTGATTGCATGATATGTTAGGGGCTATTTCTAGTGTGACCATACTCCATGGATATTGAATCCTGTCAATGGATACATTCAAATAGCTCAATACTATTTTAATGACTATATGGTGTTTCCCTGTATGGCGTATTTTCATTTCCTTCTCCCTTCCCCTATTACTGAATATTAAGCTGTAGAAATTTTGAGCAATATCAATTATGTTTCAGCCAAAATTAACACCTGTACATATTTACATATACCCTTGATTAATTCCTTAGCATAAATTCTTAAAAGTGAAATTGCTAAATTATGGTAAATTTTGCTAGGAAAGACATATTTTGGACTCTCTTTTGTTTTCTAGTACCTGTCATCAGAGGACCACCACTGTGTCTGTAACATGTGCCCTGAGAAAACCTCATAGTGAAAATGTTACTTGAAAAATAGAGGCAGAAAAGTAAATGGAGGGGCAACTCTTGCCCTCTGACGCCTATATTAGTGTGAAATGGAAGCAAACCTATCTGGGGTGGCACATATTAGTCAGCTCAGGCCGCCATAACAAAATGCCATAAGCGGTGTGACTTAAATACGAGAACAAGATCCAGAGTTTAGTGTCTGGTGAGAGGCTTGCCGTCACTGTCTCGCTGTGTCCTCACATGGTGGGGAGAGAGAGAGAGAGAGAGAGAGACAGAGAGAGAGAGAGAGAGAGAAAGAGAGAGAGAGAGAGAGAGAGAGAGATTTCTCTTCCTTAAGGACACCAGTCCTACTGCATGCAGGTCCCACACTTATGATCTCTTTAGATACAGTCACATAGAGTTTAAAAGCTTCAATATATAAATATGGACGGGACGCTATTCAGTCCGCTGCATATGCCGTGTGTTTGTTTTTTAAATGGAACTTCTCTGAGGTTTTCTTAATAAGTCTTGTATGACAGAGAGATCAAGAATACTGAACCCGACTCCCACTATTACTGCGAATAGGTCATGACCATGTATGTAGTCTCTATACAACTGAAATGTCATGTTTAAAAATAGTGGCACTAAAATGTCTGAAATCATTGCAATATTGTGAGACAAATCAAATACTCGTACACACGTGAAAGTGCTTACTTTTAATTTAATCCTTCTCTGTTATCCTCTTTCTTATACCCAGCCAGATACCCAGATCTGCCTGGGTATATATTTGGAAGATAAACTACATTGAATGATACATACTCAGGGATTTGTTTAATCTAAGGTCTATTCTTTGCCACATATAAGGCCATATTCCTTTCGAAAATAAGAAACGAAGAGTACAAAGAAGCTAAGAAAAAACATTTAAAATATTTCTTTAATGTTAATTTTTGGAAGTTAAATGTAATAAATTATGAAGAAGTAGAGTGTGAAAGAAACTTGATTTTAGGTGCTCAAATAAGTTTTAAATTTTGGTAGTGAAACAGGGAAAACTCTACATGCAGTGGCTATGTCAGTGAGGTGCTGTCATCTCCCCACTTCCAGAGACGCTCACTCACACGGCAAAAGAAAGCGACTCAGATACTGCTTCCTAGTCGCCATCGGAGGACGCCCACAGTCAGGTAAAATCCTCACACCTTCACGCTGAGTCATGTTTCCTGGAGAGGTTACAGACAGAGGACCCTCTCGGTTGGATCAGATTTTCTCCTACTGAGGGAGCACCGTGGTGTTGCGACAAGTGTGAGGCTAGACCTCCCTCATTCAAGTATAAATTCACACACAAAAGTAATAAATAAGCCATGCATGTACAGTGTCAGTTATGATTTCTGCATAACAAGCCATCCCAAAGTCTAGTGGCTCAACCTTGTAAGTCAATGATGTGGGCTGAGCAGTTGGGGTGGTTCGTGTTTTGGTGTTTGGGCTCACTCAGGTTTGCAGTCGGCTGAGGATGGTCTTAATTATCTTGTGGTTGACTAGAGGTTAGAGGGCAGATGGAAGGAACCAAACCGCTGAGTGGCTAGCAGTCTAGCCTTACTCAGTCCAGTCATGGTGGCAGCAGCGTGATTGGAAGTAGCAAGAGAGGAGGTAGACCTGATGTGCAATCACCTTTACCGACTCTATTGTGTTATGTTGGCTTTTGTCCCACTGACCAAGACAAGTCACGGGGCCAAACCCAGAGTCAACGTGGGAGGAAACTGAGTATCCACAGTCTTGGATTCTGGGGGAGGTTATAGTGGAGATTTGGTCCATTTCTATTTACAATCTACCAAACTATGAATTGATTCTGCTGTACAACGACTTCCCATGATTAGAGCCTGTATTTGGCACTTGGCACATACTTGTGAAATTACTAATAGCATATGTACTGTGCACCAGGCATGATTCCAATTGCTTAACATGTGTCATTATTTCCCAGCCGTCCTCATCATAGCTCACTTCTATAGCATCTTTTACTATCGTCATGGACAATTGTAGACATGGAGTGATTACAAGGTAACCACACATTACATGGTGACCTACTCAACTTATTCCCTGAAGAAGAAAGGAAAGAAATAAAATGGAAGGAGGGAAGGAAAGAAGAGAGGAAGGGAGGGAAGAAAGGAGGAAGGGAGGGAGGGAGGGAAGGAGAGGGGGAGGCAGGAAGGAATAAGCAGAGTTTCTAGACATGTACGTGATTAAATACAAAGTATATAAAAAGGAAATAATCTCAGAATAGGGTTTTCAACCCAACCCATGAACGTTAATTTGTGTTCCATGATACTACAGCCGAACACGATGCTAAATGTAAACTTCAAAATGCAGAGCAACTGAAATTACGAACACCACCTATGTAACTCTACAGGTTGTTCAACCAGGTTACCATCTATGAATCAGGAACCAAAAATATGGGAGGAACATTTCACGGATGCTAGGCTTCTATTTTTGTGAAATCAAATAAATAAATGCCAAGTCTCCTGTCCTGGGATGAAGGATTGGCATTTCACTCACTCACACACACACACACACACACACACACACACACACACACACACACATACACACACATTTAATGACCGAGTTATATAATTCAGCAAGGGAGCCAATCATCCTTCCTTCCTAATAAGAACAATTTAAGTCTTACTCATTTCTGTTGCTTATGAATTTACAAAACGTCTAAAAGAAAGTGAGTCACAGGATCCTTGGTCCATAACTGGTATGTAAAGATGAGTTTGGGACACCTACAAATTAAAGCTAAACCAAAATACACTTTTCCTCCACCCTGTGGCTAACAAAAAGAAAACTGGCATAGCCTGGGAAATATGTTCTGATTTCATGACGGGGATTATAGAATCCATGAGACAGTGAGTATTTATAGTGATTTTTTTCTAAGTTGTTGAACAGGAGGAAAACAACTTCCCAAAACAACTGTGTGAACGATGCAATAGGAAAGTCCAGCACCTGGTCGAAATGCGGAGGATGGGATTTTTTTGTGTGTTTTCCATCATGCTGTGTCTGTCTGTATCCAAGCAGTTTCCTTTCAAAATCCCGGAAGTCCCAGGACACAGCTGTAGAGGGGGCTTGCTCATCACCTATCTGAGTGAAAGCCTGGCTCCCCACCCAGTGGTGCCAGGAGAGAGCAATATAGCCGTTCTCAGCATCAGCCACCTCATCTTATAAAGAAGAAAAAAATAATAATGTGTCTCAATGGATTGTTCAGAGAACTAAAACGTGATGCATCGGGTGCACAAAGCTTGGAACATCAGAAAAACTCAATAAACCTGAGCTCTAATGAGTGCAGTTACTAATGGTAATCATAGTAAACAATGGAAAGCACAGTTTGCATACACCCCATATGCATCAGTAGGCATCGCCCAAATTTCTTAGTTAGGCACCAACATTTAGAAAATAAAACTTTCACTATAACTAAAGAACACACCCTCAGAAATTTTTAGGTATTATTTATAAAGCCAAATTTATAACTAAAACATGCTAAGTATATTGCCATGCAAGTCCCCCCACCACCCCGCCTTTGTAGACAGTGGTACACACTATTGAAATGTCAATTGGGGGTCAAGTTGAAATCAGATCGTTTTGCAGGGCTTAATCCAATTCAATGACAATAGAGAAATTGTCAGTAATCTGGGCGTGCTGTTCTTCTATAGGGATTAGAATGAAAATTTATAAATATTTGTATAGATCTAGTGCAGTACATGACTCTTGTTGTTTCTTGTATTTTCTCTCAACTTAATTTTTTCACAATTAATTCTGCTATTCCCTGGGTACTCTTCAAAAAACTGAGCCTGAAGGAAAACTGGAAAACACTGGGTAACAACCTCGGCCCTGGCTTTTAAGTCCCCAAGTGCAATCAAAACGCTCTGGGATCTGTACTTGATTTTCTTATAAGGACTGAAGCAAATGTATGCATGACAATACACTGCTTTCAGATGGCTTTGAACAAAACCAGGCTCAGAACCAGCGGCTTCTCTGAGAATTGCTAAGTTCCTTCTTTTTCCCAAATGACTGTATTTTAAAGACAATTATGTCACCAAAATTGTTCTAGAAAATAATACTCTTAGTAATGCCTACAATACAGGCTTAGCTCAGAAGAGCAATCTGATTAGAAATGAAAAAGGGGGGACCTATTGAAGTCAAATGTTCTTTATTCAAATTTTGAGTGTATATATATATATATATATATATATATATATATATATATATGTATATTCCCCTTTCATATATAGTTTTGGGTCACAAAGATAGTCAGCTTCAAACCCTGTTGGACTCTTTTGCTAAACTAAATCCACAATTTTGCTTTCATTCCCCAACAACCTGGGATTAGCGTATTTAAAAAGGAGTAGCATTTCAGCCTTACTGTCTCTCCCAGCATGCTTTTGTGAATAGCATCACCTCAGAAGTTCATACATACACACTCACACACACAAACTCATTCGACACACTCACACACATTCACACTCACACTCACACACACACGATCCTGAATCACCATCATTACAGGACAGACGACTGTGCCTCCAGAAAAGACAGAGTCTTGAGGTCTTTCCTTTCTCTCTTCTCCTCACCCCAACCTTTACGTAGGCTGCCTGTTGCTCTAATAACTGCTGATGCTGGTGGTAAATGGAGACCAAGAAGGCGTGGGCCTTTCTTGGTGTCCACTCAGCCTGGACATAGTAAGATAGAGAGATTAAGTAGCTTTTCATCATCCCGGTTCAGAAGTATGCTTTAGTTATTTCTTTTCGTTCTATCACATTCCTAGACATGTTGCTCAGTATTACTTTTTCTGGTATTAGAGCCTCCTGCCACCTTTATCACTGAGAAATGTCAGTAGATAAATCCAGTGTCAGGATGTTCTCCATCGTTCTCTCTCATTTCCTCCCCCCACAGAATTAAGGCTATTCTGAATGAGGACCCTTCTTTAAGTTGTTTGTACTGGGTGATGTGTTAGATGGGATATGAGGGACACAATAAGAGTGGAAGCAAAGAACATAAGGCCCAAAAGCACCTTTGAGTCTTTTCAGAGCAAGCACGTTCAGGCAGTCAGGGCCAGGTGCTTCCGGAAAGGCTCTGAGGGGACCAGTTAGTCCACTGCTCGCTGCCATAATTGTCAATCTCCTCTGCAGAGTTGTAGAATAAAGCTAAAGACATACTACCAACATCTCAGGGCCCACACAGAATACTGTACACACTTGATCCCAGCAACATTATTTGTCATCGCTTTCATTTTCCTCATGTTCTAAACGAAGAGATAAATGCAGACTGAGGGTGCCGCAGGTTTAAGGTGACAATCGTGTGTATCCTACACACACAATGGAGGAGACATTACTTCAAAGTGGGTGGAGGATTTGTACGGACACAACAGTAGACATTTTCCCAGTAAAGCAGATGGAAGAAGATACTGAAGGAGATGCAAGGGCAGGATAAGCAGCAGGAGAGATGGGAACCTGGGTTTCTTGTCTGAGGAACAGTGCCGGGTCCACATGGCTATGCAAACGAGCTGCCAAAGAATCAGGCTCTACTTAGTAACCAATAGTTTTCCTTTAGCTTATGCCACACCCCGTCCACCCCCTCAGATAACCTTTGTAATATATTTAATATGCATCTTTGTGATCATAAATATTCCTAGAAAATGACGGTTGACTTATTTCACTTAGCATCATACCCTCCATGCCCATCCATGTTGTTACAGATGGTGAGATTCCATTCTTTTTCATGACTGAGTAATATTCCACTGCATATATATACCACATCTTCCTTATCCCATCGTCTATGGACAGACACTTAGGTTGCTTCTGTATCTTGGCTACTACTGTAAATAATGCTTCAATGAACATATGGGTGCATATTTCTTTTTGAATTAGTGTTTTGGATTTCTTCTGATAAATACCGAGAAGTGGAACTGCTGGGTCATAAGGCAGTGAAATAAGTCAGAGAGAGAAAGACACATACCAGATGACCTCACTTATATGTGGAATCTAAATGAACAAACAGAACAGAAACAGACTCATAGACACAGAGAACAAAATGATGGTCACCAACTGGGAGGATGGTGGTGAGAAGGGTGAAAAAGGGGAAGGGATGAAGAACACCAACTGGTAGTTACAAAATAGGCGCAGCACAGGGATTAGAGTCCATAATGTAATTAATAGGTATAGTGCCAGGTAGGTACTACACTTATTGCAGGGAGCACTTAAAAATTACATAGATGTCTAACAACTATGCTGTATACTTAAAACCAATATAAAATAATATTGAATGTCAACTGTAATTGAAAAATAAAAATGACTAAAGTTGTTTTATGTGCCTACAATTTTAATGTATGTACATCATTATATATACATATATATACATATATATGTATATATATGTGTATATATATATATATATATACACACACACACACACACACACTTGTCACTCTTTCTTTTATCCAATCAGCATTATGTTTTCAGCCTGCTGTCAAGCTGCTAAGTGTGCCTCCAGTCTCCTTCTCTGACTGCAGCGTGTTCACCCACCATCACTTTCCTGGTCAGTCACCTGGTGATTCATGGACGACACGATCAGCTCCAGCTCCATGATGATGACAGGAACCACACACAAGCCCACCCAGCGATCCATCCTGAGGGCTTTTATCTTCCTAAACTTCTGTGCAATAACTAATCATGTCCATTAACTGTTCAAATGTTTTCTTTGTTTCCATTTTATTATTCCCTACCCCCAGGATTTTATTACATAAATAGCTACACTTTTTAGACATTTAGATATGATACATATTTATCTCTGCCCTCCATACCTATAAATATCTTTTATATTTCTTATCTTTCATCACTTTTGTGTTGCCTTCTAGTAGAGATTCATCAACTGCTATCCCTAACTACTATTTTTTTCAGTTGTAGCCATCTATTAATTCCGTTTATAATGTTTTTCCAACTATTTTATTTTTCATATCTGAAGTAGACAGTTATTTTGATGGTTTTGTTTTTATTCATATTGCTAATGTTTTCTCTTATATCTTTAGATATTATAAATACCTTAGCCTTTCCACACATTTTCATTTGTATACTCTTGTATCATCCACTTATTTGTCAATCTTTTAAACACTGTTTTGTTTCTCATCTGTAGCTAATTTGGGTCGGTCAGTTCATGTCACCCTGCAGTTATCACCACGCCATCTGGCAATGTGTTTGGGGCAAAGGGCCAGTGACTAGCTCCTAGCCTGTTTTAAATCAGTCAGCTTCAAGACAGATGTGTTGATTGCTCTCTTTGCTACCTATGTGGCAGGTAATCCCTTTGGTTCAATTGACCCCTTTAAATTTGTCTTATATTTTTAAGGTAAAAGAGCATGGGGTGAAATCAGTCTGTTTTTATAATAAACCAGCTGTTTAATGGTTTTGGGGAGCAAGGGTAGAGAGAGAAGGTCCAAAGACAACAGGTCAAATCATCCTTATTCCTATCAACACGTTGTCCGTCCATCCTCACAAGTCTTTTCGAAGCTCTGACGTTTTCAAAGGACACAAGCACCCCCAATGTTTAGTTTTTGCTACAGATTCCCACATAGAAGGATCAGACACAGATGTTCTCATTGTGACACTGGGGAAAGACAAGAGCAAATTTGTTTCCGTTGTTCTCCCATCTAATCTGCACGCTCTGCGTCAGGCTGCCTTTTGTCTCACTCCCTTCATCCCTGAGATCAAGGCAGATTTCAGTTGCTCAGCTCTCAGAAATTCTCAGTGGCTCCTGGGATTCATTTTCTCTCTCAGTTTCTCTGGTTTCCTCACTGTTAATTCTGGGGATCACAGCACACACCAGCTCACTGTCCAGGAATCAGAGCTCTATGGTGCATTTGGCTCACAGACGTGTTGACAAGCAAAGGCTTTTTAAAAGCTGAACTTGAATTCTATCAATGGAGATCCTCTTCTCACACAGCTACGCCTATTGCATATGACCCAGCCCTGATCACTTGTCAGTGGTACCTCCCTGCTTTGGAGGAGCTGGGAGTGTGATCTGGGGTAGAAGGTAGGCTAGACTAAGGAAGGGGAAGAGATGAAACTGAAGAAAACTGGCCAAATGAAAATGCAAAGGAAATGGAATCATAGACCGAGGGGGTATAAGGTCTTTTTTACTCACTGGGAGAAATGGGAACACCTGAGAAAAGGGCTGAGTCTGACCTGATCTACATTTCTGACAGGTCGCTCTGGGGTCAGACCAAGGATGGGTTTGCAGGAGGAAGCTGGCAGCATTGAGAGCAGACTCAATGCCATTGCCCTATTCGAGAGGTGAGATTATGTCTAAACCGGAAGCTTAAAACCTATAATAAAGATAACAATAAAGTGGTATAGGAGAAGTATTAGCAGGACTCAGCGACACATATCTGAGGAATGGAATGAAAGCCCCCCAAAAGGCCTTGGACTATTGCTGACTTGTTTGACAGAAGATAGCACTGTAAATGTATTAAGATAGTAAATACAGATTAAGTAACCGGTGAGAGTAAGTCCAGCCGACCAGTGAAATTATTTGAATCTGAAGAAGCATCTCAGGCTGTGCCCCATCAGCTTTCCCCGGGAGGCGTGGGCGTCCCCTGACCATGCCTATGCTCTCCAGCACATTCTTCACACGCCACCTCGAGTAATGCCATGTGAAAGAAATTTAGTCATGATACACTTGATTTGGATGTTTACACAGAGTCATTCAATGGCTACACTTTGCCCTTAAAACAAAATCAACATTTCATACCCTGCAACCCTACTCCTTTTTAAAACCTTAAGGGTCCCCATTCTTCCTGCCTTCCTGCGCTCCAAACACACTGCTTTTTTTTCATTCATAGAACAGTCCTCGACATTTCTGACTCATCATTTTGCACTTCAAGCCACTTGTCACAAGGCTGGCACCTACTTATCTTACTGTGTCTGAATCTATGTCCTCAGGAAGGAGTTTTCTGACTACTTCACTTAAACCAGAACGTCCTAAATGATCCCTGCGTTATTTCTACCCCAGGTGCCTATTTGTTTTATTCTTCATGAGGATTATGAGCTTGTAAATGTTGTATTTTTTTTCTCTTCTCACTCTCTTGCTCATTGTCTCCTCCAATGTATCATAAGCTCCGGGATGATACTTGTATGCACTGACCACGTCTTTCTGCTTTCCTGTTGCAGGTCCCCAAAGCCAGAACAGGGCAGGAAGACAGTCAGGTTCAAGGGACACTTGTTGAACACACACATGAGTGTCCCATATGCAACTCTTTTGTCTTAATAAGTTATATGTAAACTAAAGCAGTGTGTAAATAGTTGCACTTTACTTAAGGAAAGTGAAGTATGCTTCTCAAACTTGAAGGTTACAAAATAAGTTTCCATTTCCTGGTACAAAAAAAATATGCCCTCATCCTCCTTCTACCATAAGTTTTTGAAAATATATTGTTTTTTTTTTCCTTATCCAATATGAAGGAAAACTTTCATACACTTAATTGTAAGTAAATCCATGTACATTCTTCAATAGGATATTTCTCAGGTAATTAGGATTATAAACTGAATTGAGTTTGCTTTATATTCTTAGACTGGAAATAAGGCCAAAAACAACAACAACAACAAATATATATATATTTAAATGAGGTAAAAGAAACACAAGAGTTACAAAAATGTGAGAATAGGTGACTGGCATAAAAAATGTGCACATAAGGAATGTGTATAAAGAGTAAATGAGAATAGAGGGCACTTATGGGCCTGACCTCTCCTCTCCAGGGGAGAGCTTATAAAAGGAAAATCTCTTTGGCTTGTTGTGTTGTAATCCTGTTTATTCATTTGCCTGCTGCCTGCAGTAGCAAGCAAGACACATCCATAAAGTATGTGATTTAACACGAAGTCACTTTTACTCCTAAAATGCAAACATAAGGAAAGTGCAATAAACATTTCCTGAACTGTGTGAACATATACGAAATAGCTTGTAAGCACCCCAAAGTTAGTAGAAACTGCATGCATATTTTCCATTTCACAAATGCTAGACGCCTATGTCTACCTTCCTTTACTATTACCACCTGACTTACATGAATTGGATGCTGAGTGTTGGAACCAGTGCTTTAGAAAAATGAAAATTAGTTGGAGTCAGTCAAGGTAATACCATGGGAGGCCCTGAGCTCCCCCTCACACACACACACACACACACACACACACCCAAATGTACAGCTGCACACAGACTAGTTTCTGTGAAAGAGGCCCAGAGCTAGCAGAGCAACTCGTACACACTGAAGAGTGAGATGGCACCCACCTGCAAATAGGGGGAAAGGCTGACATACTCTCCATACACCTGACTCCCTGCAAAGTGTCGTGCAATTGGGAAAAAACCTGAACTCCAGCTTCCTCCCAAGGAGCCAAGGGTTTGGACCACACACCCAGCAGCGCAGAATTACGACTCCACTAGAATGATGGGCCCCCAGACACCTAATTCTGAAAGTCAATTGGGCTTGTGTCCAGGGGGCCCACACACCATACAGCAAGCAAAGAAGTGGCTCTTAGCAACCACACTGGATTTCAGTGGTACCCACAGGCAACACAGATGAAGGAGGCCAAGCCACCCCTCCCTCGTTTCTTTCCCTGAAAGGAGTTTTTCCGCATCTTTGAAAGCTGTGGCCTGAGAATCAGGCTTCTACTTTAAAGAGGCGTCCCCAGGCACTGGTTTGTGATCCCTCCAGAGACCTGAGAAGCAGGCAGATACCTCTTGCCATGTTTCTCCCTCCAGCTGTGACAAGTCATCAGTAAGGATCTACCTGGAAGGAACTGTACAGGTGTCTGCACACCAGCTTGCACTATACATAGTTATTATCATACAATTGAGTATATTCCCTGTGCTGTACTTTACATTTTCATGACTGTCTTTGTAACTATCAATTTTGTACTTCTTAATCCTTTCAACTATTGCAACCCGGGGCACCCCCCCAACTCCAGAAATAAATCATCCCGATATGGTCAATTGAGCTATGACAAAGAATGTAAAAATATACAATGGGGTAAATACAGTTTATCCAATGAATGGGGTTCAGGAAACTGGACAGATACATGCAAAAAAAGAAAAATGAACTAGACCACCTTCTTACATCATATACAAAAATAACGTCAAAATGGATTGAAGACTTAAAATGTAAGACATGAAACATAAAAGTCCCTAGAAGAAATCATAGACAGTAAACTCTCTGACATTGCTCTTAGGAATATTTTCATAAGCTTTATAGTGCATCATAATTTCTCATAGAGCTTTGAAAAATATACGTGAATAGGTTCCATCCTACAAAACTATAATTAATAGGTTTGAAATTGTGCTTTTAAAGCTGAAATTTTTGAGTGCACCTCAGGGGATTTTAATGTACAGTCAGAGTTTGAAAATCATTATTGTAATATAAGAACAGTAATCAGTGTCTTGGGTATCATCCATACAGGAGAGTAAGGGTTTAAACCACACTTTTATTTCATTTAATAAGTATGAGAATGTTTGAGTGATACATAAACACTTAGAACTTTCCCAAGTTCAACTATCCTAGAAAGTGATGGAAGAAGATAAAAGTCAACTTCTCTATGGATTGCATGTCTGTGCTGCCCCAAACCCAAATCAATACACTAAGTAATAGGGAGCAGAACATGGGATATTTGGGCAACACATTTTAGTCAGGAGTCCAACAAGACTTACAGAAAAGTCCTTTCATAGACCAAATGAAAGGGAGGAAGTAGCCATGAAGATTTTCAGACCATATAAGGCAGATGGATCAGTAAATGCCTAAGTCCTGAACTAGACATTGTGCAGAACGTATTTAGGGAACAGCAAGAAAATCAGTGTGTCTGGATCAAAGAGAGTATTGGAAGACAGATTCATAAAACTGAGAATAGGACAGGTCATGTTTGCGCCTACAATGTCATAGATGGATTCTGGTGTGTTTTTCTGAGTCAGATGGTCCACCTCTAAAGTGATCTAAGCAGACTAGAATCAAAACAGATTATGTTTTAAAAGATCCCTGTGACCACCATGTTGAAAATAAATCTGAAGGATACAAGGGCGGGAAAAGAAGTCACTGACAACCTATTACAGAAGTATGTAAGAGGTAATAGCATCATTGTCCAGACTAGTGGGTTTACAGGACGAGGCGTGATGTGGCTCAATGCTGGTGTGTATTTGAAAGTAGGTGACTTGGAATTTCCTGATGAACCAGTAGCTGTGTAGTCTCAGCATCCGACAGCTCAGCGCTTACCATGATATTCTCACCTGTTTGTCATCACACTCATCTGAGTGCTGGTGATAATGAAAAGCCCAATAGTCCACCTTTGAGCAACTCTATCTGATGAAAGTTTATATTGAGCCCAAAAGGAAATTTACTTCCTTTTCCATTGTGTTCTGGATGAGATATCAATGCCACAGAGAAGAAGTAGAAAGGCATGTTTTTCCCCACCTGTTCCCAATGACTGCACGTATCAATCTTCTACTCCTACCTTATTCTCATACTCTTACCATTTCCTTTGGTATGTCTCCCATGGCATAATGAAAGCCATTTCATTCTTATTACCAATTCTGATGATACCTCCCACACATCTCTATCCATTTAATGAACAAAACCCTGACGTGATGGATAATAGTGGAGTTGTTTGAGTTGGCCAGAGCAGAATGGAATTAGCATCCATTTCACTTCACTTCACCAGGAATGCAGTCAAACTGGCTGTTGCTTTCAACACCCAATACGTAGCTTCCTAGTACCCAGATAAGATGATATTCAGTATGGAGAAGTGATACTTTCTCACAGTATCAATATTTTATCTTGTGTGTCAACCAGGCGAAGCGATACCTGCCTTTAGGTGACCTAACCAACTTATTTGAATTTGTTTTTTCTTTACCTTACTTCTTTTGATTTACAATCCTGCACTATCTTTGCTCTCTTATAAATTCTCTCATTTATCTTCTTTTGAGTCTTTACTAATTAAACCATGATCTTTTTCCTATACCAAAATCTGTATAAAGATGATGACACATGTTTTCAGTAGTGTGGCCTGAGGGCTGTTTCTCTCCTAGTCAGCATGTATTTAGGCTCCAGCCGTGGGGGCCTCAGTCAAGAGCCTCCCTAAGTGATCAGAGTGAGTGGTGATTTAGCAGGAACCCAGATTCAGTTCCTAAATCTTGACAGAGGGGCTAAAGGCACTTGTTTACCCCGTGTTCCCTTTCAGTGCAAATATTTAATGGAGGTTTGAAAATGAGAAGAGCTCTACTGACTGAAATATCATTTGAAATCTCGCAGATACATAAAGCTGGAAAATGGATTCGAGATAAAGAATGGAATTATAATTTCAAATTAAGAGTAGCCATTAAAGGTGGAAAATTAACATTTCTGGTAATAAATGGCAAATTGACTATTAGAAAGTCACCCTGCATTATGTAAATTGGAGAGAAAAAAGGAAAAACTGGTGTGTGTGTGCGTGTGTGTTTAAAGTAGGAAGGTTTTTTTGCTATATAATACTGAAAACAACAAAGAATAAGACGAACAAATGAAGAAAAAAAATACTCATAGACACAGACAATAGTTTAGTATTGTTACCAGCGGGGAAGGGGGGAAGGGGGGCTCTAGAAGAGGGTAAACGGGGTCTAATATATGGTGATGGGAAGAGAACACAATGCGAGATATAGATAATGTATTACAGACTTGTCCACCAGAAATCTATGTAACTTTACTAACAGTTGTCACCTCAATAAACTTTAATTTAAAAAAAATAATAAAGTATGAGGTTTTTCAAGCCTGTTTGCCACACCTGAAAGCTAGTGTTAATGTGTAAGTACGCCAACTGGTCACACAGGAGACCACGGACCCACACTTGTGCTAATCATGTTCATGGATTTTTGATTTTCCTATTTCTAGTGTGAACATATACATTTTATGAGCTAGGAAATGGCCCGTTGCCCCATTGTAATTTTTACTCTAAATTTACATCTTAACAAGTTTTAAAGTAATAGGAGTCATACAAGTGTGCTCTCAGACCACAGTAAATAAACTAGAAATCAACATCACAAAGATACGTGGGAAACCTCAAAATGCTTGGAAATTTATCAACACACTTCTAAATAACACATGGCTCAAAGAAGAAATCTCTAGAGAGAGTAAAAATATTTAAACTCAATGAAAATGAAAATACAGCTTATCTAAATATGTGGAATGCAATGAAGCAGTGCTTGGAGGAACTTTACAGCATTAAATGCACATGTTAGAAAAGAATTAAGTACTTGGAAATAATGTGCTAAGGCCCTGAGATTGTGATTTTTGTGTGGCTCTATCTGATTCGATCTTAGAGAATCCCCTTTGAACGATTTTAATTGGCAAGGTCTATATCAATCAATCCCAACATGTTTATGTGTGATGTGTCATTATTCCAAAATGATTTTCCGGTAATGATGTCAGACCTCATCCAGCAATAGTAACGGTCCCTTAGAAGCTGAGCAGGCTCTGTCTTCCAGCATCCACTCAGGCTGTCACGGTTTCTCACATGTGTTGTAAGTAACTGCCCCTCCTATTCTGGCCGCAGACTGGCAAGGTTGATTGATCTTGCCACCCAGCCGTGGTCCCTGCTCTAACAGTAAGAAGTGATCTTCTCCACAGAGTGGGGACCATAAACAGGTA
Source organism: Rhinolophus ferrumequinum (assembly GCF_004115265.2). Classification (NCBI taxonomy): domain Eukaryota; kingdom Metazoa; phylum Chordata; class Mammalia; order Chiroptera; family Rhinolophidae; genus Rhinolophus; species Rhinolophus ferrumequinum. Next base: position 3,446,060 of record NC_046303.1, on the reverse strand, counting down.
CTTTTCTTCTCTCTGATGTTTGGTGAATGCCTACAATTAACCAGATAAAGACCTCACACCCGTTTTAATCGAATAAACGTAGCAAACAAATAAAATGTGTCACTTACCCCACCACCCCATTTGACTGGCTGTGGGCATAGAACAGATGGAGAGACAAGGAACCGTGTAGCCTGAGAAGAGCACCTTGGGACCAAGGCCTAACAGAAGGACCCCCCTTCCTTAAAGCTAAAAAATAGACGTCTACACCTACGGCTAGTGGAACACATGGCTAAGCAGATATCGATTAGGGTGCTAGCCTGGAACCAGAGCTTAGGTGCAGGTTTAATTTCCTTGGCTTACACGCTGTGGCTGGAGAGGAGACAGCGGTATCTACACATAGCACAGGCGATTGGTATCACGATTCCCACCGCACAAAGGAGGAACTGAGGCACTGAATGGTGAAGTACTTGCTCGGGATCTGGAGAGAGTAAATCACATTTCAAATACACATGCAGATCTGTTTTGACTCTTTTTCTGTCACTGTGCCATATTTTTAAATAGATTTTCACACCGTTGATGAGAACTCAGGTAGAATTTCTTCCTCCCAACTCTCAGGACCCCCATATGGAGGTAACTTGGTAAGAGTTTCCTGCCATCTTCCCCTTCACATTCCACTGGACAGGTCATTGTCAGGTCCTCAACAGACTCAGAACTTCCACAATAACTATCATTTGAAGAGCCAAAACAAAATAAAACTGTGCTAATTGCACAGTTACATAAAGACAAGTTATTTTTTGCAGGACACTTTTGAGCAATTTCCTCATTCCAAAAATTAGCATCCTTGGTCTCTCCGTATTGTAGTAGAGTCCTGTGAGTTCTGTGCTTATGTGAGACATTGCGGTTCAAAACCTTATTTTCCATTTCCACCAGCAAGATTAATTTGAATTTTAATAGCTATTGCTAGTTATTTTTAAGATTAGTGGATGTGCTTCAAGAACAAGAAAGTTAGAATCCATTTTCACTTGCTTCTCAAAAGCAGCTTACTTTCTGTTACTTTAGGGGTAGGGAACTATTCCAGGAATACCTCTAAACGCCACAGCATAAACTATTATACTAACTGAATACTGTATTTCTTATATCTGAGTTATTTTTTGTAGAAAGAAATGACATTGTTGTACAAAGTTATCATTTTCTGACAGTGTAACATATAATAAAGATAGTATAGCTATATAATTTTTTATCTAAATAAACTTTATTAATATCATACCACCATATCAAAATATTTTTTATTAGTTTCAGGTGTACAAAACACATAGTGATCACTTTATGAGTTATATAAATGTCTATCACTAGAGCTATATAATTTGGAAGAATATATTTAACATTAACTGGAAATTATTTTTTTCAAAACTATATTACTAATAAATTTTATTTTAACTGATTTGACATGTAAAAACTTGCCCCAATGTGTGATGTTTACATATTCAACAACTATTGGATTTGCTTTAAAATTGTAATTTAATCTTGATATAGACATACAGATCTTATTTAACTCATGAAGTAATTGAATTTGGAAACAAAGACATGTGAGAGGTATTTCATAATTCCATATATGGGTTATGTGTTATGTGTGCTTCTAGCATATACATATATATGAAATTTCAACCTGGTGCCATGACCTGAGAACAAATCAATTAATATAAACATTAATAAATACTTTGTCAGTCAAAGAAGGGATAATAAGCTCCCAGCAGACAAAAAATATATAGAGTTCAATATATGCCATGATCACTAATGGAACATACGTTCTCAAATTTTATGTTTTTGAGAAGATCTTGTTCACCCGAACAATCTTAATATGATTCTATTCAGAAATGATAAGCACTTGTAGTTAGTCAAGAACTTTGCTTCGTTTGTCAAATTGCACTAGAAGGTGTCACTGATTTCCAGATCCGATGCTGGTTATGGAAGATGCCAGACTTCAGCAGCATAGGTATGTTTTCTCTGTACATAGACATATTTAAACTCCACGGAAATTTTACTTTTTAAACTGGATTAAGCCAGACCATTAACAAAGCTCTTGCAGGAACGGTATGATTAACTTCCACACCGTGTAAGACGGGTTTTACTTCAAGGGTAGACAAAGAAACAGGCTCATGAAGTTCATTCTTCCGTGCATTTGTGTGATGTTTCGCATCATCATCCAGTTGTGATTGATTCGAAACACTGTGTTTTAGAAAAATATCAAAATAGGGTTCTCATTTTAGAATGTTTTTAGAGTTACATAAAATTGGGACTATCGTACAGTTCCCCTATACACTACACCTAGTTTCCTCATTATTAGTTTTGCATTAATGTGGTACATTTGCTGGGATTAGTGAACCAATATTGACACGTTATTATTAACTAAAGTACATGATTTATTTAGATCTTCTTAGTTTTTTCGGTAATGTCTAGAATTCCCCCCACAATACTACATTACATTTAATTATCATGTCTCCTTAGGCCCCTCCAGACTGTCACATTTTCTTAGATTTCCCTTGTTTTTGATGTCTTTGACAATTTTGAAATGTACTAGTCTGGTGCTTTGTCTCTATATTGGGGATGATGTTATATGTTTTGGGAAGGAAAACAACAGAGCAAAATGCTATTTTCATCACATCCTATCAAAGGACCATACTATCACTCTGACATTACTTCGAGGTTAGCTTTGACCACTCGACCGAGGGAGTATTTCTCAGTTCTCCATGGCACTCCTTGGATGGACGTTACCCTGTGCAGCCCACAAAGAAGAGGAAAGAATTACTTCTGCATCCTTCCCTTGAGGGTACAACAGCAACATAAATTACTTGAAATTTTTCTGCATGGGAGATTTGTCTATTGTCCTCCATTTATTTAGGTATACAGTCATTCAATTTTAACGGTCAGTGTCCTATGGATATTTATTTTACACCTTGGATGACGATCCAGCACTACTTTGTTTTTTGTATTTATTTATTTATTTAGATAGATAGCTCAAATTATTCTACATGTAGCCACTGGACGTTTATAATAAATTTATTTAATTTGTTTTTTCCACGTTTCTTAAATTAAAACTGAAAGCACTGACTTCGATTGTGTTTACATAGAAAACTAGCAAACTAAATCCCCCTTCCACTCCTAATTTCATTCCACCACCTACATCAAATGATGCTATTATTTTCAGTTAAGCCATTGAACTACATTTATAGTTCCACTTATTATAGTTTTTCTTATTTAAATTCTCTCCTATAGACACGTTTCCCATAGTTGTTTAATCTTAGTTCTTCATTTCAGTGGCTCCACTGTTCACCAGCTGCCCTCCATTGTGGTCTCTGGGATAACTTTGGCTCAACTTCCCTTTTCTGTTAAATTAATCAACATTTAATGCTTACAGAGGCTTAAAGAGAAAAGCGTCGTCTGAGAACAAATCTTTGTCAATGGGTGATTGCAGCTTTCTCTCTCCTGAGGAAACACCAACTATAGAAAGGCAGATGAGTGTGCTTGATATGTGCCCCTTTTGCTTTGAATCAGCACCAACAGTTCATTCACCATTTATCTGGGGACTTTTGTGAGATGTCGACAAATTGAGAAGAGTGGCCTACATGACAGAACATTATCAAAATGGAGCCATGGTCACAGGGCCGACCATCTCAGTTCTGATAATAAAGCTACTCAGGGCTTCCACGGGTGACTGCTGCCCTGCCGGCCTGAATAACATCATAAAATCATTCCAAAGCCTATGCGTTACTAAGTAAGTATGGGGCAGGCACAGGTAACATACGAATTACCAGAAATCCTCAGAATTTGCACCAAGGCTAGCACACAGATTATTTAAGTATAGTTTTTCAGCATATAGTAGTCAATAGACTTAGTGGAAACATCTAGGTTCAAATTAAATTTGTGATGTCCTGAGTTCGGAGCTCAGAATATTTTCACCATGTCACAATGTATATTTGCATCCATTGCCATATGAGAATGCCAAGCCACTTCATCAGAATGAAGAAGCAAACCAGTGCTTTACTTGTTCCTAAGCAAGGAGTCTGAACACGCTGACATTATCTTTGAACAATAAATGCTGTGTCTAAAAGAAGCTTGTGGAGAGTCCCATAATTCCTGAGAACCAAATGAAGAATGCAATCCCTTTAGATGAAATAAAACGTCTTTATCTGAGTAAAAAATAATAACAAACTTGAACTACAAGCTGCCAAGGAAACTCTTAGTTAAAAACGTACAAACATGCATCGTATTCAAGCCAAATCTCAAGGAATTACAAGAAGTCAGTATGCCTCTTGAAAAAAACCTAATATAAAAATAAAGAATATTCAGAGTTCTAATTGTGAACATAATATATCAAATAAATACATTTCCTCTGATAATTCAAAATGTATGAAAAATTTTGTACTGTAAACACTGCTGTGTTTCTAAAAACTAATTTTGTCCACTGCATTTCTTGATTCCTTGAGGCATTGGAATCATACAAAAATAAAGAGTTCTCTTGAAAAGAAAAGATGTTGAGAAGATTTTACTTTTAACTCTGGTAAGGAAAAAAAAAGGCCAGATATTTTAAGAAAGTGCCAAATGATAGCCACAATTTAAATACGTGTGTGTGTGTGTGTGTGTGTGTGTGTTTGTATAAATGTACATATATATGTACCTATATATGTATGTGTGCGTGTGTGTGTGTGTGTATTTGAATCTTACTCTGTGTACAATATCAAATAATGAAATGTAGAAATTCAGGAAGATTGAGAAAGAAAAGAACAATGTTAGGAAATAAATACTCACTTATCTGACTGCTTCAATTTATTAATATTTTAATAGATAAACATACTTAAGAAGGATGCCGTCTAAGAAGTTGCTAGTTATAAAATCATATAAATCTGACCCTTAAATTATGTATAGCTACTACGGAAAAAGCAAGGATTTTATGAGTAATTGTAGGAACTGTAATTTGTAATTTGATAAGAAATGTACTGGGATGTATCGAGGTATCCATTAGCTATTGCTAAATAACAAAACATACTGATAAAACAAAACAAAAGGAAAAAAAATCTCAGTTTTTTTTTTTTTTTTAATCTCTTGGCACCTCTTTTATCTACTAGTTCATGATTCTGTGGAACAGAGATTTGGGCCAGGTTAATCTGAATAGTTATCTGCTGTTTCTATCTGGGTCACGCATGTGGCTGCAGCCATGTGGTAAACGGACTTGAGCTCAGTGGTCCCAAATGGCCTCACTCACATGTCTGTAGTGTGGTACTGGCTGTCACCTGTCTCACTCTTCACATGGTCTCTTATCTTTAGGAGACTAAACCAGATTTCTTAACCTTATGCCACCATGTTCCAGGTGGGAAGAGAAGATTTAAGTTCTTTTGGGGTTTAGGTTCAGCAGTCCCTTGTATCACTTTTGCTGTATTCTATCAATCAAAACAAGTCAGGAGACTAGGGTTCAAGGGGTGAAGAATTGGACTCTGTGTTTTTATGAGAGAAATGACTAAATCATATTACAAAAGGGTGTATACACAAGGATGGAAGGAATCCCGTGGCCATCTTTGCATACAATCAATTATAATCAGTATGTGTTTGAGAATTATTTGTACATTTTATTCTAGACTTCGGAAAATAGGCATTGGGAAATATGAAAAAAAACAAAAACCTAACAGGTTTTATTTTTTGAGCAGTTTTAGTCTCATGGCAAAATGAGTAAACGTTACAGAGAACTCCCTTAAATCCCCCGACCCCACACATGCACAGGCCCACCCTCTACCTCACCCCTGAACCAGAGTAGAACATGGATGACACGAACCTCCACTGACACCTCGTTATCACCCCCAAATGCATAGTTTTACATCAGGGTTCATTCGTGATGTTGTACCTTCCGTAGGTTTTGACCAATGTCTGACATGTTTCCAACATTGTGGTAACATACAGAATAGTTACACTGCCCTAAAATCCTCAGTGTTCTACTGATTCACCTAAAATGATTAAAATAAAACCTATTTTTGGGAAAATATACATGGCAGTATGTAGCATGAATATTACCACAAAGGCAATAATTTATATTGTATGTCATTCTTTGGGTTCCTAAAAACTAAAGACCAGAGGAACCTATAATGAAAATTATTTGTTTAAGCATACTACCACACACACACACACACACACACACACAGAGCTGTTAAGAAAAAAATAATTCAAGAACCATCTGACTTCACTCATATGTGGGATATAAAACTGAAAGTGACAAACAAGACAAACAAGCAAACACAAACTCATAGATGCAGATAACAATTTAGTGGTTACCAGAGGGTAAGTGGGGAGGGGGATGGTAGAGGAGGGTAAAGGGGGTGTCAAGTATATGGTGATGGAAAGAGAACTGACTCTGGGTGGGGAACACACAATGTGATATATAGATGAGGCATTATAAAACTATACACTTGAAACCTAGGTAATTTGACTGACCAACGTTGCCCCAATACATTTAATAAAGATTAAAAAAAAAGAAGAAATAGTTTTTCAAAATGCATTAAAAATGCTACCACATGACCTTTCAGAAAGATAGTTTTAGGTGGTTAACGCCAGGAGAAAAGCTCTTCATGTTTATTAATTATGCAGAGGCGCTCTGCAATACCTCCTATAGCTCAGCAATCTAACAACTGTCACAGTTCTGGAGATGCACACTCTGTCTCTGCAGATGTTTCCGAGGTTGGCTCGGGACGTCCCCGGTACCCAGCCTCCACTCGCTTTTTGGAGCCCCACAGCCTCTTTTTTTTTTTTTTTAATGGATCAGAAATTAAGAGGAATTGTGCCCCTTTGGTCAGTCCATCCAGATACACTCAGGGACAAATTACCCGAACAGCTTATCTGGGCACAAAGAGTTTCATCCAAAAACAAAGCTTTTCATTCAGCATTTTAATAATTAATCAGGATGCTCACCTTGATGTGTGCCAAGTTCATATTCCCCACGAGAAAGCTCAAAACACACAATCCGTGAATTATTTATACTTCCATATGGAGGCCTCGTCTAGTACTTCGCAATTTCTAAACGTTAGCGCTTAATGCAAAAATTAGGTCACTGGTTAGGTTCCATTTAAATCCAAGAAGAAAACCAACAAGTAAACAGATGAAGCTTATTCTACCATAGAATCCAAAAGGAAAAGAAATCGCTCAGGGAAAATTCATCTGACAGTCTTAATGAAAGAACTGTGCAAATTTTTGATACTGTTTCCTGCTGTATTCTCTTGTGTGGGATTGCTTTTGTTTGTATGAAACTTTCATTTCACCCTTGTTTTCTTTGTATTTTAGTATGTTTCTTCAGCTTGTCAAATACAACACTGTCCTGACAGAGAGCAGCGAGCATTACGCCTATAATTTCCAATTTCCCTGAGGTGTCTCGTCGAAGCTGAGACGTATTAGAGGACAGTAAGAGAACTTTTTTTTATTTCAAAATCCTTGCTAAAGCAACCTATCTGTCCTTAGTTCCAGAAGTTTACTAAACATTTAAAAAGCCAAAATTATGTGTTGCCGTGATTCAAAAAAAAAAAAAGGCAGAATAAGAAATATTATAAACCAGAAGTCATATATATTTCCCTCAGAAGGCATTGCATTTCTATGTATGTTTTATACATAGGTGACCCAGCGTTTGCCCATCTACGCACCATTACTCCTCAGGATAGCTAGTGTGGCCTTCCATTTCTATGATCACTATTTCCTCCTTCCAAAAACACCTTTGCTAAAACAATTTCCAATTCCTGGAACTTTCTCTTTCTTTTGTTATCTAATTAACTACCTAATGTGATGTTTCATGAGCAAAAACTAACAAACACATGGTTCATTTTCTTGAGTTAAAGACACTAGAGATGGAGAGAGAAATTAAATAATGAAGACAAATAAATTAAAAAACATCGATCAATGGCAATACCTATAAGCTTCTAGATCCAACCAAATGTATATGCAACAAGGGTGCCATACACAAATTTTCTTATTTTCAAATGTACTTATTTGTCCTCTAACTTATTTTCTAAGAAATCAATAACTATAACTAAATCTAAATGGTAATGTTTTCTAAATTGCTTCTCCTTAAAATGAAAAGATTTTCAAAATTATAGTTTGAAATTTTAATTTATTATTTTTAAAATAAAAGGTTGAATATTTAACATTCTTTATTTTGAAATAGTTTCAATATGTTTAATACCCCTTCTCCTCCAGTTGTTAATGTATTCAAAATTTCAGTCTCCCTTCAAGGTAAACCCTGTCCCCCCATTGTACTGTTTGTTTTAAAAGGTAAAATGCTCTTTTTTATTATTATTAGTTACAGGTGTACAAAACAACATAATGATTAGACATTTACACACTTCACAGAGTGATAATCCACCAAGTCTGCCCCTCTGACCTTGTACATAACTATTGCAATACCATTGACTCTATTCCCTATACTGTACTTTACATCCTGTGACTAATATATCTTTTAAATTATAGTTGACATTCAATATTATTCTATATTAGTTTCAGGTGTACAGCATAGTGGTTAGACATTTATATAATTTATGGAGTGATCTTTCTGTTAGTCTAGTTCCCACCTGACACCATACATACTTTTTTTTTTTTTATTTCTTAATTCCTTCACCTTTTGCCTCCACCTCCCCAACCCCTCTCCCTTCTGGCAACCAACATATGAAAAGATGCTCAATGCCACTAATTATCAGAGAAATGTAAATTAAAACCATGAGGAGATATCACCTCACACCTGTCAGAATGGCTATCATCACTAAATTAACAAAAAACAAGTGCTGGCAAGAATATGAAGAAAAGGGAACCCTCATGCACTGTTGGTGGGATTACAAATTGGTGCAGCCACTATGGAAAACAGCATGGAGATTCCTCAAAAAATTAAAAATAGAGCTACCTTATGACCCAGTAATTCCACTTCCGGTATTTATCTGAAGAAATCCAAAACACTAATTCAAAACAGTACATGCACCCCCATGTTCATTGCAGCAGACTTTAGATTTAAAACTAGTTTAGCTGGTAGTTGTGTGGCTGTTGTCATTGCCTGAATTGAATTTTCAAAAATATTAATAAAATGTACACTTTCTTATAGGATTATTGCCAGATAAAATGAAATAATAAATTTAAAGCATTGAGCAGAGTGCCTCAGATAAATATATCATTTATTCATCTATCTATCCACCTATTTATATCTTTCTATATCTATCCATATTTTTCTACATTTCTGCTAGAATAAGAGACTGATTGGCATTTTTTTAAACCCATCCTAAGTAAAATAAGCCATATTCCATGAGTGGATTAACTCTTTCTCTCAAATTTCCATCTATGTTTGTTTCTGAGCTCTGTCAGAGCTGCCAGGATCAGAAAGACATATATGCTCTGGAATAAGAGCAGGCCAAAGACTCAAAGACCGAGGGAAGTTAAATATATATATATATATATGTATATATATATATATATATATATATATATATATATATATTACACGAGTATATATATATGATATATATAAAACTATCAAATGTCTATGCTTAATTGAACACTCGTGTAACTAAAGACAGAGTTCTCAAATTTTCTGGAGTCATTAGCTTCTTATTTTTCATTGATTTCACAAATTTCTTAGTTCATTGGGAAATATTGTGAGCTAAACCATCTTCAAAAGCAAATTTGGCCCGGGATGTGCTTGGATAGAGGCAGTTTTTGGAGTGTGGGGAGAGGGTAACATTAGTTGGAATGATTATTGTGATATAAGCATCGAGTGGCATTGCCTGGACAGAAGCCAGTCTCCTGAGTATGCTTCTGTCGAATGTTTCATAACATTTATGGACTTTGTTCCCCTACAACGAGTTAAAATATCACAAGCCATTTATCACCATTACATGTGTGTGGCGTACGTATGTGCTGCCATCCAAGTTCACTGACAGCCCCATCTGTCGTAACATAAGAGTTACGCTTTTCTGGTTGCGTAGGCACACCGACGCCTGCGGTTTGGGAACAGTGCCTGCCTACCTGCGGGATGACCTGAGTGCTGCGCTGCCAGTGGAAAGTCACGCGCTCTCGTGGAGAAGACGCCGCACAGACCTTGGTCCAGTCCAGTTACCCTTGGCCTTCACCCCAGCCCATGCCACCCCCACTGCCCGCCATCACTCTTCCTCGTGCACTAGGCACTTAATGCACACACAGCAGGAGCCACTGAACTCTTTAACACTGAGGAGCGTGTGATGTGCGCCCTGATGATTTACTGGGTTCACACGCCACTCACCTTTGCTGACGTGCACATCTGCAGTAACAGGATATATGATTGCAGTACAAACCCTACCAAGTTCCAGGTAAACCAGAGCTGAAAGAATACCGTGGGGAAGCTGGAGGTCAAGTGGTGCATGGACCACAGCTGTGCAGCAGCTGGGGAAAGCCAGACAACCCTGGGTTGCTCTGAATTAGAGGAAATCAATGAGTCTCTGTGTATCACTCAGGTGTGTGAGCACTGTAGTTCCACTGACTCAACACTATTTCATTAGAAACCTCAGCAACTTATGAATAATTGAGAAATATTTGTGGACTACCTATGATATTAGAAGATTGTTTAAGTCATATGTAATTCTGTGCCATTCCTTTTAAAGTAGCAACACAAATATAAGGGAATACACCTAAATGACATATCACTATTTGTTTTCATCACTGTCAGACCTAAAAACATTTTTAGAAAACTAAAATATTGTAATGACTTTGAGAACTTTAAGAAAGCAATTATTAGTGTCTAAAGATTATTATTATTTTATCTGAATAATTAGGTAGAGACTAATTTCACCAAGTGCTCTTAAGGGTCAGATGCCAAAAAATTACAAATTATCAATAGAAATAAGAGTAAAGAGACACAAAAAGATATTGTGCTGTCTGAAAGAGTTAGGATTTTTAATGTCAGAACTCAGAAAATGGAAGTCAATACTTAACTTGGGAAAACTATAATAATACATAAATATTACTTAAATGTGGATTAATAAAGCTATTGAGGATTCTGGAATTGAAAACTGTGATAAAAAATCTTCATCATGATAACGTCAATGTGTTGGCTGACATCTTTTCTGCCTCAAATGCACCTCAAATGTAACGTATCCAGAACCAAAGGTGTGAATTTAATTCCAATAACTTCCAGAATTCTGATCTTAGTGAAAGACGCATCATCTATTTCAGTTGTATATACCAGAAAGTTAACTTTAGTATCCTTACATTCCCTCATTTAATCACCTCCCTGTATCTTCTTTATCTTCAAATTGTATTGATTTTCCAGTACTGATATTTTAAAACTTCTTTTCACCACTCCCCATTATCTTCTCTATCTTCAAACCCTATTGATTTTACCTAAACATCTTAGAGATCTACACCCAATTACCTACATCTCCTCCACCCATTATTCTGCTCTAATTACAGTCATCTTTTTGTGTGCATGTATTCACTTTGTAACCCTTTCAAACAAGTAATAGCCATTAGCTTTTTTTCTGAAACATACATCTGACTGTGTCTCCCTGCAGCTTTTACAAAGTCAGTAGGTTCCCAATGCTCTCAGGATAAATATGTGATCTACAAGGTCCTGCATTAACTCTCCAGATTCATCTCATCCAGTCTTTGTTTTCTTTCCAGCCACACCAACCTTCTTTCTCTCCATCATGCTCATCATGCTTCCCTCCAAGTTGAAATTCAGGACTGCTCACATGTAGTCATCTCTTCAGAAGCCCTGGGAATGAGGGAGTTGGGATACCATTGTGCTCTTTTAGTCATGTTTGTTTGCGGTATTCTTAATAGATAGTTATACAGAAATGGGTTAAGGTTGTCATTTCCTTTTTATTCCACTCTCCTGTGCCACATAGAATTCGAATGGCCACAAGCATCTTTAGAATCTAGGTAAAGAGAATAAGAATTGGTAATATGTCATTTGACTATGATTTGGAAATATGTATTGGGACTTTCCAATGAAAAAAATGTGAAGTTAGAGACTTTTGATTTCAAAGAATACAGAGGAAACTTTTCAACAGTTATAGATTTGTTAAATTACTAAAAGAAAATGCATCTAAAATTTAAAGATTATGAAGCATATACAAAATAACAATTAAGAAGATAAATCCTATTCTGACATTAAGAGTCAAATTATTAAAACAAGAAAAATTCAATGAAGAAAAAAATTCAAATATAAATTGAATATAGGGTAAACCATAACAAAAGCAACAACAGTACTTGAAGAGGGGAAAAGGGATATTAAATTGTTCACAAATAAACCTACTTCTTTCTGGTTTAGTTCTGAAACAAACAACAAAAAAAGAAAATATTAAAAAATTTATTTAAATACATTGCTGAATTACATGAAATATGTCAAGGAAGAGAGTGTAAAACTCACAATAGGGCACTTAACACAGACGTTGACAGAATGATGTCTTGGTGACAAGCTGATTAATGCATATCATCAATGCAAGAAACAGCATTAGTTCCTACAGAGGCCCATTTAACTGACAAAAAGTGAACCTGAAAAAACTTTTGAAAAATTTCTAATATCTTTTGGAATTGAAAGAAACCTTTGTAAATTCTCATATTAAAAAACAAACAAACAAACAAAAAACAAACATGATTGTCCATGCCCAGAGTACAGACTAGATTAATTTTCTATTGTCTCTGTAAAGAATTGGAATATGGCGTTGTTCCCATAAGAAAATGAGGTCAAAAAGTATGCAACCGTGAAAAACACCAATCTGAAAAGGCTGCACACTATATAATTCCAACTACATGGCATTCTGGAAAAGGCAAAACCATGGACAAAGTACAGTGATCAGTGGTTGCCAGGGGTTCGCAGGAAGGAGGGAAGGATACGCAGAGCAGTGAAACTATACTGTACGGTACTGTAATATAATGATGTACGTTATCCGTTTGTCAAAACCCACAGACTGTAAAACACGGGAGGGAACCCTAATGTAAACTGCGGACTTTGGGTGCTAATAATGTGTCCATGCAGGTTCATCCGTTGTAATAAATGCACCATCTGGGGTGGATGTTGGTAGTGAAGGAGATAGGTGCGTGTGGGAATTGTCTGTACCTCCCACTCAATTTTTCTATGAAAGTAAAACTGCTCTAACAAATAAAGTCAATTTTAAAAAGGATACAGCCTCAACGGTGGAGAATTGGTTCTTTCTGAAGGAATTCCCATGTGAGGACATTCTTATGATTTCTTGTTCGAGCACTGGCGGAAGAACACCCCACACACATTAGTCATACATTACATTATATCCACTGAGTTTCTCTGCTGTACGAGTACTGTGATGACAAATGAGGTGTGATTTCCTTCTGAATGCACTACCATATGATTCTATCAAAACACCCATATAATTTCCAGCTTGTATGCTTTCTTGTGTACGGGGAGGGTACCTCTTCCATCTTAGTGGAAGGAAAAATTCTGAATACATTTTTTATTTTACTTGAGAGTCCTCTCATTTTAAATAAGAAGTTCCCCTCTAGAATAAGTTTTCTGATGCTTTGTTTTGAAGAATGATATTCTACATTATATACTCATCAACTTTCTTTCTTGTTGGGTGCATTTCATTAATAATTAATTCTGAAATGTTTTCAAAATATTTGCCATTAGTATCTGTATTAGTCTGGGTTCTACAGAGAAATAATGGCATATATGTATATATATATACACACACACACACACACACACACACACACACACAGACGGTGTCAAAAAATGTATACACATTTTAAGAAAGGAAAAAACTATTAAAATTGTAATAATACATACCAATAACAAAAGATGAATACAAGTCACGTTTGACTTCTGCAGTGACAAGATGTGCTCAGAGTGGTTACCATCAGCGTCCAAACGCTTCTGATTACAGCAAATTACTGCTTGAGGAACGTTGACCAAAGTGTCCACTTGTATACATTTTTTGGGCACCCAAAAAATGAGAGAGGTTGATTTACTATAAGGAATTGGCTCATGTGATCATGCAGAAGAAGACCAATATTCCAGCCTAAATGCAGTCAGGTGAAGAGAAATAACCCCTCTTACTCAGACTTTTACTCATTCAGGACTTCAGGAGTTTAGATAAGGCCAACCCATGTTGGAGAAAGCAATCTGGTCACTCAGTTTACTGACTCAAATATTAATCTCACCCAGAAACATCCTCACCGATGCCCAGAATAATGTTTAACCAAATGTTTGGGCATCCTGTGGTCCAGTCAAGTTGACACATAAAATTAACCATCATAGTGCCATATCAGGTAGGTGTTTGTTATGACTTGACTCACTGCAACAGATGTATTTCCAAATATATTACCCCTCTTCTCAAAGAGTGTGTGTGTGTGTGTGTGTGTGTCTCTGATGAATACAACTGATTTATCAAGTTTATTTAGGTGGAACTTGAACTCCTATAAAAGGTTTTCAGGTCTCCATTCTTCAAGGTAATCTCGATTTGCAAAACCACCCTCTTGTCCTGGAGAACGGAATCAGACTTCATCACGTGACACCTCAGAGAGTTACAGCTACAAATGTTTCCCACATCAGCTACCTGGATGTGTTCCTCTGACAAAGGCCCAGTTGCTGTCACAGCACCTGGGTGAACTCCTCAGACACGTTCTTGAATATCAGGGCACCCTCTTGAGCCCTGGCTTGAGCTATAAAAGATGACGTGTTCTTTCTGGGGCTCTTCTTCTGAGAAAGGGAGACTCTGAGAAAAGAAAAGAAAGCCTCAGACAATCCAGGCTGAATGCACCGCAAGCTGGAACTGCCTTTCTTTGGTATTTCAGGGCTGGGAATTCACAATGTTGAAATTGTCATTTGAAACAATGGTATTGTAACAGCTATGTAAGATGTCAGAGGGTTAATATCTTGGTGGAGGGGGGTGATCTCTTTGTGAGAGGCATAAATGTCTAATTATTACGTTGCTTTGTATACTTAAACTAATAAATTTTCAAAAAAAAAGATCCTGTAGAGAAAAAAATCTAACAGACTCATTGTATCAACTGTTCCTGTGCCCTTAAGTACACAGCTTTTGAAATCCGTCCCCATATTCCTCAAAGCTCTAACAAACTTATTAGTACAAGGGTTCTAAAACGTCCTCAAAGTCTGCAGAAAACAGTTTCAATTGGTCATTGAATTTCAAAATAGTGTAACACATATCAGAGATTAGCGTCTAATCATAACATTCTTTGATTATTTCTCTGATTTATGTTAATCAGCATTAAACAAAGTATTAAAGATGTCTTCTTTGCCCTTCAACAGACTGTGATTATACTTAGACACCAACATATTTTAAGGAGATAAAAGGTAAAACTCAGCCTTTATTTGGCTCATATAATGTTTAAACCATTTGTTTTTAGTTTTGAGTAAACATAGTTTTCAAACACACATTAAGGCAGACCAAATAATTTGATGAAAATTTCAGCCTGATTGCCTATTCACTGGAATTAATTGACAGGTGTAAGAATGTGAAATTAATTTTTAGACCAACATTACTGGAATATGTATTTTTAAATATAAATCTTGGCTAGTAAATATAGCAAGCAAGAATCTGTATTGATCATAGTTTTACTTTACTTTGGCTCATGTAATATGGCTAAAACATAAATTTAAAAGTCTCAGCTTTTTTTTCTGTCACAGTAAAGTTTTACAAGATTACTCCATTGATGACTTTGCCTCTTTAGTGTCGACCACAATATTTATTGGCATTTAGATACATGGGAAACTAGTA
Source organism: Rhinolophus ferrumequinum (assembly GCF_004115265.2). Taxonomy (NCBI): domain Eukaryota; kingdom Metazoa; phylum Chordata; class Mammalia; order Chiroptera; family Rhinolophidae; genus Rhinolophus; species Rhinolophus ferrumequinum. The sequence continues at coordinate 3,430,323 of NC_046303.1, read as the reverse complement.
GCTTTAAAGTGGTACCAGTTTTGAATTATCAAAAGTAAAGGACATTCCATTTCTTTCTGGGAGTACTGCATACAGACTAATCAATTTAGGAGGAATAGGCCATCATTTAAGTTCAGTCTTGATTGCTAAACCCAAGTGTATATGAGTTACATTGCATTTTTATACCAGGTTAACCAAATTGGTATAGATGGTATACAGAGACACCAGTAAGGTTCCCGAGTCTGGAAAGTGGAGTTTGTCTTCTGAGAGTTAAATTATGATGTCAACAAATAAAGGACCTGGACAAATGTACACAAAACTGGGTTAAATGGTGAAAACAATCCCAAGTCAGTGATACTGGAAAAATGTGTCAGTCATACACATTTTCAGAAGTATAGATAGGTATAGATAAGTATACAGAAGTATAGGTAAGGAGAAACAAACTTTGGCATTCTCCATTCTCCCTGTTCAGGCAGAATGTGTGGATGCAGCCAATCTGATTTTACGGTAAAAAGTCACAGTACTTTTGGGTACGTGAACAGACCTGAAACTGACCATCGAATCCTCCCCACACGCGACAAACCCACACCTCTTACTCTTTTCTTATTAATAGAAAAGATAGAGTTTGTAATTACTCAGTCCAATAACTTTGGAGTCCATCTTTGGTTCTCTGATTTCTCTGATACCCTACATCCTATATCTTATGTGGCTCAACAATGAAAACATATCAAGATTCAATTTTGAAGTTATGTTTTCTGTTTGAAAACTAGAAATCACATTTGTCTGTTACTAGTAAAAATGACTTTTTTTTTTTTTTTATTACCCATTCCCCCATCCTCCTCCCTTTTGGCAACCATCATCTTATTCTGTATTTCTATGGGTCTATTTCTGTTTGGTTTTATTTATTCTTTTTTTACTTATTCCACACATAAGTGAAGTCATATGGCATTTGTCTCTGTCTGACTAATTTCATGTATCATGATACCCTCTGTGTCCATCCATGTTATTGCAAATGGCAAGATTTCATTCTTTTATTGTTGAGTAATATACCATACACACACGCGCGTGCGCACACACACACACACACACACACACAAACACAGGGCTATATGGTATATATATTTACAATATATGGTATATGTATGGTGTATTATATATTATGGTGTATTATATGTATTGTGTTATATATACATCACATCTTCTTTATTCTTCTTTATTCATCTGTTTAGGGGCATCTAGGTGGCTTCCATGTCTTGGCTATTGTAAATGCAGTGAACATAGGGGTGCATATATCTTTTTGAATTAGTGTTTTTGTTTTCTTTGGATAAATACTCAGAAGTGGAATTGCTGTGTCATATTGCAGTGCTATTTTTAATTTTTTGAGGAATCTTCATATTGCTTTCGATAGTGGCTGCACCAATTACAATCCCACCAACAGGGCACAAAAGTTCCCTTTTCTCCACATTCTCACCAGCAGTTGTTTTTTGTCAATTTTCTTTTCTTTTTTTTGTATAATAGCCATTCTGACTAGTATGAGGTGATATATCATTGTGGCTTTGATTTGTATTTCCCTGATGAATAGTGATATTGAGTCTTTTCATATGTCTGTAGGAAATCTGTATGTCTTCTTTGGAAAAATGTCTATTCAGGTCCTCTGCCCATTTTTTTAAGTTGGATTGATTTTGTGTGTGTGTGTGTGTGTGTGTGTGTGTGTGTTAAATTGTATGATCTCCTTATATATTTTGAGTATTAACCCTTTATTGGATGTATCATCGGTGAATATCTTCTCCCATTCAGTAGGTTACCTTTTCATTTTGCTGATGGTTTTCTTTGTTCTGCAAAAACTTTTTAGTTTGACGTAGTCCCATTTAGTTTTTCTTTTGTTTCCCTAGCCCAGGGAGATATATTCAAAAAGATTTTGTTAAGACTAATGTCAAAGAGTTTACTGCCTATGTTATCTTCCAGGAGTTTTATGGTTTCAACTCTTACATCTAAGCTTTTAATCCATTTTTAAATTTTTGTATATGGTGTAAGAATGTGGTAAATTTTTATTTTTGTGTGTGTGTCCCTCCAGTTTTACCAGTACCTCTTATTGAAAAAACTGTCTTACTTTATTTTATATCCTTGCCTCCTTTGTTGAAGATTTATTGACCACATGAGTGAAGATTTATTTCTAGGCTCTCTCTTCTATTTCATTTATCTATCTATTTTTATGCCAATGCCACACTGTATTAATTACTGTAGCTTTGTAGTATAGTTTGAAATCAGAGAATGTGATACCTCCCATTTTGTTCTTTCTCAAGCTTTCTTTGGCTATTCAGGGTCTTTTTGCTCCATATAAATATTAAGATTAATTACGCCAGTTCTGAAAAGAATGCCATTCTTGTTTTAATAAGGATTGCATTAAATTTGTATATTGCTTTAGGTAGTAAGGTCATTTTAACACTATTAATCCTTCCAATTTATGAGTATGGTATGTTCTTCGATTTATTTGTATCCTCTTCACTTTCTTTTTCTAATGTCTTATATTATGTTGATGCAAAAGTAATTGTGGTGTTTGCAATTTTTAACCTTTTAAACTGCAATTACTTTTGCACCAACCTAATAGTTTCCAGAGTGCAGGTATTTTACCTCTTTGGTTAATTTATTCCTAGGAATTCTATGATTTTTGATTCAACTGTAAACAGGATTTTTTTTTTATTTCTCCTTTTGATTTATTACTGGTGTATACAAATGCAACAGATTTCTATATATTGATTTTGTGTCCTGCGACTTAAATAAATTCATTTATTAGTTTGAATAGTTTTTTTTTAATAAATCACTCTTGTAACAATTCACAAATAATTAACTTTAGAAATTAAAAAATCTTATCTCTCTTGTCACCTTATCTTCTTTTGGTTTATTTGGATCTTTAGTTTAATTATTCATATAATTAAGTAACACAAAATTCTACTCTATATCTTTGTAGGAAAAAGAATCATGTATGTTCACCCACATATTTACTTTCTAATTTACTTGACATTCATTTTGCAGTTTTAATGTCTTCATCTGTAGTGACTTTTTTGTTTAAAGAACTTTTTATTGTATTTATTTAATGGGTGTCTGATGATGACAAAAATTTATTTTTGTTTTCTGAAAACAGTTTTACTTTCACTTTATTTTTGGTGGATTTTTTTTTTTTTTGGCGTTACATATAGAAACAATTTGAAAGAAAATTAATGTCAATGTTCTAAAGATGGCAATCAATTTTTTTCTGACCTCTATCACTTCTGTTGTAAACGTGTTTTTTTTGTTTGTTGGTTTGTTTTTATCTGACTGGTTTTTATTATTTACTATTGGTTTTCAGTTTTCAGCCGATCAACTGTGATTTTCCTAGATATGGTTTGCAGCCACAATATATAAATCTATAGAAACAGAATGTAGACCAGTGGTTTTTCAGGGACTGGAAGGAGGACGGAGGAGTGGAAAGTAACTGCCTAATGGGCACAGGGCTTCCTTTCGGGTTACAAAAATATTTTGGAACTAGATAGAGTTGATGGTTGCAGAATCTTGTGAATGTACTAAACTCTAACAAATTGTTCAGCTTAAAATAATTACATTTATGTTATGTGAATTTCAGCCAAATTGAAAAAGAAAATACATTTTATTTAGCCATAATTGGTTTAGGGCTGCCCATAATTGCTCAAGTGACACAAGTGTGTAAAAAAAATGCTTTGTAAATATTAAAATACTGTAACATATAAAGTACTATTTTTTATAGGATAATCTTGGTATTTCCAACCTCACCACTTTCTGATTTACAGGAAATTTTGTGCAAATAAATACAACAATCCAAGAACTTGTGAAGATAAAATGCCCTGGGAGGCTTGTTTGTTAGTCTCTTAATTAGCTGGTCGCCTGCTAGTCTCTTAATTAGTGGGTTGCCTGGCATCCTTCAATTAAGTACTATTGGAGTACTTGAGTACTCCTGAGTACTTCTGGTTATTCCCATTTGCAGTAGTAAAGAACTACTCATGATTAGCTTTGTCACAGATGCAGTATCCATGGATGCCTCCCTGAGTGCTGGGTGATGGCATTCTTCATGAGAGAAAGGAGGAAATAAAACCAGGACTTCCCTCTGTTGAGTATTTCCCATGTACAAAACAGTCATCCAAGTGGTACATCTTATGACATGTAAGGACCCCATGGAGTCGCCATCTTGTTAGCCTCATTTTCCAGATGAGGAAATCGAAGCCTGTGCAGGTCACAAAATGTGTATGGTTGTGCAGACCCAGGATTGAAATCCTGGCAGGCTGTCTCCAGGAACCATAATCCCTGCAAGTCTCTCACTCAGGTAAAGTGGTTCAGAAGGGTGAGCTAGCACTCCTAACCAAGGTTTTCTAAGCCCTAAAACCTGTGGCAGCATAAGGCATCAGAAGTTGTGAAGGATAATAGCTTAATTAGGAAACATTCTTTCTTAGGTTGTATGACATTTTGAATTTCTAGTTTCTGAGAAGCACTGAAGAGAAAAGTAAAAAAATTGAAGACAGTAAGAAAAACTGGTTCAACTCATAAGCAGCAAACACTGATGAAATTCATAAGGAGGAACATCGCCAGAACTCTGAAGCAATTAGGATAGTTAGAAAACAGAGGTCCATTGGTATGAGGCAAGAAAAGAAATGGCCTCTCCAGGAAGGCTGGTGGGCCTGGGTTTGCAGACCAGGACGACTTACCCACTGTGGGACCTTGGTCAGTGCAAGGATCCAGCTATAAGATTATCAGGAAGATTAAATGAGATGAGGCACGTAGGTATAATAAATCAATAACAAATAACAAACTGATGGGTGCTCAAAAAATGGCTATGCTGATGGTGGAGATGGTTTTGATGCAGTTGGACTTGGCTCCGTATAGTGAAAAGGACTGGATCCTCAGGACTGCAGAATGCACTGTACCCCTATATGCCCAAATCCACCAGAATTGAGCAAAGCTCTGGGGGGACCACTCAGTACTACAGGGCCTTGGAGGAGGAAAGGGACCCTTGGAGGGAGAGTAAGGTTTTAGACAGAGTCCCTCAGAATCTCTCTTCCTATTCTGAACAACTTCCTGGGTTGAAACAGGTGTTTTCTCTCTGCATTTGAATCACCCCCATGATTAATGAATCATTCCAGTGGAGTCAAATGTCCCCAGCTTGAGAGAGGTAATTACCTCTCTCAAGGATATATGGGTCAACTGCTTCTCCTTCTCTGTAAACGCCCAAGTCAAACAAAGGCCATTTCTTGGAGTTTAATTCGAAATATCTTCAGCAAGATTAAGAGTTTCACGGAGAGGCTATGACTGATGACAACAATTCATTCTGAGCCCATTACATAAACCCGCATATAGAAAATTCATCCTTTCTGTAAAGAACAATGAAGTGCCTTAGGAGAGAGGTCCCTCAGGAGCCTGCATAAGCAGGTGGAGATTTACAGGGCAATGAAGGAAGAAATGGAAATGGCTTTTCCCCTTCCCCTGCATGTGTTGATAGCTATTCATGATACAAACCCTCCATCAGCAGAGGCTGCCCGCAAGCCCTGCTCTCCAGCAGCACAGCAATTGACTGAGGAGGGTTGTTACAGAAGACAGTGGTACAGGGGAGCTGGGATGCTTCTTTGTTCTCCAGTGGGCTTCTCATCTACACCATAGCAAGCCTAGAACTGAAGACATGATGCTCAGCTTGCTCAGCTGTAATTGGGATCATTTGTAACAGAGCACAAACTTGCTTCATAAACAGGTTTCTAGTCTTTCTTGACACACTGCATAAAATATTCTTAGCTTGGGATTTTGGAAAATGATGATATGAGTTACTCAGATCTCTCAACAGCACCACAGGCCACCTGTGCTTTCCTGGATTGAGACTTTTATTTGACAGTTGTTTCTGGGTTAGTAATGGAAACCATTAACACAAGGAGACAAAATTACTCAAAGAGATCTAAACAAATATTATGCTACCTTTTTTTTAATCCTAAGAATTTATAGTTTTTGTTATCTATTTTTTCCCTTTTCAAGCCATGGAGTATATTACCCTTAGAAAGCTTTTTGTTCTTTATTTTTTATTTTAACATCATGCTGCATATTTTCACTATTGACTTTAATTTGCATTTATGTTTATAAATTGTTACCAATGAAGAAGCTTTATTTATTGCTTTACTATGCTTACAATTTTGTTCAGAGCCTTTTCACTTATCAGAACATTCTGTACAAATCCACAAAAGAAATTGCATCAGTTAATATCGAGATTATATAGATGCCTCTGAATGAAATTTGTAACCAGGAAAGTACTCCACAAATTAATTTTAATATGTTCACTTTCTTAGAAAAAACAGAAGAGGAACATTGCATAGAAAGTGTTTGAGGTTTTCACATTCAACACTGGCGATATTGCCAATTTGCCAAGGACTCGGAAGGACTACCATGTTCTGCTCATGCCCCAAGAGACATTATTGGCAGCGTCTGTCTTCAATAATCTTATATTCTTGGCTATTTTTTTTGGTCTTTTTTTTCTTTTGTCATGGACCTTTACAATTTCCTGCAAAAACTATAGCAGGGGTTCCATGTCTATTGCATTAAAAAAAAAAAAAAATTTACAACGTCTGTGGAGAAAAATACCAAGAAAAAGCAATGAGTTTTGAAAATAAGCAAACCCAGAAAAGTCTTATTTATCAGTTCTTAGTGAAAATCACATATCTACCTAATAAACTCAAAGTTAATAGTGGCTGCGGAGGCCATTGACAAATCTACTTTAATATTGGTGACCTCTGGCCAATTTCTATTCTTCAGGAATCCGAAAATTGAGTCCTGCTTTCTTATAGATGTGTCAGCATGATTACTTGGCCCTTTCATTATTCTGAAGTCGTGGGACCTCACTGTTGGGAGCACAAGTCGCAGGCTGGTGTGTTCCCTTCGTGCCACAGGCTGAAGGAAGCTTCCCCAGCCCGGCCAGTGGCAAGAAGCACCGTCCCCCCACCACAACGTTTCGAAAATGCAAGGATGCCCAGTGCCTTAGAAGAGTCATCATGGAAGAAAATAGAAAGTCTAATCCAATCTTTATATCTAACTCAACCTTCAGGAACTTGGGGAGATAGGAAGACCACTTGATCCAATTAAGTATGGCTACATTTATTAAAATTATAAAAGAGAGACTGTAGGAATTCTGAAATTCTCCTGGAAATAAACGTCTGAGGTCCATGTACCTTGAGGGTGAGGGCATTGCGGGTGCCATGTTTCTTCTCTCTTAGAAAGCTCTCATCTTTTATGCTCTGTGGCCTCCTGTTCCACTTATGGGTGGTCCTTTCTTTTCCATTACCCCCCTATTCACGTTGGAAAAGGTCATGAATGAATTTACCCTCCTGGAGGACTTCAGAACATTCTCAACCTGTTTTCTGTGCATAGATTATAGACACGAGACTCATGGTAAGGCTCAACCAGTCATGTGATTTTAATACCAGGATCATGACGTCTTCCTTTGGAAGTTCATTTTGCCAAGAAAAACTCAGTGTATTTTTATCTCTTTGCCTCTCAATTCTATATGCCGGGAATTACAACCTTCGTTTATTTGAATTTGTAGTTTTTTAAAGCTGCTTTGTTTGCATTTACCAATACTCCCCATACCTACAATTGTTTTCTCTTAACTGAATGGGACGTTCTTGAGTTTTGTACAACCAGGAATAATAAAAAGACAGCACTGAAATCTGCAATGAAAATCATTACAAGAAGCAGACTTGCCATCTCATATTTAACCAGAATTACTTAGGGTCTGAATTTCTCAGAGGCTTTCTCAGAAACATCTCATTTTATTTGAGGTCCTGAATTTACTGACTTTTCTCCATTTTTAAAGACCCTGAATTCTTATATTGTTTTCTAATGTCTTTTATTATTTCTGCTCGCCAGTTGACACTTCTTTGCAGAGTTCATATCTTTATGTTTTTGTCCACGATACCTTGTAAAAAGCAGTTAAAACCAACCAGTATGCAATATTACACTATCAACAGTGCTGTTTCCTTACTTTTTCTCACAGAGAGCAGCCCTCTTAGTGTATGTGTGGATATATTGCAAGTTGCAGTTTTAACTTACTGAAACATTTTAGTGTTAAGGAAGTATAGGCATTTGGTATTATGTTTATCACAACATAACCTAGCCTAGAATAATGTGGAATCAGTACCAGAAGGCTTGTCAGTCTCCAAAGAAGACATACAAATAGCCAGCAAGGACATGAAAAGATCCTCTGTAGCGTTTGTCGCTAGAAAAACGCAAATCAAAACCACATTGAGACACCACTGCCCCGCCACTGGGATGGCTATACTCAAAACAATGGAGTATTACAAGTGTTGGTGAGGAGGTGGAAAAATTGGTATTTGCTGGTGGGAATGTAAAATGGTCCAGCTGAGGAAAACATTTGACAGTAGTTCAAAAAGTTTAATATGGCATTATTACCTAATCAAGCATTTCCACCCCTAAGTATATACCCCAAAGAATTGATAATAGAAACTCAAATATTTGTACGTATATGCTTAATAGTCCTAATTGTGGAAATTTCATAATAGCCCCAAACTAGAAGTGACTCAAATACACATTGACGGATGGATGGATACAGAATTGTGGTACACGTACAATGAAATGTCATTCAGCCATAAAGAGCAGTGAAATTCTGTTATGTACTACAACATGAACGGACCTTGAAAACATTATGCCAAATTGAAAGAACTCAATCACAAAAACCACATATTACGTGATTCCATTTATGCAAAATATCCAGAACAGGGAAATCTATATACAGAGAAAGTAGATTGGTGGTTGCCAGGGACTGGAGGGAGAGCAGGATGAGGAGCGATAGCTTCATGAATACAGGCATTGCTTTGGGGGTTAAAATGTTTGTAAAATAAAGACGTTGGTTGCAAAACATTGTAAACATAATTAATGCCACCCAATTTGTCCACTCTAAGGTGATTAATTGCCTTATGTGGATTTTGCCCCATGAAACAGTTTCTAAAAATCCGAAGATGTATGGTCCGTGCTTAGTAGTCAGGTGAGAGGTAGCAGGAGAAGTCAAGCTAAAATTGGCGGCGAGGAAGTTATTGTAACATGGTATATCTGAAAAGACAGCTCCGGTGACAGTAGGATTTTATATATAACAATTGCATCTTCCTAGAAAAGAACGATTATTTTTCTTTCAGTTTGATGTCCTCATTTTACATGAATCAACAGAGCTGACTGACTAATCTTGGGTAAAATGTCCACCTTGGATCACTCATTGGTTGGACAGGAATTAGGAGCTTCAGAAAGGACATGGAAGTGGCATGTGTAAGAGTGCCAACTGTGCCAGTGGCCGACTTTGTGAATCCTGTGTGCACATGGCAGAAGCACTTACTGGAAGTGGGAAAGGGACGGAGAAGTTATCCAGGAAAATTGTTGCGGAGCATAGTGTTTACAAACTTTCCATTGTATATCACAAGGAGAGTGGTCTCGGAAAAGAAAAACAGAAAAATACAACTATTAGAGAAGATAAGAGCAGATACATATTAGTATCTCTATTACAGTGATTATAAGAAAATTAGTAGACTCCTACCTTTAAAAAATAAACTAGAAAATCATTTTGATACTCTCTTTTAGGTTCTATTTCACTAATTTATGAAATTAAACAAAATTTAAAGTATAATAATAAATATTAATAACTCAAGAATACTTTTCAAGAATATTTGGTGACTAACAAAATATGCATTTTATAATAAGAGCATATATAACTATATTATGAGTACAATTTTATTTAATATAACTTCTCGGATCTCAAATCAAAACTTTTTTATGTTTATACATTTCTGAACTTTTGATTCTTCCTAAATATGATGTATATAATCTGAGTAATGTAGTGTTGCTGCTGTTGTTCTTGAAAGATCTGTATTAAAATAGGTATTAGGTCTTACACAGATGAAGAAGACACGAGATGGAAATTGACATAAATAAGATCAAACCACACATAGCTAAAAGTGGCACACTTTTCATTTTGATTTTTTTTTTTCCACAGCAGATTATCAAGGAGATCTAGACTATTCTGAGTAAACTTTAACAGTGAAAGCAGAAGCTGCAGTTTCTCACTACAGGCTCTTTTTTGGTGATAATAAAATGTTCAGAATGATAGTCAGTTTCCACCAGCATATCAAAGCTCCTCACCCTTTGTCTCTAAAGGGGCTCTGAATCATGCAATTGAAGACCAACTGAGTTAATCATCCAAGAAATCCAACAGACCTTCGTAAAAAAGAGAAACTGTTTGGCCCTTGTATCATCCATCACATGAAACATACAAAGTAAAAGATATTTCATAGTCATTGATGAAATGGGTATGATGAGAAAGCTTTGTTTCTGATGTATTTCTCTACAGGCTTTTCATTATGTATTGGAAGTTTCCACCCGAGAAGTAGTGAATTTGATGAATTTTGGAAATCTGAATTGTGTGTTAATTAATAAAATTAGTCAGTCAGAGGGTTCGAAACATATTATGTTAGAATTCAAAACTGAGCCACTCCTTTTAACTTTAGCTAGATCAACTCTCAGAGAAGTAATAGACGAATTGGAAGCAATATAAAATGTAAAGCCCAATGATGTCTTTATGTAAATGGATTTATGTTTATACCTATAAGAAATGTGAGAGAAAGCTTGCTGTTTATGAAAAACATAGTGCAAGTAAATATTCACTGTCATGCCACTTGGAGAAGATAGCCCTAAACAAGGGTAGGGTGTGATATTGGATGGTGAACTGTGTAAAAGATGAATATACATGGGCATCTTGTTGAAAATAGATTACTATGAAGCTGTATGCTAAGCACAGGTTGTTATTCTATTGTCTCCTACATGGTAATATGCTATTACCATATGGTATAGCCTGTGCAAACAAACAGGAGTCCCTCAGGGATACTTACATTACTATACGTCCTTTATATCATGTTCCTTGCTTGATCTTGCAAAAATTTTTTTTTTTTAACAGAAGGACTCCAAGAGGTCATTTTCTTCAAATTTCAATTCACAATGAAGAAAACATAAATCAAGGGAAAGTCAACAATTTAATACCATCCTTTTCATAAAGATATATTTCATACTGTACAGAAATTAATCAGTTTACAACATAGAAAATATATCTCTGTAGGAAGCAGATAAAGGATGGGCATGAAAAAACTTATCATCTAGCGTAGAGATACATCAAATATATATTTTGGCCAAAGGTTGGATGGCAAAACATTGAAGAAAACATTTGTTCCAAGTTGAGCCTGACAACAAGTAGCACAATCAAAAACGAAATTCTGATGTATGCAAATAAATCAGAAATTTGATCTAAAAGTTATGACAGTGGTGACCTTCACGCTGCTGCTAGTATTACTACATATTATAAGGTAGAATTTATTTTAGCTCATTTTTAATATAGGAACAATGATTTCTCAGTGCTGCCTGCAGTTCAATTGCTTCTGTGATAATATATAGACTTTCAATTTCTACTGAAGTTCATGGAAGAGAAAAATATTTTTTGGCTAGCTCAGCCACTATGTATTACTACTGCTGGTGAGGTTGCTACCAAGCTATCGTGCTCCCGTCCACTCTTTCTGTAATTCCACAAAGTAAAGATTTATCTCTTCTTCAACTCCTTCGAGATTTGAAGGTTTGGTTGATGAAACTGATAGAATTTTATCAAATCAATCACACAAGTTGATCTGTGCTCACTGAATATTTTCAAAAGCAAATGTAAGATTGCTGACTACACACACACAAACACACACACACACACATTTTAACACTGTTGTTACTATTTCTGCTCACAATACTTTGCGAACAATCTGGTTTCACTCTTTCTGTTTAGAACTGTGCCACAGAGCTGCACAACAGACTTTCTGGGCAACACAATTATCCCTTATTTTTATAGATGTACTCAGCTATCTTTGCATGCACACCGATTTCACTAGATCTTCAGAGTAGGTATCAGGTAAGAATACTGAACTCTCAAGGCATCTTTATGTGGTTACTTTTTGTTCACTTATTTTTTACTGAGATATAATTCACATCTGATAAAATTCACCCCTTCAAAGTGTACAATACAATGATTTTGAGTATTTTACAATATTCTGGAACTACCAACAATAGCTAATAATATAAAATTTTTGTAACCCCCAAAAGAAACCTTGTACCCATTAGCAGTTAATTTCTATTCCATCTTTCTATCAGTTTCTGGTAACCACTCATCTATTTTCTCTCTTTTTGGATTTACCTATCCCAGACATTTCATTTAATTGGATGCATAGAAAATATGATGCTTTGTGACTCTTTTACTTAGCAAGTTTTTAAGTTTCATCCATGTTGTAGAATATGTAAGTTCTTCATTCATTTTAATTGTGGAAAAATAGCCCAAGGTATGGATATACAAACTTCTGTTTATTCATCATTTAGTTCATGGATATTTGAGTTGTTTCCACACTCCAGCTACTATGAATAATGCTGCTATAACATTAATGTACATATACTTGTGTGGAAATATATTTTCAATTCCCTGGGAATATTCCTAGGAGTGAAATTGCTGTATCATATGTTCACTCTATTTTGGCATTTCCTTGGAACCACCATGGTGTTTGCTAAGTGGCTGCACAGTTCACATTCTCACCAGCAAAGTATGAGGGTTTCAACTCTTCCATATTTTCAATACTTCTTGTTACTTTCTGTCTGTTTTTATCATAACTATCTTATTGTGTATGAGGTTGTATCTCATGAATTTCATTTAGATTTCTCTAATAACTAATAATTTTGGGCATCTTTTCACGTGTTTATTGGTCACTTGTATTTTTTTGTGAGAAATGTCCATTGAGAGCATTAGCCCATTTGCCACTTTATTATTAAGTTCTGAGACATTTTTATATATTTCAGACACAAATCTTTAGTAGACATGAATTTCAAATATTTTCTCCCATATCTTGGATTATCTTTTCAATTTCTTACTGGTATCCTTTGAAGCCCAAAAGTTTTTAATTTTTATGACATCTAGTTTATCTCTTTCTTTCTTCACATTTTTAATCTGAAGGACTTACTTTAGCATTTTTTTCCCATAAATCATCTGCTAGTGACAAATTCAATTATTCTTTATTTAGGAATTCTTAATTCTTTATTTGGTTTTGAGTGACAGTTTAACTGGATATAGAATTCTTAGTAGACAGTGTTTTCCTCTCTCACTTTGAATATGTCATTCCACTGCCTCTGGCCTCCATGATTCTGATGGCAAATAAAACATTGTTCTTTTGGAGGATCCCTTTGGTCGAATCATCCTGACAACAGTAACTCAAAGAACTGTGAGAATTATTCAACCAAAGGACCAATTTTCAGGGGTTCCCGAGGCTTCAGGGAAGGCCACAGAAATGGCTGCTCATCCCTTTCATCCAGACATAAAAAGAAAGTCCATGTACAGCTCCAAAAGTACAGAATGACAGAAGCTCTGGAGGTGTGGGTTCTATCGTGTTTGTGAAACACTAGTAACAACAACAAAGTGAACCAACTTTTATGAAGTGGGATTGATAAGAGCAGTGGGGAGTCATTCCAGGTTGAAATCCCTTTGAGAGGGTAGCATAGTACCCTTAGAAAAACAAGGACTCTGAATTTAGAGAGAACTGTCAGTGCAAAACTGTGTGATCAAAACAGTACTTAGTGTCATTGAACTTCCAATATGTTTATGGCTTATAATGCATCTAACAATACGTATTTAATGAAACTGAAATGAAGACTCAAATATAAGTTGCCCAGCACTGATTTGGTATTGAATAACTACCTAAGCTTTCCTACTGCCCTGCTGTGTACATTTGTCAAATGAAATGTGACATATATTTAATGGAGTTTTTCTTTTCTGAGTTTCTCTTCTGAGCTCTACTGTCAGCAATATAAAAATCCAAAATATCACACCCTTCAACAAATAACAATTTTCCGGCTCATTCTCCTTGTTTCTTTAATTAAATATAATATGGTGAAAGCTGTCTTGCTTATACGGAAACTATATGTATGTGTGTGTGTGTGTGTGTGTGTGTGTGTGTATATATATAATTTTAGTCAATGGGCAGACCACTTATATCTTTTATAATGGTGGTCTCACAAGATTATAGTAAAGCTATATTTCCTGTACGAAATAAAAATGGAAGGATATGTGATTCTGGAGGAAATTTTTTCTCTATGAGAGCAATAACTGTCTGGCATGGCAATAGATTCCCTCTTATTTACCGCACCTCGATTTTCAGGGTACAGATTACATCCCAATCAGTCAGCCACTGACCTGTTTTAGCACAGAAGAGCTTGTCCCGTTAATGTTACATATTCAGAGGGTGCTATACCCTCCCAGAACTAGCTCGATGGTCTTCAGATTACATGGCTGTACATTCTTTGTTGCTGACGTGAGATCCTGCACAGGACACAGGTCCACAGGAGTCTCCCTAACACGTATGAAGTGCCACGGCCACACTAGCAAAAGCTTTCTGTGGTAGCGTGGAGCCAGCCTCTCACCATACTTTAAAAATAGTTTGAAGTGGTAAGGATTTAAAGCATAAGTAAGCTTCATTTCTTTCAATTCCACACCAGAGAGAATCCTTTGTGCCAGATAGGGTCGATGGAGCCAAAAACAAATATCCAAAGGCACAATATTGAATGCTCAGTTCTACACCCTCTCCATGTTAAACGCCCTCAAACAAATGAATATCATGAAATCCATTCCTCTGACCCCTGTTCCAACATGCAGTAGCCAAAACCACATTGTCACGACAGTCTCCTGTGCCATTATCTCCTCATCTTGATTTCTTACTCCTACTGACACTCAGGGCTCCTTTGACACCCTCCTTTGGAGTCAATGATACGGTGACGTACGCCTGACCCAGCCAGTTTCTCCTTGTTCTTTCCCATCAACCCGACCACACACATGCTCATGGACCAGCACCGACAGCTTTGACGTTCTATTTCTGACCCTGTCAGAAGGAAACAGGGGCAGGGGTGGGAGGGCTCGTGGGGCGGTGTGTATAAAGTCTAGAATCCTGCAGAACCGTGTCCTAGGCCTTCACATTCACTCCCCATTCACGCCCTGACTCACTCAAAGCAAGTGTACCCTTCTGCATCTTTTCTACTATAGCTTTTCTATATTTAGATATGTTTAGAAACGCAAATGCTTACCACTGTGTTACAATTGCCTACAGTGTTAGTACAGTAACATGCTGCACAGGTCTCTAGCCCAGGAGCAACAGGCGTTACACCATGCAGCCCAGGGGTGCAGTAGGCTCCACCACCCAGATCTGTGTAAGTGCACTCTCTGATGCTCACACAACGACGAAGTCCCCTAACGACGCATTTCTCAGAAGGTATCCCCGTCGCTAAGTGATACGTGACTCTGTGTACATGTTTGCATGTGCATGTGTTCATATGTGTATGTGTATCTGTATATGTATATATGTGTATAGATGTATATGTATGTGTATTGTTTTTAATGGAAAACTTGCCAAAGTGTGGCATGTGCTCTAAGAATAATTTATATTAGACCACTTGGGAGCAAATCATGCAGTCCTCTGCCTCATTTTTCTCATCTATAAAATGAAAGCATGGATCTCAAGGAACACTCAGTCTCTTCTAACTTTCAGATTTCAATGATTTTTTTCATTGTGATATCTACTAACTAAACATTAAGATATTATCATAGAGCTATCTCAAACTGAAAAAAAAAAGTTAATCTTCAGCAATTCAAATTACTTATTATAATATTGTTGAGGGGATTTTACCGGGATGTTACATTAGCTTCTGAATGAGGAGAACCTCCCTTGAACAGCAGCAGCGGGGCAGAGGGAAATCAGAGCCTTTGCTCAGTCTCACACGCGTGGAACACCAGGCACGTGAGCTCCAGAGTATGGGAAAGGGTACCGAAGTGAGCTGGAGAGCAAATATTCACAGTGCACAGAGCAGAGTTTTCAGGATTTGTATGAATAATTTGGTATTTTTATTTTTACTTAAAATTTAGATGTTACTTTACATTTAACATTTGGGACATATACATATACATATGGAAAATGTTTGATATTTTGCATTCAGTGAGTTGAATTCTTGATTTTCCAAGAATCCTGCAAGTCTCCCTTCTGATCCTTCCTTGGCAATGGGCTCCATTTCCTTTGAATATGATTATTTTTCAAGCTACTGAATATGCTGATGAGTGTCTGCAGATTTGAGATAAAGCAAATCTCTTAGAATATACAACTGAAAATTATAGTCCTCTAGGCAGACAGGGGAAAATAGAAAGTTCCCGACAGACCCCAGCCTCCTACCTAGCAGGAATCTTCAGTTGGAAAGTGCTAAGAAGCATTAGTGATGACTGAACCAAATTTTCTTTACATCTGTAAACATTGAAAGGTTAAAAGACCTGTAGTTTTCACCTCTGTGCCTCTTCAAGCTGTGTTCTGTACAGTATCTTTTGGCGTATACCCCAATTGATTAATTCTGCCTTCATTTAACTTTAAATTTCCAATGAAAGCTCTTTGTCCAGTCTTAAAATTTATTAAGAACTTAACCAGTGTGATTGTGTTTCTAGACTGTTTTCATTTACCCCTTTATCAACTCTCCAATTTTATTTTTAATTGTATTCATTTTTGTGCTGAGATCAACATGTTTGTTATTTGTTTGACCATACTAAGAATAATTGTGTGATAGTCTGTGACTGATAAAACTAATACTTAAATTTTTTGTGGGTCTGTTTCTGCTATTGGGAGGAGTTACAGCTGGTTTAGATATACTTTCCTGTAGACTGAACAGATAGTCTCCTCAGTTGCTGACAATTTTCTTAGGTCCTGCCCTAAGATTCTCCATCAAGGGGAAACTCTGACCTTGACTGCTGTCCATCTTTCAACTCACACTGCGAGTGGAATAGAAAAATGCCCTCACAGCAGACGCAGCTTCCATCCAAAGTCCACCCTAGACTTTCTCCGTTATCAGGCCCTCAGTGTCTTTAAGTGTGTATGCATGTACACTTGCAATCCATTGTCTCCATCACTTTTTATTGCTCTTGGTTGACGACTTGATCTAGAAGCCAGAATCTAATCTATGCTTTACCATGATTCATCTTATTAATTGATTTTTAAAGATTTTATGGAATTCTTATTGATTGTCGAATAAAACATGATTTTCCAAAGAGGAGATTTAGAATGTTTTATCTCATGTTTGTCCCTTACCCCATGTTTGCCAATCATAATATGTTTATTCCATGAACATGACAAAACTTTCATACATTTTGGCCTTCAAAGAGGTTTTTCTCTTGGTTTGCCACACTGTACCACTTTTAGTTCCCTGAAGATGAAGCATTCATAATTTTGTGTCTTTGTTTCTATTATCTGCCTACCTACCTCTCCATTCTACAGCACAATGTCAGTATTACTCATTTAACATTAGTTTTATCTTTAATTATTCTGTGAAAAACCATGTACTTTCTCCTGTATATAGGGCTATATGTTCGAAGTTTTGGGAGATATATATTATAGAAAATATGAGATTCTGACTTTATTTTCTTTCTTTGTTTCTCTACATGGAAGTTTTTAATACACTTTCAAGACTATATTTTAATGTTATCTTCCCTAAAAAGTATTTCTTGAGTTAATTTTTCTTTTTTAAGAATACCACAGGAATTTGTTCCTACATGTATTACTATACTTAATACTTAGAATTTAAGATTAATATTTGTTTGGTTGTTATCTTCTCAGGAGGACAGTTTTATACAGATGGACTCAATTTCACTTACCTTTTTAAATACTATCTACAAAGTCCCTTGTCCTGTGAAAGAAACACAGTAAGTCCTCAAACAAGGTTTTTACAAAACTGTATTAACATATGTGCTAATTTCAAAACAGATATCGAGTAACTACTACGTGCAGATACCAGTCTCGGATCTTGGGAAACATTCATAACAAAACAAAGATCTCTCTCCCCTGTGATGCTGTGATTCTAAGAGGAGACCATGGCAGAAAATACTCAATAAACATACAAATGCATCAGCTATATAAAATGATCACAGATGGTGAGTGCAGTGGCAAAGAGAAACATGCAGGATGGGAGAGGTTGGGCAAGGTGGTGTGTCTCACTGGGAAGGCGCTGTCTGAGCACAGGTGTGGAGTCTGTGCGGAGATCAACATTTAAGACATTTAGATGAGGATGGTACATGTGTGGGGACAGTCATACAAAGAGCCTAGAATGGGAGGATGGCGGAATGTTCCAGCAAGGCCCAAAGGCTGGTGTGGTCAGTCTGGCTTATGTGATGAAAGGACGGAGGATCAGATGGTTGTGTTGAGAGATGACGGGGAGCAGAGACTGCTAGACACATTGGCCATTGTGAGTTCTGCTTTTAATCAAAAGGAATAGGGAGCCATGGCAGGGTTTTGAAAAGAGCCATCGCATCTGATTTAGTTTGTCAAAGGATGACCCAAGCAACCAGGAGAGATCAGGAGAATGGCTACCAGTTGAGAAGCACGCAGTTATCCAAGCTGTACAATATTTTACAAAAAAATGAACAATTAAAAATATGAAAACATAGAAAACCAAAGAGAGGTTGTCTGTGGTCAGACAACCTCCAAATATGTTTTGTTTTGTCTTTTGCATGTAAGGTTTGCCAATTAGTTTTCTCATTTTGTTTCAAGCCAAGGCATAAGCACAGATCAAAAAAGAGAAGACAACACAGAGGCAGAAAACAATAAGAAAAATGACAATCCGTTCTTGACCACACTCACCGTGTGGAAACCTAGTAGAAAATTTACTCAAGACGATCTTTGAAAAACTGAGCGTTTACAAGTGTAGGTGTTTGAGGATGAAAATGCTTATACTCATGTCTCCTTGTGGCTGGATTTCTGATCACTAGTTTTCACTGTGTTCTCTAAACAGGTGTGGGTCAGCTCCGTCACGTGCAGTGCTGTTGATGGCACCTCATAACCAGTCAAGAAGATGGAAGGAACTGGGATGTTTTGGACCATGGCTTCCTGAAACACACAGCATGTATGGCTGGCTTTGGATAATGGCAACCACAGCTCCTTGCAGGGATAGGCCCTGTGTCTCTGTGTCTGTGAGGTTAGTCAGCAGGGTGTTTCTTCTGAGACTAAGCCACCTCACTCACATTTAAATGAGACTGATATGCCCCCCACCCCACCCCGCCCACTCTCAGTGCATACTACTCTAAGTCCAAACAGACTGCCCACATGATGCAAAAAGCGGCCATTCATAATGCCATCAGGAGCAAATAGATCAATGTTCATTTCAATATTTATAACTGTCTGCTGCAGGGAACGTGAGATTTCTCCTGACCGTAGAATTTTAAAAGGTAGATCTGCCTTCTTGTGGGACATTTGTTTTCTTGCTGCCTGTGGACTTGTAAATGCAGTCTTAGAATTAGAAGAAGCTGTTACAGGGCCACTAGCATACACAGTTCTTTTTCTTTTCTTTCTTCTTCCTGTGTTTTTATTTTATTTTATTTTATTTTATTTTATTTTATTTTATTTATTTATTTATTTATTTTATTTTATTTTATTTTATTTTATTTTATTTTATTTTATTTTATTTTATTTATTTATTTTACTTGACTGAGGTAAATTGACATACAGAGAACTGCATATATTGAATGTGTACGATTTGATGAATTTGGACATGCGCTCCTAGGCTAACTCCCACAATAGCATCACAATCAAGATAACAGACATCCAACACTTTCCAAAGATTCCCTATGTCCCCGTGCGTGTGTGTGTGTGTGTGTGTGTGTGTAACAGTTAATAAGAGGTTTACTCCCTTACCCAGTGTTGCCATGAACACTAGGCGATTGTTAACAGCAGGCTGTGCCGTGCTGCAGTTCTGCAGAACTTACTCATCCAGCACATCTGAAAACTTTTACTCCTTGCAGCTCTGGATGGATCTCTACCTCTTTTTGCCAGGCCAGACTTCACCCTCTGCTTCAGCTTGTAATGTGACAGGAGTTCCCTGCAATGTGGTGTGCTGCATTTTTAGATAATTCTAGTACTTGGACAAAATTATTTTTTAGTTCTCATTTTGAGCTCTGGAGTCATGTGGAGACATTCAAATTATTTTTCCCCCAGAGAGCATATCATCTGTTAGGATGAAAGGAAATATGTCACAGATATACTGGCGTTGGTTGAATAAACAAATAGGAGTTTATTATTTGGGGTATAACTCAAGCAATAGCCCTTATCTCAGCTTGTCACTTTCACTGATTACATGTCACACTCCAAACTAAGTTTAACTCATCCATTTCTTAAAATGTAATGCTTGTAACAATCTGACTTTCCTAAAAATATTTTTAGTGGAGGAAAACATGTATTAACTTTTCCCTTTGATTTTATTTTTAGAAATAATTTATACCAGAATGAGATTGGACAGATATCCATCATTTACTTATATTTTCCTTTATTTCTTATTTGTTTTTAATTAACTTTTATAAGCATCTAGAAAAGCAATGATGATTCACTAGAAATGTTAAAAAACAATCTCCACATTGATGTCCCTGTTTTAGTATTCTTTTAAAGGTATCTTTATTTTCTTGAAGCAGAAAGAGGGCCAAGGGAGATAAAGAGGGGATTTGTAATCAAATAGATTAGACGGATTAACAGTTATCAAATGAATTGATCAACTTTTGCAAAGCCTAATTTAAATCATCGTAACAAAATAAGATTACTTA
This sequence comes from Rhinolophus ferrumequinum, assembly GCF_004115265.2. Lineage (NCBI taxonomy): Eukaryota > Metazoa > Chordata > Mammalia > Chiroptera > Rhinolophidae > Rhinolophus > Rhinolophus ferrumequinum. Next base: position 3,409,631 of record NC_046303.1, on the reverse strand, counting down.
AAACTGGAGCTATGCTAGATTTTTGCATTATAATTATATTTTTCTTTTTAGTCAGGATTTGTTTTTATTAAATTTATTGGGGTGACATTGGTTAATAAAATTATATAGGTTTCAAGTGTACAATTCTATAATACATTATCTATATATTGCATTTTGTGTTAACCACCCGAAGTCAATGATAGATGAATGTATAAAGAAAATGTGGTACATATACACAATAGAATACTACTTGGCCATAAGATAAAATCCAGCCGTTTGTGACAACATGGATGGATCTTGAGAGTATCATCCTAAGCGAAATAAGTCAGACAGAAAAAGTCAAGAACCATATGACTTCACTCACGTGTGGATATAAAACTGAAAGCAATAAATGAACAAGACAAGCATTATAAATATTTTCTAACATAAACAGGGATTATTAAAAGAATATCTTCAAGTCATAGTGCGACATGGCAGATATACAAGAACAGAAGGCACAATTGTATCCCGAAAATCTAACAGAATGTGAGAGAGAAACATAATTTATATTTGAATAGCATGTTTTATCACATAAAGTGATTTTTGTACTTACTTATTGTTGTTATTTTTGTATTATTGTTGTTATTGCTTTTATAGGTGAGAAAATTGAGGCTAAGAGAAGTTTGAAGTGATTTGGGGTCACATGGGGTATTTAGTATAATGGTTGAGGCACAAACCCATATTTTTAAACTACTAACATAGCTTTACTTCTGCAGCACAGTTGCTTCTCTCAAATGTTAAATGTATTCATAATAGTAATTTTGAAATTAGCACTATGGTAATTAGGTATTTTCAAATACCTAAAAAAAAGAAAAAAAATCAACAAAGCAAACGCTCTGATCGTGTGTATTCCAGTAATGAAACGAGGAATCACATCAAGGCTCCTGAACAGGGCTTTCTGGCAGTCTTATGACGAGGTGCTTTGAATCCTGCACTTTGGGGTCAGAATTTTCTGAACGGACTTCAAATGAAATAATTCTTGTTACACATAGATCGGGCGTAATTGTCTGTCTCATTATCAGCTCAGTAAGATTCTCCTAGTGGTTCCAGGTTAAATCAAGCTTAACCAGGATGCTGCTGGGATTGCCAATACTGGGAATGAGTTATAAGAAGATAAATTTGCTATTTTGATAAAAAGTCCTCACCTGTCCATTTTTGATGAGAAAACGTGAGAGAGCATAGTAACTGAGTGGTATCTTTGGCCATCTTAACAGCCTAATTAGACCAATTGCACAGGTTCTATGATTGGTTGGGGAGGGATTGTTTAAGACAGCCAAAAGTAACCAGTGTGGCCAACATATCCATTTAAAGGCCATTAAGCAAGACAGTGGAGAAGGATGGAAATACTAGAAGATGTGAGAAGCATTGCCTTCTATAGTTCCTTTAAATCTGTGTGAACAGGTGCCATGTTGGTTCTTGTATTAGGTTGCTGCAAAAGAAATTGCGGTTTTTGCAATTTTTTTTTTTAACCTTTTAAACCTCAATTACTTTTGCACCAACTTAATACAAAGAAAAATAATGGCTCTGTTGATCTGTTTCCAAAACAATGGCTAAAAAGAAAAATTATATTCGTTACATGAAAGTAACTTTTGGCACTGATGATTTTAAACCTAATTCATTAACTCTTATACTTCCTTCTTGGGGGGATAGGGCCTTCCTTTTGTTTCTGCTTGTCAGCGAGAGAGGAAAATGGCAGCGTGAAGGTCCTCAGGTTTTTCCTATCCCAGCTCAGTTTGCATACGGTCCTAGGAGAAAGGATCCTATATTTTCCCAGTCAGTGAACTCTTGCTTGTAATGAAAACTGGTGTAAAGACAAAACAGTGAGTCCACTTTCCCCACCCCAGCCTTGGTCTTTGTACAATAACTCCCCTTGGCTATTGTTATGGTGCATTCTACTATTGGGACTCTAGTAAGTCTACTTTTATTTTCCCCAACTATTAGGTTGTTATCATTTGGGAGGTAGTCTACTTTCCTAGGAATACTTCCTGGGTTATAACACCAATGTAGTGGTTTTGTTCAACCATATATAGGCAATGTCAGAAGCACACCATCACATGCCCTGTATCCCTTTTTTTAAAATGCAGTTTTTCCTCTTTCATTTGTAAGTTTTCAGTTTTCTCAGGCCTACATTTTCTCACATTTCTGTATAGCTTCAAGACGACAGGCTCTCCAAATTATTAGCTGTTGGCAAATGAATCTCTGAACAGACATAAGAGTGAAAATAGATGCTAATGTAGATGACGAAGGAGCAAAATTCTGGGCAATATAGGAATTGAGAAAAATTAGGCTTTTAAAAATAATGTTGGATTGTAAAAATCTTAAGACCAAGAACAAGATATGAATTTAATAAGCAATAAAAAAATGTTTCTTAAATATAATTTGTAAAAACAAAACAAAAATGTTTTTGAGACATCTGAGCTTCAAAGATAATCTCCTATGGATTGTATTCTTTAATTTCTAAAGTTCGATTATGATTATTAATTATAAATAATAATCTTCAAATGTATGTTTTTAATTTTACAATATATTCATTTGGTCACTTTGCTTTCTCAGTCAGAAAAATCTTAGAATAATTTTGTGTCTTCTTCCTTTATCATTAAGTACAGAAATCAATGACTGTGGTCAAATTTTCTTAAATCAATTTGTGAGCAATTTTCATATCACCAATTTGTACTTCCAGGAATAAAGCTATCCAAACTATACAAAAATTGATATTTCCTTCTCATTACATTTCACTGGTATTGAGCAGACCTGTTTTCTTTTTTTTCAATTGATTTGTTGTTCTTGACTTACCTCATCACACGCTTTGCCCATTTTTCTACAAAGTCATTTCTTCTTGTCAATATAAGTGTTTTCATGGGCAAATGCTTTCTCAAATCTATTATTTGTTCTTTATTTGTGAAGTACTTTATCTTTGCTTTGGCTTTATATTTGAATAGGAAAACACACCCTAGCTTGTGGAGAGGGATGCACATAACACAAAAAAAGGTATATTTTTGAACTGGACGTTGGAAATAGAATGAGTTTACTGGACAGAAATGGAGAACTCAGATAAAAAAATCTTCAAATTACAATATATTTTATATAAAACGTACTGTAATTTAATCATTTATACATTTGAACATTGTACAATATGCTTTATGTAAGTATGTGTAAGTATTCTGCACATATACATGCTATAGATATACAACACACGATGCATTAAAATATATATAAAACATCCTGAGGTATATAGACATACATATATAAGTAGATAGATAGATCACTGTATCTGATAGGAAACATCTGGTTGAAAACACAGGCATAAAAGCCAAACCTAGAAACAGTCACTGTATTGTCAAGAGTCCAGAAAGGCTTCCTACGGGTGGTGTTTGGCCATTGAAGAACTGGGTCCTTGAACAATGAAGACAGCTGGGAGTTGCAGCCATCAGGTGGCAGGCTGAGTGGAGGCTTGGGGGTGGGGCGCATACTGCAGGTGCCAGGAAGGGTGTTGTTTGTAGTGTAAGGAAGCAAGGAAGGGGGAACCTGTCAGAAAGGCTTCGTGGGCACCCTGGGCACAGCAGGAAACGAACTGCCTGATGAGCAGCACCAGTTAGAGCTGGGCATCATAGCCCAGTAACTGACCGGCTCGCCTCACGGCTGTGCCTACTGGGCAGCCCCCCTGGTACTACGCTTTCCCTTCCTTCCTCTTTGGTGACCAGGTTCTAGCACATAAGAGCAGCTACTTCCACTCGTACATTTCAGAGCTGAAGAAGAAGATTTCTAGAGCTGCTGCATCGACTATGGAGGCCCGGTATGTTGTCCAAAGAGTGTTGTACCTTTACAGTAAAAAATAATTAAAAAAAATAAGATTCAAAAAGCAATATTTTTCCTTTTCCAGGATTTCCAGACATATTGCATCTTGTGGGAAACACACACACACAAACACACACACACAGAGATGCAGAATGATCATTGTCAGTAGTTATTTGGGTGGATGAAGTAAAAGGACTGAGGATTTATACATCATTTTCAGAGGTATTGCTTTCTGGGGAAAAAAAAAGGCAAATATAAAAATCACCCATTTATTCCTTCTTTTCACAGAGCTGGGTCTTAAGAAATGGGAACATAATATAGATAAAGGATGGATTATGGCACTTCCTAACCAGTATCCAGAAGGAAAAATACTAAGGCAGTCTCTTCTCTAGCCCAATTCACTCTAATTTGTCTGAGGACCAAATATTTAAACCAAAGGTTTTACGTTTTACCCTTTTTAGACCTGTCAAGTCTCTTAACAATTTTCTCCCTCAGTACAACTGAAAGAAAGATTTATCACTTTATACATACCACAGCTTTAATCTGGAGTTTAATCAAAACCTAAAATTAGCTACTAAATTAAAATTTCTCTCAGTTTTTACCTTTCTCCTGGAAAGTAGGTACAATTTTTCATGTAGCTTTGTAGTCATAATCTCTTTCTTCCTCTATTTAAACGTATCTTATAAAACTGGCATGGAATACAGAAAACAGAGAGAGAAGAAGAAACAATGGTCTAAAAATAATTGCCTATCAGTGGATTTGGACATAATATTTGTGTCTTAATTTCCTTTGTTCACATCTTCTAAATGTCGAGTTCTCTCCCATTAAAGTATATTCAGGAACTTCATTCTAGCATCGCCCTGATGTTTCTCTGCTTAACAGTTGTTTGATCATGAGATTACCTTGAATGCAATTTTAGTAATATTTTCTCAAACCTTTAACTCATGCTACCTTTTGAAAAATGGAAACATTTACAATCGCAACAACATTCTTTAATGCTGTTTGCAGTGTTTAAATAAATAGTGTCATAGAAGTGCAAATAAAGTTCAAACACCATCACCCCAGGCCCCAGTCCCAACTTCCAGGTTCTGGTAGAATCCCCACGGACAGCTGAATATGAACGCAGTAAGCCAACTGATGTCCGCACTCAGAGAAGTTGGGTTGGGAGACTGGAGAGTAAGTAGAGAGACAGAAACTCCAAAGGCTCTTGAGTATGTCGAGAGAGAACAGAGTCCCTACTTGAAGATGTCAAAAAGTACAGTGTTGCTGATACTTTAAAATAAGTCTTTCTCATTTTAAAAAAGCCAGTGATCAGGTATTTATACATGTTCTCCTTTTCAGAAGTTTCTCTCCTCCTTCTCCATAGCATGTAAGAGATTGTCGACTTCTGAAAGCTAAAAGTGCCATTTTCTTAGGTGAGCAAACTTAGCTGTTACTTGACATTTCTAAGTTTCAATTTCCCCCTGACAAAGTACTTATCACATATTTTTGTGAGGGCTAATTAAGACAGGATAGTAAAGGACTTAGCAAAGTTACCTGCATTCACTGAACTCACAAAACACACACACACACACACACACACACACACACATATATATACTGGGTAATATATATATTGTCAAAATTCGTTCTATCTATTATATATATATCTGACTCTACAGTTATAAATCATACTTAGTCAACTTTGGATCACTGTTTATTTGCATGCTAAATGGGTCAAAGACAATAATATATTAATATCTCCATATAATGTTTTCTATATTTCGTCATAATTTTTGTGATCTGTGCTGACTTATGTGTTTTTATGTTCCGTTATTTGGCCCCCCAAGGGTCATATCTATTTAACATCATTGCCTACCCATTATGAAGTGCAGCCACTGTTTAAGACTCTGAAGTCAAACTGCTCCCCCCACCCCGAGAAAACCTGCGAACTTTACCTTATCTCTTTTTATCTCAGGTCTCATGTACATAAAATGAACATATTACACACTGCTTCACAAATAAAGAAGAAAACAAATGCTTATCACAATTCTTGTCATGTTTAAACAGAAAATGGGAGTTAATTATGAGTACTTCTGTTATTATTGTTACCATTATTATAATACGATAAAAGCAAACATTAACTCAGGGTAAGCCTTAATTGTCTTGTTTCAAAGACAATTTCGCCATGAGACAAGCGAAAGACATTTTGACACCTACACATGGAGGCAACGTGTAGGTCAGAGACCGACTTTGCCTCCTGTCGACGGCCCTAATAGTGAACTCAGCTGACTGCAGTGGGAAACAGCCACAGTTCAAGCTGATTAGGAAGGACTCCGGGACGGGTGCATACACTGTCTTACTCACGGGCCACATGCAGTCCTAATGTTATAACTGGAGCTATGTTTGGCGGCACTCCTTCTATTACATAGACATACACTCATTCCCCGGAAGAGTACTATTCATTGACATTCTCTACCCTCTTCTTATGTTCTGGAGGGGGACAATCTATTGATGAAGGGGACATTAAATAAGAGATTTCAAATTCAACCTTTCACATAAGGTGTGTCGAAAGGGCTAAGATTACTTTGTTATTCAGAGCCCTGAAAAATATGGATGGCAGGAGAGTGACTCTGATGACCATAAACAACTCAACAGTACATATTTCAAATAAATAAAACATCAGTAAGCTGTAGGCCAACATTAAAGACGAGCTCTGTCCTGTACTTCTCAGGTGGCTCTTTGGGGGGTGGGAGGCAAGAGCCCACGACAGTGTTTACTAGACTAAAAAATGTAAAAGAAAAAAAAAAGAACACAGAAATAAAACAAAAAGGGAGAAAAAAGACTGTGGGCTGATATGATGAAACATTCATTACTTTGTGGGAAAGCAGCCAAAGTGATTTTATACTTCAGTACTCTAGGCTGAAATCACAGAGAATGGCATAGAAATGTCGATGCAACTCTGCACAGAGAGATCTGTGAAATAGGGCCCTGCAAAAGAATATTTTGATTGAGACACTTAATGGCAATTCAAACAGACTAATTATGAATTAAGGTACTAAAAATGCATGTGATTTCACTTCTGAGGCAACAGCTGAATTTTTATTTCTAGATGCAATATTTGGCTACTCATCATAGTATGATTGGGACAATATAGCTTTATTGTGTAAGTGATTTTGTGCCAACAATGTGAAAACTGAATTTCAGAGCCTGCTTATATGCAAATGGAAAGCATTCAAGATATTGGTTAGACTCTGTTGGCTCTTTAGCATTTACAAACAAATCACATGAAAACTAATGTGTTTCATGTTTTTCCAAAAATATTGTTATTAGAGAGCATTATTCTCACAAAAGTAAACATTTTAATCTTGACTACATGCACATAATACATTATGTTCAAATTCAGTTTTCTTTCCTGGGAAGGTTCAAGGAACGGTTGTGACTATAAACCAGATAGAAGGCAATAACAGAAATTGAAGTTCTTAGAAATTTACATCTTTAAATCCCTTGCTATCACTCATGTGTAATTTATCTTTAACATAAAAATCAATGTAAATTTACATATTATGTATATAGCTGTATAGCTTAGATCAGTGGGATAGAAAGTGCATATGCGTGTGTATTTGAAGCATTATGGTTCTTTCTACGACATATGCTATTTTTCATAACAGATAGAATGAATGTTGGCATTCTAAAACCATTTCTTGGGCTTCATTTATATATAATTATTGATTGTATTCTAGTTTTCAATCTTTGTTATTATGTCTTCATCTACCCATAGTAGGTTTTCACTTTTTCCTGAGTTATAGAAATAAAAATACCCAAATAAAAATGATACATGAACTTTCATCTCATTATACTATTAAGACAAATGAATCATAGTTTTTGTAGTTCTTCAAACACACACAAAAAACACTCGGACATTAGTTTAGAATACTAATATGAATACATTTTTGCTATTGATTTGAAAATAGCTAACTTTAATTTGTAGAATAAAATCACTTTAAAACAAAAAGCTATAACCCACAAAATCCTATTTTAATAAAAGGAAAATTTAGTCACTGTTCTAATGAGGGCAACTTTTTTTTTAAAAAAAAGAGCCCACTAGTGGACTTTTCTTCATAAATTATTGGAAATTTTATATAATTGAATTTTTAGGCATTTGTAAACATCTCTGTTGTGTATCAAAAATTAAAAATGAATATGAAATTTTATGGAGGTTTTATATTAATCTTTTCATGATAAATTACGAACATGGTAGCATGTATAGTACGTTACATAGTTAACAAAACATACTCAGGTGTCACATCGTCATAAAAATAAATGTAATTATAATGCAATATTGCCCATGAAAACAATAAATGGATGTATTTATGTATTTATAGCTTTCAGGAACATTATAACTTGACCAGGTGTTTAATTGGTTTAAAAGTCAAACACACAGAAAGCCATGAGTGTCTTACTGCCAAAATTAAGAAACAGTAATATAATAAGTATATTAACAAAAAAATTCTTACTACTATCTATGAAGATGACCGTGAAAACTGAAGAAATATCCTGGCTCTAAATAGCATAAAACATTTAGATATAAATAAAAGAAAAATTACTCCAATGCAATATACATTAATAATATTTTAGAGTATCTTTCTGTTGGAAGAGAATGACCTTGTTAAGAAATACTGACTGCAAGAAAACCAGGTCTGATGGGAGAATTTTTCATCCATCAATAGGATGGTGAAGTAAAGAGTCAAGAGTTTTGGCTGGTGGCAGTCAGTTCTGATTAGTCAATACTTCACAGTACTTTTAAAGTTGTGCTCTATCACTTCCATAATGTACAACTTGAAGCTTACCCATTATTAATTAAAATTTCTGAATTTCCCAGCTTTAACATTGTGAATCCCATTCCAAATCCCTTGAAACCTCCCTAAGATACTGGCTAAGACCTGCTAGATCTGAAGGTAATAAAATATAGTCATGAAAATAGAAGTGTTTGAAATCGAAAGACATCAACTTGGCAATTTAAGACTCATGCCTTACACAGCCATACAGGGTTAAAAACAAAACAAACAAACAAACAAAAACACCTTTCTCTCTTGTCTACCTGATAGTATCCTATTGACTCTTCAATTTTGGCTTGACTATCACTTACTCCAAGACTTTCCCTGACTGCCTCCTCCCTGCTTATCCATCAGGGATATTTTCTCACACTCTGTCATGCTATGGATGTACTGTATCCATGCCACTACTGTCATTTGTAACTACATCTGCTTCCCTCCTTAGATTGCACTTTGGAAAAATTGTATCTCCTTTAATATCATATCTTGTCTCTTGGACATAATACCCAGTATACAGTAAATAGTGTACAGATTCATTCTCCTCCATGATTTTATAGTAAAACAGAAAAAAATTAACTGTTGTTAGGAACTAGTTTTAGAAGAAAAACAATTCACAGTTCAGTTAATGATCATGTCACTGCTTTAAACAGAACTCTCTGTTGAGGAAGGAACATCACACTCTCCCTTTAGTGGCAACAAACCTTATACCCCCATTTTTAACGTTAGATAAGGAGAAAAGCCACAAGCATAGCAGAAAGGATGCAATACACAAGTTTTCTTTCCCCTACAGGCCATTAATATACTTGTGAAATTAACTAACAAAGGAAAAACAGAGAAACCAACACCAACTAAAAAAATAATTAGCCGCAATCCACATTACAAAGTTCCTTTATACTCAAGAGGAATGGAACATAACAGCACTAAAGAGAAATTGTCTTTATAAAGAAGAGTCTAAAAGTAAATGGTCATTTTTGCCTGAAAATATTCATGTTACTGTGGAATATATAGGAACTGTGAATGTACATTTGACTAAAATATTAAGCTCAGTGTTTGCAGGTTTATTATAGGGTAATTTTCATACTGTTAGCATATCCTTTGATAGTATAAATGTTTAATTAAATATGTACCTCTGAAATAAATAGTAAATAATTTGTAATATGAAGGGTTATAGAATTGGGATGGCAAATAGAAGTTATACATTATTTTGTATTAGATTTATATTGATGTAACAAATCACCATGGAATTCAAAACACCATAGATGTATCATGTTATATTGTGTTTCCCTGAAAATAGACCTAGACGGACCATCAGCTCTAATGCGTCTTTTGGAGCAAAAATCAATATAAGACCTGGTATTATATTTATTATATTATATTATGTTATGTTATGTTATGCTATGCTATATTATATTATATTATATTGGCAGGTCTTATATTATAGTATAATAAGACCAGGTCTTACATTAATTTTTGCTCCAAAAGACGCATTAGAGCTAATGGTCTGGCTTGGTCTTATATTCGGGGAAACACAGTAGTGGAGGAGGTCCCAAATCTGAAACGGATCTCTAAGGGCTAACATCAAGGTGTCAGCAGGGCTGCATTTCCTTCTTGAGTCTCAGAAGAGAATCCACTTCCTCACCTTTCCCAGCTCCTAGAGGCCAACTGTATTATATTGGCTTAAGGCACCTCCTTCTGTTTTTATAGCCAGTAATGGTGGTTTGAATCCTTTCCACATACATCTTTCTGAGCTAGCTGGGATAAGTTCTCTCTTTTTAATGATTTATTTGACTAGATTAGCTCAACCCAGACCTCTGAGATAATCTCCTATCTCAAGGCCCTTAGCCTTTACCACATCTGAAAAGTCTCTTTTGTGACATCAGGTAACATAATCAGTGGTTCTGGGGATTCGGATGTGGGCATTGTGTGGAGACCATTATTCTGCCCAAAACATATTACGTTTTACATTATTTACATTACGTATTACATATTACATTCCATATTATATAGAATGAAGCATATTCCCACTTACATGTTCTAAATGCCATCCACCCATTAGAAGAATTCGTTATAATGGCAAATGGTGAGGGAGCAATTTTATTAATTTACTCTTCTCTATATCGGTGGTTCTCAAATTATGATTCCTGAAGAGCAAGACTGGTGCCTTTGAGAATTTGATAAAAATGCAAAATTTTGAACAGTATCCCCAAACTACTAAATCAAAAACTCTGAAAGTACGTCCCAGAAATCTGAGTTTTACCGAGAATTCCAGGGATGCTAATGTGGGCAAAGTCTAAGAAACAATTTCTCTGCTCTGTAGAATTGTACGTTAGGAGAAATAATTTGACACAATCTTTCCAGAAACTATAAGAATCTCCTCATTAATGTCTTTGAGAGAAGGCCGTTCCACAAATTGAATACTGTATATTTTTATTAATTTTGTATAATTAAAGGAGTCTGTAAGAATTTATTATGAGTCATGCTCCAGTGAGCTCTGGTAATAGCAGATTGTGTCTTTCCAACTGTGTCTTCAGTGACGTCATGTGACAGTACTGCAACTCTGTGGTGCCAGCATCTTCACTATGACACGATGCATTTAAATGTGCAGTTTTATAAAGCCATATATTTACATATATGAATCATTGTGTGAAATCTCACGTAGAAGTGGAGTTCACGTTGATGGATTGATTTTTCATCTCAGATCTTGTATATATCAAATACCTCCAATCCACGGTAAAATAAATACATAAATCAGACCACAAGTGTCACTGCAATTTTAATGATCCTTCCTATATCAGTTAAGGGCATTTTCTAAATCATAGGGAAAATGTCTCCAGCATACAATCCTTATGAAAAAATATGTGCTGCAGTGGGGAGAGGAAAGAATCATTACGTACAGATAGGAGTCGTTCTTCCCCGAGAGCCAAGGTAAGTTAACTCTTACATAAAAAGCTTCACAACTTACTCATAAAACTTTGAAAACATGGATCTCGGTAAGCTCTGGGGCCATCTGTCTCACAACAAGCAGCTCTGACTTCCCTCAGAAGGTTCCATGGGACTTTGTCCTCTTACAGACATGACGCAACATTTGAGTGCTTGGGAAATAGCTGTGCTGTGTGACACATTTGTCATTCCCTTCTTCAAATTATATGTCATTTTTAATGCCAAGCTCTTTTTTTTTCCCTATCCCCCAACTCATTTACTGTTCCTTATTCTGCCCTTCTCTTTTCTCTTAATCACATGTGTTTCATCAGCAAGTAGTTTAGGTTTTCAACCTCATGCTGTCGGTCACATCTGACACTATCACCAGGTAGCCCAGGCCCCTTACCTCCTGACCCTGCTCTGTGTTTCTTCATTTTCATGAACACTAGTCTTGATTCCCAATGAAACAAAACATGACTGTCACAGGCATGTCCCTTTCAAGTCGACCATCTTTAAACATTTGTTCAACACATCTAGAGGACAGGTTGAGCAAGGGACAGAACGCAGAAGAGGCCCGGCAGTCCCAGAGACGAATTACACAACCATGCACGGGGTCCAGCCTTCCAGTCTAGCCTCAAACCTGTGTATACTCAGGAGACAAAGCCCTGCGACAACATGGATTTTCTCATGGGAGGAAAATCCACCCACAAAGAATTAGAAGAAAAGAACTGTGTTGAGAAGTATAGTCGGTGTATGTGTTCTCATCGACCCTGTATATACTGATTTATAATTGGTTTTCTTCTAAATTCCTATAATGAGGGTCCTTATAATTGGAGCATTAAATAAAACAAGTTAAGTTTTTGTTCATCCAGTCAATGAATTCTGGGTGTGTTTTTGTAGAATTTTGTTTTTATATTTCCTTGGGTGGTTGTGGTGAAACCTTGTATTGACTTTTATTCCCCATAGCGAAGTGGAGCAGCTGCAGAGCCAATGGGAGTATGAGAGCCAGCCTCCAGCATGCGGGGCTAACAGGGGTGTTAATACTCGTTGTGAGCCTACTGTGTTTCTACTTTTGCAGGCACTGCTCGATATAGACTTGCTTAGTTCTTCTAACAAAGCCATGTATTCTATTACTCTTTGTATTTCATGGAGAAAGAAAAATCAGAAGCAAGATTTTAATTAAAACTTGTCCAGCATCACACAGATAAGGACCAGAGTCAAATCCAAGGTGTGGTCCTTGGGTCCATAGTTAAAACCAGTTACCATGGTTGAATTTTTTTTAGAAAAAGAATCTTTTTATATTACTCTTTGTCATCAGATTATCATCCCCCCATGAAACACCGTATCACATGCTTACAGCTGAAAACCATTGTTTGATTATTTTATATCCCTATACACTTCTAGTGTCTTGGCTCAGCTATTATTTTTAGCAACATGTCACAGAACCCCAGGTTTTGTGCTACCTGCCACTTATTTTCCTTAGTGATTTACCAACATTTCTCATCAATTCTTTTTTTTTAAGCTCCTCCAAAGCCACTCTCTTTAAAACTGGAGGAGATTCACTTTGTCAAACTAATTACAGAAGCTGAAGCTAGAGAGGGTTGCTACATCTTTTTTCGTGTGCTGGGATCCTTTCAAAGTGCCACTTTCACTTGTACCTACAAACTTTAAAAGATACTTAGTGCACCCAAACTTTCTGGCTGACACACAATGGAAGCCTCAGCACCTGAATTGAAATCAAGGGAGATAACAAGCTCTCTCTGGGTGCCTGGTACCCGGATTGATTTTCAGATGCTCTTCAGCAAACCACTTGCCACTTAATTAAAAAAAAAAAAAAAGAAAAATCTCCATTTCTTTAGACTGGCTAAGGTTCAGACTTAGAGTAAAGCAGATTTTCTGCAGATTAGAAAGAAATCGAATGCCTTAGAGAACGGGTGCAAACAAGAGGCAATGGGAAGTAAGCAGCCCGGCCCTGCTGGAGAAGCTGGGATCGCACTGTTGGCACGCAGCACAGGGATTTCCAATTAAGGCTTGAGAACCAGCAGAGCTTCTGTAGAATATCTGAGGACTGACATAGGGTCGTCAACATCGTGGTTCTAGTAAGAACATTTAAATACACACATGCCCACACAGTCCACCAGCTCCACGTCACATGAACACAAATTTTACCATTTACAATCTAGCCTTATGAAAAATTCACTACCATGTTTTGATTTTTCTCCTTTTCACAGGAATACAAGAAAAATAAAATCCCTGTAGCATCGGAGTGGGCAGAAGAATAATTGTTTTGTAGATCATACAGACTCAAAGGGAGTTCCAGATTCTGGTGAGAAAAGCAATTCGATACCTGGATCCTATATTTTGAACATATCAGACATCCAGACATTTGGACATCTATTCATTCAATAAATATTTATAAAATTTATATTATGTGTCAAATTTCTATATGTAAGTCAAGAAATTTCAACTATATAAATGAGCAAGAATCAAGACATTATAGATATATGCGGAGATGAGGATAACATACAAATTCTATGTGTGCATAGAATTTCAATATAAAGTAAAAACACGGCAGTGAATTTGACAGAGCTCACATTTCATGTGTAATTAGAATTCTGTGGCTCGAATGAGATCTGGGAGAAAATAGCAGGAAAGGCAAGTGGGGACATAAGAGATTATGTAGGTTAGTAATATACAGCTTAGCTGAGAAATCCACCAGGATCCTGGTGTCAGGGAATTCTAGTACAAAGAATCCCTCAATGTTTATTAGGAATTAAGGACAGAAACTGTCTCAATTATGCCATTTAAATGGACAGAAAGGTGTAATTTTAAAGCAATGTCTCAGAATCTTAGATGATTCAGGAAGTATGATGTAATTCCAGAAAGAGAGATTGAAATGTACCTTTAGCATCTGTGCGTATATCTTGGGCAAAAAGCATGGGTTTGGGTATTAATAGATATGAATCCTGATTCCAGATGTCTTGTGTGTGAATCAACCTGCCTCAATTTTCCTTTCTGTGAAGGGAAACTTAATCTGCCTGTGAGAGACACCATGTGTTAACAAAAATGTCTAAAAAGTGTGGACAAATAACACACACATATCTATTTGTATTGTGCTTAGAACAGGTGTGGTGAATAGATTTCAGCACGTGTGAACACCAATATTCTAAATGGAAACTGTTCTTGGGAGTGATGTATTAGGGCAGAATTCAGCAGCTAGACAATCCATCAAATAGCTCAAAATCTACTTCCAGTATTATAAAAACAAGACATAATTATGGCATTCACTGGCAGAGGTCAATGACGCCGCTTTCATATGCAAAAACCATACACAATTCTTTCCAAACACCTTCTATTTGTTTCACCTTTCCATTGGTTGTAATAGCTGTAACCCCTAGGTGCCTTTTTTCCCCCCAATGATACGATGAAATCTGATTATCTTCTATTCAGACTTATTTTTCACGGTTTCTTTTCAGCCATGTACTTGAGATCTAACAAAGAGAGAACTAACATTGTTGCTAAGGGCAACCCAAAGAATGAATTCTGTTGTGTGAGAGCAGGCTCTCCTCTTGAAAAGACTGTCAATAACGATTTCCAGAGTGGACACGTCCAACAGGTAGATAGTGAGCCATCGATAGGTTGATTGCTCCTATATTCTCACCTCAAAGCATGCACTTGTACCCTTTCCCCCTAGGGAACAGCTCACAGTATACCAGAATTTTCTTGCATCTCCCCCCTGCTAACCCAGTGGTGGGAATTAGATTAATAATTAGCAAAACAGTTTATACCAGGCATCTGTCAAACACTTACAAATATTAACTCACTCAATCCACATGACTACTGTGTGAAGTAAGGACTATTATTATTATAGAAGATTAAAGTAAGAAATAAGGGAGACTGTAACTTGCCTAATTTGTACCACTAGAGCTGGGACCTGAACCCAGAGATCTAAATGTGATGTGTGCAATCACCATGTTAGGCTGAGGTCCAAGACTCCAGGTGAGGATTTGTGCAGGACGAGTAATAAATTCCTCTGATTATATTTCAAAGTTATTTTGAAAGTTCTCTAATGATGTATGTTGCCCTTGTGTTCCACTTTTGCTTAAATTTAACTCTTTGGTTTAAGCTTATTGTTTTTAACAAAACTACATGGTGCCAAATCCAGTTGGAGTTGAGCTGACAGCAGAAGGTCAAAGGATAGCGTGAGCCTCATAGCTCCTATGTGGACATACCTCGTCTCCCTTTGTGACGACTGAATCACACACCCAAGTGCTGGGCTGTAAACTGGTGAAGGTCCCTCTGTAGCTCTTTGGGGCTAACGGCGGGTGTTAGGGGGTCTGCGCTGGTCTTCCCACATGGGGGAGACCCACACCCACAGTCCTCTGATCCCCGCTGAGTTGGTGTGTCCCCCTGCTGCTGAAGGCTTCCATGCCTGCCTTCCCTGAGGCCTCCCACAGTCCGTGGCCTTGAGCTTCCCTGAGACTGGCTCCTCAGAGGTACTGAGTAAGCTTGCCATTTGTTTACTTCAAGCCAACTGTGATCAAAAGCCCCCAACATAAGCTAAAAAGATAGCTTAGTGGAATCAACATCTGGTAGATAATACTTAAATCCCCAGCAATCCTGCTTTTACATCCTAGTAGGGTAAAATCAATCTTCTCTTTACTGGGAAAAACACAGTAAACTATAACTTTCTCAGTGTGAGTTTATTGGTTTTAAACTTTTAAAACTCAATCATATTTGCTTTTCACAGAGACAACTGATGAAATGATTTGTCATATTTTTGGACAAACTGGGTATGTGATGAAAATCTGTCAATATATTTTTATGACTGCTGGATCAAACATGAGCTTTAAGTCGAGAAACAGTACCTTAATAAAGTTTTAAAGTGTGTTTATTTTTGTTATGAAATGATAAAAACAACACAATAAAAAAGGAAAAGTAATGCCAGGTTTATTCCCTAATGTACATATAAGGAAAGTTGTATCTAAATTTGAAAATGATAATAAAATAAAATAAAATTATATAATTTTATATATATATATTTATATACATATATATATATAATTTTACATGTAGTTTTGTATAATTAACTGACTTTGAAGGATTTATTTTATTCAAATACACGGACCTTTTTTATTCTGAAATGAATCTGTGCAATTTAAAATTATTAGCATAGTGAGTCACTCTTTCTGATTAAATTATGCTAATTAAAATATCTTAGAGTAAGAAAATATTTCAGACTATTGGCTTCAATAATATCATATGCCTTCATTATAGGCTACTGATGTAACCTTATCTAGACTGGATAAGAGTACCAAAAAACTAGAAAAAATATTATATTGGAAAGAAAACAGAGCCTTAATTAAATAAATGTGTTATCTTGATTTCCTATAAAAGTAATCTTGTACTCAGAATTTTTCTAAGACATATATGATTATAGGAATATACAATTTGGAGTTCAAGTTCCAAAGAGAGACCAAATCTAATGTCCTTACGGTGCAATATTGAAATTAGTACACATAAAAGGTAAATTGTAGATAAAAACTATTTAAACCAATTGGTTTTCCTTTGTACCTTTCAATTATAAAATAAAGCTGGTTGAACTACACCAATCTAGCATGAGTTTGCTTTTCCAAGTACATGAGGCTGAATCTTACTTGTATATTTACCACGTACAAAACAACTTGTAAGGAGAATGGACAAGATGGTCACACCAAATGAATGCGTAATTTTAGACAACATATTGTGTATTTAGTCTTCCTTCTTGTAGAAATAAGACCTCAACGCGGCTCCTGAATGGCAACTCAGTGACTAACCCCAGGACTCCTCTATAAAAATTCCTACAGTATTTCAGTAATTGGTGATCTTACATAGAAAACATACAGATAATTTGGGAATAACTGGACTGATGCAGTGGAATGAGAACTGCATACAATTGCATAATTATATTTAACACGAATAGCAGAAACCTATCATGATTTCTGCTTTGAAATCTGCTTTGAAATCTGAGTGACTTTCTTATTTTATCTGATAACAACTATCACACCATATAATATGTATTAGGATTCTGGTAGTAACTTCTAATACAGCCATGGGTTAGTGAAAACCTTGGAGAAACATGACCTTATGACAAAACAACGACAAAAACAAAAAAGCACAAATCACTCTGTTTTTAACTGTTACCTTTGCCAGCTACGTTGTCCATAATCTAGTCCTCATGGAAAGGCTCTGTCCTTTGTCTAGGACTCTCATTATTTACTGTAGAAAATCCCTTCTCATTTGGAATACAATGGCTTCGTGTCTGGACTTTAATGAAATCCTTTCCAATTATGTTTTGGTGCAGGTCTTTTCTGGAATATGTTTGGAAAAAGTTTGCTTCCTATTGTTCAAAAATAGTGTAATGAGGTGAATGCATCCATTCCATGAGGAATTATCTGTGTCTGTTTATCTTTTCCCAATTGTAGGACAGGGAGCAAAATGTGTAAAAATGGTGGATTCCATTATACGTCTTGGGAAAATCAAATGTGCCCACCTCCACAGCCGGCCACACAGAGTCCTGAGGCCACAGTAACCTGGTGAGAAACGTAAAGTGTAGTTTGGCTGCACATGTCCCACCTGACCACTCACTGGTGATATCAATTTAGCTAATTTAGCTGATGTTCATACCCTTTCTCTCTCGGGGCTTTGTAGGTCTCACTGGAAAAGATAAATGTGGTTCAAGAATCTGATTTTGTCACATCATACTTCAGTAGTGTGGAAAGCAACTGCTTCCTGCCACTCTCCCAAGACCTTAGGTTTCTGTGTGAGTGCACAAAGTGTTGCTTCAATTCCTCTATGTCGAATTCAACAGATCAAGGCAAACTGGTTCCACTCAGAAGAAAACAGGTGTGAAAAAGTCAGACCTGTGCCAAGACACTCATGACCAAGATGAAAATCTGGAGCTTGAGAGGTCACAATTGCATTAACTACATCAGACAGGAGGGAAATTTAATGTGATTCTGATAAGAAGGGAAGTAAATGTGGTGAGGTTTGGAGTCAGGCAGTTGCTGGAGGGGATGGGTGGCTGGTGACATGTTTGGGAATCAGTCTAGTGACAATAATGGATCTTTCATTGTACTCCACTTAAAGATGATGTATTGATATGTAAAATCTTCTTAAATTGTCAAAACATTCCGAAACACTCCAGATACTTTCCTGCCAGGTGTAAGGAAACATGGCGTCCCTGGGTTTTCTAATGGAGTGATGACACCTCAAATCATGCTAAATACTAATGAACATACATCAAGCTCTTGTATGTGCCGTGCACTGTACAAGCCGACTTTCTTATTTTATCTAATTTGGTGGATCTGCCTGACAACCCTACGAGGTAGGTTGAATCCCCACTTTACAGATGAACAATGGGAGGCTTCATAAATAAATACCTTCATCTGGTAGCAAAGGGTGAACTGAAGTCAAATGAAAAGATTCCATGACTCAAGCTCTATGCTTCCATCTTTAATTTAATGTAATAATTGGGATGAAAATTTCAGTCCTGGACCTCAGATCCCTATCATTATATCAGGTATTACAAGAGTCACAGAGAGAATTGCCTTCAAATAATAACTGTGAATATGAATTCAACGACTCATTTATTCATGAAATTCTGTTGTAGGAGATGCTGCAGCAGTGAATAAAAAGGTAAGGTTCCTGGCCCAAGGTGTAAGTTTAGAGTAAACTAGTAAGAGGAAATAGAAAGTAAACACACTTACGTAACGTGTCTGGTGGTAACCTAAGGGTCTGTTGACAGATGAATTGATAATGAAATGGGTGAGATAATTATATTTCAGGATTTCCTTCTTTTAAAGGAAATATATGTATTTATATGTAGCCTTATATACATATGCATTTATACATATAATATATACATGTGGAATTCAGCCTGAAAAAGAAGGAAATCCTGCCACTTGTAACAACATGAATGAACCTGGAGGATATCATGCTGAGTGAAATAAGCCAGATACAGAAAGACAAATACTGCATGATCTCATTTTCATGTAGAATCCAAAGTTGAACTTATAAAAGCAGAGAGGAGCATGGTGGTTACAGGAGGTAGGGCGTGGGAGAAATAAGGAGATATTGGTCAAAGGATACAAAGTTTCCTTTATGAGGAATGACTAAGTTCTAGAGCTGTAATGTACAACATGGGGATTATAATTAATAATACTGTATTGTATACTTTAATTTTTCTAATAGAGTAGATCTTAATTGTTTTCACCACACAAGTACAAAAGTAACTATGTGAAGTGAGAAATATGTTAATTACCCTGACTGCGGTAATCATTTCACAACGTGATTCATGATATCAAAACATCAGGTTGTCTACATATACAGAATTTTTATTTGTCAATTATACCTCAGTAAAGCTGGAGAAAATTTTGAAATATTAGAGCAAGTTAATCGTCAAAGAAGTAAAAATTTCCATATGCACACCAGATAATCACTTTGAGGTATAACAAATTCATTTTAATTAATAGTCAAATCTAAAGGACAGAAATATAAGGGGAATGGGAAAGAGCGATGCTATGCTGTCTCTAGTGCTTTCTGTGGTAAAGCTGCAACGCCAGGATCTTATTAGAGTTGAGGAGTTTAAGGAAACTGCCACAAGAACATATTCAAACATGATTTCAAATACTCTAAATTTTGAGAAGTTGAAAAACCCCTCTCAAAATTTTCAGTAGGATTAATCATTCACAGCCATCCTTATCTCCCAGCTCACCAGGAGCACGCTGCTGGGAATTCAGAAGCAGACTATCCTGCTTTCAAAAAATGCAAATTACCATACCTCCTGTTATGGTCCAATAGCTTTTATGAAATTCAAAGGAACTTTAAGTATATCTTGTTCAATACTGGTCATTGCATATACTCTATCAGCTTCATGAGACTCGAAAAAAAGAGAGTAAGGACTTTTCCTCTTAGAATTCATCATCAGACAAAGTCTGTGAATTTGCTACTGACCTGGGGACTTTGCAGGATCTGGATCAAAATACCACGTGGAGATGCCTTTCTAACAGAGGTATATATTCACAAATAGGGTCATTGCCAGTGTGAAAAGTTGACATAAGTGGAACCATTTTAAAATAGACCTAGGACAGCTGTCCCAAAGGAAATGTTTTACACTTCTTACTCCTCAAACCTTTGAATGTTTGAACTGGGCAAAATACACTTTGGACTGGGCCAAACCAACACTGTCTTACAAACAACTGTTTGTAAAGCTAATGAAATAGTGCCATTTGCGACAACATAGATGGATCTTGAGATTATTATGCTAAGTGAAACAAATCAGAAAAAGTCAAGAACCATATGACTTTGCTCATATGTGGGATATAAAACTGAAAGCAACAAAGGAACAAGGCAAACAAATAAAGAAACAAAAACTCATAGACACAGACAACAGTTTAGTGGTTACCAGAGGGGGAGGGGGAAGGAGTTTGGTAAAGGAGGGTAAAGGGGGTCAAATACATAGTGATGGAAGGAGAACGGACTCTGGGTGGTGAACACACAATGTGAGATATAGATGATGTATTACAGAAACGTACACTTAAAACTTATGTAATTTTACTAACCATTGTCACCAATAAATATTAACTTACAAGAAATGATGAAAAAGAAAGAAAAAGAAGGAAAGAAAGAGAGAGAGAGAGAGAGGGAGGGAGGGAGGGAGGGAGGGAGGGAGGGAGGGAGGGAGGAAGGAAGGAAGAAAGAAAGAAAGAAAGAAAGAAAGAAAGAAAGAAAGAAAGAAAGAAAGAAAGAAAGAAAGAAAGAAAGAAAGAAAGAAAGAAAGAAAGAAAGAAAGAAAGAAAGAAAGAAAAAAACTACAGATTGGGAGAAAATATTTGCAGAAGACATATCTGATAAAAAAACAACAGCAACAACAACAAAAAAACACGCTGACGGGAAAGCGGACATCCGGACCAGGAGCACTGAAAATTAACAATATTCTTTAGAATGAGCACTACCTTATATATCTATTTACACAGCTAAAGAATAATCTAGCTTAGAGGCACCTATAGGAAGTCCTTCGTTGACTTATTAACACCCATAAAAATCCCCTTCTTCTACTCATGGAAGCATCCCCCTTCACTTTCTCATAAGAAGAACTTGCCTTCACCTGTGATCTGAACAGTCTCAGGATTTCTGCCTGAGATGCTGCTTCCTGAGTGGCTGTCCTCTTTGATCACAAATAAACACTTGTTTCCTCTCACTTCGGCCTTTATTTTTAAGTTAATAGCAAACATAGGCTTCTGTCTCCTTAATTTACATTTAAAACAGATAGAATGAGTCTCCTCAGTGGAATATAGTCTCCTGCTTTAGAAGGTAAAGACTCAAAAATGTTATCTGCAGCTAATAGTGACTTCAGGAAGTATGTGACCCTGTTATCTAATTTCTGCCAAAATTAAATACAATAAAAATGGCCAAAAGCATCTGGTGGTTGGTGTACACTGTTCAATATTCAAAGGAATAAATCAACTCATAGCATAAGTCACTTTGTTCTTTTACAAAGGGACTCAAATCCCAGCAGGTCCACCAGCAAATGTGATACTTAAAACTGACATTGTTTTAGGCTTAAGACAACCAATTATAAGATAAATGATATATTTTGTTTGTTTGTTTGTTTTTGCTAAAAAGTTATCTTTTAAGCCTCTGTCAGGCATCCTTGGGGTTTTCGGTAATTTGGGTTTATCTAAAGTTGCTCTTTGAGGAAAACCGTTGGTTTTGCATAGAGATATATTAAGTGATATGCAAATTTCAAAGATATTGTTTTCCCTGACTCCCCAAAAACTGATGTTCAATAATTATAAGTCTCAATTTGATTTGCAACATACACTCTCATCAAGCTCAATCTTGAATAATTTTGCTGATTAAGCGAAACATTGTCTACTTTTGCTCAAAATTCTAACCAAGTCAATACATACTTGAGTAAGAAAATGCTTAAGAATGGTTCTCAAAGCAGGAATGTGATACTTACAGTGTGGCTAGCTGGGAGGTGTTAGTCCTCAAACTTTCTTGCTGGTCTGTAACAGGACAAATACAGCAAAATACATAAACTTGTATAGCACACTGAAAAAATAAACTTTTTCTCTGTTGAATATAATAATTCAAAATAGGACTTCTAGTTGCATGCGTTTTTATGTCATTAATTTCTATTTCGTTTTGTAAGTATAGGTCTGAGAGGTGTTGGAAAAAATTGTCCTTTCACCTTAAAAATGGGTTGAGAGCAGAGGTTTAAAAAGATCTGAGGTTTTGGTAAAAATAAGGATTTTCTGTTTACAGGTGACCTCATAGATATGCAAATGAAATGGGACATTTGTTTTGTGTTGACAATTATTCAAAGTAGAACATCGCCTGGCTTCATTATGACAGTGACTAAAGTCAAACCACACCTGCTGCTGAAACCGAAGATGTCCACTTTTGGCAAGAGGTCCCACGCATGTATACGAATCGTATAGGGTGGTTAGCGGGCATCACACGGGACTGTGAAGGGCAGGAATGTCTGGACAAAGGCTAAGGGTTCTGAGGACCCACGGTGAAGAAGTCAATGAACATTTGGGGTCCGAAAGACAGATATCCTAATGATCAATTCTCTTAAGGATGAATTTGCCTACAATATAACTATTTTTCAGTGTTTCGGCATTTCCTTTTGTGTCCCATTCACTTTATACATAACATTGGGTTTTTAAGAATATTTTTAGCTATTGCATTTGTTAATATGTATTTCTAGAAAGCCTTTTCAAATGGTTAGATTTTAAGAATGATACACTTATTTTGTATAATCTGGATTCTCTTTTTAAACACTGTCTTTCTAGCGTACTTAGGCATTTTAGCAAGTTTACACAAAGGCTGTATTAAATACTTAATTCTACTTCCAGTTTCATCTGTATTTAAGATCAATAAATGCACTCAAATTTCATCAAAGGTTATTTTTTGTACCAAAAATATCATTAAATTATTCTTCATTGGGAAACTGGCTATCTAGGTGAAGAGGTCTACATGGGTACTTTTCAATGAGACTACAGTCTTGCTGAATAAGTTTGAGTTCCTCTTTAATTTGTCTTGATTTTGCAGTAACTCCCAGACTTATTTGTATAAGCACATTAGAGATCGTGCTTGGGACTTTTCAGATTAATTTCCTGCTATCTTATAGCTGACTGATGTCCTACTATCTTATATCTTATATTTGATTACTTTTGCCTAACTCACAGGAGATATTTCTCCAGGGTAGAGTAGTAATGGGTGGGAACGGGGGGAGAGAAGGCATTCTATTTTATTGTCCCATTTGACAGTTATAAATTTTAAATCACAAAACACTGTAAACTTTTACCTCCCTTCATTCTAACACATACACAGAAAGGAAAAGTGAACAGTATCAGTGACTGATGGTGTCTGTCACTGCAGGTGGAAAATCAATGGATGCCTGAATTCTACCCATTCATTCCAACAAATCTTAAATTTGTCTTTGCCTCGGGTTTGATGTTAAATCTCATTTGATTAGCTTCTCACCAACATCACTTCAATGAGTGATATCATCGGGGATGCTTAGCTTTTTCTGAAGATAGGTATTAGTTCCTACCACATAAAGAATTGTTCCTTTGTAAAACCACTTATTAAGTTTGTCCAATTTCTGTTCAGTGACCATATGGTAATTTTGTTTAGGTAATTAGTTTCAGGGATCATTAAAAAAAAGAATTTTCTTTTATTAGACATTGAAAACAGATACAACTTTCCCTTTATGTTTTGATGGCTGGAAAGCTTAAGTCAAATTTTCTGTAAAGCTATAATAGTAACAGCTTATGTAGTGATCTATTTATTGTCTCACCCTGGAGCTTAAAACTTTTGTTCCACTTGTATTTTAATTAACAGAGGGTGATGCTTCCCTTTTAAGTAGAGTTATTCAAGTGTTGTCAGTTAGTCACACATTGTCAATTATTAACATTATTGTTATACTTCCCTTGTTGTTTTTCATTTTGAGTAATTTACTATACAGCCACAGTGTGATTTGCCACCTAGCACTCTCAAAACAGAAAATATTAATTCTTTAAAACTCCTAACAAAGAAAGGTGTAAATTTTCTTGTGAGAAAAGAATCCATTTTAGTTTAAAGGGGTACGTTCCAGATGAAGGAGTGTGTGCATGTGTGTGTGTGTGTGTGTATCATACACGCACCACAAACCCGTAAACACACATTTTGAATAGGGTGAGCAGTGTACTGAGCTGTAATGTTCCCTGTTCTGCAATCCAAATATTTGTTGAAGTTGTATTTCCCCTCCCAGCACAGGGTATCAGAGAGTCGCTGCAGTTTTCACAGGGCAGTTCTACGAAGGCTGCATGACTACTTGAGGCAGTTCTTTGTATTTGGATTATGAAAAAACAGAAACGATACGCAAAATTGCCAATTCCATGCTATAACATTTCATATAAACCTGTACTAGGCATCCCTGACATAGTGTTTTCAAATGGAATTGGTTAAATCCTAAACTCTGTGCACTGGAAACTATTTCCTTCTTCATGATTCTGTGTCTCAAAGGTGACTCTTACTCTATTTTCTCTGTCCTGTGTTTGCTGAAGTATGTTTGTATCAGGACTTTCAAAAATCACAGAAGAGGAATTTTAGCCTTTTCTTTCTTGTATGTAATTTCTATGTCTCCACCTGTTTCTGATCTTAACTGCATAGATATCACTCCATTCCTGCTACTCATTTTGGCTGTGGTGTTTCTTTGACTATAAGGCACTGCATCTTTCCATGCCTCTGTTCTTATCTCTGTGATTTTCCTCCTAAGTAGAGGGGTTTCTAATTCTGATTTTGACAGCTAGAGTTTTCATCTGGGTACTTGTTTGAAATGATTCTTCCAATGCATAGAGTTTAAGATTCTGTAAAACTTCTCATTATTTCTAAACTGTCTCTATCTTTTCATTTAAATTTTTGACAGACTTAAAACCTGAATTGATTATAGAGAAAGGTTTACTCTTTTTTCAACATTATTGTGTTTAAACCTTTGCTGATAACATTGAACTCTTGCCAGCATTATTTAGCAGAGTAAGATCTAACCCCCGATTGTCACTGAGTTAGGCTTCCTGATTTAACACCACATCGTACCTTACAAAACCTCAAACAGGGTCCCTATCGTGAGACACAAGCTTCATTAGCCACAGAAAAGTATTTCCAAAGCAAGAAAAAAATCCTGTGTTCTCAGCATCTGGGACCTCTCCAACTGGAAAAAAAGATTCAAGTTTGAATGAAAATGTCTATGGCTACTAAGCCAGAGCTCAGGCTAGACTCAAAGGCAATAAGGAATTTATGATGTGTTGACTGCTTTTACAAATATGTCTGGAAATATCAGCAACTGAACCAAATAGAAAACTATTTCTTATTTGTGTAAAATCAGAAATGGTCCTAGTTGGTGGGCAGCTTTGTTCATGGTTTTTCAGGACCTAGGCTTCTCCAATCTGTATTCTGTTTTCTCGAAGACCTGGGACTCCTTGCCATTCGGTCAGGAGAAAAACAGCAGAGGAAGTATACCTGTTTTCATCCTACTTTGGCCACGAATGAAGCGCTAAGATCTACTCACATTCTATCTGGAAAAATGAATCACATGACTCTAACAGATGCAACGACCTGGGCCACCACATGTCCAGAGCTACATAATAGAAAATGAACACAAACTTTGGTAGTTGCATGCTGTCTCAGCTGTGCATGCAAATTTTTTTTCCAACTCCTTAATTTTATAGGCGAGGAAACTTAACTTTATAAATGAAAAAAACATGAATATAAATGATATGAATATAAATGAACAAAGTCAGCAAGATAAGTGGTTGCAAATACAACTGGGGGTCATGTATTCTGCCCCTCCATGTTGCATTCTGTAAATCTCACCATGGTTTGGGTAGGGATTCTGTTTGGTCCATTAATAATAATAATAAATTACCTAGGAAGTGTGGTTTTCACAAAGGATGATAACTGGGCTGAAAAAAAAAAAGCGCACTGAAACTAGGGTGAGCTTATAATTTATGTTCCAAACTGGGACACTTTTGAGATTATCATGGGTAAACGAGAAAAAAAAAAGAAAAAAGAAAAAAGAGAAAAGATTTTTTTTCAGTTTAAATTTCCTGGCAAAATTCACCTGGGAAGTTTTTATGGCAAATACTTTAAACAGAGATTTGATAGTATATATGATTTTGTTTTGTTTTGTTTTGTTTTGTTTTCACTTTCTAGGCCCAATTTAGCAATTATGATTATATTTGTATGTTTTGTTGAGCACAGATTCTTTCCTATTGACATATCGGTTGATTAGAAAGGACTCAAAAATATAGTTCTAAGTAATCTGTAAAGAACTTGAAAGAGCAACTACTATAGAACAAAAGACTAACTGAACATACTTCTGGACAAGTTGTTTTCACATTGTGTCTCAAAATTTCAAAATGATCTTTTACTAAGAGATGGTGGAAAGGCAAAAGGTGAGAGGCAAGGAGGATGGGAGATACATTTTATCTTCGGTCTCCAAATCACCCCAAATACATAAGCTCTTTTAAATATGAAACAATAGAACAGAAAAAGTGTTTGCTAAAAAACATGCCTTTATTTCATCCTTTCTGGGCTAGCCTCTCCACATGCCAAACATTGTGACACAAAGAACCTCTCCCTTAAAGCATCTGTAAACATTTGCAATTCCCTGTAGAATGCCAACTGTAGCTAACATATGGTGTTATCAAAGAAGTGGTCCAAAATGACTGCCCACATAGATAAATTCACTTTTAGCTGTCTTGTTATTCCAGTTTAATGATGTAGTGATGGCTAACTCCTGTCATATCTTCTAGCAGGAGAGAAAAAGGCTCGGTTTCAAAATCCTGTTTCAAGCACATTCTGTAGGCAAATTACACCATCATCTGTATCAATTTTGCTTTGCTATCACGAATTCTCATCAGATCTCAAACATAATTTCTATTTGTACATGTTGTCTCTATATGGCTGAATATCCTGTGCAAACTTCATCTCCAGACAGCCTGGGAGAGATGGAGGAAACGGAGACTCCATTTGGCACCAAAAGAGGCAGTAACTTTCCTGAGGTAACAGGCTTCTTTTCCTCATTTCACAGTTTATAACTGGGTTTATGGAGTTTTAAAATTAATAATTTAGTTTTATCACAGCATAATAATTCCTATTCCTAGCATAAAGCCAACGAATGCCCAGGAATGTTGAACTTCACACTGTATTACATAGGAAAAGTGTTGAGTGGATTACCTAGCGTAGTGTAATCACAACAACGATAAAAATCAGGGCTGTGTGACCTGGGCTTACTCTGGGCCAGACCAGGGTCTTCCTGCTTCGCTTGTTAGTCCACTTAATCTTCCCCAAAAAAACCCGATGAGCTAGGTGTGATTAGCCACCCCATCTTATTATTGAGAAAACTGAGGTTAAGTAAATTTCCCCAGGTGGTTATGCATCAAGTAAAAGGTTAAAATAGACACATATACACGTATATGTCTAGCCTATCTATTATATCATATATATTATGTATGTCACAATACATGCATGCTGACATATAGATGTATAAGCATACTATGTATTTTTTCTGATATTTATCTGCTATCTGCTCTAGTTCTACGAAATCTTTCCTCAGAATCTCAACCATAATTCAACCCTCTTATTTCTTTCAACTTTCTTTTTACAGACATTTTGGACAGACATCACTCTTAATTTCCTTTTTTCATTAAACTAAAGCCTGTTTTTCGTCCCCTTCCATTCCACAATGGTGGGGCCTAACATTTCTAGAATGTTCATTGCACTGTTGCCAGGACCCTTGTTCGTTGCTGACAGCATCCTTAGTAGGGCCCCACATACACGTCATTGGGAGCTGGTGAGACAGAGCAGTGCATAAAAAATTCTCCCAGACTACGCTTCCTAAGACTTTTATTTCTTTTTGTGGGGCTCACAATGCTTTAACAGGAAGTTAAATTATTTATTGAGCAACTACTTCTCATGCATTGTACTAATAATATTCATGGCAGTTCTTAATGAATAAATCCATGAAATGATGCTAAACTGAGACTCAGAGAGGTTAATAAATGTACTTGCATTCACACAGCAAGGGCGAGGGCTGTGCTGCGTGTCAGTCGTGAATGGCGGAGGGTGAGAAGGACAGTGTGCTCTAAGCTAATGAAGTGGAGGCCACATTGCCTCTCATCTTCCCACCACCACTCTGCATCCTGGGTGGGGCCTTTGCAATGTGTTTCCTTGGTCACGTGCTTTGACAAAATGTGTGAACAACGAGGTTGTCTTTCTTCCAATGTGCCCCTCCCTCCAAATTTGATAAGTTCCAGAGCTGAAGAATCAAGTGTGTGTCCACCAGTGCTCCAATTCAATACCTTAGCCTGCCTCTCACCCCCTTAAATCCCAGATTGCACGATTCTTGATGCCTGCCAAATAAACTTAACGTAGCCTTCTCTGTGTTTGTGTCTCGCTACACACACACACACACACACACACACACACACACACAGAGTAAGGTTAACCAAAATGCATTAAGTTCTCAGAATATGCTTAGTTCTACTCTCATGTTATCACACTCAAGAATTCAGAATCCAATTAGTGAGATCCAACCAAAGTTGAAATACATGGGGAGAAGGTATGCAGTCATATTGAGCGTATTCCAGTAAATTTCTGGATAATCACATAATTTGTGCATTATACTGGGACTGGGTTATTACTATTTATGAATGCAGTGTTTCACATCCATGTGTAATTAGGCAACAATGGGTTAGGAATACAACTGAATACTCATTTTTCACAAGCCAACAGACTGTCTTTATATAACACACCTTTTCAAAATAACTTTTCTAAATATAACTTTAAAAATTTCGTTAAAATTAGCATCCTTTACAACTGCTTCAGCACTGTTTTAGGCACAAAATTTTTAGTTTTAACTTCTTAGTAGGTTAAATCGATCTGTTACCTGAGTTGTTTTAATGAATTTCTTTCCTCTAGATGACATTTATCTGTGATTACCAATGAGCACAATTGTTTCACAGCCTACGTCCTATGTGTACAATGACAAAAAGGCAATCAGGCAAGAGGACGCGGGGTCGGGGACCTTGCTGGCCTGATGACACTCCTGGCAAACACAGTGATCATACAGACACTTTCTATTTTGGACGGTAGGGCCGAATTATCTGAAGCTGAAACACCCCGAACATTCCCTCTTCTACTGCCATTCCTAGTTCAGCTTGGAGTAGGTGACTACGGTTGACCTTTATCTCTGCTTAATATGTGGCCTCCATCTGGGAGGAAGGGGACCATGGAGGGAATACCTAGCAACCTTGAAAAAATTGTGCAACGGTTTGTCTTGAGAATTGTTCAGTTGCCATATTTAGCTCCCACATACCTGGCTCTGGTTCTGTGAATTCCCACTGCAATTCGGAGAGAATATTGCAGGGGAGACAGAACAGCCACCATGGCGGGGCCTGCACAGTGGAGGAAGACAAATGGAAAGCGGACTTGAAAGAATCATCTGTTTTCCTCACCCGACATCCCGCACAACTTTTGTAATGGGATTAACATTATTCCTCCAGTCGGAGTCCCAGTGCCCCTGCTTTCTCTGCTCAGGTGCTCCATTTAATTTGTTTTCCCTGTGATAGATGCCTGATTGGATGTAAGGCCGTCTGGGGAATCAGACCTGCATGATCAGAGTGAAAGAGCAGGATAAAGAATTATGGGTAGATATTACAAAAGGAACCTTTTTGCTCTAGTCATTTGGAGAGAAAAAGCAAGTGATATAAAGCTGGGTGCCCCTTTAAGGGAATTGTGCCCTTAGGAGACTATTGCTTTTGCATATCCCTAAAAAACAAGACCTTGCCCCTGAAATTCGGATGGGCCAGGGTAAAATGTGAAACCCTCCCCCGCCATAGACGACTGCGTGATCCTTTACACCGGTGACCACCTCCTCTGCCCCTCAGAACCCTGCTTCAGTGAAGGCAGAATTCCAATTCCCTTCCTGTTGTTAAAATACAGCGATACAATGAAGAACAATATACACAGCCCTTGATGAGACTTTACTAGATGCGGTTAACTCCTATACTGTGTGGTCTGCCTTGTTTAGCTATCCTATCCGTGACTGCAAAATAGACACGATTAACGTATTCAATCGGAGACATCCTCCATTGCTTATGTCTTAGCTGCCTCTTACTTTATGGAGACGGGATGATTAATGATATTAATCAGATTAATTTCAACGCCAGGGGGTCACTATGTCTTGGTGCACTATTTTTACAAACGCGGCTGGAGATAAGTGAGTGCATTTTACATACTCGTACACAAAGTCTACGTGAATTTTCGAAGCACTAATATATGATTAATTTTTAATCATTTGTGGCCTGAATGTGAACATTTTGAAATCTCATTAACAGCTCCCTTAGTTTTCTGATACTTCTAGGAACATTATTTTACAAGCTTCTTTTAAACTGGATTTGACGGGGAAATATTATATTGCCTTAAGAATATAATGTAGAAAAATCTGTGATACATCAATACATATCTGCCTGCTTTTGTTTACTAAAATGTAAATATCTTAAGTATAATTAAAGTATCGTAATTACCATACAACCTATGGCTAGAGTCCTGTTTTGGTGATAATCATTGAAAAATGTTGTCTCTCCTCTCATCCCACAAGCTCAGCTCCGAGCACTTCAAAATCAACCTGATTCTCTTTTGCCAAGAGTTTCCTGATTCACCTGGTCTGGTTCAGATGTTCATTTTCTGGCCATGACAGCACACGGGACTTACTTGTCATTTCACACATTAACAACCCCAGAGTTGGTTTTTTCTAGTTCAACATTTATTTCCCTTTCTGTGCCCCTCTCCCAACCCAGGCAGACAGGGGCCTGTCTATCACAGAACCTGAATTAGAGATCTACGAAGTGTGTGATGAATAAATAAGTGGACAAATAAATGAACACGTGTGTAAATAACTGAATTGGTGACTGCTCTGTCTCTATGAGTTTCCAATCTCGTGCTTGTCTACATAAGAAAAAATAATAATGAAATGCAAATCAGAGTTGGGTTAAGTGTTACGAAATATCTAAATAGCCATCAACTCTAACCATTTATATTTATTCTCCTTCTAAAGGAAATGATGTACAGGCACTTTGGCCCTTCACTGAGTAACGGCCTCTATGGGCCCTAAATGACCTTCCTACCGAGACTCGCAATCCACAGATTTCAACACATTTTTATGTTTGCTCAACACACGAATGTCCTCTCTTCACTGCTTACACGTACAAGCTCGAACGGCTGGCTCCTGTTCAAACCTCATCATGCCCAGCTGGCTAAACGTCTATGGTGCTTAATGCAAACACCTATCCACACAGCTCAAGGTGGCTTCCTGTGTTACTTACGAAATGTCAGCAATCGGAAAAAGACAACTACAGATATTTTTTTCCATCACATCTACCTATTTAGCAACATGTGTGATGCCTTATACTCTCTCTTTCCTGTTATTAAGGAAAAACTATCCACACTTTTAGGAAAAGGCAATGCTTCTTGTGCACTAAGCTCCATTCCCTCGTTTTTGTTCAGCATCACTGTAGCAATTCTCCATTCTCTTTTCCATATTGTCAACTTTCCCTTCTCTACTGGATTAGTCCCATCGACACAACTGGCTGTTATAGCTCTTGTATTAGTTTCATGTTGCTGCTATGACAAATTAACACAGACTATATAGCTTAAAACAACAGAAAATTGCAACTGAGTTCTGGAGGTCAAATATTAAGTGTTGACATGACTGGTTAGTTCTGGAGGTTTAGAGCAGAATTCATTGACTCCTCTCTTGCAGCTTCTGGAGCCTGACTGTATTATTTGACTCATGGTCCCTTCCTTATGTTATTATTCCAATCTCTGCTCTATCATCACGTTCCCACTAAAAACTTTGATCTTCCTACCTCCCTCTTATAAGGATCTTTGTCATTACACTGAGTGCATCCAGATAATCCAGGATAATCTCTCCAAAGGTCTTTAACTTATTTGAACTTGCAAAGAGTGTGTAAGGTGAAAAATATAATAGGCAACACATTGACAGGTTTTGGGAATTAGGCCATGGACATCTTTGGAGGACCAGTATTCAGCCTACCACATCTCTCACCTAAAAGAACAACAAATCATCTCTTGAGCTCACCTCTACAGGCACCCGTGAGCAGCATTTCACATAGTCTGCGGTCTCTTCCTTGATAACTTGTTTTAGGAGTTTGCATTTTCCTATCAGTCCTCCTATCTTCTTAGTTTCCTGTGACGGTTTCTCTCTTTATTCCCTTAACTTTACAGTATCTCAGGGCTAAATCTAGATCATTTATCGACGCATTCTATATTCATTTGCTTGGTTATGTCTTCCAAACTTAAGATTCTAAACAGTATCCAATCTGAGAGCCAAGGTACTGAGCCTGAAGGTCCCGTTAACTCTCAACTCTTCTTTGACTCCTAGACATTCAAACGACTGCCCCAAACACAACTGCCTCATCCTCCCCTCCTAAAACCTGCTCTCCTCAGGTTCCTCCAGTTTCTTAAAAAACAACAACAACGACAACAAAAAGTCATTCTTGACTTTTCATTTTCTTTCACTTTCCAAATTCAATCATTTAGCACTTCCTCCAGTCTGTACCTTTAGTAATTTACTTATCGTTCAAAATGGAATGTGATTAATCCTCACAAAAACAAAACAAAACAAAACAAAACAAAAAAACCCCACAAGATGTGTTAACCTAAACTGTCAGAGGTAAAAATCAAACAAAGAAACAAAAGCATTTATTTGAGACTTGAAGGATTTGCAAACCTGGGCACACAGAGTCTAATAGCAACTGAGCGTCCAGCTAAGGAGTAAAAATCAGTGGTTTTTAAAAGGCAAAAACGGTGCTGGGGAGTTGCATAAGTCATTCACAAAGCATTTTGGTTGGTGCTGGCAGCAGGTAGCTAACCTTGGCAAAACATAATTGATGGCTAAAGATATTGCTAAGTAAGAAATCTGTCTGTGAGGAGTTGCAGGTGTCCTTATAGAACTATGGAATATTTATGGTTTCTTCCCAGTTCAAAAGTTCATGTTCTGTCCGGTGAAGACGTGCGTAAGAACCATTTCCTTAATGGCCTCCTGGCTCCATTTTTAAGTCCCTTAACATAAGTGACTCAATTTTATTTCCCATTTGAGAAAGGTAATATTAAGTTAAGAGTAGTAGAGTCCCTTGGCCAAGGTCAATAGCCGGCAAGTGGCTTGTTTTCCTTACTGATGACCAGGCACTTCCCAGGAATACTCACTCTCATTACCAAAAAAAACATGGTAACATGCTTTGATGGTTGGTGTCCTGTATACAATGTGCTTTAGAAGAATAATTAAACAGGGGAAGGCAGGGGCAAACAGTAAGAGATGGGGTCACAAATGAAAGGATAATACTGTTTCAGCTTCTATAAACAACTTGAAAGGAAGATGGTGGCCGCAATGTGGTGGGTTGAGAAAGAAAGAATCTATTCTGTTGAAAGGACGTTGCCAAAACTAAAGATAGTTTCAGTCTCCACTTATTTCAGAGAGGAGATTCCTTAGAAGAACTCTTTCTCATCATAAATTTAATTCAAGTGCAATAATATAAACCAAAGATATCATCTTCTTTCCAGAATATAATGTGATTTACTCATATATGTCAAGCTCACAAGTACTTTTAGGCCCAAGCTTGCAAGCCTTAGTATCTTTGTTGTGTTTCTTCCATGTTCCTATAAATCTTGTCATCTAGTTTTCTTTATAAGTTCTTAAAAATATTTATTCATATACACCTTGCTAATGTAAATTATATTTTATACAAAGATTCTCATTTTCTCACTATTATTTCTCCTAATTTGTGATTTGAAAACTGAAAGTCTAGAAGAATAAATAATTTACGCAAGAAAACACTGTTTGATATGGTAAATCTGAAAATGCACATGCCCTAATTTGAAATCTGGGTTTTCTTGTACCAAACCACTGTGCCTCAAATGATAACTAAACTCGGTAGAGTGTCTCCTCTGCCTTCTTCCTCATCTTAGCCTTACCACAAATTCAGCTTTGCCATAATTTCAGCTTTACTACAGGAACTTTATGTGTTGGAATTTATACATCATTACGAGGAGACATAAAACAGTTTCCTTGAGTTGTTTATGTGATTCTTATAAGGAGTGAGTGAAATAGCTAGAGATGCTGCCGATAACAAAAATGACAAAATGAGACATTTGAATTTACTTTTGTAGGGGAGGAAAAATCATTTTTCCTCTACTCTTCTGAGGTCTTAGCTGACGCTCCCCCCATAATAAAAAAAGACAGGTTAACAGTAGAAAAACATATGGAATGATGTACAAGAGCCCCACAAAGGTAAGAGACTAAAAAAAAAAGTGATCAGTGCAGAGAGCATTAATACCTTTCAAACAGAGACACAAAGTCTTTTGAAAAAAATTGACAAGACCAAGAGGTTTGGTCTAGGGGTAGCAAAATGGTAAAGAAAGAATAAGGTTCATTTATACAGCTTTCTTAACCCTAAATTCCCTGACTATGGTAATACGGACGCCTCTGTTCCCCTTACCAGGTAAGGTAACTTCCACAGAGATATAACTCCTGCTTTCAAGGGGACAAGGAAATCCAGAGTGTCCTTCTTGCAATGGCTGTTCCCAAAGTACCTTTAATTCAAAATAACCAATATGCCAAAGTCACATATTTTGGGGTGACATATTCTGAACCCCTAAACTTTAAATTTTAAATATTCTCACGTATCAGAGCAAATAATTGTATTACTTTTGCTAAGAAGCAATCCTTAGGAGGGTGGAGCAGCCAGGGTTCAGCTCAACAGAAGAGGATTTTTCTAATTCTTTATCTCTAAAGGTGGGCCAAACTCAATGAGAGAGTTCCCCATTCACGGAAACCTCGAGCAACAGCAATCAAAGCAACAGCCATCACCTCCCTGTTCCCCGCACAGGTACTGAACAGGATTCATTATGGCGCTGAAGGTGAGCTGAGTATTTTGGACAGTAAGACAAACTGGCCCCCAAGGAGAAACATCTAAAATCTAAGGGAAATGGATTGTGTGTCTTGATATTCTCAGCTGTTTAGCAGATGAAAGCCATCTGTTGATGCCTTAGATCAGCAGGTTTGATGAAGTGGATCTGGTCTACCTACACAGATGACCCACTGGCCTCTGAAAGATACATCTCCAGGGTAGAATGCAGGTTGCTGCCACCCAGGAAGAAGTCACCACGGAGTGTGCATGCTCAGATAATTGCCTTCTTGCCAGAAGGAATCCTTATAACCTATGAACTAATATGTACATCAGAGTAGCTACCCAGACAGGATGTGTGTAACACGCTGTGGTTCCGGTTGTACCTCATTGCTCAGCTATGATTATAATAGGCCTGTATTTATTCTAAGTGATGGATAGTGTAATCATTACTCATTCACATTTGTTGGGAAAGTGAATTTTTCACCCCCAGCATTATTTTATTTTGAGAGGATCATGTCATTGCTGGGGAAGTACATAAAGTTTGCTTTTCTTTTATGATTTAAGGAGAAGTTGTTTACTAAAATTCAGACATTGCCGTGCATCTGCTGTAATTACAGTTCCACAATTATAGTTTAATAAGCTGTGAAACACCTACAGTACTCCAATGGTAATTCTGTGACAGCACAGACGGTGGGTGGAGCCTGTCATGTGTATTTAAACGATTTCAAACGGCAGCAAGTTCACATTAATGATGGTTGAGTGCACACATACCTCATACATTTAAAAATATTTAAAATCCGATTAACCCCTGGCTGACTGCATGTGCATCTTTCTGGCAAATAAGAGACAGGGTAGTCCTCATTTTTGACTCCCCTGAATTTTCCTTTTCTTATGGTGTTTGCACTCCAAATCAGAAATCTCTTTGCTTCTTCAAAGTAAGAAAATCTCTGCAGTCTGACAGGCCTGAAATTTATTCTGACTTGACTACTTGAATAGATACATTTGGGCAAGGAGTTTGAGCGCCTGAAGCCTCAGCTTCCTTTCCCCTAAAATGCCGATTGTAGTAGTAATACATTGGATGGGTTAAGAATAACTGAGTTAGGTTACATAACACAAGTAGCACGACATAGTAGAGGCGCGTGCTGAGTACGGTCAATACTCTAAGTGGTACCACAGCACACTGTTCACTGCTTTCAGCCCCGCCTACGTCTGGTAACATCGTCACATTACCTTACTTACGCGCAACGATCTCATGGGCGTGATCCGTGTGGTTTCTCAAAACGTAGCAATATCAGCTAGTACCTGGTATACTTTTAACTATTCTGCAGATATTACCTAGAAAATAGCTCTCTAGACCCCAACCATGCAGGTATAATAGTGACTATTGTGTATCTGACACGGCCTACGTCATTGGTCTGTGAAAGCTGCACTGTTGGCCGTAAGGAATGCCAAAGCAGCGGCTCAGAAAACCCACGCTGTCAGAGGTTTCTGCATCTCTGTCAACCGAGATATAGTATCTGAAAGAAGGCTTGAGACTCAGTGCCTAAATGAATTGGTGGTTTCCATGCTCTCGCCACCTCCCATTGAAATAGGATGGTTTCAGTATACAGAATAGATACACAAAACACAAAGATATTTTGGGTTCCATTCCAGACCATTTCAATAAAGCGAGTACTGCAATGAAGAGAGTCACACATTTTTTTTTTTTTTTGGTTTCCTAGTACACATAAAAATTATGTTAGACTATTCTGTAGTCTGTTAAGTGTGCAATAGCATTATGTCTGAAATAAACAATGGACACACCTTAATTAAAAACACTTTATTGCTAAAAAATGCTAACCATTCTCTGAGCCTTCAGTCAGTCGGTAACCTTTTGCTGGTGGAGGCGCTCACCTCCGTGTTGATGGCTGCTGACGGATCAGGTAGTGGTTGCTGAAGGCTGGGGAGGCTGAGGCAATTTCTTAAAATAAGATCCCGATGAGGTTTGCCGTATTGATTGACTCTTCCTTCCATGAACAATTTCTCTGAAGCATGCGACGCTGTTTGATAGCATTTTTCCTACAGTAGAACCTTCTTTCAAAAGTGGAGTCAGTCCTCTCAAACCCTGCCCTGCTTTATCAACTAAGTTTATATAATATTCTATTAATAAATCAGTTGTCGTTTTAACAATCGTCACAGAATCTTCACCAGAAGCAAACACAGAGATACGAAGTGGGCAAAGGTTGTTGGAAAATGGCACTGATAGACTTGTTTGACTCAGGGTTGCCACAAGCCTTCAATTTATTTAAAAAGAAAAAAAAAAGTATTTGGAAAGCACAACAGAGGGAAGTGCAACAAAATAAACTACACCTGTGCTGCCCATCTACAATTCATGGTACATTATCTCTAGGCTGATATCTGCCCAGACAACGGCTCAAGGAAAGCACATCAGCAGTGAATATTTCTAACTTTGCCTGTCCAGTGAAATTAAAGTCCACAGATGCAAATGTCTGCTTGCATTAGTTAGAAGCCCCGGCACTCTGAATCTCACAGAAAAGCCAACATATGCCATATAAATTTTTGAGAAATCAATAACTCAGAAATACATTCAGATAATGCCAATGCCCTTCCAATGCCAGGCATGTGTGCGTGCTGGCGAACGTTATACAGGGGTCTCGGCTGCGGCACTGAGGACTTGGGTTCTTTTCAGCATCTACAGGAATTTACTGTGTGGGACTGGGTGGGGGGAGAACGGATGGCTCACTAGGTAGGTGTCACTCTAACCATTCGGACATCATCAACATGTCCTGCTTTGTCCCTTTTCTCTTAGTTTAACAGCCATTTACTCTTTGGAACTGTGTGTTGTGTTCACTTGCTTGTTTTTAGTTTAGAAATTGAAACTGAAATATAATATTTAGATAATACACTTCAGGGAGCCAAGATCAACCATATGTTATAAGCCATTTTACCTCATTATAAATGATGTGAATCTGTACCCATCCTCCTTCAGCTAAAATTGAAACTCCTATGGCAGAAATGTTATTGAATTGTTCTATATTTTTCTATTTCAATCCCCATGGCAAAAAAAAAAAACAAACAAAAAAAAAACTCAAATGCTCAAAAAACAACTAGAATGTTATTTTTCCAACTCTGCATAGCCTGCAAGTAAAAACTATTGTAAAGTAAAATTACTAAGATAAGTTTGTCATAAACAATATACATAAATATGCTGGGCCTTTATGGATGAGTGTTTCAAAACATACCATGTGCTTTCAAGAGAATATACCCAGATGATCGATTTTCTTATCCACTGAATTATATGGGAAAATAGTGTTTTAAAGATATATTTGCATTTTGATTTTAACCAAAGCTGGTCATAAACACCAGACATGATTATGGCTGGTAAATACCATACATTCGAGGACTGTCATAACAAATCACCACAAACTGGATGCATTAAATAAGAGATATCTATTTCTCACAGTTCTGGAGACTCGACGTGCAAGATCAAGGTGTTGGCTGGGCTGGTTCCTTCCGCGGCCTTGTTCCTTGGTCTATAGATGGCTGACTTCTTTTCTGTTCTCACACAGTCTTTCTAATGTGTTTTGACCTCTTCTTATAAGGACATCAGTCATATCAGATTAGAGCCCACCCTCAAGGCCTTATTTTAACTTAATTATCTCTGTAAAGACCCAGTCTTCAAAAACACACGCATTCTGAAGGAGTGGAAGTTAGAACTTTAACATATGAATTCGGGAGGACATAATTCGGCCTATAACACCTACAAATATGCTGGGGGGGTGCCAAAAAATGTAGACACATGACTTGTATTCATCTTTTGTTCTCGGTATATATTGAGTATTACAATTTTAATACAGTTGTTTTTTTTTTCCTTTCCTAACATGTGTATACACATTTTTGGCACCCTCTGTACAAAGTTAAAAATGACAAAACAAGCGAGCACTATGCACCTCGCCATCTCTTGTGATTCAGGGGACTCTTTGTACAGCTGACTCTTGAACAATTTGGGGATTAGAAGCACCAACCACCACAGTCAAAAGTCTAAGTATAATTTTGACTCCCCTAAATCTTGATTACAATCTGCCCTCAGCATCCATTGTGGGATTGGTTTCAGGACCCCTGCGTGGATATTAAAATTCATAGATGCTCAAGTTCCTTACATAAAATGGTGTATTATAGAACAATACATACAGTCAGCCATCCACATCTGTGGATTCCCAGTCATGGATTGGAAATATTATTTTCAATTCATAGTTGGTTGAATGCCTGGATATGAAACCTGGGGACATGGTGGTCCATTTCTATTTATTGAAAAAAGTCCATGTATAGGTACACCGATGTAGTTTATACCCAGGTTGTTCAAGGATCATCTGTATTGCTTCTTTGTCCCTTAACCACGTGACTCAACCAAAGACTCCACAGCTCTGTTCCATGTTTTGTCTGTGCTTCTGCAGGTTTATTGTCCTCTGAGGTCAATGGGCCTTGTACTCCTACTACTCTCCACTCTGGATATTCGGAGGTTGTGTTCTGGGGCAGCTTCTGCCT
Organism: Rhinolophus ferrumequinum; assembly: GCF_004115265.2. Taxonomy (NCBI): domain Eukaryota; kingdom Metazoa; phylum Chordata; class Mammalia; order Chiroptera; family Rhinolophidae; genus Rhinolophus; species Rhinolophus ferrumequinum. Next base: position 3,369,517 of record NC_046303.1, on the reverse strand, counting down.
CCTGAGCCAACACTGATAAGGAACGAATTAATATCGCCTACACAACCTGAGGCCAACCTCCACTAATGTGTCTGTAATGTAACAGAAAAGAGTAAGACAAGAAGAGGGAAGAAAAGTAATACAAAACTTTTACCCAGTATTGATTTCTGCAAACCAGCCTCACTGTAGATTCTCACGTTTTGTGCCTTTACACTACAATAATTCCTCTTTATCCATGGGGGATATGTTTCGAGACCCTCAGTGGATGCCTGAAACCATAGATATACCAAATCCTATATATGCTGCTTTTTCCTAAACAAGGAGCCAAGACATGGAAACAACCTAAGTATCCACAAACTGATGAATGGATAGAGAAGGTGTGAGAGTGTATATATATGTATATATATACATATATATACATATATATATAATGAAATATATATAATATATAATGAAATATTACTCAGCAATAAAAAAGAATGGAATCTTGCCATTTGCAACAACATGGATGGCCCTAGAAGGTATTATACTAAGTGAAATAAGTCAGACAGAGAAAGACAATACTGTATGAGTCCACTTATATATAGAATCTAAAAAAAAAAAAAAAAGAAAGAAGCAAACAAAACAAAAACAGACTCTTAGAAACAGAGGACAAACTGATGGTTGCCAGAGGGGAGGGGGGTTCTGGAGATGAGTGACAAAGGTGAAGTGGGATACAGTAAAAAATATCATGATAGCTTTTCAAAGTGACAGATGGTTACTGAACTCACTGTGGTGATCACATCATAAGGCATATAAATGTCAGCTCACTGGGTTGTACACCTGAAACTACTGCAATACTGTATGCCAACTATAATAAAAAAATAAATAAATAAAACAAATGTATTCCTTATGGGAAAAATAAAATTTATGAATGTTTCATTTCTGGACTGTTCTATTTAACATGTTCAGACCGGGTTGATCTCATGCAACTGAAACCTCAGAAAACAAAACTGCAGATTAAGGGAGGGGACCACTGCAGTGGCTGAATCAATAAGGCACCTTAAAAATAAATGTGTGGGCTCCTAAATCCCTTAGAATTTCCTACATGATAAGAATAATGGAAACATCTTTTGTTATAATACTTATATTGGTCTATTGTCCTTATCTCCTGAAATTACTCCAAAATCATAGAGGTGAAATGGGTGTCTTCATATAATAAGCCCCTTATTAAAATAAACTCACGACTGAGTTTATGTTAATGACGTTTGGAAAGCTTCTAAGATGGGGGCTCATGGATCAAGTGAATAGAGGGTTGGAATTTTCAACCCGATCCCCTGGCCTCCAGGGAGGGGGAGGGCCTGAGATGGAGCTTTATCACCAATGACCAACGATTCAGTCAATCCTGCCTGTGTAAGGAAACCTCCTTCAGAAACAAAAGGCCGGGGTTTGGATGTGGGAGCGGGGGAAGTGCTGTGCCCAGGGATGACACGGCATGGATAGTCTGTGCCCCTTCCTGCTTCCTTTGCGTCTCCTCCATCTGGCTGTTCCCGAATTGTGTTCTTTATAATAAACTGGTCATCCAGTTCGTCAGTATTTCCCTGAGTTCTGTGAGCCACTCTAGCAAGGGAATCAAACCTGAGAAGGGGTTGTGCGAACCTCAAGTCTACAGACAGCGAGTCAGAAGCACAGATGACAACCTGGACTTGCCACTGGCATCTCAAGTGTGTGTGTAGGGGCAGTCTTGTAGGGGCAGGACTGAGCCCTTCACCTGTGGGACGTGACACTATCTCAGGGAGAGTGTCAGACACTCAGGTAATGTCAGAACTGAGTTAATTTCTCGGTGGTGTTGGAGAAAACACACATTAGAACAGTCATCCTAATTGTTCTGAGGCAAGATGACCAAGCGTTTCAGAGTTGGAAGTTGCTTCTTCCAGATAGTTAGAAATTGTTCAAATAGTTTATCAATTCTATTTCCCATATACACAGTGAATATTTTAATTTTGAATGTTTTAGCTATTTTACTTATAACAGGCACTGTTACCTCTCAAATTACCTGGACTGATTTTTGAGCACATAGAACTGTGCTTTATCTTTCACAATCTGAGTGAAGCTATAATTTAATATATGTCAGTACAGTTGTACCTGCCATTTCTAGTGAAGTGCTTCTGTTAATGACAATGGTATGTATACCTATGCCAAAATGTGATTTATCTTTTTTGTTTTATTTTATTAAAGTACTAAGTAAGGGGAGACAGTAATTTCCTGGGAACGTTAGATCTCATCATTTGAATATCATGACTCTCTCTCTCTGCTTGGAAGAAATCCCCATAAAATTTTTTCTATATGAGGTCTGACGATTAAGTTCACAAACTTGTTGCAACGATATTGCTAACCTTTTTTTGATATCAGAGGGATTATTCATTATGAATTTGTACCCACTGGACAAACAGTTAACCAAGTTTACTATTTGGAAGTGCTGAAAAGGCTGCGTGAAAAAGTTAGACGACCTGAACTTTTCACCAGCAATTCATGGCTGTTGCATCACGACAATGCACCATCTCACACAGCATTGACTGTGAGGGAGCTTTTAGGCAGGAAAAAAATAACTGTGTTGGAACACCCTCCCTACTCACCTGATCTGGCCCCCAGTGACTTCTTTCTTTACCCGAAGATAAAGGAAATATCGAAAGGAAGACATTTTGATGACATTCAGGACATCAAGCGTAAAACAATGACAGCTCTGATGGCCATTCCAGAAAAAGAGTTCCAAAATTGTTTTGAAAGGTGGACTAGGCGCTGTCATTGGTGCATAGCTTCCCAAGGGGAGTATTTCGAAGGTGACCGTAGTGATATTCAGCAATGAGGTATGTAGCACTTTTTCTAGTATGAGTTCACGAACTTAATTGTCTCCCTCATGCATGCTTTAAAATCACAGGTTATCTTTCTACAATCTACATTTTACTTTGAATGAATTGGTCAATTCCAGCTCAAATTCTGCCTTCTTGAGAAGGCCTGAACCTGACTTCTGAAGACAGTGTTCCTTCTATCATTTGATTACTATTACACTTACTAATAGCACATTTTAGTTTAATATAAGTGATTGATGTGTTATAATCATGTGTTCCCCAAAGGGAAACAGGCACTTTGTCACCATGCTGGAACCCAGACTCCACTCTAAGCGCGAAAAATTTGTCCCATAAATACTTGTTCATTGCCTGGTTAAATAACATAACTTTACGGAAGCTACTTTGCCTTGTAATTATGCTTTATTTATTCTGTTATAAAAATGAGTTCTAATTTCTCCACTGAGCAATGGAGAGATATCTTTAAGAAACCAACTCAGGAACAAACTGGAATAGAAAGTGATGCAGATAAGACCAAACAAACAAACAAACAAACAAATGAAACAACTGCTTTCTAGCTACACTCGTCAATTAATGAGTCCAGAGCTGACCAAAAGATGATGGAGTTATTAAAGTTGTTTTCTGTAGAAAAGTGAGTTTAATTTTGTAAAGACCTCATAGTTCTCTTCCCGTCATTGAGAAGGGATTTATGTGTTTAATCCCTGGGAAAGCTGAGGAACACTATAAAATCTGTAACTGAAATGTGGGGACTTATCACATCATGTTTATGCATTCATATTTAGATTTTTAAATCTGCAGTACAATAGAGGTTCCACAAAGTAATCTGCCTGTAAGTAGCAAGTAATTGATTAATCTTGGGATTTCTTTAAATATTTTGTAAATTTGACCCTCATTTGAAAATCTATGGGATAAATGAATTCAATCATCCTCCTAGAAGGGTCAGGAAAATATAAACAGGATTGAACAAGAGAATGACCCTATAATCCAGATAAAAGGCACAATCTCTCCTCTAAGTAGCTTTTTACTGATACTTGACACTTCAAAAACACAACCCAAACTAATCAAATCTTATTCTATAGTTTCTTTCCGCTGACATTTTTGGATGTTTATCAAACCAAGTTGAATTCAAGAAGTAAGCATGCAAATAAATGTAAAATTATTACTTTAATATAATTAATAATATAAACACAATTAATGTGTATAATTCATGAACCATTACATGTGAAATAAGATGACAAAATACATAAAATATGTATTTCATAAGAAATGCATGGAAAATTTAACAAAAACACAATAGCAAAAATAGAATTAATCATTTTCTTTGTTCTTGTCTGACTTGATCAACAGAAAATAAATAGCAATAAAGAAAAGCCAAATAAATAATATGGCTGATTTCTATTTAACATATAAAAGCACAAAAAATGCTGGAAGAGAATATTTATACAGGAAACATCTGTGCAGCCTTGGGAAGAGACAGATCACATTGTGTTAAACATTAAAAGAAGAAAACTTACAGGAAAAAAAGGAGATTTGAACCTATGAGATTTATAAACTTCTGCATTATGAAAAATAGGTCAATTAAATTAAAAGATACATTAGAAAGATATGGATAGTAGGTGTAAGAGATAAAGGGTGAATGACATTAAATCTATGGAATTGTTGACAATAGTAGAGAAAATATCCTAACAGAGTTTGAGGAAAGATCATGAAGAGGTAATTGACAAAATAAATATATATAGCTAATAGACATAAGAAAGCCTGTCCAAAATTCCTAGTATTCAAAACCTGGGGAAAGTCAGAGTGTCACCAGATACACCTGGGAAAATTTCCCTTGGTCCACCTCTGACAATAGTATCCTATGCCTTGATCGGCCTCTGGGTTATCAGCTAAGATTGCTACAAGAGCTGATCACAAGATCCATCCTGATAGAAAATATGAGACAATCTTATCTACTCAAAATTTTCTTGCAGGCAAAAACACCGTTTATTGGTTTTCTAAATTCCCCAATTTATTTTGTAGTGGAATAATCCCCCACATTTGGTGAATCAGGATGTACGTCAGTGTATTAATGCGAATATAATATGTTCCTGTAGTCCAGAAACCCATTTAACATGGTCGGGGGTCTCCTGAGTCCTCTGAGGCAGGACCCTGACTGGTCTTGTCCATGGGGACATCCAACAGAACCAGGTGGGTGACTACAGAAGTTATGTCTGGACAAAGCTCCTTGCTCACTGCAAACTAGGGCATATTTGGTCTCGTGTAACCTGTTGTTCACATATTAAGGGCTATCTGGTAGAAACATCATGGGACAGTATTGCCCTCCCACAGACAGGAGCTTCCAACACTCAGCTAATGTCCATGTAGTTAAAAAGAGCCACCTGAACCATGGTGGTTGTGCTTCAAAGTGTTCGCAGGCAGGGTCATGTTGCTGAGGAAATAAAGTTGATCTCAGCTACTCAAGGATCAGGCAAAGAACTGAGTTCTTGTCTCGTTCAGCAGCGATTCGGCTCATATGAAGACACACACACCATCTTATAAGTTGCAAAGTTAAAAATTATGATATCCACTTCTGTTATTGTTTATTAATTATTAGAAATTGATAATAAATTGCATATGTACTTTGTATGATGTTTTCTAAATATTTTAATATTAATGCTATCTCCAAAAAGGCAGTGGTAAGAGCATGTGTGTTTGTGTGTGTGTGTTTGTGTGTGTGTGTGTACCTATATTCTGAAGTGCACACTTGACCAAATTTTGCTCAGCCTTCCAAGCCTTCTCCTAGGCCCACCTATGCACTTTACTGTAAAATCCAATTTTAGCAAGAACCCTGCGAAGTCAGTTTAGTAAACTCCCTCCCCCCACCCACACACACATCTGATAACTCTTAATATCTAATTGGGTCCTTATCCTCTATCAACCCCCAGGGGATATCTGATTTCTCTGGCCTGTCTTCAGCAAAATCACGTTAGGTCAGTTTAGCCAGAATCCCCTCGTACCCCTACCTGATGCTTCCTCTTACTAAGTTTTCATACCCCAACCCTCCCGCCTCCTTGCTGTAAATCCCCACTTGCCCATGTGTACTTGCTGCTGAACCCAGCTCTATGCTGAGGCCTCCTCTCAGGTGCAATAGTCCTGAATAAATCTGGTTTTACAGCTTTAACTACACTTCAGCTCTGTCTTTTCTTTGCCATTACACATCCACGAAAACAAACACTTTTACCAAAAGATTTCATTTTCAATGATGATGATTTATAATACAATGTTTGCAGTGTTAAATAAAGACTTTTTTTCTAAACCAGGCCAAACCCAAGATTAGCTCAAGGGTATGTTTTACACATTACTTGAAAGGAAAACAAAACAAAATAAAGAAACAAAGCCTAAATGTGGTTTTATAGGATTAGAGATTAACATTAAAATATTTGTTGTAAAATGCCTCTTTATCCTAGCACTTTGAAATATAGTCTCAGAACAATCTGGTATAAGTGACAAAAACTTCTGGATGTTAACAACAAACGCTTCTTTAATGTCATTTTACAATATAACAAAATAAAGCCCATAATCTCAAATAAATTGAGTACACATTTCTTGTTTTCATTTTTTTCAATGTGGAATTCCAAAGTATATTTTTAGAAGACAGTATAATTACTATATCATTTTATAAAGATATACATATACATATATATTTTGTTTAGATATACATTGAATATACTATACATATTAACTACTCTATATATAAAGTATAAAACATATGTTAGATTACTAGATCTTGATTTAAGAAAATAATTTGTAAAGTTCATCCATTGAGTTTGTATACATTATTGTACATTCTATCCACTTATGAATACAAAACAACTCATCTAATTATTAGCCTACAATATTGCTGAGTGTCACTGAAAACAAAATCTTTCAAGAACTCTTCTTATGAATTTTGTAGATTTGATCTGATTAAAAAAATGAATGATGCCTATTTGTATCAAATACTCCAAGTGAATGATTTGATCGTGGTTTTAGACATGACATCTTCCTATGTAAATTAAAATTAAAAATAAATTTAGAGGACTCGCTTGGAAAATTGGAAGTCTATGAGTTATACTTGAAAACTCAAGCAACAGACAAGGAGCTCAAAAAGTGGATTTTGTGGAATACTTTCGCAAATCCAAGGCCATTGTCACTGGACATTCTACATATCGTGTTTTGAGAATAAAATACTCACCGGATCATCACTGTTTAAACCACATTAAAATATGTTAATCTATGAGTTTAAGTTATGGTAAGCTGGCCCAAGTGGGGAAAAGAAACCCCACACAACGGTTATGGTTACTCACGTTTTTAGGTCCCTAAGCTACCTCACGGCCATTATATTTTGAGAACTCTGATTAGAAATATTTGGGTATTTTAATTTTAGAAGAAACAAAAAGAATAGCAAAGTATTAAGTTGACCTCAGTGTTTAAAATTTTACTTAACTTGAGGGTTTATGTGTTTTCTATTTGTTTTGTTCTATTGTTAAAAAGTATCAATGGAATATTAAGTGTCCTGAAGAGATGATTACCTTTACTTTCTTAATCTATTCTATTCTTTTCATACTAAGATGGTTTACTCACAAGTTTCTTTGCACGGGTTTTCTTTCCTAATTCAGATGAATATTTTTCCAATTTATAACTGACATGTTGAATATGATGCAGTGTATTATAACTCACTGCCCAGTTATAATACAACTTTTTCTCTCTGTGTCATCTTAAATAATATTCCAGTGGGGGGTATTCTTTCCCTGTCTCTGAAAATGTTCTGGTAGGTCCCATTACATTTTGGCTGATTTTGCTAATAAACAATCTCATGGTCACTATTACCTCATTTAAGTGTTTCGATTCAATACAAAAACTATCCACTGTCATGTGATTCACAAGACTTGAAACCAGTCTTATGATTAAATGTCACCCTCACTGGCACAGCAGGGGGAGGAGGCCAGGCCCTCTGCTCTCTACTTTCCCCAATATCCTCTCCGTAGCTGCTGTCTCCTGCCACTCCAGGGTCAAAGCTTGTAGAGGGAGACAAAGTGGGGGCATCACCGCTCTCATCAGAGTGAATGTCAGATGGCTCCAATTTTCACCAAGACAGAGTAGCTCCATTTCTCCCAGGTCCTCACTTTTACAACTAAAAATATCTGCATATAGAGCAGAACAAAAAAGCGTAGGACTCTGAAAAGTGGAAAGAAGGAGGAATTTCCAGGAATCCATGTAATAAGGAATGACACACTGACGGGTCCTCCAGGTTTCTTTTTGCCTCCTGTATTCTAGACAAAACACTCTGGAAGCCTGTAACCTGGAACCAACAACAGGCACACACAAAAATAGTTTCAAAAGATGCCTATTGTCCCTAGCCATAGGACCAGGAAAAGAGTGAACCAGCAGAATAAAAACCATTCAGCGACAGCTACCCTATTCTTTTCAAATATCAACTGAAAAATGACAGTGCCCTCCAATTTGCCCAACTCTCCACTATTTCAGTAAGTATGAATGCAGAGCTGGTCTTTCATCCCACCACTCCAATCCACAGAAGTGGCAATGCTCCAGTTCCCTGGCGCAGTAGTGGCAACAGGCCAAGTTGGAAGCTGTCTTCCTCCTTCGACATACAGCATTATGAGGCAGTGGCTCTGTCCCTTGCCACGGCAGTGCCGACAGGGCAGGATGGGGAGCCGATTTCTCATCTCCTTCTTAGTAAGAGCAGGAAGCCAGACAATCACTCTGTTGAGGTACTATTGGCAGAGTCCAACACCAGCTGAGTTTCCACCCCTATCTGGCATCAACAAACTTGAACACGCCTTTCAGCCGCTGACTTTGCCTTCACCCGTGGGGGTAGTGTTGCACAGAAGGGAGCTGAACTTCCAGCCCAATTTCATATATATATACACACACACATACACACATTATAGTACATATTATATATAATATATTACATATTATATTAAATATGTATAATATATATTTCATACATATAAAATGAAAACAAAAAATATATAAAAACAGAAGAGATTAACGGCTGGCAGGAGTTAGGAGAGCAGAGGTCTGACTATGTAGGGGTGGCATGAAGAACTCTTTGGTGTGTGGCATCCTTTCAGGGGTGTTGATTACACAAATCCAAGCATTTGTAACACCTCATACAACTGCGAGCCAAAAATGTGAATTTTTTATATGCAAAATAGAAGATTTTAAGAACATTAAAAAACACGTAATGCAACGTGTGGAACAAGTGGAAAAGCAATAGCAAACAAGACAAGCATATCACAAATCTCGGGTAATTGTACAGAGTTCTGTCTTAAGCGACAGTGTGCAGGGAATACACACTGGAATCAAAGCAAGCATTATTTTACGTTAGAACTCTGTAACAGAAGTAAAGGTCAAATATGCTGGCATCTATCATGGAACGTTTTCTAACTTTTTATATATCATAATTTATCAAATAATCTAATTAAGTTGCTTAGCATATAATTATGTGAAGCATATCTAAAGTCATGCAATTATGTGTACATGAGAAATGATTTTTTATGTATCAACAAAGGATTAGAAAATATAAATGACAAATCACATGTTTCGGAACAACAGCTCCCCTTTATGACTACCATAAATATTATTCTGTTAAACTAAATTAAAACTTGGAGGAAATAAATTTTACACCCTTGAAATTAACCTGAACGATGATAAACCACTTAGCAGAGATGTTCTTCTGTAACTACAGTCTTTCTCTAAGCCAATGTGAAACAGATTCTGGATCACCTTTCCCATGTTTTCCAAGGCAGGAGCGATAGAATGTCCCTGTGAGCGAAGGGCCATCCGTGGTCCCCTCCAGCCCCGAGACCACTAAGTACAACCAGGGCCAAACTGGAACATACCCATGAGGGACCCGCTGGCTGCTGACTATCTGCCGCAGAATATACTTAAACATTTCTCTCCAACAACAATAGCTCTCCTCACAGTAGAAATATTCAGATGGATCTTCTGTAGTAATCAGTCAAAACTTTGCCCAAGAAAGAAGCCACTTGATAAACTATTCCTCTTCTCACACATGTTGGGAATTTGTTACTAAAACAAAAAAGTAGTTTTTTATGGCTTGAATTTAGGATGTGTTTTAAATCGAGATAAAACCCTCACCTATGTTTAAAATAACTTTTGTCTGATATACTAACATCAAAGAACTATAGGTCTGTTATCATCAATTCAGAATATACCTAGAAGGAAAATAATACTTTTAATCCCTTGAACACAAAGCCAACATCTCTCAATACGTCTGTGTACTGAGTGTCCTAGAACTCTGTAACTTCCTATATTCGTTCAAAAATCTACTGTGATTGTCCCTGAGGATCTATTCTTAGGGGATGTAGTAAAATGTCCACAAAGGTGTAGCCCCATGACTAACACTGCAAATTTTACCGCTAATGTGCTACTTCTATTAATTAGCTTCACACATTCATTAAATTATTTAAACTCTCTAGACCTCATTTTCTGTGAAGTGGGAATCATAAATATACTTAAACTCTCCAGAGCCCTTTTGAATAACACAAATGTTGGGTTTCTTGGTACATAATGATAATCGCCAAATCATAGTGGATGTGTGTTATCTAGGAACAAAAATCTCACTATCAGCTTACAATAAAAGCAAAACTCAGTCCATGTGTTTTTACACTGTATGGACAGGTATATTTTATTGCCAAGACGACATAAAACAATTTATATGACTTGATGTATGCAGCATTCTGTCTTTTCATGTCCTTCCATCACAATCTCCCATGAAAGGTAATTCAAATACCATGTAACAATATTGTAGGTTGTGCCTTTTAGATCACCATCGATAAAGCCGAAATCCCAATCGGTGTCTACATAGGTGCCTGTGATGGTTAATTTCATGCATCAAGACAAGGAAAACTAAGTCACTGTGACAGCCACACCCTGGGTGTACCTTTTCATCACATGCCCACCCTGAAGTAGAGCCTCACGGTTTATAAAGAGCACTGAGTCTTACAGTGTGGCTTTTTATATCCCAGTGTCCCTATAGAGCATTTAAAGGTAGTTTACAGTAAACGAAGTAACAATAGCAAAATCTTTATAAGGTTATTAAGAGTTAGCAGGTGAAACAGATCAGGAACGGGCAGCTAGGAAACATTTAGTCACCACTAGCACTGATTGAATTTCTCTAATATGTCATCAGTCATTTAACCAACCCACTCTCTATAGAAAATAATATTCTTGTCAAAACAAGAAAGATGATAAACCTGTAGATGCTATGGTCTCGATCCTTCTTGAAAATTCAGGCTTTTAAAAAGACAATGGATCTATATAATCATAAAGGGAATGCTTCTTTTCTTAAGAAAAAAACAGTCATTCCACAGAATGGCACTTCAACCACAAAGTGTAGGATCAGGAGGCATTGACTTCTTTTATACATCCATTTGTATTGTTTCTATTTTATATAATTACTCATTTTCTTAGACAGACTTACTCTAGCAATATATACAAAGGGTGCCAAAAAACGTATACACATTTTAAGAAAGGAAAAAAACTGTATTAAAATTGTCATACTCAATATACACCGATAACAAAAGATGAATACAAGTCATGGGTATATATATGCTCGGCACCCCCGGTATATTGCCTGTACGTGCCCCAAGTGGTCAGTGCCCTGAACATAGGTAGCCATGTTGTTGATGGTCTGCACAAATCTCTTTGGGTTCCTTCTGACCATTCTAGGAGTTCCCCTCCAGCTCTGGGGGCATTTTATTTCTCCTGGCTGGCACACGCAATTCTCGGTGGAGGAAGGTCTGAGAGATGCAGAAGTGCCTGGGAGTTTATTCACCTCCTCATCCCTACCTCACCACCACCACCACTCCTGTAGTCTCAGGAGAAAACAGGCTGAGACTAAAACTCACAGACTTTTCCTGGTTGCTGGCTTCCTCCCCATCCGGGGCACTGTTACCATCTTGTCCGGTGAGCACTTCCTGATGAAACACGCAATGATATTGCTTCCTGAATAAGGAAGGTATGGGTGGTTAACTCGAGGAAGCTTCTAGACGAAGGGAAAGGGCGCCTTCTTCTCTGTTCCTAGCCTAAGTTAAATGTATAAAGATTATTGCTGGCCATTACGACAAATGCTTTCATTGCCTTGAGAAATTCTAACCTTTCTTAGGAATTCATCAGTACCCTTGATTCCTACGTTAAGCTTTGTTTCCATTCTTATTCATCTGGGGTCGATGGAGGACACAGAGAAGACATTTTTAATTGGAAACTTTCATTTTCTCTTGCAAACCTTAATGTGGTGGCAGTTGCTCGGCCTTTGGGACTCTGAGCACACGCTGGGTTTCACCCATTAGCAGCCAGAAGCCTGCACTCTGACGGCTGAAGAGAAACCCGACGCTCCCCAAGTAGAAACGAAACAACGCCAAGTGGAGATCACCTTTGCTTTCCTCTCTGTTACTTCTTGGCACACTGTGTGTACAGAGTGAATGCCCATGCATTACCATATTTAAAATAGGTGACATTAGCAATTACAGTGTTCTAAACGCCACACAGTTCTTTTCACTCCACCCCAATCTCCACACTCCAGACACCTCCCCTCAGAATCTTCTGGTCCTCAGAACAATGTGGAAAATAGCTGAGAACGTGGAATCTGGAGAAGTACAAGGGACATTACAATTTATCCAATTTTATACCTCGTTACACAGTTTGTTGAAGGCTTTGGAAAATAAGTCACTGAGGGAATTAGGTGTCTCACTTTAGTCCTTGGTAAATTATGGAAAACACAGTTTTGTTTAATAAAATGTGTTGGCAAAAGGCTCACACACAGATAGGGATAATGAAAATATGGGTGTGAGTTTATGGACCAGGTTTATTCCACCAAAGTGAATGTACAGAGATATGACATCAAGTGATGTGTGACTCCAAGTGGTGCGGGGAGACTCCATCATTGGAAGAATGTAAATCGAGAGTGAGGAAGATGCAACTAGTAGGATTTGCAGGTCACATGGGACTCGATCACGGACAGGGTATGACACTCAGAGAAGGGCTTGGATTATGTCATGAGGGTAGTGATCTTTGACAGCTCTGGAAACAGGGAACGATGGGATCACAAGTGTGTTTTCGGCTGTTCACATGCTCTGAGAGCTTACAAAGTCTGACAAATTTGACGTATTTCACCCAAAGTTTTGAAATTTCAGAGGCAGGTGATGCTATTTCCAGTTGGGAAAAACGACAGAAACGTGTGGAATAGAAGGGATGCATTCCTGGCCTTAAATAGGAAGGGACAGAGTTATGAAACGAGTAGTGTGAATGGAGAACAAATCCACTCTGGCTGGAGTGTGGTGTGTTCAAGAGAATTGAAAGAGATGCTGTCTTGTGAGGTAAGTTGATACCACATTACATGGGAACCTGTTAGTTAAAGGAACACACACTTTTTACGTATTCCTCGAGTAATCACTATGGAAAACAATTATAACATTAAAACTAGAATAGGCAATGTTGGGTGTATTTTAGCAACTTTTTAAAATTAAATTTCAACTTCTTCCCCCTCTTTCTCTACAATAAGCAAATAAGCACCAAACTTGATCCATAAATCCCTTTTGATATATCGCATAATATATCATGAATCATTCAATTTGCTTTGTAAAGATTTTGGGCACTGAAAGTCAGGTTGTTTTCCCAGATCTTGATCTCCTCTGCATCCAATTCTTAGGAAAAGGACACCCTGCTTTCATCTCAAATATCAGGTCAATCTAAAGCCCTTTAACACCCTCTGGCCTCCTTTTTGTAACTAAAAGAGTACCATCTGTCCTGAAGAAGAAAGCAGGACAGACTTGATTACATATTGTTAATTCCTTAAAAGTATGGAGAATGCCATGTTTATATCTGTATCCCAGCTTCTAGCATATTTCTGTATTAAAAAAATAAAAGTAAATATACATGTTAAAAATGGATGATAGAGATATTAAATTAAGTTGGAAAAGGGGTAGGTCACCATGGACTACAGCTGACTTTGTCTATCCATGGTTGTCAAGGTTTTCCAGGGCTTATGTGGCATATCATATTATATTCTGAGGATGTAGAAAATTTGCAGGTGTACCTTGGATAAATTTGGATCTGTTTTGAAGACCTGCTGTTTAAATAAAACTCATCAAGTTTCAAGGCAGGGCTAGGATGAAATCGACCTCGAAATGAGTCTATAAAAAAACACGCAACTGAAGAGAATCACTGTAATCATTGCCATTAAGATATACTTTTCTAGGTGTCCGGCTCCCCACCAACTTTAAATCTTGGAGCTTCTCAGAGCTCAGTTCTACCACTTTTTACTCTATTGATTCTGCTTAGAAAATTTATTTTGCCTCCACAGCTTCAGTTATACACCAACGACTAACAGTATACATCACTGTCCCATTTTGAACTCTCGACTTGAGAAGCAGGTCTATTCAAGAAGCTCACTTGGATTTTTCACAAATACCGTCACGTGCATTACATTTAAAAAGGAATTTCTCAGTGAAAGCTCATCCTTGAACTGGAGACCAGTCTCCAACAAAACCACCTGGAAATCTGAGGAACACGTTGAAATTCTACTTCGCCTTCATAATGAGACCAGAGTCTTTCAACTTTAGCTACTAATTTTCCCTCTAAACTCTTCCCTCTTTTTCATCTGTCTTAGTCTAGTGTGGCTGCTATAATGGAATATCATAGACCAGGGGGCTTACAAACAACAGAAATTTATCTCTCACAGTTTTGGAGGCTGGAGGCCCTGGCAGAGTCAGTGTCTCGTGGGGGTCTGCTTTCTGGTCCATATACCACCTTCTCGCTGTTTCCTCACATGGTGCAAGGGGCAGGGGCCCTCAGGGTCTCTTATAAGAGCACAAATCCCATTCACAAGGGCTGTGCTTTCATGACCTAATCACCTCCCAAAGGCTCTAGTTCCAATACCATCACATTGTGGGGTAGGACTTCAACATGGGGATTTTAGGGGACACAAACAATCGGTTCATAGCTCCCTCTTTTCTGACTCCAAATTCTTTTGCCTCAATTACTGTGGTGGCCTTCCCACTCTTTTTGAATCCACTCTTGCATCTAGTTCTTTGTTGCTATAGAGAGGTGGATTCTATTTCTAAATTTTCCCTTATTAATGAGTTATCTGATGTTGCTCAATTGTTTCAACATATCCCCATTGTTATCATCATAAACCACAACTTTCTCCAGTTGTCCTTGACACCGGTTTACCAGTGGTAGAGTTTTTCACCAGAAGTTACTCTAGGTAACCAGCAAAATCAAGCCACCATTGTCCAGATACATCTATTTCCTAAGAAGAGATTTGTGACATATGCTTTGCACCAACACAGAACACATGAGCCCTCGTTTAATATTTTGTATGAACACATGTGTCTACATAGCTCTAAATGTCATAATTACGATATACAACTAGAACTGTTATGTTTCTTCCAGAAAAGAAAATTAAAATTCCAGTCAATAAATAGAATAAGAAAGCACTGTTGAATCTTTGAAGAAAAAGGAAGAGTCGAACATCGGGTGGGGATGCCAGACTCTGTTATCTGAGAGATACGACGTGACACCTTTCAGCCTCCACACATTTGTTGACCTTGCTGCTGAGTCAGGTGTTCTTGCAATGTGGAGCCAGCGTGGCCACCTCTGTGGCTGCAGCTCCTGTGTAGCAGGCCTGTCAGCAGCCCTCTGGGCTTCGTCTCAGAGCTATTAGAAAGCAATCATGGAAAGGATTCCACTTCACTTGAGAGCCAAGCTGGGACTTCAGATGCTTGTCAACACCAACTCCCCTGAAATAGACTTCCTTTCTGAACGGACTTCTCAGGCCACTTCCATAGGGCTGGCATAACCCATATAGGCTCCACGGTTTTTAAAATTGAGACATCTTAGAGGGACCTGGCAGACTCCACCTCTACTTAATGTTTGGAGAAATGATCATATTCAGGACTGAATATGTCCCCGCCAGATTCAGGACCTCTCTGCTAACCTCCATAAAGACAGGAGGTCGGCCATGCATCTAACATGGTACCCACTGACATAACATACACAAAAACACTAATAATAATGGGAGGAGGAGTCGTGGTAACAGGCACGTCTTACTGAGAGTTCAGTGGATGGGAGTCATAATCTGTGGCCATGATCCACAGCTCACTTTTTGTCCCAAGTCTGTGAAGCCATGCTATTCCTAACAGTCAAATGCACATACACTTAGCGGCTGAGCCACTTCCGTGACATGTTACACATGCTGCAGCTTTAGTTGATGTTGGAAGTCAAGTCTGAATGACATCTAACACCTTGTCCCCGAGCATGACATTTTACTGTTGTCCCTTTGCTACCCTTTTCTGTGGGAGGCCCCTCATCGTGCCCCACAGTGTCCTATGCAGACATCTCCACAGACCTCTCTGTTCACCGCTCCTGCTCTCTACACCAGCGCCTTTCCCATCAGAACTAAACTGTCAATATCTTTCAGCCAAATTCATATTGGACATTCCCCAACCTGGTCTTATTTTCTAGAAGGTCATGCCCAGACTCCTATGCCTCCCTTCCGAACAAATCAAGAAGATGTTTCCTTGAAACCTTTTACAGTTAAAGAATTCATCAGCCTTCTAAACTTTCTTTGAAACTAGGAAGACGATCAACACAACTTAGGAAAACTGTCGTCCAAGTGCTTCCGATTCTTCTACCATTGTGTGATGGGTCCTCCTCGCCATCTGTGTAATCACTGCTGACACTTGGTGATGAATCCTTCAGCGATCTCCACAACTCTTCATTCTGTTTCCACTGTAGAATCAGACCCTATCATTTGTCATTTACATTAGACTTTCTTCCTTTTCTGAGCTTTTGCGATCAGTAGCATTTTCTAGCGCAGTGCTTATAATAAATAGGAAAGCAGTGACTCAAGATGTGTGAGAACGATTTTTTTTTTAACCCTCTTGATTTTATTTTCTTTGGAGCATACAAATCCCATAGAAATGATATTCATGTCGGGGTAAGTTAACGAAATTGTGTGCAGTGTGCTGGATGGTGCTAAAGAGAAAACAGCTGCTGAGCCCACCCGCGTGCTGACGTCCTTTCGTGTCTGGGACCTTTCCTTTTCCATTTGGACCAAGATGTGAAGAGACCAGGAAGGAAATTCAAGTGCTGCTTTACATGCTTACTGTTGTTTTAGAAAATATTGGAAAGCTGTTTGCTAATTTTCCTTGTTATTATTATTCGTTTTTAACTGTCATGTTAGAGGCTCCTTTAAATAATAACAATAGTAGTAAACACATATATTCTTGGCACTGATATGAGCACTTTCCATATATCATGTGACTGAGTTTTTGCAACAATCTCATGAGATACTTACTTTTATTAGTGACACATGAAGAGATTAAACAGCCGGCCCCAGGTCACCCTGTTAGTGACAGCTCAAATACACACCAGGAAGCCAAATTGAAAGCTTCAACTCTTAATACTTATGCTATTCAGATATCACGAAAGTGATTTGAAATACCTTGATCTAATACGAAAGAGAAGTCGTCACCAAGCGCTAAGTGTTTCTAACATCATTAAAGCATCTCTTAAACTCAGCTGTCTCTGCACTAGAACTGAAGGCCCAGTAGATCATATCTTGCCCTCCTTACCCACTCTTACATCCTCAGTAATGAAGATTGTCCCTGACACGTGGCAGCTGCTTAATAAGGATTTGTGGACTGGAAGGATTACAAAGGAGAGAGGCACTTTTCCCACGCTGGAGCAGGTGTCTCTGAGGCTGACCACTAGGCAGGGTCAGGCGGAGTCTCTGCTGAAGTAGAAGGTCCACGATGGATTGTAGGACTTTTCTCACCAGGTGAGAGGAAGAATCTATAAATGTTTATATTTCACTTTTGTGTGTAAACAAAATCTCAACTGTTTGAAAACTTATGAGACATATTCCTCACTCCACAGTCATTTTGATCCATGTTCCTCTGACATTGGGTGGAGGAGAAACACATAACAACCTGATACGGATTTATCTGAATTTTTTTCTTGAGTTCTTTTGTATCCTTGAAATTTAAAAACGATTAGAAAATCTTCTTTATTAAGTTTGCCTGAAATTCTTCTGACTATTCAAAGCCAATTTCTTTATTCAATTTTACCAAGTTCTCTTCAAATATCTATTTGATTATAATTCTTTTCCATTCAGAGTATCTATTTCAAAGTTCTTACATTATAAATATCGACTCTATTCTAATTTATTAATATCTATTTTAATTTCCTCTAGAAATTAAATCTAGATATCTGGATTCATTTTTCATATTTCTTTGTTCATTCTATTTCTTTGTTCTAAATGTCTACAGCCAGACATATTTAATTATGAAAAAATAGAAATAACATAATTTCAAATAAGGTAAATAACCGAAACCTAGTCAGCTAAAGGACAAAAATATTAAAACAAAAATGAAATCAATGATATGAACTAAAATAACATAAAACTAGTAAAAACTACATGAGGACAGTGATAAAATAAATCAATTACCATACCAATGAGAAATGCAACAAACTATTTTAAAGAATAATCATAAAAATAAAACGATTTCTTTTTCTAAAGATAACCATCACTAACTTTTTGGAGTATTTTCTCCTCTCTTCATCTGTCTACACGCTAAAATACACAATTTTGATCCTGAATATAGATTTTTTTTTGTAGCCAATCTTTTGTTGTTGTATATTTATGTAATTTCTAAATCATGCTATCATAAATAATGATACATGTCCTGTATATAATTTTGACATAATTTTTTCCTCAGGGTAATTTTTGATAAGTGGAATTGCTAATTCAATAAGCATAAATTTGTTTTAGGCTTTTGATTCATGAAGCCAAACTGTCTCTGTGGAAGTCAGGCCAAGTCACAATTTCACAGCCTCATAAAAGACAAGATCATACTGCTTCAAATTGTTATTTTTAAAATTTATTTATTTTTGTCTATAGTGGCTTCCAATGCTTAGGTCTCATTAGAGATAAGCCAGCCCTCCTCAGCTGTATTTCCTTGAGGGGCAGTGGCACTTGGGGTGTAGGACGCCTTAAAGATCTGCCTTCACCTCTGCTGATCAGAACAGGTAAAACCAGAACTGAATATCGGATCCTCTCTCTCATTCAGCCTCTGCCCACTGCCAGCTCTTTCTGAAGTAGTGGGTGTGTGTAGGACATTCTGCCAGTGCTTTCTGTACCTATTTCATTGCTGATGGGAGCCCCAGATATGCCCTGCTGCTTTTGCCCTTGATTTAGAAACCATAAACCCTCTAGGGACTGAATGAGCTGCAGGAAAGCAGAGAGTCCGAGTGGAAACAGTTCAATACAGCTGGGACACACATGCCACTAGATGACACCGTGACAGAAGCTGGGAGGACAAAATGGAAGTCTAAATTTTAATGCAGCTGTTTTGATATAAGTAATAATATTTTCTCAAATAATAATTTAAAAATTCAGGGACCTATCTTAAACTACATGGGAAGCTGAGAAAACAGGCATTTACCAGCTTGTCTCATGAGAGGAATAAGTTTGAAAAGCAGCAAGAAAAGTCCCTGTTTGACTTTCATAGGTAGATAAAAACAGATAAAGAGACTAGTTTGGCTTTCTCTAACCAGGTACGGCTCAAACTGATTGTGTGGAAAAGGCAGATAACGAGAGCTATCCAAACTGACAAACCCAATATTAGAAGAGTGGAGGTCTCCAGGGTCAAGAAAAGCAAACTGGGTAGAGGTCCCGTTGCTGGCATGGCTGAATTGGACACAAAGCAGGAATGTAAATAAAGTAGCCCAAACCTATGGACTGGAAGAATTGGGGTACCCTCAAATACACGCAGGAATCGTCCTCTGCAGTCCAACTCAGATTTTCACTCTGCAGCCCCACGCTATTACTGAATACCCCACGTCTGCACTCCCATAAGCCTCACAAAAGCATACACATGATGAAATTATTTATGTCTTTTTCACTGACAATGGGTTTTGCTTCCTTGAAGATTTCGCAATGCAACCACACTCCCTGCTCGTCAACTTTCCCACACTGTGGGGGATGCCATGTGAGGGCGTAGTCCACTACACTAAGACTGGCAAACCGGAGAGAAACATCGAGGTGCAAGCTATCCTTCCTTTCTGCTCCATAGTGACTATCAGGGTGTGAGAGGAGCTCTACCTGCTGTGAATCCTGTGTCCAGGTGTGCACAGAGGGCCTCTCCCCTTTGGTGCGCCCTACATTGTAGTTCGGAAACATCTGAATGCCACATGTGTTTCTCTAGTCTGTACTCGGCTGAGATATCCCAGACCGAATGGCTGCACCTCTGCCATCTCTGCAGGAGATGTGATCAGCATGGAAGGTCTAGATGCTCTTCTGCAGTGAGCAGAAATCAGCTTTAAAAGCAGCAAATACCTGTGTGTGTTTGGTACACCACTGCCTCTCATCTTGGGCGGGGGATGAGGGAAGGGGGAGATACTTTCACCAAGTTTTCAACTTATTAGTTAAACTGGACTCTTGTTTTTCAGTAATTTATCGTACTTTAAAAAGAGAAAAGTACAGAGAATTTGGGGCAGAGCTGGAGTTGGGCAAGTTGGTAGTCAGGACTCACCTCTCCTTGTTTATTATATCTATTTGCTGTCTTTAACTACTGATGAATTCATTTGGGTTCCCTTTGTGTTTTGCTGTCCTGAATTATACATTATTTGTTTCCATTCTTAACCCATTTTTATTCAAAGGTAACACCTATGTTGGTCAGTTTGCAATAACTGGCAACTTTGGTCTGTATTCAGGCCTGCTGCTCAGGTAACTTGAGAAAGTTGAAAATTTAGACAACTTTTTTGGGAAAGGTTATGCCTCCAGCATTCAAAGAAGTGATTCCCTTTACAGATACAGAGGAAAAGGGGCAATAGGAGGACGGAGAGAAGGAGGAGGAAGAGAAAAGTTTAAACAAGCACATAAAAAAAAAAAAAAAAAAAACAATGTTTAAAGCAACAGAAGGTTGAATATCAAAAAAGTCTTTGTAGAAACAATGGGATGCAAAACACACATGCTTTGGGTTAGATGAAACACAATTTTAAGAAAAGTAAGAAAGAATCTGACTTTCGCAAAGGAGTTGAGTTGAACATTGAGAGTTGCGTGTGTAAAACACATTCACACGTTAAACATCGCAAGTGCACTCACCATTTTAACTTGTGATGCCTCAACTGCCTTTCCCTTCAGTTAACCTTTATTGTGCCTTTTGGAAGAGTATGAAATATCCCTTGATGTGGAAAAAACCCAAATCTCACATTTCCTCACTTAATTACAGGCCAAAGTCTCCACCCACAGCAGGTG